>NC_141687.1:1162920579-1163520579 GCF_964263255.1 Lissotriton vulgaris | reverse complement strand
GATGTGGCACCTGCTTATGCTGTGATTCCACCATGGAGGGGTCATTATTCCAACATAACGGTATCTCATGGAAACATGAGGCCTTCAGTAACTGCAAATCCAAATTTGTAGTTTACGGAATAAAGTGCCCTTGTAATTGCCTATATATAGGAAAAACCAATCAAGAACTGCGCCAACGCATTTCTCAACATAAGTCACGTCTGAAAAGGAAAGTTGAAAATGCACCCTTGGTAAACCATTGGACTAGGATGCAACATCGAATTGAAGACTTGAGTTGGACAGTTATATCGAAGGTAGAAAGGGACCCACGTGGTGGTGATCTGAACCTTAAACTTTCGACCAGAGAGGCTCTGCTTATAGTCAAATTCGACGCGGCTGTGTCGGGTTTAAATGAACTGAGTGAAATCTATAGACTATGAAGCAACTTTACCACCTTTTCTGCTTTTTTCTGATGGTCCCCTTTTAGAGACTTAGGAACTCCTGAGTTAAAGCTTTCTTTTAAGCTCCTGTTTTTTCGAAGCTCTGCTGTGCGCGCATTTCATTGTATCTTATTTCACTTTGCTAGATGGTGATAAGTCATTCTGACACTCGTGCTCGTGTAGACCTAGTCCATGCCATTTTTCTGCATCGATTTCAATCCTTTTTGCTGGTATACTCCTCCTCTTATTTACAATAGCTTTGATCGGTGCGCAACCACGCCCACGGGATTTTCCTCCGCATTTGCGTGCCGATATAAAAGACACTGCTCTCCGGCATGCGTTCTTCTACGCATGCGCGGTTGAGCAGTGCGAATTGAGACGCCGTCGGCTTCATTCATTCTTGTTCTTCGGAACCTCTAGTAAGTGAGCAATTGACTCGTCATTTCTATTCAGCACCCCAGAGTGCGCTTCTAACTCTAATAACTGAGGCTCTTTTATTTTTATTTTCCATTTCAGTTATCTTGCGCTGGTATTTATAGACTTCGGTTATTACCACAGCGAGCGCTTATGTGGATTTACCATCTTCCACACAAGTAAGTGTGTATATAGATTTTAACGATTAACACTTTAGTTAACAAAGATTTGACCGCCCCCTCTCACTCCCCCTTCTCTTAAATTTGCAGAAAGTAATTCAGGTACTTGCTTTTGGAAAGTTAAAACCGTACACTTCCTTTTGGAAAAGACTAGGTGAGTCAGACCAACTGAACTGTGCAGTAATTCTTGTCATAAATAGTTCGAAACCTTGTTTACAATTCGCTTTTTTGCCTATTTCAGCAACCTGTTTTAAAGTTGCAGCCTAATACTCCATCCGCCGAAGGAAGACACTTCATGACTTTTGAATCTCTCATAATTCCGTATTGATGTTCTGTGTCGGTCCTTATAAATCGGTAAGAAGAGGCGTAAACTACTATAAACACTCGAGGTCTACAAAAAGGTTCTACTCTTAAGAGCTTCTCTCTTTTCCTTTTTCGTCCATAGTAATCCAGTCATCTCTCATCCTCTAGCAATAATCAGCGCTTGAAGTTCACTCTGACTTTTGAGAGAGGGGTAAGTTTTCAGCCCGAGACACTGTTACGCTTAGTAGTTAGAGCAGATGTCAGTCCATCTGTAGAAGTTTTCTTCAAAATATGTTTTATCCAATTACATTACAGGTAGCCGTTCATGCTCCAGCGCGCAGTTACACAGGGTTTATTGGCATCTTCACACGCTTGATCTTTCGATTGAGAGGTCAGTAAAAACACTCGGCATTAAGCAGCTTTATATAACTACCTTTAGAAAAATGTCCGGTATTTCACTATGTTTTGTGTGCGATGCAGCCATTCAGTTTTGATACATGATACAATGTAGCACAGCTATGACTCAGTTTCCTTGAGATATGTCCAGGCTTGGATGTAAGTTTGACATCATTGTGGGAAACATTAATGGTGTCGTCACTCAGCGGTATCCTGTATGTTTTCAAGTGGTCTAATGTTTAAGTAGATAACCGGTCCATTATTTTCTATTCAATTTTCGTTTTTTTCTTTTCTCCATTGTTTTGGTCTACAGGAATCTACTGGCCCTGAAGAGAATCCCCGTCAATCCAAGTGGGATTCGAAACGTGTAGGCTTTATCCCAATGGTCTACTTTAGTAACTGGGGATTATACTAGGAAAACCCAGTTCTAAGTATTGTACATTACCGCTTAACAATTGATTGCAATTACTTTTTACCTCTGTAGACACATAGGAATGTACTTGTATAAATATTCAGTTTAAATATCTTTCAACATTAGGTAGACCGTGGCACTTGTTTTTCTGTTGTGTATTCATAGTTTTTACTGTACATGTTGTTAATTTTTCTTGTTTTTTCTCCCATGTATGTATGCTAATGGTTGTCTGTGACATGTCTGTATCTTTTTGATTGAATGAGTGAATGAGTGAAAAATATCCTCCTTTTCTTACCCTGTGTCCATTGTAAATTTTATCCTTGTGATATTATGAATTTAGTGTTGCTTTCAAATTTTGCAAATAATATGAATAAAAAATACTATTAAGTAGTAATTCCCACTCCTGATTTATTGTTTGGTTGTCTGGTTGTGATTTGATCTTGTTAATTTGCTTGCATCAGTATTGACACATCTTTTTTGTTGGTTAATTTACTGGAATAAGTGGGCATATTTTTCTAAGCATATGCAGAATAAGAAAACAGTTTGAAGCAACCCGGCCCATCTGGGTGAAGAATAAAAGATTATTATCAGAGCTAACTCCTCGACTTTTAGCAGAGCTCACTGATGATCGAAAGGCTCCCAACCCCTCAGCCCACCAAGATGCTGACCAATCAGAGGTTTGCTTACCAAACAGAAGCACCTCAGCTTTTTCTCCTTTTAGCTTAAGGCAGTTTGAGTTCATCCAATGGGCGACTCTCCCCATAGAGTGTCTAAAATTTGCAGAGGCAGTGTGCAAGTCTTCAATAATCGTAACCATTATCCTGGTGTCCTCTGCGTAAGATACAATATTGAACCTAAACAATCTTAATATTGCACCTAAATGACACAATGACACATGTATATATTAAAGAAGGTGGGGCAAAGCGAGGAACACCGTGGTACTACAGATTTAGATTTAAAAGACTCCAATGTGGAAAAATAGCAAAATACAGTTTGGTTTCTGTCAGATACGATGTAATATAATAGCCTCAGGGACTTCTGACCAGCACCTAAGTACACTAGCGGGCTATATGTACTGCATGAGATACAGTGTTGAAGGCCACAAAACGGTCAAATAAAACCAGTAAAACCAGAACCATCTTTCTCGAAAGTAAGTCTAATTTCATTATTGATTTTTGCAAGGACTTATTCAGTAATATGACTGGTTCTGAACCCCGACTGAGGGACGTCCAGAAGGTTGTTTTGTTCTAAAAAATATATACA
Organism: Lissotriton vulgaris; assembly: GCF_964263255.1. Lineage (NCBI taxonomy): Eukaryota > Metazoa > Chordata > Amphibia > Caudata > Salamandridae > Lissotriton > Lissotriton vulgaris. Next base: position 1,163,517,193 of record NC_141687.1, on the reverse strand, counting down.
ATAACTGGTGCATCCCTGCATATCAGCACGGATGCGCCAGTTATTGTGCGTCACGGCTCCGCCACCATGGATGCGCCACATTTACAACGCGGCGCACCATGGGAGAAAAGCGGACAGATGCGTGCCGCATCTGTGCCTTAAAGGCGGCGCATTGCTGGAGTTGCGTCGCAAGCACGACGCAGCTCCAACAAGGCTCCGGGCTGCCCTATCTTAAAATGCTGCGTCAATCCTTATGCCTGCTTCAAGCAGGCGCAGGGTTTAGACGCAGCTTGGACTCAAAAGTGACTGAGTGAAATCTTGTAGATTTCACTCAGCCACGTTTAGGAGGTGTTCCTGCACTGGAACGCCCCCCTCCCCTGGGCAGGAACGCCTACTTCTGGCGTAGGGCTTGACAACGTGACACATCTCCCAGATGCGTCACATTGCAAATACCCTGCAGCATGGCGCTGGCTTTGCGTCACAAAAGGGACGCAAGGGGCTTGTAAATCTGCCCCTCAGTTCCCAATTGATGCCCTTCTCCAAAATGTTTGAAGGCCAAGGCAGCAAAGATATAGATCCTTAGTATTTTAATTCATTGGGGTCCGTTGTTGTTTTTAAGAAGGAGCATTATCAATGCTTTCTTTCAGCCCTTAGGAAATGTGGCCAATTCGATCACCAAATTACACAAAATAGTGAGCTATGGGCCGACCTGTTCAGGTGGCAGCTGCAGAATTTCTGGTGGGCAAGGGTCAGTGGTTGAGCCTGATGAGGAAGCCATGAAAAGCTCATGGACTTAAGTTTCCAAAACTGGAAAAAATGTCTTGAGTGAGGGGTTTCGATGGGATGATGAAGGACAATTAAGCTGAGACAGGTCCTCTAGGAGTGTCTACAAAGGAAACTGTGAATACATGTAATCGATTGTCTTCTTTAAAAAGATGGCTAACTGATCATGCAGAGACTGTGAGGGAGCACTGATTGTGTTGGCCACCATAGGGGAAGAAAGATTTTAACTACAATGAAGAAGTCTTGTGCCTGATTATTAGACCTTTCAATTTTGGAGGTGAAGGAGGCAGCCTTAGCAGCTAAAACAAGATGTATGTAGTCTCGAATTGCAATTTATTACTTAGTTGTGGCTACATTATTGAGCAACTTCCCCCATTTTTGTTATGGATTTCTGCAATATTGTCTAGCGATTTTAAGTTCATTAGTAAACAAGGGTGAAGTTGGGTCATTCTTTAGTGTTTTACTGAGTTGATAGGAGCAATGGAATCAAAAAAGGTTGAGAATCCAACTAATAAAATTGGGTACAAAGGAGTCAATGCTGGCGTCAACGCATGGAAAATTGTTGGAAGGGTCTCACTGAAATTATCACACTGGACTTTGGCCCAAGTGTGAGCTTTATGCAAACTGTAAGATTCGTTAGGCCTCTTGTTAGAATGAAGACAGTTAGGTTGAAGGGAACTGCTAGACAATCGGACCAGGTTAGGGGTAACCGTGGTGATATCTCCAGAAGATTTTGATTAACAAAGATAGGGCCAAGGATTTGCCCCACACCATGTGTAGGGAAGTTAATGAGTTGTATGAAGCTCGTGGTATTCTTTGCATCAATTAAAGCAATGAGGTCGGAATTTTTCCTATCATCCAGGTGGCAATTCAAATCGCCAAGGATCGTAAAACTAGGGGGCATATAATCCAGGACCAGTGTTAAAATTATCGCCATTTTATCGGCAGGAAACTGCCGATAAAACGGCGATAATGGGCTTGATAACACGCCCTTGTTAATTCCCATAGAAGCCCATGTTAACACCAGAACATGGGCTTCTATGGGAATTAACAAGGGCGTATTATCAAGCCCATTATCGCCGTTTTATCAGCAGCTTCCTGCAGATAAAACAGCGATAATTTTAACACCGGTCCTTGATAATATGCCCCTAGAAGCTTTGTGAATAAAGGGTTCTAGAAGCGATGATAGACAGCAATTAAAATATTTTTAGGGCACAGAGGACTATATATAATGCACACATACATTAGGTATTAGTATTAATGGCAAGAGTTAAAGTAAGAGCTTGACAATGAGGAGAGTCCAGTTTAGAAATAGAATTTTTTCTAGTTTTAGAAATATAATAACATCACATCCCTCAGGTTTGTGAATTCAAGCCTGATGCATGATGGAGAAGTTGGGAGGAATAGCACCAAATATTAGGCCCAGGTGAATTTTACAACCACGCTTAAGTGACAAATACCATCCTTGGTTTATGAGTTTCAATAAATTTGAATAGTTTAAACTGTTTTTTTTTACCTTAGATCTGGCATTGATTAGAAAGCATGAAATTGAGTGGGAACCATTAGCAATGCTGGTGGCATTAGGAAGAGTAGGGTTATTGTGCGTACCTGTCCTACTTTGGTGTGAAAGGTTAAGATTGCATTCATATGTCTTACTGCTAGGAGTTTGAAAGGGGGTGATGTTAAGCTGCAGTGCGCCTCGTCTCAGCCACTCGGTCATTTGACCACATCGCCCCGGTACTCTGTCTCCACCATTATCTCAGCATTGATGTCGGGTATATCTACAGACCTATCTGTTTGATTTTTAATCTTTATGGTGACTGGCCTTACTACCTAACTGATAAACCAACCATGTGTGGGGTTCAGGGATCCATCCCTAATTCACACTATTGCCTTAATTCAGAGTGGTCCAATAATTTTGCATTGGGTACAAAACTGTGTTTGAGCCCACTTTTAGATTACAAGTTTACACTGACTCTGCTGTTTTTTGCTGCATAGATCTTGCCAGGTAATACCAGGCTAAATTTGTTGGGGGAAACCTGCTTATTTTTTGCAGCATCTGAAGGAAGAACACATATATTTTGACCTTTTAGTCTCAGAATAGGAAGGCAAAACCACACTTGAAGAATATACACCTTTGGTGTAGGTATTTCTCTCACCCACATATCAGCCCCCTTGCAATGACAGCCATAGTGTGCCCAGAGATAATACATCTTGAAAAGCAGTGCATCCTAAATCAAACCTTCTCAGGTTTTTCTCCTAGAATGTGGCACTCTTACTCCTTGAGCTCCTCATGACTAACTCTCCACCTACATTCAGAAAGTAACACAAATGGCTGTTGTTCAGCCAAAACCTACAAAACATGAGCTTAAGCTGCACCACCTTATGTTTTCTCCCTTACCTTTACGCCCCTAACTATGCTTCTGATCATGCTCGGTTTACACTCTCCTGAAGTATACGAAAAGTGATGGATATGCTTGAATTAAACTCAGCCACCGGTAATTACCTGGGTCTCATCCCAGTCGATAGGTATTTTGCACACCATGCCACCTCAGTCTGGACCCTGCCATATGCAAATCAGTTTTGGCCTGTTCCAACTGGGAACAGCCCAGCCCAGAGGCCAGGCTAGGTCCTCCCTGAGCCAGAACACAAGCAACCTAGGAACGGTTTTGCCCTGATGAGGGCTCATCAGACAGGCATAGCTTGGTTACAGATACACAGTGTGCTGGGTCAGTGGCATGATGAAATTTGCATAAACTAATGGTATGGCACCCTGCCAGCTGAACAAGATTGATTGTGTTTAATATGGTATAATTGGCTACTGTTTCCCAATAGTCAGATGGAAACACAAAGTAAATATATATGAGAGTTTTTGAGAATGATTACAACTCTTGGGCCAGAACATGAGAACTTACTTGTACAGCCCTGTACAAAACAAAGACATACCGCCCAAAGGAGTGCAAGATGTACATTTGGGACACCAGGTCTAAAATAGCTTGCACTCTCATTTGAGTTACCTGAGGTCAGTGGCATGGGGACTTTGATTCTTGGATAGAAACATGCACAGAATAGTTGTCAGTCATCCCCCAACTACTAATAAATGATCATCTTGCTATGGTTGCCACTATATGACCTATATGGACGTCTTGGGTGGGCAGGAGTAGTAGAAGATATGGGAGCACATATGCAGACTCCCTCAAGGACCCAGTGGCATGTAATCAAAATTTAAATGTTGGCACATTATTATAAATTCACGATCAGTGTTCATAAAGCATTAAAGACGTTGAAGGTTTTCAAGGACACAGCCAAAATACAAGACTTTTACTGTTATCAAAAGTATTGCAAGACCCCAGTAAATTTTTTCACATCCATCAGTAAGTGGTTTGAACCTCCCAGATACAGGAATCTTTCCTAACATCTATTGTGCTTTTTTGATAATACTAAGACCCAGATTAACAAACATTTTGCAATGGGTTTGCATCACAAAAGTGGCACAAAGCTGAGCAAAATGTTTTTCTTTTTGGATTTAATTTCCAGCCCAAAACTTGTTTTGCACTGGAAAGTTGCCTGAAAGTAACACAAAGCAGTGCAAAATGCTGGATTGTGTTACTCTTCAGCAGGGGGGATTCCATTGGTGGCACATTGGTGTTCCCATGCAATCACACATGGTTTTTGATACTAAACCCTATCTCCTAACAATAGTAGACAGGTATTTTTCTGCTAAAAAATAACACCACTTGAAAGCAGGTGTCAAAAAGGAGAAATCCTTTTATTTGTAATAATGTTTCCCACTTTGCATGTGTGCTGCACTGTATTCAAAACAACCAACATGGGAAAAGTGGGCAACGTTAGTCTAGGCATAGTATATTGTACTGGAAAGACACCCTTCCAGTGCAAAACCTATGCTAGACTCACACAAACGGGGAACGTCGTTTACAACGCGGTGTTTACACCGCACGACCTTTTCCCCGCAGCTGTTACAACGCAAGTCGTTACTACGACTTGCGCTGGATGGCGCTGTGTGATAAGGAATGTTTTAATTTTATAGTCCAACACCTTCCCTACTGTTACGGGGACTGGTGTTGGAATATAAAATTAAAAAATTCCGAAATCCGCGCCCTCCAACGCAAGTCGTTGTAACGACTTGCGTTGTAAAACCTGCGATGTCAAGTACCGCGATCTAAAAGATCGCGTTGTACTGACATACATCCCACACAAACACCTTTGCACTATGGTACAAAGGTGTGCGTGCGTGGCGCACAGCAACCTGATTGCCCACCTGTGCAAGGAAAAGAGCAGGACAGTGCCAAATCTTTTTAGAGATAGTGCTTTCCAGCCTTCTTCTTCTAACGCAACGCAGTGCAGCTAAGCAACTTTGATGCTGCACTGGGTTGGGTGAAAGTTTTGTTAATCAGGGCCGAATTGTTTTCAAACCTCTACAGACTATCTGGTTCATTGCGTGGAATCTTTTCTTAGGGGTCATACTATGAACCGCTGCCTTCTAAGTCGTTCACCCCATGCTTCATAGTATGGCCCCTCCTCACAAACATGGCCAGTGCACCTAGGAATTGTGTGTGCCATTTTCTCCAGACCACCATTTCTCTCTTGGTTGGAATTACAGGGAAGGGGAGGTGACAGTGAGGCGATCTGATTGCCTCAAACACTCTTAAGTTAAGTTTCTGGTCTGAAGCTTTGCTCATGTCATAACATCAGAAAATTACCGATACACGAGGTAAGAGTGTAACGGGTTGGAGGTGCAGAGTTTATCAACATAAAATATAGGATAGAAGCATCACTGGAAGGCTTCTTAAAGAAATAAGAGCATATTACCAACAACTAGCGATAATTATCGCTATGTTGGCTTAGCGGCAATATTATTATCGCCGAGCTCCGCCGATTTTTATCGCAGATAAACCTTGCATTTATCAAGGTTTATCTCAAAAGCGATACAAATCGGCCGAAATGCATGAATATCGCGGAAAAGTCAGCGATATTCATGCTTTACCGAGCTAATGCTCTTAGCCATGTTATCCACCTCCCATTGGATAACATGGCTAAGAACTGCTCTGGGCAGGCGTTAGCTTTTGGAGATATTTGCGCTTAGCGCGAATAATTCCAAAAGAAGGTAATAGGAGATAGCGATGTTAGCGACTGTTTCCAGTCGCTAACATCTTGGCACGCCCACTTTGCATGTCATTAGCGATAAATATCGCTGACATGCAAAGCAGGCCCCAAGATGATCGCTATCTCCTACTAGCTGTCGCTAACTGGTGTTAGCGACAGCTAGGTAATAGGGCGATAAAATTATCGCAGCTTTAGCGGGAGAAATTCCCGCTAAAGCGGCGATAAGGCCCTTGGTAATATGCCCCTAAGTCCTTTTTTTTTTTGTTAATTCTCTTTTTTGCCCACTGATTTGTCCATTTAGGCTAAAGAATAGTAAGGATAAATAATAATTTTACAGATTAGCAGGGCACGCTGTTGTGGAATTCCTATTTATTGAAATGTAGTGTTTAATGCACTAGAAATCAACCTTTCGCTAACATAAGCCAAGATTGTGTTTTCTTCCATCTTGAAATGATGTCGTCCTACACCACGTGATTACTATTGTCACTGTTATCTTCACTGTCAATTGTGAGTTTACATTGAAAGGTCGAGGCTTTCCCAGCTACACCGAACTCTGTACACCTAACCAAGCTCAACCTGGCTGTCACCAGGACTGTATTTCATCCTGGGGCAGATGTAAGACAGCCAAAATAGCGCCTCCCAAATTGCGAGTCTTTTGTGACTCGCAATTTGCAAGGCGCTATTTAGGATGTACAACAGTGTGTATCACACTATTAGCTATTCCCAATAGGACAGCAAATAGAGAGGCTCATGAATATTAATGGACCTCTCGCAATTTGCGACCCCAGTGGGAATGGCAGGCGCTCCCAGGTATGGTGGCCTGCTGGGATCAGCAGACCACCATGTCCGGGACTGCTTTTAAATGAAGCAGTTTTTTTTTAAAATGCAGCCCGTTTTCTTTAAAGAAAAACGGGATGCACTTAAAAAAGAAAAAAATTAAACGTTTTTGTTTCATTTTTTAAGGACAGGCACAGGTCCCTGGGATCACTGCCTGCCCTTAAAAAATATTTTCCCCTGCATTTGCAAAGGGGAAGGGGTCCCCTGGGGACCGCTTGTCTTTTGCAAGCCCATTACCACCCTCTTGGAGATGGTGATAATTTGCGAGTGTTTTGCGCTCGCAAATGCAGACACATATTATTCGTACATAGGGTTGCGCTCGCCATTAGGAAGCGAACATCCCTTCCTAATAGCGAGTCGCAAAACCCTATTTTGCGAGTCGCAAAAACATTGCAACTCGCAAAATTGAGTTTGTACATTCCCCATTTGGTTGTTGCATGCGCAAACGGATTCACAAACCCGTTTGCGCATGCAAAAATGGCTGTACATCTGGCCCACTATGTATCCACTCATGTTACTTGAAGAGACTCTGAGAACCACTGAAGCTAATGTGATTGTATTATGAGAGAATCTTTGAATGTATTCTGTAGTAAAATGTTTCTTCTTGCTCGTTCCCTATCAGTGCACATCCTGGGAATCATGCTCTTGTGTAGTGAATGTATCAAATTTGTTGTGTAAAATCCTTTAAAAGGAACCATGTTTTCACTGTTGAAGAAGACACTTTTTTCGACCTTATAAGGTGAATCCATGATGGATTTTCTATTGAAATGTACTGAGTTCTTTGGAGCAGATTGACAAGCCCCTTGCAACACTTTTGCACTGCCGTTGCGTCACTTTAGTGATGCAACAGCTGTGCAAACAATGCAGCTAATTTACAATCTGATGCATCTAGGGAGATCTGTCACTTTGTAAAGCCCTGTGTCACATTGTACTTGCGTCAGGTATAATGTATGCAGGGTGGCGTTCCCACGCAGGAAAGCCTCGTAAAAGTGATGCAGTGAAATCTACAAGATTTTACTGCACCACTTCTATGACGCCACTGCGTCAAAACCTTACGCCTGCTTGGAGCAGGCATAAGGAGTGATGCAGTGTATTAATTAAAGGCCTTCCTCAAGCATTCCTGGAGTTGTGTCATGCTTGCCACACAACTCCAGAAATGGGTGACTTTTGGGCTGACAGATGCGTCAGAATTTCAGCCGCATCTGTCAATCCTTTCGCCATGGTGCGCCGTAGTGTAAATACGTCGCATCCATGGTGGCGCAAGGGTCTCGCAAGGAGGCACAGGGAAACTGATGGGTCAGTTTCTTGTAAATCTGCCCCTTCGTCCTTATAGTTTATATGTCCATATGCTATCCCAGTTGATGGCCAGCACATTTATTCTGCCCTATATTTTTTACGTTGAGTTTAAACTTTACCCAGTGTCTGTCATTCTTTTTTGAGGATGTCACAGCTTTCATTTAATGTGTAACATCAGAGGAAAGAGACAGGTCCATTTCAGAAGATCCTATGTATGTACAGAGACTACACCACACCCAGTCTCAGTAGTTGGCCTTTAGGTAACGAAAACATAAATGGATTTGCGCTACAACACTTATGATGTACCTTTGCTGCTTCTATCATCTGTAGGTATTTTATTTAAACACGTGCCAAGGAACTTACTTGACCGGGATCATTATTCTTACAAGACATCCAAGTGCATTCCACATGGTTCCCATTCTTTTCCTATAATTAGTGCACTCACAGGTATCCTTTTCAGCAGTTGCTTTGCCTCTCCCTTACCAAAACAAGGTTCAGAACAGCAAAAAACATATTCACCTTGCATCTTAGCATACTGTAGCTGAATTGAGAATCCTACCTGTGCATGTCAGTTGATCACTCTCTCCTACCATCACAGGAAGACATTGGGCTGATTGACAAAAGAAGCGATAGGAGCGATAGTTGCGTGGTATTAAATGAGCCATTACATTACATTACATTACATTACATTACAAAAGAAGTTATATCGGAGTAGGAATTAGTACTACAAAAGTCCTCTTTTACTTGTGCTTACATGTCTTTGTGAATTGACAGCCTTGCTCTAGATATCCATCAGCATCCCAAGATAATGTAAATAAAGGAAAGGATTACTTTTATTAATTATGTGTTACACAAAATAGAAAAGAACAAAGCACTGAATGGCAGGGATAAGAGGGCTAAATGGATGCACAATGCAGGGGCTCTTGTCCTTTCAGAAGTCCAAATCCGTGCACCGAGTCTCCAGATCCCTTCATCTCTCTCTGGGTATGGAGGTCTCTCTTTGTTGACTAGTTATTGTCCTTCTTCTTTGCTTTTTCCCCTTACCCTGATAACGATGATGGTGAAGACGGTTATGGTCAGCTTCCAGTCGAGACAGACAAAGTTCAGAGGGGAACGATATCAGCAAGATAGAATTGCTGACTGCAATGTAGGAATCAGCCAGAGGGAGAACAATCCCTCTACCATTTCTGGGTGTTCTAACAAGGCACAGCAAATCCTTGGCCTGAAGACTAGCGTGGATTCTCTGCCTGAAAGACAAAGCCAGTCTTAATTTCTGTGAGAAGCAACACTTTACACAAAGGCTGTATCTAGAAAGCAGCCTGAGAATGACACTTGAAAGAGAACCAGCCAAACTGGTTCTGAAGTTTGAGGCAATGGATCCATATGCCCTCTTTAGAAAATGTGTATAGAAGTGAGACCCAAACAAACAACCCCACTTTTTTCCCATTCCAAGTTCTTTCATGCCCCAGGAAGTGAGTGCTCCACATAGTACTCAAACTACTGCTTTGTGATTAGGGCTGGAGTCCGCCCGTCAGCTAGCCTCCCAGAGGAGGGGGCATCACCTGAGGTCTGCCTAATGCTTCAAAGATTCCCTGACTCCTGAGAGACAGACGGAGTCTGCTTGGACCTGCAAAAGTTGACTATTGAGAAGGAGGAGTCCAGCATGTTAGTGGCCTGAGTATCACTCAGAGAAACAAGATTTCAGTAGCGGTCGGCAGTAGGTGTTTCTATAGGGCGGTGACGTGGGCAGGAGGAGGGGCAGGGTGGGGGGAAATAATGTATGGATTACGGAGTTTTACAGGTAAGTAAACATTTAAATACATAAAACGAATTTCGTTGCGCACACTGCATCACCAAATGTGATGCAGTGCGCGCAACGAAATTCGTTTTATGTATTTAAATGTTTACTTACCTGTAAAACTCCGTAATCCATACATTATTTCCCCCCACCCTGCCCCTCCTCCTGCCCACGTCACCGCCCTATAGAAACACCTACTGCCGACCGCTACTGCAAGATTTCCTGAGAGCAAAGTCAGGAGTGATCCGTGCTGCATCTGGACTTCTGGTCTTTCTCCGGAGCACCTGAAGAGAATTGTACAAGACTATGTACAGCTATACATTGACACAAGGTGGGCTGCATTTACCTTGCCATTAGTATGGGCCCGTGTCAGGGCTAAAACTCCATGCTGTGTGCATTAGCCCAGGGTGGGCTGCATCTATCTTACTGTGTGTATTGGCCTAGGTCAGGCTGCTTCTGCATCTGCCTTCCCATGTGTATTGGTCCAGTTAGGAGCTCGATCTGCCTGCCATGTGCAGTGGCCCAATGTGTGCTGCATTGGCTTTGCCCTGTGCCTCAGCCCAGGGTTGGCTGCAACTGCCTGACTGTATTTGCCGACAAAGGGTGGACTGCAACTGCCTCGAGGTGTGTATTGGCCCAAGACGGGCCACAACTGCCTTGCTGCGCATTTGTGTTGGCCCAGAAGCAAGCTATGACTGCTGAGGGTGCTCACACAACAACACCAGAGTTCATCGAGCGGTATCTAACTGTTCAAGGCAACCACACTTGATAATTCAACATGGTGTGTCTGACCTCCGCGGAGGCCTGCTGAGGATGCCCACTATTACCATAGGCCTCTGCCAACAGTCAGACTGAGCTGGTGCAAATATGCTGAGGTGAGCAGGTGGACTAACAGCTGTTTTTCTGTCCACTATGCGGTTAGGTGTCCTTACGATAACAGGAAAAATGTACGCAGGAATAACCACCCTATCTAAGGTGGAAATTATGACATACGTTGAGTGATGATGCTGTGGCTGATGGGCCATTGGTCAAAGGTTTTTGCTTGCAAACTCTTCCAAAACTTCACCGGTGTAAACCTTGCACTTCGTCCAAATTTAAATGGGGTGGGCTTGCCACTTTTTTAGTGGATGGGGAAGCTATCATTTTCTGGCATATGTCTTGCTTCCTCAAAACTCTAAGGGCCAGATGTAGGTAAGTATATTTTACCGATTCATAAATATCGAATTTTACCAATTCGGTATTTATGAATCGGTAAAATAGAAGGGGTGAGATTTAGGAAGAATCAGTAATTGAAGCCCATAGGAATCAATGGGCATTACCGAATCGGTATTTACCGATTCTGTAAATACCGAATGTTGCAAGGGTGTAGAGGGTGTCACTTTGACACCCTCTAGCACCCCGATTTCAGGCATGTGTGACATGTGGCACACAGACATGCCCTAAGGGCATGTCTGTCTGTCACATGCCATAGGTGTGCATGCACACATGTGCATGCACACCTGGAATCGGTATTTTACCACCCAATTGGATTGGGTGGTAAAATACCGATTCGGTAAGGCCTGTGGGACTCAGAAGAGTCCAACCTACATCTCAAAATTACCGAATCGGTAAAAATACCGATTCGGTATTTTACCGATTCGGTAAATTTACCGAATCGGTAAATTTACTGAATCAGTAAAATAGGGCCCCTACATGCCAAATACTGAATACCGGTCGGTAACGGCCGGAATCGGCTGTTACCAACCGTTTTTTTGGTTCCTACATCTGGCCCTAGATGACCTCTTTTATATGGTGAGCCAGTTCGGCCATGACATTTGAAATGTGTGGAGCAAAACCCATGTTAGTGTGTCTAATGTTTCCGATTCAATATCTTATCAGCAAAGCTAGCAGTCTTGTGCTGTCCTACTAGCGGTGTAACTCAAGCTTCAATGGGTGAGGGGCACCCCCAAACATTCACGGGCCCCCCAATCTTCATGGGCATTACCGAATTGGTGTTTACCGATTCTGTAAATACCGAATGTTGCAAGGGTGTAGAGGGTGTCACTTTGACACCCTCTAGCACCCCGATTTCAGGCATGTGTGACATGTGGCACACAGACATGCCCTAAGGGCATGTCTGTCTGTCACATGCCATAGGTGTGCATGCACACATGTGCATGCACACCTGGAATCGGTATTTTACCACCCAATTGGATTGGGTGGTAAAATACCGATTCGGTAAGGCCTGTGGGACTCAGAAGAGTCCAACCTACATCTCAAAATTACCGAATCGGTAAAAATACTGATTCGGTATTTTACCGATTCGGTAAATTTACCGAATCGGTAAATTTACTGAATCAGTAAAATAGGGCCCCTACATGCCAAATACTGAATACCGGTCAGTTACGGCCGGAATCGGCCGTTACCGACCGTTTTTTTGGTTCCTACATCTGGCCCTATATGACCTCTTTTTTATGGTGAGACAGTTCGGCCATGACATTTGAAATATGTGGAGCAAAACCCATGTTAGTGTGTCTAATGTTTCCGATTCAATATCTTATCAGCAAAGCTAGCAGTCTTGTACTGTCCTACTAGCGGTGTAACTCAAGCTTCAATGGGTGAGGGGCACCCCCCAAACATTCACGGGCCCCCCAATCTTCATGGGGGGGCACCTTTGCATCTTAAGTCCAAGGAATATCTGTGTTATTTAGGAGACTCAGGTGCTCCTAGTCACATTGCAGGGAGGGCATCATTTTATGTTGCACCACTGTGCCCCTCCCACAAACCCCCAGCTAAAGTTGACTGAACCAGCACTTTTACAGGGAGAGCTGAGCCAGAGCTGAGCCATGGGTCTGGCTCGGATCTTAGAGCACTTGCATGAGCTGAGCCCTGAAAATATTTGGTATGTAAATCATACAATAAACATCTCGTAAAATATGATAAAGTCCCTTTAAAGTAAAAAATATATAAATTTATTTAGCATGTGGAGCCTTTGAAATTAATAAGGCTCATTACAACACTGCACTGAGATGTACTTATTAAAAGTAATAGTTTTGTGCTCACATATTTAAAACTGCTTTAATTCACAATAATGAAGAAACCGTTTTGATAAAATAAAACTTTTGCCTAAGATCACACCATTTAAGCAGAGTAGTGGAGAATTATCCAGGTTTTCTGTCTTCACTTCGTACAAATCAGCCAGTTAATGGGTATCTATTTGCCTTTCCTTATGTGAAGGTTTTGTTGTTACCTCTTAGTGCATTTTTCTGCAGTTTTTAAAATATAGCGCAAATTCAGCCTGAAGGTATTGAGGTGCTTTACGCGAACACCAGTTACATTACACAAGGTCAAATTCATTGTTTATAGGCATGGCAAAATTAAATGATTTGCCCAGAATCACAGGATATTGAGCTGAAGCCGAGACTTGAACCTGGTTCTCCAGTCCACTGTCGACACCTTTGTCCCTAACGCCTCATCCTGAGTAAAGCAATGGAGAGAAGCAAGTAGAATCCACATCAAAGCTTGGCTCGATGTCGGCTCAAGGTTTCTGCAGGACTGAGCCAGAGACATCCTTCAGGCTCAAGCCTCAGTGGCTCATCCAACTCTACCCAATCCAGACTGCTCTCTAAGAGGAACCATTGAGAAGGGACCAAAGTCCTTTAGTCCTTAAACTCAGGACTTAAAGTGGGATGAAAATACTGGGGGTCTTCCTAAGGGGCGTGGCCGATGTAATGAAGGGCATAGCTTAAAAACACATATGCTAAAAATCTGTGCTTAGCATAGTGTATCGCCCGACTGGTATTATACTGCTTCTGTCCATGCATCCATATGTTTAATACAACAAGTAACATTACAAACCTCTTTCCCTCTGCTATCTCGCCACCTACCCTTCTCTATCCAAATAACTGAATAAAATATCCCCCACTCAAATTACTTAAAATTTCACTATACTAATTTTCAACACTAATCCTTTATGGGTTCTGGAGTAGCATGCTACTCGCCAGAAAAGCGCTTCAACACCCATCATGTGTAACAGGTGCCATATGAACGCAAACCTTTCTTCCCCTTCTATCCCTCCGCTATCCTTCTCACTCCAAATATCTTACTAATATCCACCACTCAAATTACTTTCTTCACCATACTAATTCACCACTAATCCTTCACGGGTTTCCAGCGTAGCGTGCTTCAACACCCCATCAGGGGTAACAAGCGCTATATAAATACAAACCTTTTTTCCTCTTCTATCCTTCTGCTATCCTTCCGAATCCGAATAACTGACTAACCTATCCATCATTTCAAATTTTCTTTCATGTTTCACTATACTAATTCAACATTAATCCTTCATGGGTCCCGGAGTAGTGTGCTACTCGCCGAAAAAAGCACTTTGACGCCTCGTTGGGGATTGTAATCTCTAAACAAATGCAATTACAATACAATACAATACACCAGGCGCGCAACACCCATTGGGCTCACGGGGCTTCAGCCCTCCCCGTCCTGTGTGTCAGCCCAGGCGGAGATAGCTTTGCGGGCTGGCAAGCATCTAATTGCAGCCACACCCGAGTACTTAACAGGTCTTTAAAAGACCATTTACTTGTAAATGAGGCTTTTGTTGTGTGTTCACCCCTTCTTACAGCCACTCTGTCTTTGGTTGGAAGAATTAGCCCCCCCCCCCGAAATATTTTTCAGCCCCCCCCCCGAAATTTGGCTCTAGTTGCCTGCCTGCAATACACCTACAACAAGGCAGGACTGTTGGCTTTGTCAATGGTTGTTAGTAGACTAAGATAAGTAAGCAACAACTTTGGCTTTGTTGTATTTAACATTGAAAATGCTTAAATTCTGGAATTATGAGACTGTGCATGTACTATAACGAGCCTTTTTGAGGTTACATTAGCCGCTGCCGTCGGCCACCGGCCGTCGCGAGCACTACCTTGGTAGTGCTGCGCACGTCCGTTAGCGGACGCGGCCCCACCCGCGCAATAGAACGCCTGCAGCGCTGCGCATTTTGCGCCGCGCTACAGGGGTTAAAGGCAGTGAAGGGTGGTACTGCTGCAGAGTTAAGATTTGTTTTGCACCCTGAGGGTGAGGACAAAAATGGAGAGCCCGATAGGGACCCCGCTCAGCACCTACTTTTAAGAACTGCCGGTGTCCAGCACCGGCAGGACCCGGCCCACTTAAAGCCCTGCGAAGCTTACCTCCATGACACCATGATTTTATGTGCGTCACTGAGCTCCCACTTTAATTTGTTTGTTCTATGTGGCGTCAAACTGAAGTTTCTTACAAATGTGTTAGGTTATGTCAAAATGGAGACCTTAAGCATGACTTAAGCCTATTCGTTACAAACTCGCTGCCTGAACTTGCCTCACCCATAACGACCTGATAAAGTTCCAAGGAGACCACGCCCACTCTGTCCTTAAGTTCCCTCCGCCAGTGTAATCATGCAAGAATCCTCCTTTTACAATCCACATTCTTTTCCTCGTTTGCCCCTCAGAAGCACTGATGTTGTTCATCGCCACGTGCCTCACTGAAACACAAACAGCTTTGAGCTCCAAACGAGGCTCTCACTAAACATTTGCAGTCTCCGCGTTCTTTTCCTTCCATTTCATCAGTGTCATCAACAGTGTTGGGATCTCGCATGCTGTGAGGGGAATTTAAAATATGTTTCAAGCCACAAATGCGACGCTCTGGAAAATGGGGACCATATGATTAGCATATTGCAGCTAAGAAGAGGTGTATCAAGGGCAGGAATTGGGGGGGGGGGGGGGGAGAGAACAGATGAAACTGCTGTCTCGTCTTGCACTGCTAGGGCTCTGCTGAGGAAAGCACGACTGCGCCCGGCGAATTATTAGAAAACAAGAATCTCGGGGTAGAAAGCGCGTGTGCACGCGCACGTGTTGCGTGTGAGTGCGCGTGCACGTCTGTGTGTGAACGTCTTGTATACTGTGTTCGCTTCTGAAAAGAAGTTTATTAAGTGCGTGTGTGTATGCACGTGCATGGACAGTTTGCAAAAATATGAAACTCTTGGGAAACATCTTTGCTATTTTTTTTATAATGTCTCATTTTTCTTACATCTTCTTCGACTACAGGCGGTTTTGTCTGTACAAATAAGTTATGTAAGAGTTCCCAGCCATGCGGCCATTGGTTCATTCACTCATGCATTTGTTCAAGTGTCCTTCCATGTGGTTTTTTCCCTCTATTATTTTCAATTTTCTCAGTGCTGTCACTTTCTACCACCACCTCTGTCGCTCTCTATCACCACCGCTGTTGCTTCATACCCCCACCAGGGTCGGATTGGGATTGAAAATCGGCCCGGGCGCACACAAAAAAAAATCGGCCCTCATTTGCAAAATGCCTTTTCTCAAATCACTGCTTCAGCGTAATTGCAATAAAAAGAAGGAGGGGAGGCTTTAAAAAATTCACGCATTAGTTTACATTAGTGAAACACACCTGAAAACAAGTGAGGCTACTTCTACTGTCCCGCTCAGTATGTGCATCCATTAATGGGCCGGCCAGCAGGGTCGGATTGGGATCACAATTCGGCCCGGGCACTGACGAAAAAAGTGGCCCACATTTAAGAGGCGTGGCCCATATGTAAGGGGCGTGGCCCACATTCAAGGGGTGTGCCCTTTCATGAAACACCATTTGCACAGACAAGGAATGAAATTGGGAGGATACTGTTCTTGCACACAACATAGGGCCAAGGTGACAATGGCCTACATGCTGAGCAACTAAAAAAAATAGCAAGGCCCCTTTTTGTCACAAAATTATTCCAGCCCTCCAGCACAGGAGCACCTGAAAAGCAGCAAAGCCCCTGCTATTACTAACCTACTCAGCCCTCCCAGACCTTCGGCTCAGGAGCACATGAACAGAGGTAAGGCCCCTGCAATTAGTAAATTAATCAACCCTCCAGGCCTTGAGAAAATGTCCTGGCAGGGGAGCACAAAACACAGCTTTCTGGGTCATCCAAGGTAGCCAGGTAGCCAGGTAGCCAGGTAGCCAGGGGGGAGGCTGAGGTGAAGCTGGTGCATGGGAAGTGCCTTCCCAGTGTGTTCTGGCAGTTTGAGTATTTACCATTTACTGTAGTATTACCCTTGTACCTGTGTATGGTACCCTTTTGTAACTTGCACAAGTCACTTTTCTCTTGTAACACACTGTTTGCTACCTCTCACTTTTGTTTGCTTTAGATACTTGCACAAGTGCCACCATTGCCTACGTAACGTTTGTTCTTGTGCTGGAGTGTCTGCCATTAATCGCAGTATTATACCTCTACTTGTATTTTGTACGCTTTTGTAACCTGCGCACATATCTCTTTTTCCTCCAGTAATGTATCGTTTGCTCCTCTTGTATTTTGGTTGCTCACTATTGTCACTTTTGATTCATGTAATTTAACGTTTGCATTTGTAATTTGTCCACTTATAATTTCTCCTCATGTATTATTGCTGTTCCTAGTGTGAAGCGCTCTGACACCCTCGGGTAAAGTCTGCGCTATATAAAATTGCATAAATAAATAAATAAAACAAAAAAATTCCAAACATCACCAGGCCCCCACAGCAAGACCCATTCTTCCTCGCCCACTATGCCCTGAATGTGAAGGGCTGTGGACGAGGTGTTAAGACTAACACCGTTTCTGGGCTGCATGGGCGCCAGGGGGCCGAGGTGCAAATGGCTCAAAGGCCTGAGAAACACCTGGCCCCCAGGGAGGCCGATTATGGCAAACAATCACCCCTCCCCAGCCCAGCCTCAGCTTGATTGCTTGGCAGGGTAGGGGTGAAGGAGAGCCCACAGCTGACAATCGCTGTCTGGTCGCACAGCGAGGCTGCTTTCATTTTCTCAGTCTCTGTCTCCGTGCACTCTGTGGGCCGTTTTTTTTCTCCCCTTTTCTAGTCCACTCTCTGTGGACTGGGACAGGGGAGAAAAAAAACGGCCCACAGGGGGCACTGAGGCACCGGCCCTTCGGCCCATTCCCGAATGCCCGCCTTGCCAATCCGCCCCTGCCGGCCAGCGAGACAAAGGGAGTGATACCTCTGCCTGTTGCTAAACCGGGGGTGGGGGACCGGCGGTGTTGGTGGCGGGTGCCTGCAGAAAGGCCACTCAGCCACCCACTGGGCTGCTGGCTGTATTCCGAAAATAGAGACACCGCCCAAATCGGTCCCAGACTGCTAAAAAAAGCAGCCCACAGCATGAACTCAGACACCGGCCCCTCGGGCATTGCCCGAGTGCCCGCGTTACCAATCCGAGGCTGACCCCCACCCCCATCGTTCTCTACCATTACCAATGTCACTTATGATCAACCTCTCCACCACTCTCTATGAATACTACCGCTATCTCTTTCGACTACAGCTTCAAACACTCTCTGCCGCCACCGCTGTCACTTCTTGCCTCCCCCTTAACCCTTTCGATGCTGATGACGAGCTCAGCTCGTCATCACCCACGGGTGTCGTGTGCTGATGACGAGCTGAGCTCGTCATGAATATATGGCATCCAGAGTTTTTCAGCACAGGACGGGAAAACTGCCAGCAGCCATGTGGTTAAACACTCTCTCTACCACTATTGCCAATGCTGCCACTGTCACTGCCATTGCACTGAACTACATCTCCGGGTACTTTTTTACAACCACTGACATTGCTTTCTACTGCCACTGCCAAGAGACTCCACCAACTGCTAGGCTGCCCCGGGCCCACAAATGGAGCCCTCCTAAGAGGGCGGCCACCCTTAGTGCCACAGGATGCCACATTCGCCAGCAGTACAATGTTTGGGGGACCCGAGTGGGTCCCCTTGTGACATCACTTCCGGGAGGAGGGAGGGGGGGGGAGGGAGAGAGGTACTTATACCTCTCCCGCCCTCTGAGCACCCTCTTTTCCTGCTCCTGGTCGACGGTGCTCCTCCTGCCTGGCTGCCCGGACGCTGTTTTTATAAGGCACGAGGTGAGTGTTTCTCCCGGCCTCCCCTTTCCCGGGGGCGGGCAGCCCCTTTGCCCTTTTCTCAAAGCATCTTGACTCCCGTGGGATGTAATTTTCGGTTAGGGTGGGGGTAGCGGGGGGCTGTTTACTTTCCTGGGGGTCGGGTAGCCCTTTCTCAGTCTCCCAGTCCCCGGTGTACTCTTTTCATTTGGAAGGGTGGAGGGCAATAAGGGGAGGGTGGTGCTGGGTGAGATACTGCCCATGCCGCTCTGGCCTGCCTGGGTCAATGGGTACTGCGGCGTGTGGCGGCCTTTTCTGGGGGGGATCGAGGAGGGGTGGAGAACCTTACCTGCTCCTGGCGTGTGGCGGGGTTTCTCACCAGTCCCGAGGTGGGACGGGCTGTGGCTCCTGTTTTGCCCCGAATCTGTTGGCGCCCCGGGCCGTGTCGGTGGATCCTCGCTCTGGGTCCGGCACGGGGACGCGGTGCGGGTGGTGGGAGGGGTCTTCATCCCCCGGCTGCGCTCCTAGCAATGGCGTGCGGGCCACCTCCGGCGGCGGGGGTGTGCTCCCTCTCCCTCCGCATCCAGCGCGGCTCGACCCCATCCTCTCCACCCCGTGTCTGGGGTTGGGGGGGGCGGGCTGCGGCTCCTGTTGTTGGGGCCCGTTCCCCATGGCGGCACCCGGGGCTTTGTCGTCTCCCTTTCGGGTCTGCGCAGGCGGGTAGGGGGAGTCATTGGTCGTGCATCGGTTCCCGGGGAGGGATCCCACGCGACATGCGCCCTCCCACTCCTCCAAGCTCCAGGGGTGTGCGGGCTGCCCCTCTTCTCTAGTCCGGGACTTGATAACTGTGAGGGCAGTGGGAGGGGTTTCATTCTTTCTGCAGCGTGCTAGGCTTGGCGTGCGGCGGGGCAGGGGTGTGCTCCCTTTTCCTGCCGCTCTTCGGCCCCTCGTCCCGGGTCCAGGGCTTGACTTCTGTGAGGGCGGTGGGAGGGGCTTCTTTTTTTTTTGCAGCGTGCTTTGTTTGTCGTGTGCGGCCCCCGCCCCCTTCTCCCAGCAGGGCGGGGGTGTGCTCCCTTTACCTGCCGCTCTTCCTTTGCGACCAGGCTTGTGCTCCCCTGTTTTTCAGGGGCACGTCCGCGCTCCCATGACCTCAGCCCCAGCTTCACCCGTTAGTCTTCCATCTGCCTCTTCCCCCCCCTTTTTAACTACACAATGGAAAGGCCGGGCTGGCCTACGGGGGGGGGTGGGGGGGTGTTTAAGTTTCTTGACCAGGCATTGCAGAAATGTGGGGGAGGTTCGGGGGGATGGGCGGGGGCAGCGGGCAACACTACTTTGCATGGGATCTGATTGGCAGCGTGGGGGCATTTATGGACCCTGTCCCATTGCAGAAAATCCATATTTGTATATTAGGGGGGGCAGGGCTTCTAATGGTTGTTTTATGTCTCAATGCAGGAACCGCGCTGAAAAAACGCCCTACTTACCTGGGGGGCCACCTGGGGATCAACAGGTATAAGGGTCATAGCACACTGGGGTCAGTGTGCTAGGGTCTGGGGCAACCGGGTTCAGGATGGAGGCTAACTTTTATTTCTAATTACAGATTTTCAGTTACCCAAGTATTTCAAGCAGCAATAGGAAAGGAGCTGACGTTGAACAGGATCAGGTACGGGCAGGGGTGATTCTTGGGAGGGTGATTTTCAGACACGGACTGGGAAAGGGGTCGCGGGGTGATTGGTGACCAGCAAGGAAGGTCCCAAGACGCAAGGGGGGCTATGCTAACTTTTCTTTTCATCTCGCACGCAGGATTCTCGCTGTGTTCAGTCCTGGAACACACATAGGCATATCTACATCTTCCCCGAGTAAGTGAGTACTGGGAGTGGGGATGGAGCTCGGCAGCTGACGGCAAGAGGCTTGGCCAAACTAAAGGTGTGGTAAAGTGCTAGCTGACTCAAACTTTATCTCCATAGATTGAGATACGCAGGAACCAACGATCCAACATGGATAGCCAGGGCTCCCCACCCCTTTTCACGCAGACGTCGCAGGTGGACGATTCGTTGCCGGACTCCATGCAGGAAGCGCAGTGGGCAGCGTTTATACAGATAGCCAAGGCGAAGGGTTTGTCCTGGGCCACGGGGATCTTGAAGGCCATCGAATCAGAGGACTCTGGAGTCGTCTGCGGGCTGCCCCCTCGGGAGCTTGACCTCAACTCTGAGGCTGGGCCATCAAGAGCATCGGAGCGGGTCCGCAAGCCTACGTCGAAGGAATTCCCGGCAGACCCGCTGCCAGCCAAATCCAGGGCACTGCATGTTTAGAAGGATGCGGTGCCACAGCTGGTCACTCCTCAGCCCTTGGGGCCAATGACCCCGCAAGACAATCACTCAGCCGCATCTATGTAAGCTACGCAGGAAGATCTGGGTAAGCTCACGGACATGCTCAAGAACTTCATGGCAGAGCTAAGGGGGGGCATGCAAGCTCTCCCCCCACCCCCCACTATTAGGCAGCAGCACTCCTTCAGGAGAGGGAGGGGCATGGGTGGCTGCAACAGTGTGGTTGAGCCAGGTGAATGTTCAGCAAACCCTCCAGGGGGAGCCTGTCCCTGCAACCCCAGGGGGGGATCTTTAGTGGCTGCGGCTACGCCAACACAGAGTAAGACGGTGGAGGGAGCTGGGGAGGTTTTGTTCTCGGCGACCCCAACCATCCTGCCTTCGCCTCCTAGCCTTCGGGAGGCGGCAGACGCAACGGCCGCTGCGCTAGTCATTTCCTCCCCATCCGCCACTGCGCTTGTTAGCATCCCAGCAAGCAGTAGTCTAGCCGTACCTATTACGCCATCACTGCCGGCCAACTGCCCGCTGAATGAGGTTCTCCCTGTCCAGCAGATAGCGCCCTGTGCTGTTACAGCCAGTCGCAGCGGCACCTCTGCTGTCAGGTCACTGCTCCTTGGCCTGGCAAGTACCTTTAGCCGCCAAGGAAGTTATCTGGAGGCGAGAGCTAATAGATATCTTCTCTGTGCTCTTGTTGGGTCAGGATGGGGTGGATGCCAGAAAAGTGGGAGTGAAGGAGGATGAGAAAAAGCTTAAGTACCAGCCATGGCTAGAAAAGACCATCGAGAACTGGCTAGATGCGTTTGTTATTCTGTCCGCAGTCATCCTGGAGAAACATCCCGAGCAGGGTTAGGGGCTCTTGCAATACAGCGCGCTAATTCGCAATGAGGCGATGAAGTGGTGTGGACAGGGCTGGGTGAACTATGACAGGGAGTTTAGGAAGAGGATGTCCTTGTGTCCTGAAATGCAATGGGACCAGAAGGAAGTACAGCTATGGCTAGATCACATGGGATCACGCACGCTGCAAGGCGTAGGGGCACGGACTAAGAGTCAAGGGAACAAGGAAGCAAACAGTAGTACGTTCCACACTGAGACACGTGGTGACAAGCAGTCCTTTCGGGGGGTACAGGGGGAGAGGGAGCAATAGAGGGGGATTCAGAAGGTCACCCCCTGGGACCTGTCGTTTGTTCAACACAGGGTCTTGCTCATGGGGCAAAACATGTACATTTTTGCACGCTTGCAACAAATGTGGGGGGCCCCACCCAGCGGTTTCTTGCCACTCACAGCAAGGGTATCAAATACAGGGGAGCGATTCGTTTGAGGTGGTCAGAGGCCAAAATCGCAATTAGGTAGTTATAACAAAAGGTTTACCTCTGACACCATGGATCAAACAACAATATTTTTGAATCAGAAGTTTTTTTAATTGACTCCGTAAATCTTATTGCTTATTTTTGATTTTTTGTTTTTTCAAAAAGGCTAGCTGCACTCACACTCTACACAGAGTGATTCCTCAAATCTTAATACATTCAATTTTAGCACATATTATATACAGTGAATACTATTTACACAACACAAAAACAAATTAATCCATTAAACTCATGAATACTGCATCAAATCATTTACAAAACACACATATATATATATATATATATACATTCATATACTCAAGATCAGGTCCTACTCGTTTGCTAGGGTGGCGTTAATCGTTTCTTAGCACTTCTTATTAATTGGTCCTGTTAGAGTTCAGAGTCTATTTATTTAGGTCAATATACCGGAGAGCTCATTCGGCTCCTCTAGATTGCTATAGATTTTATCATCCTGGTATATTGTGCTCCAATCCTCCATTGAAATTGCCAACGCGTTTCGACCTTATTGATTGTGGACCTTTTGTTTAATAGAAGGTCTTCATCAAGGATACGTAGGACAGTTTTTTTTGTTGATTGTGTGAGGGGGAGGACGGAAAAATATTCTTTAGATGTGATGATCTTTTGTTTTGCAGGGAGAGCAGGATTTCTAACCAGTCGTTTTTTTTCGTGCTGGTTTCTTCTTCTTTTTTTGTGGAGTGGTTTATCACTTGTCAGCAATCAGCCACTATGCTAGATTAAGGGGGCAGGCATATCCCACTAAGTCGTTCTTGATCCGGTTGCGCTCAAAGGCTGGGCCAGGAGTGAGCCAGGTGCACCTGACAACAGATCAGCCATATATTTCAAGACAATACAGGGGATGCTGGATTGGATAGGCAGGGCGACTCACTCTGCTTTTGAGGCGGCCCTCTTCTCAGCAACTTTTAGCCTTGCCTTCTTCGGGGCATTTAGGATGGGGGAACTGGTGGCGAGATCAAAGCAGGACACATCTGGGGTGGCATTGAGCAAACAGGATGCAGTGTTGACAGGCGAGGCCCTCACCGTAAGGCTACATAGATCTAAAATGGACCAGACAGGGGTAGGGAGGGTGATCGTGCTGAACAAACTAGAGATCGCTAAGTATTGTCCAGTTGGCCTAGTCTCGTCTTACCTGGCGCTGCGCCCCGTAACAGAAGGCTACCTGCTTATGCTTAGGAACATTCGGAACCTGATCTGGTACAAGCTCTCACGCCTAAATATCAAATATGTCGCCTTGACCACCAAAAGGGAACTGGAGGTGGCCTAGCAGTAATCCATTAAGTAATTTATGAAGTTGCTAGCACCCCGGTGCACCTCCCAGACAGTGAATGTCTTTCTTTCTCTATAAAATTCAGCCCTATTCATACCTTCTCCGGTATACTTATATACCGCCCGCCAGGACCCCAGGGGCCTTTCCTTTCAAACCTTGCACCGACAGTTGCAAACTTGGCACTCAGCGCTGCTAACTACACAATCTTGGGCGACATCAACATCCATCTGGATGATCTGACCGACCCCTCTGCTAGAGAACTTATATCGAGCTTAAAAGCCCTGGATCTACATCAACTTGTCCTCGGGCCCACACATCAAAAAGGGCATCTCCTAGACCCCATTTTCAGTAACTGTCCCAACCTTCTTACCGACAAACCCTCCCCACTGCCCTGGTCTGACCATTTTCTTATCCCATTCACCTGGACCCCCCATCTCCCTCCTCCAAAACCCCGACGACTTTGCTGTCACGGAACTGGCAAAAAATCCCTTTACCCGAATGGCAAACCTCCTTACAATGTACAAAATCCTCTAAATCATCGAATCCTATCCAGGGGAACGATAACTGCAATAGGTGGATCACCAATTCTTTAAACTTGGTACTCCCAATGAAAAGTCTTCGTCCCAAGCGGGGCAACCCAACAGCCCCATGGTACACAGATGACCTACGGAAGGCCAAATGCGCCTCCAAACAAATGGAAAGAAAATGGCGCCTTGACTACTGCCCAGCAGATAAGGTCAGTTACAGAGCAGCTATAAAAATTATAAAGCAGACATCCAACAAGCTCAGGCCACATTCTATGAACAAAAAATAGACAATGCTGTGTCCAAACCGAAGGAGATTTACCGTATAGCCAAATCCCTCCTGCGACTCCCTGAGACTCCTAAAGTCCACAATAACACCCAGATCCATTGTGAGGAAATAGCAGAATTTTTCCATCATAAAATAGAATTGATCAACTCCTCCTTCCCCCATCCCGCCACCCCGCCCAGAGACCCCACCAATACTGACCCTATGGCAGCCCCACTCAGTGTTCTCAACAACTTCCCAGCTCTTGACAAAACCAATCTGGAAAAGTATATGAGAATGGTCAAATCTGGATCCCCAACTGACCCAGCTCCTCCTAGGGTTCTCACCCAAATAACCAGCCAGATATCACCCACCATCCAAGACCTGCTCAATTCCTCCCTCGACACTGGCATTGTCCCACCCCTAAGGAAGAGAGCCATGGTCAAAGTGCTATTAAAGAAACCTACCCTCGACCAATCCAACCACTCTAACTACCGACCCATCTCCCTTCTACCCTGGCTTAGTAAAATTCTGGAAAAACATGTCAACTCTGTTCTGACAGACTTTCTAGAATCCAACAACATACTGGACCCCACCCAGACTGGTTTTAGGCCCCGCCACGGAACTGAGACTGCCCTGATTGCAGTGACGGAGGAGGCAAGAAGGATCTTGGATGGTGGCGGCTCTACGGCCATCGTCCTACTTGACCTGAGTGCCGCCTTCGACACTGTAAATCACAGCATCCTACTCCATCGCCTTAGTATGATTGGAGTGTCAGGCATATCCCTCACCTGGATAAAATCATTCCTTACAGACAGATCCTTCCAGGTATTCGAAAAGGAGTTCACCTCCTCTAGTAAACCTCTTAACTGTGGAGTGCCTCAGGGCTCCTCCCTGAGTCCTACCCTTTTTAATGTTTACCTTACCCCCCTAGCTGATGTCGTCCGCCATTTTGGGGTGAAAATTGTCACCTACGCGGACGACACTCAGCTGGTGGTAGCACTGGACCCCCCTCTCAATTCTAACCACAGCCTACACAATTGCCTGAAAGCTGTTGCGTCCTGGATGTCGGTCTCCTACCTAAAACTTAACGGGGACAAAACAGAGGTAATGCTCCTTGGAAATAACATCTCGAAATCCATCGATATCATATGGCCCCTCTGTTTCGGTAGCCCCCCTCAACCTAAGGATCAAATTAAGAGCCTTGGGATCTGGCTCGATCACAATCTCACCTTCAACTACCAAGCCACCAAACTAGCCGTTATCTGCTTTGGGCTGATGAGATTGCTCCGCAAGATTCTCCCCCTTCTCCCATTTCACTCTAGATGGATCATGGTCCAAGGACTAATCCTGTCACGCCTCGACTGCGGTAACGCCCTATACCTAGGCGCCCCACAGTCCACACTGTCCAAACTACAAGCTATCCAAAACTGCGCGGCAAGAATCCTCTTGAACCTTCCTCGTCGATCCCCAGTCAAAGCCTGATTGAAGGACCTTCACTGGCTCCCTGTGAAAGCTAGAATAGAATTCAAGAGCATGTACGTCGCGCACCGCTCATACTGGGGAACAGGCCCGCCATAAATCACCGCTTGGTGGAAGCCTACCGTCCTTCTCGGGCCCTCAGATCCGCGACCTCCTACCTAACCTTCGTACCACGCATAAGAAGAGCCAGATGCGGAGGCCGCTCGCTTTCCTACAACCTGGCCAGGATCTGGAACTCTCTTCCCCTCGCAATTAGGTCAGAACCCAACCTGCTTACCTTTCAAAAACTCTTAAAAACTTGGCTTTTTAATAAATCCCACACTTAACCTGTTCCTCTGCTTCCCGCACTCCCACCCCTACAGCTCAACCTATCAGTTTTTCTACAGCGCTGGGACGCCTTTGGGTAGCCATCGCGCTTTACAAATCCTCATTCCATCCCATTCCATTCCATGCACTCAGACAGTACACCCTTGACCAAGTATCAGGTACAACGCATAATGGAGGTGTGTTTAGAGCTATCAGGTAACAAGATCCAGGGCAAACGTTTCTGCAGCCACTCTTTCAGAATAGGGGCAGCAATCACAGCTTTCCTGGCAGGCTTGCTGGAAGAACGCATCAAACAGGTGGGGCATTGGGAGTCCAACTGTTATAAAAAGTACATACGATCATGAGGGACACCGAGCAAATACGGATCAGGGAAGAGATGTAGTTGCGTAAACAAGGGTTGCGACATATGATGTCAGTGTATCTGTTTGATGTTATTGTAATCAAGTGTAAAAATGTGGTTGTTGTGTTATGATTAATAAATCGTGTTTCAAACTTCTACATCTTCATTTGCCAGGAAAGGCGGTCTGGGTGATGGGCCATTCTGGAGTCCAGAGGGTATCTCAATGGGCGGACAGCAGAAAATGGAGGCACAGGTTCACGTCCACAAGGTTAATTTGGATTGGGACACCAGACATGCTTTTGAATAGCTTGAAGAAGAATGTCCTACAGAGACTGGGGGGGACTCTCTGCCCTATGTATTAGTAGTACACCTAGGAGGGAATGATCTTGTTCCCCTGGGTAGAAGGGATCTGCTTCACGAGATAAGGGCTACTATGTGCGAGTTGAGCCACATGCTGGGGACCTGTGAATTATGGTGGTCAGAAATTACGCCTAGGTAGGTATGGCAGGGCGCGCGTTCAGGGGAAGCCATGGAGACCTCGCGCAGGAGGGAGAACAGCGCAATGCGTAAATTCACTGAGCAAAGGGGTTTTGGGTTTATACGGCATGAGTTGCTACACGTTAACCCCTTCCAGGCTGATGACAAGCTGGGCTCGTCATGGTGTAGCCTCCTCGCACGCTGATGACGAGCCCAGCTCGTCATGTAACACTGGTATTTGCGTTTTTTCAGCACAGGAGGGGAAAACCATTAGCAGCCATGAGGTTAAGAGCACAGGGTGTTTCGAGGCAGATGGGATACGTCTGCCCAAAGTGGGTATGGACTTATTTTTGCTGGATCTGGGGGAGGCCTTGGAAACAGCAGGGTGTAAGGGAATAGGGCTATATGGTGGGGGGCCTTGGGGTGGCGGGGGCCACAACCAGGGCTGTGGCGGAGTTACAGGGCGATCCAAAGGCTGTAAGGTACAGAAGGGTACCCTCTACAGGAGCACAGTAGGGTGCTAAAACCAATTATCCCCAGGGAGGTCCTCGCATGGGATCTTTGAGGACCGACGGCGCCCCGTTAGTCCTGCAAGCGGTTGTGGACCTGAGCAACCGGGGGTTGCCTGCAACTCTCCGCCCCCGTAGTGGGGAGGGGCATGAGTAAGGGGTGGACTGGCGGTCCGCCGGAGGGAGGTGCTATCTCCCCCCCAAAAAATTACACCGGTTGGTTAGGGCCACCGGGTTTTATGGCTCATCAGGTGGGCAGGCGGCGAGGGGCGGCCTGCCCTGGGATCGCCCGTAAGTTAACCCAACATGTTGGCATATTGTTCATCTCATCACGCTCCACCCCATCATGCTCCACGCCATCATGCTCCACTCCATCACGCTCCTCTCCATTCCGCTCTACTCCATCATGTTCCACGCCATCATGCTTCACTCCATCAAGCTCCTCACCATCACGCTCCACCCCGTCACGCTCCTTTCCATCCTGCTCCTCTCCATCACGCTCTACTCCATCATGCTCCATGCCATTACGCTTCACTCCATCACGCTCCTCCCCATCATGCTCCTCTCCATCACGCTCCTCTCCATCACGCTCCACGCCATCATGCTTCACTCCATCACGCTCCTCTCCTCACGCTCCACCCCGACACGCTCCTCTCCAATACACTCCTCTCCATCATGCTCCACTCCATCATGCTCCTCTCCATCACGCTCCTCTCCATCATGCTCCTCTCCATCATGCTACTCTCCATCACGCTCCACTCCATCATGCTCCCCTCCATCACGCTCCTCTCCATCACGCTCCTCTCCATCACACTCCTCTCCATCATGCTTCACTCCATCATGCTCCACACCATCACGCTCCTACCCATCAAGCTCCTACCCATCACGCTCCTCTCCATCACACTCCTCTCTTTCACGCTCCTCTCCATCACGCTCCACTCCATCATGCTCCACATCATCATGCTCCATGCCATCATGCTTCACTTCATTACGCTCCACTCCATCATGCTCCACTCCATCATGCTTCACTCCATCACGCTCCTCTCCATCACCTTCCTCTCC
Organism: Lissotriton vulgaris; assembly: GCF_964263255.1. Lineage (NCBI taxonomy): Eukaryota > Metazoa > Chordata > Amphibia > Caudata > Salamandridae > Lissotriton > Lissotriton vulgaris. The sequence goes on along the minus strand of NC_141687.1, from coordinate 1,163,488,544 downwards.
ATCACGCTCCACTCCATCATGCTCCAGGCCGTCATGCTTCACTCCATCACGCTCCTCTCCATCACGCTCCACTCCATCACGCTCCTCTCCATCACTCTCCACTCCATCATGATCCACGCCATTATGCTTCACTCCATCACGCTCCTCTCCATCACGCTCCTCTCCATCATGCTCCACACCATCATGCTCCTCTCCATCACACTCCACTCCATCATGCTCCATGCCATCATGCTTCACATCATCACACTTCACTTCATCACGTTTCCACCATATCATGCTTCACCCTATCTTCCCTCTCCTCGCTCTTCTACCCCTGTGATTACTTTCTCACCACCACTGTCACTCACCCTATCACAACTGCCATGGATCTAACCCACTGCTCTTCACCAGCAGTGCATCGTTCTCTTCCTGCAGGGTCCTTAGTCTTCTACCACTTCCATTGCATTCTTCCACCATCAATATCTCTCGCTAGCACCACCGCTGCCCACATGCCAGGCCTGGCTTTGCATCTCAAATCAGAATCAGTCAACATATTACACAGTTCATTTGCTACATCGCAACTACATTTTTATGGGCGAGTTGACATTGTGACATGAAGCAAATCCTTTTGCCACTTGCCAAGGAACTATAATTCAAGTTTCTCTTAATCAATGAGGCCCACATTGTTTGCCGCAGTACAAGTGTCAATCCCTCTGACAGACAACATCTTACCCCACTTCTGATAAAACCATCTGCCTTCCTGCGACCCTCGCTTCGGCCTTTCTAACACTGAGGGAACAATTTCTTACTCTAGCTATTATTATGCATTCAGTTCCAATCATTATACAATTTGGTAATGTTCAATTCTTGTTTAATGTGGTATGTGATAGTCGTACCTCTAACCACGGAGGCACGTTGCAGTAGTCTTCTAGGAAGATCTTGACATTAAAACAGATAGGTTTGATTCTAACATTTTGTCTTACCATCTAGCATTTTAATGTAAAATGCAAAGCACAGTGTGCAATTTCCTTCTTATATATTCCCTCCTAGTTTACCTACTGACCAATTCGATGCTTTAGGCAAAGCAATCGATTACCATTGTTGAAGCAGAAATAACCGCTTGTTGTACTTAGTTATTTAAATTTGTGGTTAGAGCCCCCCAATAGAATAGCTTTTCCATTTAAAGAGACTTTAATACATTTCAACCTAAAGTTGATCCCCCTACAACCTACTCACATAAATGGTCATCTCTTAGATCTTATTTTTACCAGTTATGATAATCTTCACCTTGGTGCGGTGCTAACACATGCAAGGATGGATAACTTTTTGATAACATTCAGCTTATTTTTTTCCAATGAGAATTTTATGACGTCCACTAATGTCCCAGAGTTCAAAAGAAACTGGAACACTACTTCTAAAGCAACTGTCTTACCTCACGCTAGTCAGCACTCCAAACATGCCAATCTCAATAAGGAAACAAGACATGACTTTGTTTCCCTGTTAGTTTAATGAGCACTTTACATAAATCTGAAAAAAATCCATTCTTCTCCCATGAATTAACCAAGTTGAAGCTTGAAACTTGGCAAGGGTATGGAAACATGAAGAAAACCTATTAGAATAAACTTAGAGCTAGCTAACTATCAATAGCCAAGGAGTTTAAACAGGAGAAGATATCTAAATATAAGAAATCATTCCAGTATGATTCCCGCATAGACCAAGCCCCTAGCCTGGCTAAAGACGTCTTCCATATAATCAAAGAGCTTCAATTTCCCAGTTATGTCTAAAGAAATTATCTTTCTGCCACACTGTATAATAAACATTTGCCACAAATAAATCCTCCAATATCAGGCACACCATCTCATCTTATTGTTTTCCAGAACCTGATTCTGATATTCTGGTTATTACACCCACTGCCATTAGTCCCACTTTAACTGCTTTTGACCCTGTAACCAAGGGAGCCCTGACTACTTCAATTAGTCAAAGTCAGTCTTCCCCTCCCAATTTAAGTCCTGAAAATTGGTTTCAAGTTCTTAATGTTCTCTTAATTGATGAACTAACAAGTCTATTTACTTTTTCACTAATCCCAGCCTCTGTCCCAAATGATTGCAAAACAGTACAGTAAAGCCTCTATTAAAAAAACGAATTTAGACACCCCTGAGGTGAATCATTTCAGGTCTACATCTCTTTCCCTTATCGGGCCAAACTATTAGAAAAAATAGTCATAAAGCAGCCAAAGCTACACAGAATCAAATGGCATTTTGAAATCTATGCAGGCGGGTTTTTTTGTTGGGTGAAGCTCCGAAATGGTGTTTTCTGAGGTTGATGATTTGCGAAGACTTGTCAACAGAGAAGAGGTTATGGTCCTGGTCCTTTTAGATCTATAGACCACATTGGACACCATCAACCCTCCATCTTAATTTCTAGATTTAAGGCTATCAGCATTTGGACCCAACTCTGAATTTGTTGACCTCCTACGTAAATGACAGTTACCACGTTGTACAACTTCCTCCAAATACATCAAATCCCAGAGCTCTCAGTTGTGTTGTCCCCCAGGACTCTATATTCTCGCCTCAGTTATAAAATACACATTACACACACCCTTGCAAAACCCTAAACTCGGATGTTACAAAGTTTTATATGAATGCAGATTACACCAAACTGATCTTTGTGCCCGTTTGGGAGTTATTTTGCACTGTCCCTAGAATAAGGTAAATACAGTGAAGGCCACTGGGAGTATATATACAATTTTAGACTTCATTTGTTAGTCCATCCCAGAAGGCCACAAAAAAGGAAAACCATCAGTCAGGCAGGTGAGCATTGAGTGCCTCAGACAGACCAGTGTGAGACCCCCACAATGCGGGAGTCCCTTGGCGCTTTTGTAACTTCAGCGTCTGACCCCTCTTCCGCTGTCAGAGTCAACACTGGGGGACCGAGTCCCAACCCAGCACGGCCACAAATAAGTAAAACCATCAGGCAGACAGGTGAGCGCTGTGGCCTCAAAAAACAAACATTGTGGCTGACCCTGGTTAGGCACCTCAACTTCACACTTTAACCAATTAGTCCTGGTTTTGTGCAACACACGTCCGGAGCTTGCCACACATATGCTCCACTGTTCAACAGATACCAGGCGTTTTTCAAAAAGGGACGGTGCACAAAGAAGCAAGATTCAGAGAACTTCAAACATCTCCAGTTATTGAGTTCTTTATTATTCCAATCTTTTTAAAAAAGCCTCAGCCAACGCGTTTCGTTCCAATGGAACTTCATCAGGGCTGAAATAAGCAAAAATAAAAGTATACTAAGTATATACACAAATACAACATGAAAAGGACACATATTACTTAAATATATATACAATTATATACAATGAGATACACAAAATTAATCTGCACAAAAACTAGACTTCAGGAAGATACTCTTGATGGTCCATGACGCCGTGACTCTGCACGTTGATGTGAATTCTACTCATTGAGATCTACCATGATCTCCTTTGACTATTGACAAAGGACCCACAGTACAGACTCCTGTGTGGTGTAGACTGCTGTAATTTATTTGACTTTCTATACGAAATTACATTTCATCAAATCCGCCGTGATTGACCTTAAGCCCAGGGAAGAGGCCCTATCACCCACTATAGGACTGCAGATTTTTTTAGATTCTTCCTCTATATAATTTTCCTGTGGATTCCTTTTACTCGTCGTTACGACATTGGACAAAGGCGGTGGCCCTCTGAAGTTGGAGGTTGTTTTGGCCCATAAAGCTATATCTGCCCTTTAAAAAGACGACTGTACATAGTTTTCTAATAAGACAGATTGAATTTACATATTGAGTATAAGTAAAAAGGAAACTTAAACAAAGGAATTGGGACTAATATGTCCATGTCGAGCACTCTGGGACTATTCTAGGAACCCAGTCATTCATCCTTTCTTTTGCCCTGAGGACGTTCCTTGCATAGGAACGAAACGCGTTGGCTGTTGTCAAGTGTTGTATTAAGAAAAATAAAGGACTTGTTTCATAAAAAGTGACCAATTTGTAACTTCATCCCTGGTGCTGCCTCCACTTTTGCATTATAGAATTTGCAATGTCCATATGGGAGATGACTAGAGAGAGAACAACCCGAACAAGAGCTTCAAAGATAAGCAATCTGCAAATGTTCCAGATCTTCCGGTGTTGGAAAAAAACAGGTGGAACTACAGACCCGATCTGGGACTTCATTAAGAGATCGTTGTCGATAATAACTCCGAGGCTCTTCGCTGAGGTAGAGGGTAGGGAGGGAGTGCCCAACACTGCGGGCCAAAAATTTGAGTTTCATGGGTTTCGAGACCAACTAACTAAGACAAGCTCTGTGTTGTCTGGATTTAGTTTTAAATGATTACTATTCATCCAATTGCGTAAAAATGTCAAAGTTTTTGGGAAGTTCAAAATTGAGTCAGAAGTATTATCGATTGTGAAAATTAATTGCATGTCATCAGCATAGTTGAAAGTGCACACATTCATTTTCCTGAAGGACTGTATCAGAGGAAGAATGTACAAATTGAATAGATGCGGGGACAGAGATGAACCTTGCGGCCTGCCACAGGTCAGTTTAATTTTGGGAGCACTGTATTGGGAGAGTTGAACTGAATGGAAGCGTCCATCCGAGAAGGATGCGAGCCATTCAAGAGCAGATGCCTGGACTCCAGCAGCCCTGACTCGATCCACCAGGAGTTCATATTCGACCGTGTCAAATGCCGTGGATAAGTCAATGAGCACTAGTGCCTGCGTCGTGCTCTTATCTGCCTTCTTTTAGTTGCAGATTTATATAGCGCGAACACACCCGAAGGTATTGGAGCACTTTAAATGAACACCAATTATGTTACACGAGAACACATTCATTTTTTGGTTGGCATGGGAAGGTTAAGTGATTTGCCCAGAATAACAGGATGTGGAGTCGACCCGAGGCTCAAACCTTGGTTACCCAGCTCCAAGGACGACAGTCTAGCCGTGAGACCACATCCTCTCCCCTCTCTGCCTTTTTCCTCATTTCATCCAGCACAGTCAGAACTACTGCCTCAGTGGTATAAGAAGGACGGAAGTGGGCTTGATGAGAGTTGAGGATTTGGTATTGCTTGTCAAAAGAACAAAGGTATTTGGCCACATGGGCTTCCAACACCTTAGTCAAGAAGGGAAGTAATGAGATAGGATGATAGTTATTAAGAACAAGTAGATCTGCATCGGTTTGCTTAATTAAAGGAACTCAGTTGCTTCTTTAAAGGCTCTGAGCCCTGTGTTAATTAATCATTCAGTAGAGAAAGAGCAGGATTAGAGAATGCATGAAATACTTCCAACAGAACATGATGGGGACAACTATCAGAAGAGGACCCGGATTTGATTTTAGTCAACAATTGATTATGGGAAGCTGAGTCAGGGAGTGGGAATTCCTGAGAGAAACCGGTTGATTGCTAGGAAGGAGACTAGCGGGTCTTTTGGCTTTAATGGCAATGATTTTATCAACGAAAAAGACATGTTACAGAGAGATTGAGTTGGGGATCCTTTTTCTGTCACTCTGTCAGGGTTGGATAACTCAGAAACAATCGCAAATATGCCTCAGAGTTGTTTGTTGAATTCAGAAGACTGCTGGAAAATAAGTGGCCTTAGTTTGGAGAATAGAATTTTTATATTGCTTAAGTTGAACCTGATAGATATCTTTTTTGTCTGGAGAGTAATGTCTTCTCCAATTGTGTTCAGTGCAGCGCTGTGATAGTTTTTAAAGTTTTAAATCTTACGAGAACCATCTCTGAGAGTCGTGGCGCCTGGCCATTTTGACTTTCCTAATTGGATGATGGATGTTGCTGGCATTGCCAACAATGATCTGAAATGTTCTTCATTTAGATTGATATTAGGGTGTTCCATGGGCAGGGTGGTCGCTAGAGAGTTGCAGAAGGCATTGATATTAATGTGAGTCCGGTTCCAAGCCATTTGACATGGCCTAGCAGGGGGTTAGGAGATGGTCAAGTTGCTACGGGTAACCTTTATTAAGAAATGATTGGACCAAGCACAAGCAGAAACCGTCAGGGTAGACACCTTGAAGTTAGCGGTCCAAACTTGACCAACTATATGTATTTTTGTATGAGTGAGGATGTCACATGCTGATCACAATTTAATGCCTTTAATAGGTCAATCAGTTCTAATGAGTTTGAGCTACCTTCTCATCATTGGTCCAGTAGGTAAAGTCACCAATCAGTAGGATTTTAGCATGGTTGATTACTAAAGGGGATATTTGTTCCTCCAATAAGTGGGGGAAATAAGGCATATGGTGGGGTGGCCTATAAATCAGGACGCAGATCAGGGCTTATTCATCAAACTTGGCTCTTCCCTTAGGAAGAGCCAAGTGTGATGAATAAGCTTTCAACTGAGGTAATGTCTAGGGCGGTGAGGGTGGAGAACGTAAAATCCTGGTGGATTATAGCAGCAACCACTCTGCCTATCTTTCCCGTAGCCTAATTAGTCTGAAGAATATAATAGTTACTTGGGAGTGCTGCGAGAATGTAGGGATGGGACTCAGGGGAAAGCCATGTTTCTCTTAATAAGAGTACGTCCGGTTTTGCAGACTCATAGTAAGTAGACGAATTCTAGTTGGTATTTTACCAATGACCTTGTATTCAGGTAGACAATTGTTAGTTGAGTCAACCAGAGGTTAGCCTGCTTGGGGATGTTGTCTTCAACAGAACGGGGTGACTTTAGTTCGGCAAGAGAATTCCTGATGTTTATCCCTAAGTTAGCTAATCGGGATAGAGTAGTACGATTAAGTGAATAATCGGTGCAGTACCAATGTCTCAATTCAAACGAGGAGTAGGTGAGAGTTTGGGCATAGTGACTAGCTCCTAGCCACAGACTGGTGCAGACGGGTGCAGACGGGCTTGCCTTTGGCGTGTCCGCTGCGCTCCCATGTTACAGCCGCATTAAATGACTGTGTACTGCTCTAAGCTCTGCGCCTGCAAGCCGAGATTGGTTCCCCCTTCCAGGCTTAGCCAATGAGATGTGGCAAGCATCGGACACTAGCACTGGCTTGTGCAAGATGCAATTTAAAACAATATAGATTCCCAGTTAAAACAAGTCAAGTCAAATTCAAACAGTATAGAGAATCTAAAACATGTAAAGCGAGTCAGTGGAAGCAGCGATATCTATATCAATTGCTCCTGTGCTGTAGTCGGGATTAAATTGCTGTGTACTGCTCTAATCTCCCCCCCCTGCAAGCCGTTATTGGTTCCCACTTCTGGGCTTAGCCAATGAGATGTGGCTAGCGTTGGACACTAACACGGGCTTGTGCAAGATTACATTTAAAACAATATTGATTCCCAGGTATAACAAGTCAAGTCAAATTCAAACAGTGTAGGAATTAAAAACATATAGAGCGAATGAGTAGCAGCAGTAATATCTCCTGCTTCTCTCATGTCTCCACGGATCCGAGAATTTTGGTTGCGCTGCTCCTGTTTGGGGTTCTGAGTGACATCATAGACAACTCAACCTTCACTCTTGTTGTCTACTTGATTCTATTCAGAACCCCAAAGTAAAAAACTATCCTTCAGTTATTCAGTCATAATTCTGTATTCCACTTTTGTTCATTCTTGGCACAATGAGTTATTTGTAACAATAGGTAGGGGAAGACAAGGATCAATTGTGATCCAGTAGGGCATTGATTACCATTCACAAGAGAAGGGAATGGAAGGTCCGGCCACAGTCGTAGCCCCAGATATGAAGACAACAAAAGAGATGACTGGGCTGTTCCTTAGGGAAGGAAGAAGGAAAGAGTCACTAGGGAAAAAGGGTTAGTGCTCAATGGAGGACAACCCCTGGGTATCCAATTTGTTGGATATAATGGCCTCACACACCCTTGCGAGTGTCATGCTTCATCATCGGCAATGCTCCTCGTTGGGTAGGCGGTGCAATGCCCAACGGGCTCTCCTCAAAGAGGGGCTCTTTATCGGAGATCTTTTATCCTATGGGTGAAGTGGGGGTTGGCGGCCAGGACAGAGTAGATAGTGTGGGTGAGGATAAAATGTGCCACAAGGTACCGGAAAGCAATTTTATTCTGGTGGTCCTCTGCCACAAGTAAAATTAAGGATAGCCGGTGCTCATGGGGACTATGGTTTCCCAGAGTGGACCATGGCTAAAGTGCAAATGGTGTGGTCAACATGTTTCTCGCTTCTAGTACATTGACTGCGATTCTTCAGGACCTAGTAAAAAACTACAATCTACAAAACAAGACCTAATGAAGTTGTACTAACTGTATGACACTGCTCTTGCCTAGAGAGGGGAGATAAAGGAGAACATTACCACAGGTAAGTAACAACATGTGACCCTAGAGTGACCGTGAACACACTGTGAGTAAGTGACATACTAGTGCAGATAGTGACTAGTATGTGATTAAAACAAGTTAAAAACTGGTAGCAGCAATATCCATTTGAACTACTTCACACACCCATGGAATCGGTAATACTGTTAATCACCTAAGGGTTAGAGTTATAGTGTGTCAACAGTACCCGGTGGGTCTGACATCAAGGGAGAAACCATAAAGTTTGAGGCTGGGAAGGAAAGGACAACAGTGGGATGGTATTGAGATAAGAGGTAAACTCAAATGCTGGGTGCATGTGTATCCTGCTGCCTCGGTGCAGACGTTCTGTCTATGGGATAGAACGCCATATGGTGGAATATTGGCTACAAGATGTGCATTTGCGGCGCTACACAGCGCTATGTGGGAGTTGTGAGAAGTTGGCCTGATATATGATGTTTCCAATTCTGGAACCACCTTGTATCAGTCCAAACAATCCCTTATGGTGTCTAGCCTTTAAGGCTGCTTAGTCCATGCTACCACTAGGATAGCTTGTCTAATAAGGTTGACTTACAGGCAAACTCAAGAGGTCGTGTTAAGCGAGCTGTTTTACCAATCACAATCCTGTAATACCAAATGAAAGGACATCACACAAGTATATATTATAAAAATATATGTGTTTATTACTAAAATAATCCCCAGTACTCTTTATGAGCAAAGGGGCACAAGCGTTAAATCAAAAGCACAGTATAACATAGGAAAGTTGCACAATTATGGATATGGGCAGGTGGCCACTCAAACCATATATTAAGAAAGTGGTATAAGAGATACCAATCGAACAGTGGTTAGGCCTAGGGCCTATAGAGTCACTGGGAGCAGTCGGGACAAGCAATGCTGAAGTCGGGAAAAGCCAGCGGGATTCGGGTGCAGTGCTTAAAGTACACGCATGCACCAATGTTAAGTCAATGGTGCGTAAAAGTTATACAAATAAAGTTTAAGGATACTTCCGCTGAACCTAGAAGGACAAAACTTTAGACACAGACCCTAGAGGTGTGTACCAGTGTGGGAACACCAGCGTTGCTGAGTTACCTCACCAAGAGGAAGCGGGTGCATAGGGTCGAAATGGCGTCGGGTTTCGTCACGCAGGTTGTTGGTGCTTGAAGCTGAAGATGCTGCAGGCGATGTGAAGGAGAAGTGTCCGGTGTGATCCAAGGGTGGATCAGAGTAGAAAAGTACCTGAAATCAGAGGGGAAAGAGTCTGGGTCACTCAGCAGTGACCAAGGTGGAAGCAGGACGGAACCAGGCAATGTCGGGCGCAATCAGGTGGTTGTTGAGGAGCTTCTCTCCACTGCCACGTGGGCTCTGGGGCATCTGCGACGTCCAGGAGCAGGTCACGAGCTGACCCATGCAGGTTCTCACCGTCGGCGCTGTCGGCTTCAAGATCGGAGCAAACAACACTTGGCAAGAGCAATCCACGTGGGATTGTAAGATTGCTTCTCACTCGGACCAGGAGGGTCAGAGCGGGTGCTTCTTTTCAGAGGACCGGGTGCAAGTCTAGAGCAACCAGAATCACAAGTCGTATTTAGGTTTTTGCTGGCACAAGGGCCACAAGCCAGCTGGCAAGTGACCGGGCCAACGCGTTGAGCCAAAGAAAGCAGAAGGGCCCCACGCAGCACTCGTCAAGCGTAGAGGGGTGAGCTTCGGTGCAAGAGTGGCTCAGGGTTGGGGCTTTTCAAACCCCGGTGTACAGCTTCAGGGGTCACAGTCAGCATCTCATGGTCTTTTCCGGTCGCATCCACGGGTCTCAGCTCTGCAGGGACTGTGGATCGGGCTGTAAGAAGGCAGGCAAGCTTGATCTCGTTTGCTCGAGTTCCGGCGGGAACTGCAACAAAGCAGACGTCGAGGTGCTGGATGGTGCCTGTTTGCACAGGGTGGTCACTCCTTGACCACAAGGGAGATTCTTCAGTCTTCTACGTTGAGTAGGATGTCGAAGGGTCCAGAGTTTCATTTCAAATGTTTCGTCAGGATAATCTGAGTGCGTTGGCACTGCTCCCATTCTTATACCAATCTAGGGGGCTGGATTACCTGCTAGGTCCCCATCTATGGGTGGGACCCAGGGAGGGGGTGGATACACCCCTTTCCCTTTGATCCAGGCCGCGCTACGACTGGAGCTGGTGTGCCCCAGAACCGGTTTGGCCGGATTATGCAAGGGGCAGCCTTGTGCGCCCCAGGCAGTGTCTGGTTTCTTTCAAACCTCCCTGCTACAATCCACTATCTCCTGTCTGGGGTGGTGTAACACCTCCCTGCAACAGGAAAGCCTTTGTCCAGGCCTCCTCTGCTGAGTTTCGGTCAGCCGCAGGAGGTCAGACTTGTGTCTGTGGCAGAAGCATCCATTTTGTGGATCTGAGGCTCTTTTAAAAATCAACCGCGTTTTAGTAAAGTAACATGTCTTTTCCCTCTAGAGGGGTGCATTGCTATCCCTGTCGACAGACCTGTCGAGGGGATAGTATTACAAATCTTATGACACCTTACACAACATGTTTTGATAAAGCCAAACCAAAGTTGCTATATAACCGCAAGGATTATAATGCACTTAATAGTATATGGTATGGCATTATCCCGGAACAGCTTAGGGAGTTGTTCCCGACAGCTGCAGACAGGCTCAGCTCATGCTTGTGCTCCATCTCACATTAAACCACGCACTCTGCTTCCAGGATTGATAAGGCCTTCCATAGGAGTGGCTCACAGGTTTATATGTGTCCAGATATAGGTTTAGTTATAGGTATACTATATCTAAGCAAGGGGTGACTACACCCACTTGCCCCAGCTGAGTGATCAGCCAGTTGTGTCAATTTAAGAACCAGCCAGGGGTGGCAAAAGCTATGCTTCAACCTCTGGTAGCACTTGGTGGCTCCTATGTCCTGAGCACCTATAGTGCATGGTACAGGGGCTGACAAGGAGTCCATTTTCCAATTGGGTTATGTACCTATAGTACATGTATGTGAATTTAGCGAGAGAACAGCAGGCTGGGGGTCTGATTAGCAGGCCCACAGCCTCAGTAAGTCGAAAACCAGTGAAGCAAAAAGCAAAAATTGGGGTGGCCATAGGATAGCAAACCCTACTCTCCTACACAACCCCCCCCCCCCCCAAACGCAGGGACATTAAACTTAACCTTGACCAGATAAGTCTTCATGTTCTAAGTGGAAGTACCTGGAGAGACCATCTGCATTACCATGGTCAGTCCCTGGGCGGTGCTCCAGTGTAAAGTCCATCCCCTGTAGGGAAATGGACCACCTGAGCAGTTTGGGATTTTCACCCTTCATCTGATTTAGCCACAAGAGGGGCTTATGGTCTGTCTGAATTTTGAAGTGAGTTCCAAACAAGTCTGGCCTCAACTTCTTCAAGGCCCAAACCACAGCAAAGGCCTCCCTCTCAATAGCTGACCAACGTTTATCCTGGGGGTCAGCCTTCTGCTAATAAAAGCAATGGGCTGGTCTTGACCATCTGTATTCAGTTGTGAAAGCACAGGTCCCACCCCCAACTCAGAAGCATCTGTCTGTACAATGAACTGTTTGGAGTAGTCAGGACTCTTCAGGATAGGTGCAGAGCACATGGCCTTCTTCAGGTCATCAAATGCCTTTTGACAGCTAACTGTCCACTGAACCTTTTTGGGCATCTTCTTGGATGTCAAGTCATTCAATGGTGTCACAATGGACCCATAGTTCTTTACACATGTTCTGTAATACCCAGTCAGGCCCAAGAAGGCTCTGACTTTTGTCTGGGTAGTTGGAGGAGCCCAGTCCTGTATGGTCTGGATCTTGCTCTCCAATGGTTGAACCTGACCCCCACCTACTAGGTGGCCCAGGTACACAACCTTACTCTGCCCTATCTGGCACTTAGTAGCCTTGATAGTCAGGCCTGCCTTTTGCAGGGCCTCCAGAACCTTCTTCATGTGGATCAGGTGATCCTCCCAGGTGGAGCTAAAGACAGCAATATCATCTAGATATGCTGCACAAAAGTCATCCAACCCAGCAAGGACTTGATTCACCAACCTTTGGAAGGTGGCAGGTGCATTCTTCAAACCAAACGGCATTACCACAAATTGATAATGTCCACTAGGGGTTGAGAATGCTGTCTTGGCTTTTGACTCTTCAGCTAGTCTGATCTGCCAGTAGCCAGCTGTCAAATCAAATGTGCTCAGAAACTTGGCAGAAGCCAATTTATCAATGAGCTCATCTGCTCTTGGAATGGGATGAGCATCTGTCCTAGTGACTGCATTGAGACCTCTGTAGTCCACACAAAACCTGATTTCTCTCTTTCCATCTTTGGTATGAGGTTTTGGCACAAGGACCACTGGGCTAGGCCATGAGCTCTCTGATGGCTCAATCACTCCAAGCTCCAACATCTTTTGCACCTCAGCCTTTATACAATCCCTGACATGGTCAGGTTGCCTGTAGATCTTATTCTTCACAGGCAGACTGTCACCAGTATCCACCTCATCGGTGCACCAGTTAGTTTGACTGGGTGTGAGTGAAAACATGTGTCTATAGGCCTGCAACACCTGTCTGCAGTCCATCTGTTGCTGCTCAGTGAGGCTGCCTGCCAAGGCTACTCCATCAACTGAACCATCATCAGGGTTCTGGGAAAGCAGGTCTGGGAGAGGGTCACTCTCTTCCTCCTGATCCCCATCTGTGGCCATGAGGAGACTCATGTCCTCCCTGTCAACAAATGCTTTCAAACGATTCACATGGAGCACCCTGTGGGGGCTCCTAGGGGTTCCAAAGTCAACCACATAGGTGACTTCTCCCTTCTTTTCAACAATTGGGTAGGGTCCAGTCCATTTGTCCTGGAGTGCTGCTGGGGCCACTGGCTCCAACACCCACACCATCTGCCCTGGTTTGTACTCCACCAGAACAGCCTTTTGGTCATGCCAAGCTCTCTGTAATTCTTGACTGGCCTCCAGGTTTTTGGATGCTCTCTCCATATACTCAGCCATCCTGGAGCGGAGACCAAGTACATAGTCCACAACATCTAGCTTAGGCTTTTGGAGAGGTAACTCCCATCCTTCCTTCACCAAAAATAGTGGACCCCTCACAGGGTGGCCAAACAAAAGTTCAAAAGGGCTGTAGCCAACCCCCTTCTGTGGGACCTCTCTGTAAGCAAAGAGCAAGCAGGGTAAAAGGGTGTCCCATTTCCGCCTAAGCTTCTCTTGTAATCCTTTTATCATTCCCTTGAGGGTCTTGTTGAATCTCTCCACAAGCCCATTGCACTGTGGGTGATAGGGTGTGGTAAACTTGTAGTTCACTCCACACTCCTTCCACATTGCTTTTAAGTATCCAGACATGAAGTTGGTACCTCTGTCTGAAAAACCTCCTTTGGAAAACCCACTCTTGAGAACACTGCAAGAAGGGCCTTTGCCACAACAGGTGCTGTTGTGGTCCTCAGGGGAATTGCCTCTAGATACCTGGTGGCATGATCCGCTACCACCAGTATAAATCTGTGCCCAGATGCTGTTTGAGGATCCATGGGACCCACAATATCTATTCCAACTCTTTCAAAGGGTACCCCCACCACAGGTAGTGGTATCAGGGGGGCCTTTGTTTTGCCACCTGACTAACCACTGACTTGGCAAGTGACACAGGAGCGACAAAACTCCTTGACATTTTCTGACATATGAGGCCAGTGAAAGTGAGGGACAAGCCTGTCCCAAGTTTTGTTCTGGCCTAAGTGTCCTGCAAGGGGAATATCATGGGCCAAGGTGAGAAGGAAACCCCTAAACCTCAAAGGTATAACCAACCTCCTGGTGGTACCAGGCTTGGGGTCTCTAGCCTCTGAGTAAAGGAGTCCATCACCCCAATATACTTTATGGGCACCTTGAGCATTCCCTGCAGACTCAGCAGCAGCTTGCTGTCTGAGGGGTTCAAGTGAAGGGCAATCTAATTGGGCCTGCCCCAGGTCTGCCCTTGAGGGTCCCCCTGTCCCCAGAAACTCAACCTGGTCAGGCTCAAGTTCCCCAGAGACAGTCTCCTCTTTGACTGCAGAATCAGCTTCCTGTGAAGTTTGATCCTCAACCTGGGGCAAGTGGGAAGGCACAGCCTTAAACACCTTGCTCCTTCTCTTGGGTTGTGGTTGGTCTATTGTTCCAAGATCCACCACTGGTTCAGGAAGGCACTTCTTAGCCTGAGTCCTTGTCACTGCAAGGACATGTGCTGAAATCCCTAGCATTTCCGCATGAATCCTGTACTCCACTTCTGACCAAACTGAGCTTTCAAGATCATTGCCTAACAGACAGTCTACTGGGAGGTCTGCACGTACCACAACTTTCTTTAGGCCATTTACCCCTCCCCAGGAGAAGTTCACAACAGCCACACTATGTGTAGTAGTGGTGTTGCTTGCATTGGTCACTAGGTAATTCTCACCTAGTACAATCTGACCAGGGTCCACAAAGTCAGGTGACACTGGCACAAGTGTCTCTGTAGGCCTGAGCCAGTTTCTCATTTATCAAAGGCGTCTGCCTATATTTTCCCAGGTTACTGGGACTCACTGTAGTGGACAAAGATAAGTCCACATCATATAGGAGAACTGCCTGAGTGGGGACTTTGACTAGGCCAGATTCTACCGCAGTACCCAGGGTTAACCCTACTATACCCTTTGGCTGTGTACCACCACTGTTAACTGTACTAGGGGGTGCAGGTGCTTTAGGAGCTGCAGTGGTGAGGACTGGATTTTTCTTGGTGCATTCACTGCCCCAGTGTGAAACTGATTTGCAGGTATTACACCAAGGTTTCTTTGGGCCATCATTCTTATTTTTCTTGTTTCCATTTTGGGAACCACCCTCCTTATTACTAGTTTGGGGTCCTGACAACTTCTGGTCCTTTTCTTTATCTTTCTGATTCCCACCCTTCTGGTCTGTTTTCTTCTGGTCACCACCATGGTTCTGGGGTTTCTGCTTAATCCTTGTTCTGACCCATTAGTCTGCCTTAATTCCCAATTCTTGGGGAGAGGTCAGATCAGAGTCAATAAGGTATTGATGCAACAGCTGGTTCTGACAGTTATTAAAAATCTGCTCTCTCATTATAAGATTGTACAATCCTGTATAGTCTGAGACTTTACTTCCCTGCAGCCAACCCTCCAGAGTCTTAGTGGCACAATCAACAAAATCAGTCCAGTCCTGAGTCTGTGCTTTTTGGGTGTCTCTGAACAACAACCTGTATTGCTCAGTGGTTAGGCCAAACCCTTCAATAAGAGCACTCTTCGGGACAGAGTCGTTTTTGACATCCTCGGGTCTAACTGTGAGGAGCCTATCCCTCCCTTTCTCAGAAAAGGAGTACCATAAAATTGCAGCCCACTGATCCTGAGGAACCTGCTGTACCATGCAGGCTCTCTCAAGAGCAGTCATACATTTGTGGGTGTCATCCCCTTCCTTGTAGGGGGGCACAATGTTTGTCAGGTTTCTATTGTCATAGCCCCTGTCTTTCTCTCTAGGAATATTGCTGCCACCAGTGGCATCTAAGCCACACAACTTCTGTTCTCTTGCTAAAGCAAGTGTAGCTTGAGCCAAGGCTATCTCTTCCCTCTCTATTTGGAGTTGGACAGCCCTGATCCTGGCCCTATGCTCTTTCCTCTGGGGGGAAGTCATTCCCATTTGAGATTCTCTTGAGACACTAGAAATATGAGAGTCCCCTGATGGAGATCTCACCCTTCTGTTGCCTGGGAGAATTATGTTATGGGATCTGGGGAGGTGTTGGCCCTCTCCATTCCCATGTAGGTCTTAGTTGGCCTGGTTAAGCCTGGCAACTACAACCTGGTTACCCTGCTGATCCTGATCAAGCTCATCTACTTCTGAGCCATCCTCCTCCTCTTCCTCCTCCTCTTCTTCTTCCTCTTCTGGAGTTTTCTCATTCTCAGGGGTGTTCACTCCATATCCTAAAACTAAGGGAGCTGCACTCGCCTTATCTAAGTCATCCTTTTCCAGGATGGCTATCAGGGAGGGAATGGTGGAGTTTCTGCCCCTTTTTAGCCCTCTTGCAATGCACAAGGCACCCAAGTCTTTGTGGCTAAGTTTGTCATAACTGGAAGTTGCCTTGGTAAGTTCAACTGTCACAGGGGCAGAGCCTGAAGCTCCTCCTGTGCCAGACATGACTGCTAGTGAGGTGCAAGTGGTGCACTTACCTAAACTAAGTGTTTTCCTACTGTACCTTTTTAGTGAGTTGTAGTCAGGGTGTGCTAATCCCTTTAATATACAACTACTAAGTTCAGTAGAACTTAAATATGCTAAGCTTTTGATTTATATGTACCTAAGGTACTTGATGTGATCTTTCAATTTGATAAAAATATTGCAATGGTAAAACAACAGCAAGCTCAAATCCGCACCGCTGCACACCAATGTGAGAAGTTGGCCTGATATATGAAGTTTCCAATTCTGGAACCACCTTGTATCAGTCCAACAATCCCTTATGGTGTCTGGTTGTAAGTCAACCTTATTAGACAAGCTATCCTAGTGGTAGCATGGACTAAGCAGCCTTACAGGCTAAACTCAAGAGGTCGTGTTAAGCGAGCTGATTTACCAATCACAATCCTGTAATACCAAATGAAAGGACACCACACAAATATATATTATAAAAATATATGTGTTTATTACTAAAATAATCCCCAGTACTCTTTATGAGCAAAGGGGCACAAGCAGGCTCTCACCGTCGGCGCTGTCGGCTTCAAGATCGGAGCAAACAACACTTGGCAAGAGCAATCCACGCGGGATTGGAAGATTGCTTCTCACTCGGACCAGGAGGGTCAGAGCGGGTGCTCCTTTTCAGAGGAGTGGGTGCAAGTCTGGAGAAATCAGAATCACAAGTCGTATTTAGGTTTTCGCTGGCACAAGGGCCACAAGCCAGCTGGCAAGTGACCGGGCCAACGGGTCAAGCCAAAGAAAGCAGAAGCGCCCCACGCAGCACTGGTCAAGTGTAGAGGGGTGAGCTTCGGTGCAACAGTGGCTCAGGGTTATGGCTTCTCAAACCCCGGTGTAGAGCTTTGAGGGTCACTCGTGGGCTGCACAGTCAGCATCTTGTGGTCTTTTCAAGATGGCGTGCCCCACGCTTCCGGTCGCCTCCACAGGTCTCAGCTCTGCAGGGACTGTGGATCGGGCTATAAGAAGGCAGGCAAGCTTAATCTCGTTGATCTCTGTCGCTCAAGTTCCGGCGGGAGCTGCAACAAAGCAGATGTTGAGGTGCTGGATGGTGCCTGTTTGCACAGGGTGGTCACTCCTTGACCACAAGGGAGACTCTTCAGTCTTCTATGTTGAGTAGGATGTCGAAGGGTCCAGAGTTTTGTTTCAAATGTTTCATCAGGATAATCTGAGTGCGCTGGCACTGCTCCCATTCCTATACCAATCTAGGGGGCTGGATTACCTGCTAGGTCCCCTCCTATGGGTGGGACCCAGGAAGGGGGTGTATACACCCCTTTCCCTTTGATCCAGGCCACGCTGGGACTGGGGCCGGTGTGCCCCAGAACCGGTTTGGCCGGATTATGCAAGGGGCAGCCTTGTGCGCCCCAGGCAGTGTCTGGTTTCTTTCAAACCTCCCTGCTACAATCCACTATCTCCTGTCTGGGGTGGTGTAACACCTCCCTGCGGCAGGAAAGCCTTTTTCCAGGCCTCCTCTGCTGAGTTTCGGTCAGCATCAGGAGGTCAGACTTGTGTCTGTGCCAGAAGCATCCATTTTGTGGATCTGACGCTCTTTTAAAAATCAACCGTTTTAGTAAAGTAACATGTCTTCTCCCTCTAGAGGGGTGGAATGCTATCCCCGTCGACAGAACTGTCGAGGGGATAGTATTCCAAATCGTATGACACCTTACACGACATGTTTTGATTAAGCCAAACCAAAGTTGCTATATAACCGCAGGATTATAATGCACTTAATAGTATATGGTATGGCATTATCCCGAAACAGCTTAGGGAGTTGTACCCGACAGCTGCAGACAGGCTCAGCTCATGCTCGAGCTCTATCTCACATTAAACCACGCACTCTGCTTCCAGGATTGATAAGGCCTTCCATAGGAGTGGCTCACAGGTTTATATGTGTCCAGATATAGGTTTAGATATAGGTATACTATATCTAAGCAAGGGGTGACTACACCCACTTGCCCCAGCTGAGTGATCAGCCAGTTGTGTCAATTTAAGAACCAGCCAGGGGTGGCAAAAGCTATGCTTCAGCCCCTGATAGGCCTTGGTGGCACCTATGCCCTGAGCACCTATAGTGCATGGTACAGGGGCTGACAAGGAGTCCATTTTCCAATTGGGTTATGTACCTATAGTACATGTATGTGAATTTAGAGAGAGAACAGCAGGCTGGGGGTCTGATTAGCAGGCCCACAGCCTCAGTAAGTCGAAAACCAGTGAAGCAAAAAGCAAAAATTGGGGTGACCATAGGATAGCAGACCCTACTCTCCTACAGGAGTGATCTAAATATCTCTATCCCGGCAGTAATGACCCGTTAATAGACGGTGGATGGGAAATGGGGGCGTCATATTTGGTCGCTAACAGTGAAGAGACGCTCCCGGTGGGGTTGTATTGTAAAAATAGACCCGAGTCATGGGACACTACTGCGCCGCAAAGAGTACTAATCATAACGGATACTAGATCCTGCCCTGGGTCTGGTGGTAATATTGCCCTTTAAACTCAAAGTAGTTCTCCGTAAGGTCAAGGGTAGCACATTCCATAATAAAGGAAGGCGGCGTAGGGGAGCTCCATTCTTCAGCACTGAGGATTCTCTCAATCACCCCTAGTGTGGCCCTCTGGGGGATGTTATTATAGAGGGCCTCCACGTCTAGGGTGATGAGAAAATCGATCTGGATATCCTCTTGTAGATTATCCAAGAGGCGTGGGACATCAGTGGTGTCCTGAACATATGAAGGTATTTGTTTGACCAGCGGCTGTAGAAAGTGGTCACAGAACTGTGATAAAGGCTCTAGGACAGAGTCGATGCCTGATACAATCGGGCGTCCTGGTACAGGGGTGGTCCCCTTGTGTATTTTCGGAAGGATGTAAAAATAGGGGACCTTGGGTTCTTTTTTTGATAGAAAGTCAGCCGTTTTTTTGGAGATCCACTCATGAAATTCAGCAGTCTCGACCAGCCCAGTGATAGCTGTTTTCAGACGCTCAGTGGGGTTGGAAGGGATGGGGGTGTAGTAGCGACTATCCCCTAGTTGTCTAAGACATTCAGTGTCATAGTCAGTGGTATCCATTAGGACTGTTGCCCCGCCTTTGTCTGCCTGCTTAAAGGTGATGGTCTGATCATTGACTAAGGAATCTAGCATCTGTCTTCCAGAATTAGAGAGGTTGTGGTGTTTCTTGCTTGGTCTCACAGACCCAATGTCTTTGAGCACAGCCTGCTCATACGTTAGGATTTCATCGGTGACCATCCCACTATGTGGGGTGAAGTTCGAAGGGTTGTGGAGACCTGAGTCAGTTGGGGTGTCTTGAGGTCTCCCATCAAAGAAGGCTCTCAACCTGATCTTACGGAAAAATTTCTGGCTTTCACAGCTCTGTTGGAAGTGGTCAATCTTAGGTGTTTCGGACGAACCGAGTCCCTTTTGAAGCACTTCTTCTTCGCCTGCAGTGAGTTGGCGTGAAGAAAGATTCACTACTAAGCTTATTTTTGTGCTGTCTTGCTCCTGGTGTCCATCCCTTGACCTTGAGTGTCCTCCCATTGTACCCGCTTGTCTGGCCCGTTTCCTCGCTGATGCCTGCGCCCTCTGCCCCAACCTCTGTCTAAAAAAGGCTGCTGGTTGGTGCCATGGGGGGCAAATTGAGGTGGATATTGGGGTGTATACGGTGGCATAGGGTGTGGAAAATGGGGGTATTGTCAAAACGGTGGGCCCTGAAGAGGAGGGTGTGGGTAAAATGATTGTCCACATCTCCCTCCTCTCTTACCCCTCCGGGGTTGTGATTGCCAATCGTCACCGCTCGAGTTGCTGTCACTATTTCATCCTCTCCTGGAGTAATTGGCACTGGAGTCTGAAAGGTATCCCGTCCCAGGGGGGACGTAGTCGTCGTTGAGATACAGATATACCTTTTCTTTAGAGAAACGCTGGATATCTTTCTGTAACTTGGTTACCTTCTGCTTCATCAGAAATTCTTTATGTTCAGAAATTTCTTTGTTCAATTCAGCCAGCTTGGTTTTGAAGCCTGGATTCTGCCCGGCGCTCTTTAGTGCACTTTCTGCGGCCTGAATCTTGGTGAGCAGTTCATCCACTAATTGTTTTGCTGTATTGACCAGTAAAATAAGGAGGTCATGTGTACACTTCCAAGAGATTAGTGACCATTCGATCTTAAATTGGCCATCCTCCCAGAATATCCTGGGGAAATTTTTAACGATAAGGCCATTTGGTGCTATTTTTGCCTTAAAATACTCAGCCATGAGTGCTCCATGTAGGGTAATTCTAAGCCACTCTCTCTTCATATCGGAGAGTGATTTCCAATCCGTTGAGTTACTCCCAGTGGCTGTTTCTGTATTGATGCCAAGAATGGATGGTAGTCTATGGATAGCTGCCGCATCATCGTCACCAAAACTCAGTCCTTGTCCATTTGTCCATCCATCTTGTGGTGGTATAGGTATAGAGAGGTGAGATGAAGATCGAGAGTGGACACCAGCTGTGTTCCTTTGGCAATACTTGCCTGTCCTCACAGACCTATGCCAGATTAAGAAACCAACCACACTTAATAAGGCCAATCACTTCCCACTTATAACTGAGCTACACCGCCATTTAGCGACATAACCCTGGATATGTTCACTGACTTTTTGTACACTACCCTCCACTCCATCATGGCTGCCCGATTCGCGAGGGAAACCACATGACCTACGGGCGGGTCCTACTTCCTGTTTGGGATCCTGTGGAACACACCCGGGTTGCTACTTAATGAGGAGGGACACGACCGGCTCTCCAGTATCCGGACCCGGTGAGATGGGTAGGCTTGACTGGCCCTGACACAAGCATTAGAAAGTAAGTGTACCGCCTTTTACACCAGCAGGGATCTCCAACCCATTATGACTAAAACTTTTTTGCCACGCTGCAGGGTCCTATTGTCTAACTATTTTCCTGTTCTACATATAGCAGCCTATCTGGCCCTGGGAGGAACAAACACTAGTTTTGAAATGTACGCTTTTACAGCGACCAGGATCTAGTATCCGTTATGATTAGTACTCTTTGCGGCACACTAGTGTCCCTTTACTCGGGTCTATTTTTACAATACAACCCCACCGGGAGCGTCTCTTCACTGTAAGCTACCGAATATGACGCCCCGATTCCCATCCACCGTCTATTAACGGGTCATTACTGCCGGGATAGAGATATTTAGATCACTCCCACATAGCGCCGTGTAGCGCCTCAAATGCACATCTTGTAGCCAATATTCCACCATATGGCTTTCTATCCCGTAGACAGAACGTCTGCACCGAGGCAGCAGGATACACATGCGCCCAGCATTTGAGTTTACCTCTTATCTCAATACCATCCCACTCTTGTCCTTTCCTTCCCAGCCTCAAACTTTATGGTTTCTACCTTGATGTCAGACCCACCGGGTACTGTTGACACCCTATAACTCTAACCCTTAGGTTAGTAACAGTATTACCGAATCCATGGGTGTGTGAAGTAGTTCAAATGGATATTGCTGCTACCAGTTTTTAACTTGTTTTTAATCACATACTAGTCACTATCTGCACTAGTATGTCACTTCCTCACAGTGTGTACACGGTCACTACAGGGTCACATGATGTTACTTACCTGTGGTATTGTTCTCCTTTATCTCCCCTCTCTAGGTAAGAGCAGTGTCATACAGGTAGTACAACTTATGTGCTGTATTTAAACTGATACTAATCATTAGGTCATGTTTTGTAGATTGTAGTTTTTTACTAGGTCCTGAAGAATCACAGTCAATGTACTGGAAGCGAGAAACATGTTGACCACACCATTTGCACTTTAGCCCTGGTCCACTCTGGGAAACCATAGTCCCCATGAGCACCGGCTATCCTTAATTTTACTTGTGGCAGAGGACCACCAGAATAAAATTGCTTTCCGGTACCTTGTGCCACATTTTATCCTCACCCACACTATCTACTCTGTTCTGGCCCCTCACCCCCACTTCACCCATAGGCAGTTGGATAAAAGATCGCCGATAAAGAGCCCCTCTTTGAGGTGAGCCCGTTGGGCATTGCACTGCCTGCCCAACGAGGAGCATTGCCGATGATGAAGCATGACACTCACAAGAGTGTGTGAGGCCATTATATCCAGCAAAATGGATACCCAGGGGTTGTCCGCCATTGAGCACTAACCCTTTTTCCCTAGTGACCCTTTCCTTCTTCCTTCCCTAAGGAACAGCCCAGTCATCTCTTTTGTTGTCTTCACAATGAGTTATTTCCCAGGTTAAAATGAAAGGGGGCAAAGTATATAAAAACACTGTTGAATTAAGAAAGAGAAGGCCCTAGGTCTTGATCAGGCAGCTGGGGATCTCTTCATGAATAAAATATAGAGCTGATCGGTATTTATATACAAAGTAACCAAAATGAGACTTTAAACAGGA
Source organism: Lissotriton vulgaris (assembly GCF_964263255.1). NCBI lineage: Eukaryota > Metazoa > Chordata > Amphibia > Caudata > Salamandridae > Lissotriton > Lissotriton vulgaris. Next base: position 1,163,465,685 of record NC_141687.1, on the reverse strand, counting down.
AATGTACCTGCTCTTGGAAAAAAGTGGAAATTATCTCTATCTATAAAATGTATGGCCATTATGATCCATGGAATTACCTTTTAAATTGTGTGGGAAGATTTTGGAGGCGGGGGGATTGATCCTTCGAAAGCTACAGGAGGGGGGTATTTTGGTAAATGTCAGGCTTATTTTCAGATAGGGCTGGGGACCATTGATTAGGATTTTTCGCTTTCAGGCTATAGTTTTGAAGTATTTCCACATGAAAAAAGAATTACATTTTCTAGGTTTGCTTGACGTTAACATCACTTTTGGATGCACTAAGTTCCAATAATTAGTTTGACTACTCCATTTCGACACTATTTCATGCATTAACTTTGACAATGCTGAAAAACCAACAAAAGATTTGAGAATACAAGAACAGCTCATGAAAGTTGTAACCTTGACTCTTTTCTTTTTAATTTATTTGTTAATGCCCTAGATATTGAACTGCCGGGTTTTAACTGTGATATGATCTGTATGAAGGCAGCTTTAAATAGTTGGCTTTGAAACTGTATTTCTCTTAACTACATTTCACCAATAATCAATTTCCAAGCATAAAAATGGCTCATTTTATATTATCATGCAATGAGATGCTTATGGGAAAAAAGTTCACCGTGAAACCATCTTATGGTGTCAATGTTAATTTAATGCATTGTCTATAAAAACATGCTGCTTGATGAGTTCCCTGGAAAATATATAATCGTTTTAGGTCTCATCATAATCTAAATTATTCTGCATACAGGTCATCATGCATACAGATCACCATGAACTAACCGGAGTCAAAAGGAAGAATAGCAGGAAGAAATCCCTACTCTTGTAAGTGGTAAGAAACGTGCAGGCTCCAGAAAGTACTTAGATGCTTCATTCATCTATTGACTCATCAATCTCCCTGATTGAGCCTTCCTTCCATCCATTCATCAATCCCTCCGTCCGTCCTTCAATCCACCCTCATCCATCCCTCCCTCCCATTTTTCCTTCCTGCCCTGTCTTCAGTCACCAAGAGTTCAGTTCCCTCAAACTTTCTACCAGCGAATTTCATTCATCCCTCCATAGTACCATATCACCATCATATATTTTTCAAACCTACTGCTCCCATATCCCGCCACCCCTTCAGAACTGTTTTCCTGCAGCTGGCATGCAAATTGTATGGCAAGGGATGAAACAAAATGAAAAAGAGGACTGGTGGAAGAAGATGAAAATCCGAAATTTATATATCCACTTATCTTTAATGCTGCTCATCTGTAAGAAGGCAGGAAAAAGCATCATTTATGTCAAGTGATCCATCTGGTAACAAGTAGACTAAAAGCGGGCAAGACAACAGAAACGTGTTATCCCATTGACCACAGAAAACTAGTGATAGTTTAAAAATGGAACAATGAGTTCAAAATTTTACGACAGCAAAAGAAATACTCAGAAGTGCGCTTTGGTAGCAAAGGAAAATTGAGAAACATCATTTTAGAATTTATATGAGGAGGTAAAGAAACAATGACGGCCTGTTCAATTCTAGAAAGGCTTTGTCCAAAGAGTGGACACAATAATATGATTTGGACTTTGAGGACAGAGGCTGTGTACTTACCCATATGAAATATTGGAACCACAGTGAAAAAGCCATAGGAGAGTTTGTAGAATGAAGTATTCATGGCACCTTCAAACTACAGAGAAGACTTATCCGGGTGCCCAGGACTGTGACCATCATTCACTCATGGGACTGGTGGACATGGAAGGGCATCAGTACTTCTGTTGTGCTGTTAGTAGTAGAACAATGGAACTAGCATGGTACTTGTGGTTGACATCACATAGGCATGGACAACAAACACCGTCTGCAAAGCTACAGTGAAGGGGTGCTTGCACAGCACCAAAGAGCTGAATGAAAAAAATAACCCTGGGCAGTGAACTCCGCTCCGCTTATGGAGTTTGTGGAATTTCCTGCACTCCGCGTTACGCAGAGCTCGCAGAGTTCTGAAAAACTCCGCCTTGCACAGAGGAGCGGAGTTTTTTTCCTCGCTCGCGTTCGCCAACGTCAAGTTGGCGAGATCTTTTCTCGTTCGCGATCGCCAACATCAAGTTGGCAAGCACGAGCGTGGAAAATAAACCTCCCGGCGAAATTTCTCAACGCGGGGGTAAGGTTTCTCATTGCGAGTAGTCGCATATGCTCGTGACCGCTCCCGTTGAGAAACTGCCCGTTCGCCTTGAGAAAGCTGCCGCTCGACTAAAAATCTACTCGAGTGGCAGAAAAGGAAAGCTTGCGCTGTGCATGGTGTTGTTCTCAATGATTGCACAGTGCGCACAAGCATCCGGCACTGTGCAATCACCGCAAACAGAATTTTTCTATCGTACTCTGCCGCTTGCGGAGCTCCGCATTGCGCAACAGAGTGTGTTTTACACTTCCCATAGCTCTGCATAGTGCAACTTCGCGAACTCCGCCCAGGTTAGACAAAAACAACATAAACCGTACATTAGGTAGACTCTGGACTAACCCAGACTACAGAGTAAGCAGGAAAGTAGTGTCTGCTTCTGTTTAAAGTTCTCTGGGTGCTACTGCTTAATATCAAGATCAGTGCATGACTGGTTTGTAGATCGGCTTCACTGATGAAATATGATGTACCTAATGTAGAGTTTGGAAGATGGGCACTGCATCACAAACAAGATGGATATCCTATTGCAAGAGCCATAGGTTATAATGAACTTGTAATAAGACAGACTGGATATCGTCATGTATGTCATGGAGTAATCCACCCGCCAAACTCTAAATCAAGCCCACACTTTGAAAGCAAATCATGGAAATATCATTGGAACAGTAAGCAATTTTACACCTTTTAGTTAAGATGGGATTCATAATAACATCTGGAACGAAGCCAAAAGCAGTTATTAGTACTTTAGCACATCAGGCGGGTGCTTCTACCTGGCATAAAGATTCCATACTAGCACTGCAAAAGGCAGCCGAAAACTAACTTGGCCAACTGGCGGACCTCAGCATAACTTGAGATACAAGAAAAAAGGGAAAAACCTCAGCTAAGAAAATCATAACAATGGAGCAAGCCACCAGGGTGAAACATAGGTCCAGACAAGACCAGTCCAACCAATTTGGGGGTTTGTTTCTAACCAGCAAAACCATTGGCGATGGACCAAAAAATACATGGAGATCCACTTGCCATTGAGCTGCACAACAGTGTGTCTGACAATGTGTCAGATGCTCTTTCATCACAAATGTCCCTGCCAGGTAAGCTAGGAGTTCTAAATGTGGTGGGTTGTCGTCTACCAGGAGAGCAGAGGCCAGTGCCTTTGACAGTGCGGTGGCATGACAGGCCGACCACCGGGATGTAAATTGTTCATAATAAACCCTTATACCTACAGGTATAAAACCAAAAATTAGAACAATAAATGCTGTTTTGAAGTTTGAAGTTTGAAGTTTATTTTTAAATTTGATATAGACCTCAGCTGAGCTCAACAAATACACAAACATAGTTCTAAAACATTTATAATATAGCATCAGCTTTAAACATTTCTAAACTTAAAACATTTCATCATAATTTTTTTGCGACATATTTAAAATAAAATTCATTTGATATTTGTATGACTAATAACAGGTACATTTATCCAATAGGTTTCCCAGAGCTTAGATAGATCATTTGAAAATTTCAAATGCTGTTTTAAATTAGGAAACACTCTTATTAATCCAGTAACTCATCCAGTCGATAAAGGGAAAGCCATAGGGGTTACATTTGACAAGGCAAAACCTTAGGAGTTACATTTGACAATAAAATGTCCATGAAAATCAGATTAATTATTTGATCTCCTCAACAAGTTATGATTTACACTTTTAGAAGCATATTAAAATTACTAGAAACATATGTAGGGGTAGATTTATTATCATTGTTCAAGGGAGTTCGTGTGGCACAAAGCCTCACCAAAGCATCAAACTACTTACCATTAAAAAAGGCCCCAAAGCACAGGACAAAATTGTGGTAGGCCATGCAAGCTCAAGCTATCCTGGCTAAAGACGGCTTATAGCCAGAAACTAGTGCTAGGATGCTTGATTCTGCTCCAGGGAAGACATGGCTTGGCAGGTTGGGCTGGACTGTTCCCATGAGGTAGTTCAAAGCGAAGAGAGGTACCCCTTAACTAGTGAAGGGAAATAAGGTACACTACCAAGAATAAAAAACATGTATTCCCTTGATCCACAATTACAATTATTTAGCACAGAAAGTTGAAATTCACAAACATGTATTATTTATTAAAATCACATAATAACAACATCATAATTTCACAATAAACAATTCGCAAAATATAAAATCACATAAACAACGACAATATCCTCAAAGTTACAATAATTCATGAAACATAATTATGGCCAGCATAATTGGGACAGACTGAAACAAACTATATCACATAAAAATTATCAATTGCTGTGTGTATATCCAAATTTCTCTCTGAGACAAAGTTTCTAATACATTCAAATAATTTGTATTCAGAAACAATTGAAATATCCGTAGGATTGTACTGTACGTTGCATCAACGTGTTTCAATGGTTCTTTTCTGATTACACCATCTTTTTCAAGACAATCACTTTATGCTGTCTCCAAGGCTAGATATACTTTGGATTCCTATAGAAATATAGAGAGTTAAGATCACAATCCCAATAATGCTCTAATTCTACATTGTGGAGTGCGTCTGATATGTCAATTATATTTAAACAATAGGTATAATCCATCTACATGCATTCACGTCCCCATGGGTTAAATGATGAACAATACTCTCCTTATTACCACAGGTATTCTAAGACTAAATGCAGAGTAGCTGTCTTTGAGGGGTCCTAATTTACCCCCTCTATCCATCCCTCCGTTGAAGAGTGGTGGTCCAATTTATATCTGGGGCTATAAACCTGTATTAGCTGTAACTTGCAGCTCCTCTGATTGATATAATGTGGCCAGGACTAAATGTAGGGTCCTACAAGGATGAATTAATATTTAAAAATGTATTATATTATACTCTATCTGTGACCACTATTTCATCTATGTCATAGATATTATTTCTCAAGAGCTTACCTATAGTTCTCAATTCTTTTCCACTAATATTTACGGGCTCATAAGACTTGAATGGTCAAAAATGTGTTATCTTATTTGGCTTGTTGGTTTGTCCTTATATTTAAAAGCATGTGATCAGCAGCTCTGTAACGCAAAGCTCACGCTTATTATCGTATTTAATTTGTATTTGTATTTGGTAGTAACTAAACTCTTATTCCATTTAATAACGTATTTGAGGGCCTAATTTACCTCAAGCGTTTAATCTGATCAGTCCAATGGTACCGCCACTGATGGTTTGCAGTCTCTGCAGTGTGCGGGCGTAAGAAATATTTTGCTGCTATGTAAAAAAGAGCAAACAAAGACAAGACGGGAGCATATGAGACGCTCAATCCTATTTTGTGAGAATAACCGAGCATAAAAGGATTATCGCGGGTGTCTATCTAATATTTCTTACTGCCCAAAGAATGAAGCGTCGGCCACCGTTTTGGTCCGATAGTTTGGATCGTCAGATAGATCCTATAGGTTAAACTCCTCTTTAAATTTAAATATCCATAATTATTTACTCCTATTGGTTTTCCTGAAGCCTAATTATGTAAAACGGCTGTACCTCGTCTCTCATTGGACACGGGCAGCTTCCAATCTCTAACGTTCTTATATTGATTTCCAAAGGGGGATTTTCTACTCTAAGAGTGTAACTAGAGGTTAATCACCGAGAACCCGTCTCATATGTTGGCTCAAATATAGTGCTTCCGGGTTGCAACTAAACTAGTGTTTCCTATTGGGTGTTGCTATTCTCTCTGTCAATATATATTTTGTTATCAACATGCAAATCGCAACGCACTCCACAAATCGAAATATCGCGAGCACAAACAATAGTTCGGGCACGATGATCATAGTTAATAAGTGACCCAGACATGCGTCTTATTTTGCTCGATTCAGATCAAAGTGTAGTACTTTTGATAACAAAATGTATGTGGATAGAGAGTCAGAATAGCAACACCCAATAGGAAACACTGGTTTAGTTGCAACCCGGAAGCACTATATTTGAGCCAATATATGATACGGGTTCTCGGTGATTAACCTCTAGTTACACTCTTAGAGTAGAAAATTTGGATGTACACACAGCAATTGATAATTTTTATGTCATATAGTTTGTTTCAGTCTGTCCCAATTATGCTGGTCATAATTATGTTTCATGAATTATTGTAACTTTGAGGATAATTGTCATTGTTTATGTGATTTTATATTTTGCGAATTGTTTATTGTGAAATTATAATGTTTTTATTATGTGATTTTAATAAATAATACATGTTTGTGAATTTCAACTTTCTGTGCTAAATAATTGTAATTGTGGATCAAGGGAATACATGTTTTTTATTCCTGTTCCCATGAGGCACAGGGTCAAGACTGATTTGCATATGGCCATGTCTGCACTCGGGTGGCTTGGTAAGCAAAATAACGATGGATTAAACCTAGATCTGTGACTGGGGGTGAATGTTTTGCCATTGTACAACATTCCGTCCATCATCTTGTGTGTTTTGCTGTTCACCCTATTTGGGAAGGGTATGCCCAGACGTGGGTCCCGTGCTCACTAAGCCACTGGAGTCTAACTATCCTGGCTGAAGACGGCTGATAGCCAGAAACCGGTCCTAGGATGCTTGATTCCGGTACAGGGAAGACATGGCTTGGCAGTTCAGGCTGGACTGTTCCCATGAGGCACAGGGTCAAGACTGATTTGCATATGGCCATGTCTGAACTGGGGTAGCTTGGTGAGCAAAATAACAATGGATTAAACCCAGATCTGTGACTAGGGGTGAATGTTTTGCCCTTGTGCAACATTCCGTCCATCATCTTGTGTGTTTTGTAGGCCATGCAAGCCCCTGCCACAACTGGTAGTAAATATAGGTATAGTGTCACTGTACTGGTACAGCAGAAGTGTGCAGCCTAGGCTTTCAAGGATATACCGAAAACCCCACATTTCACCAGGCCAAAGATAAATACACGGTCTGCCATTTGAGAAGTGGGTACAAGTAAAAATTACTTACTCTCAGCCACAAAGCAGCACATGAGACAGCCCAGGAGTATCTCAAAAATTATACAATCCAGAAAAAGAGTTGCAATACAGGGAAAATGTAATAAACTATATATATATATATAAATATATATATATATATATATATATATATATATATATATATATATATATATATATATATATATATATATATATATATATATATATATAGTTCAGGGGAAGCAATTTTTCTATATGGAATGAACTGACTCAAGAGCTAAGACTCAGGGACAAATTTACAAATATGTCACACAGTACAAAAAGTAAAGTTGCTATGTTGCATGAGATGGTGGGAGCAGAACAGTGCCATATCTACAAAGTTATAGCGCTGTTTCCCTCACTTCCTTCAAAGTCCTGTCTACCATTATTAGTAGATGGGGTTTTGTGTCAAAAACATGAATGGTTCACGGGAAGGCCCCTGCAGCCCCCATAGAATGCCACCTTGTTGCAAAATAATGCAAACTAGAGTCAAACACTATTTATGTTGCTTTTGCCAGTTTTCCAGCACAAAACTTGTTCTTAGCACTTTAAGCTGGTTTAAGTCACTTTTGATGACATGCACTGTCACAAAGCCTTGATAAATCTGCCCCTTAGTCTCGACCTTCACCCATTTAGGAGAGCACAGAAACTCATCTTTTTTAAAGGCCCTTGTGTAAGTGAGCGCTGTACTCGTACAGTTGATGGCGATGATGATGACTGACTATGATCTAGTTTCCCGTTTTGCAGAGGATGTGTTGAAAGCATGCCAACTGGAGCCTCCATCCTGAAATACTGTGCCCACATTCCAAGAGTCCATGACTATGTATCAAGAGAGCCCATGTGGATCCTCAGTCTGTCCCCTGAGAAACCAAGGGCCTCATTTTCAAAAGAATGGTGCAGCAAGTAATTTTGCAGCGCTCCACTGCATCATTCTAAAAGTGACGGAATGCACTGTATTTACAAGAATATGGTACTGACCCTTGCCCCGGCGCAAAAAAGCAGCCTAGCGCCAATGCAGGCATCCTGGCACCATGTGTCAAATATGCCTGCATTGCAGGACGATTGATTATGTGCAGGAAGGGACATTTTTCTGCGCAAAATCCATCAATGGAGGCGATTTCCTCCTTTCATGTGTGCTGCAAAATGCCCACACATAGAAAGAGGAAACAACAAGGAGAAATAAAGATATTTCTCCTCATAGCGCCTCCCTAACGCCACCCCGGCGTTAGCGTCTGACACATTCTCAGGTTTATGATCTGGGAATGCTTTAGATTCCATGGGTGTTACGTGGGAACACCCACAGCAAAAATGCACATATTTACAAGGCCATGAAAAACCACATAAAGTGGTTTTGCTTGACGTAAATATGCTGCGGCATAATGTGCCACCGGAGCATCCGAAAGTGACACTCCAGCAGTGGAAAAGTGCCTCTAGGGCCTCGAAATGAGGCCGCATGTCTGCATCCTTTGACACAGTGACTGTGCCTTAAGACACTATGCCTGCCATCCAAGAGAACCTGCCTGCATCCCGAGAACCCTTTCTGTGCGTCAAGACAACTTGTTTGCATCTTGAAAAAAAATGGTTTCCAGAAAAACCTCACCTGTATTTGTCTGCCAGTCATGTCTGTGGTTCAAAAGAATTAGTCTGCATCTATAGAAATTCTTTCTGCGTCCGGAATGAATCACAATATCAGCATCCCGAAAAAACGCAGAAGCTTCTTGAGGGATGTATGTCATCACATCGTATATCCATACCACGCGTGCCATTACAGCGCAGGTATTACTATGCGATGTCGACGACAACGACATGCCATTAACATCGCAAACTTTCACCACAACTATGCTTTTACCACGCATGCCATTACAACGCAAAGGCATGCGTGGTAAAGCTATACTTGTGGTAAAAGTTTGCAAGGTAAGTGATTCTACCCTACCCTAAACACTAATATAGTACCCCTGCACAACCCTACTCCGACCCCCAGTCCAATCCCTACAATAACACTACACTACTCTGCACGACACCCCCTAAACTACCCTAAAACACTACACTACACATGCACTACAACACTACCCTAAACCCTAAAACACAACACTACTCAAACACTACAACACTACCCTAAACCCTAAAACACTACACTACACAAACACTACAACACTACCCTAAACCCTAAAACACTACACTACTCAAACACTACAACACTACCCTAAACCCTAAAACACTACACTACACTAACACTACAACACTACTCTTAACCCTAAAACACTACACTACACAAACACTACAAAACTACCCTAAAACACAACACTACTCAAACACTACAACACTATCCTAAACCCTAAAACACTACACTACACAAGCACTACAACACTACTCTAAACCCTAAAACACTACACTACACAAACACTACAACACTACCCTAAACCCTAAAACATTACACTACACAAGCACTACAACACTACTCTAAACCCTAAAACACGACACTACACAAACACTACACAAACACTACAACACTACCCTAAACCCTAAAACACTAAACTACTCAAACTCTACAACACTACCCTAAACACTACACTACACAAACACTACAACACTACTCTAAACCCTAAAACACTACACTACACAAACACTACAAAACTACCCTAAAACACAACACTACTCAAACACTACAACACTACCCTAAACCCTAAAACACTACACTACACAAACACTATACAAACATTACAACACTACAACAAAAGTAACCCCCACCCCAAGCACAAACCCCCTTACCTCTCTTTCCTTGTGGTTCCTCTCCAGCGTCGCCGTCTCTGTTCCCGGTTCCTGCTTCCAGCAGAGTGTGAGGGGCGGTGCACATCGTTGTGAGGAAACAGCCTCAGTTTCCTCACAACGACATGGATAGCCATTACATCGCATGCGTTGTGAAAGCGCATGCGATTTAATGGTATGCGTAGTAATGGCTACACGTAGTTACATCGAATGCGTTGTAACGCATGTGATGTAATAGTAGGACGTAGAAAAATCTGCGTTGTGATTGCTGTATCCCCTTCTTGAGAGATCCTGTCTGAATCTGGAGAAAGCTTACATCTTCCTGAGAGACCCTGGCTGCATTCCCAGAAACCATGTCCCCATCCTTAGACATCTTCTATGCTTCCTGAGATGATCAGCCTGCATGCTGATAAACTGGGGGGGGCAGGGGGCTGTCGGAGGGGGGTGTTACAAGCAGCATTGTTTTTATGCAGGAAGGAACCCCTTCCTGCGCAAAAACAATCCTCAGAGGAATTTTTCTTGTTCTAAGTGAGCAACACTATGCAGCCCACGTAGGAGGTGGAAAATAGCAAGGACAAATAAAGATATTTCTCCTTGGTGGGCCTCACTTGGGCAGGCGTGCCACTCTGACGCATTTTCAGGTTTACAAGTTTTTATAAGTCTCTGAATGCGCCAAAATCCATGGGAGGATGCATTAAATGGCCATGCTCCACCCATGCCTCCCAAGTTGAAATGTAATGTAAAGCAGCCAAGCAGCAGCCTTGTGTTACATTTCTTCACAAAACCACACAAAGCCACACAAATCAGGCCTCACATGGCTTTGTAAATATTATGGAAGCCTTTGCCTGGTCCTTGCGTGATGCAATGACAACGCAAAAGCTTCCTAAACATGAACCTGGGTGTTTGCCAAGATACCAAACATGCGTCCAGAAAGACCCTGTCTGCGTACCAAGACAGCCTATTTGCATTCTAAGAGGCTCCTTCTGCATCCTAAACCACACTGCCAGCATTCAACTACCCCCTTCCTGCATCTTGACAGACCCGGTATCCCAAGACACTGTGGGCCTCATATATGAGATTTTGATACAAGGCAGCAGAGAAAGTTACTTTGCTGTGCTGCCTTGTGTCAAAAGAAAAGGGCAGGAATGCGCCAAATTAATGAAATAAGGCGCATTCCTGTCCTCGCCACTGTACTGATGTTGTTTTGACTGCTTTGCGTCAACGCAGGCTCCCTTGTGCAAGGGTGTCTGCGTTGTAGGAATGATTGTTTTTGTGCAGGAAGGGACATCTTCCTATGCAAAGCTATCAGTGGAGGTGTTTTCCTCCTTGTATGGGTGCTGCACACATAGAAAACTGAACAAACAAGGAAAATAGTTATTTCTCCTTGTTACGCTTCACTATGAATGCACTGGCTTTTGACGCTGCCCCAGCTTTATAGGATTTTGTCAATATAAGGCAGTGTCAAAATCCATGGATGTTGCAGGAGAGCACCCCCCCGCAAAGCTCATGGAACGCCGCCTTGGCACAGAGTAAGGCAAGGCAGCGACTTTCCCTGCTTTGTCTTACTTCATATTCATGAGGCCATGCAAAGCCACAGAGGGTGGCTATGCGCCGCCTCAAGATGGGAAATGGCATTTACATTGCGGGCTGAGCAACGCATGCCAGTTCAACGCAAGCAGAACAACGCTTATGCATATGCGTGGCTTAGGCCGTCAGCGTTCTAGATGCTAGAGGAGGGGCAGGAAGAGGAGCAGGAAGGATCGGGAGAGGAAGAACCGGACGCAGCTTGGCAAGTGGAGCTAGGGCTGGGTTTTGGGGGTGTACGTTTTAGGGCTGGGGACTGGTTTTAGGGCTCAGGGTCGTTTTTAGAGCTGTGGCCTGGCTTTTAGGGCTCAGGTTGGTGGGGAAGTCGCAGTTTCAGGGCTGGGTATCATTTCTAGGGTTCAGGGTAGGGGGCTGGGATCAGGGTAGTTTGTGGGCAGGGCACCGGCTTTTAGGGCTAAGGATGGGGAGTCAGGTCGTTTTTAGGGCTGGGCAGGGTGGATTGCAGGGCTGGCGTATCCGGTTTAAGGGCTTAGGATGGGGGGCTGGGGTGTGATCTGTATCCCTTTACCAATCATGCCTTTACAATGAAATTTGTTGTAAAGCCAGCGTGGTAAAGACAGAGTCGTGGTTCAGACCATGTTGGTTAGACATGTGTGGTTAAGGCATGCTTTGCTGTATCATACAAACCCTCAAGATAGGATTGAGAGGTCTGCGCCACCAGAGCTTACAAAAAAGCGACACTCCGGTGGCGCAAGCCTCTTGTAATTGAGGCTCTGTGTCTGTATGGGGAAAAGTCCTGTGTCCTAAAACACCCTTTCTCAGCCCTGACTCTGTCCACTGCATGGCCCAGTGTTTATCCCTGGAGTTCCTATGTGATGACATTGGACCCCCTCTAGACTCATGATTAGCAGCTGTGGGGAATGTAGGGCTTTTAAGTAGATTTTACATTTGGCTATTGATTTTCTTTACATTCTTATATTTCCAACTTTCCTTTATTCGGTTTACATAAGAAACATTGGATTACTGTTCCATTCATATAAAATACATATGCCTCAAGTGTCCGGCTCCAGTACCTTCAGATCTCAGTGTGTGCCCTCTTTCTACTACACGCTTAGATTTAGTAGTATATAAATTCGCACATTAAATAAAACCTTTCTTCCATCACAAGTTTACACTGTTGGTTCCCTAACTATTGTTCTTCTCTTGTGTTTTCCTGAACTGATAGCAATTCCTGACTACCACTTACAACTCCCACTTTGGACCAAACAGTCTGTTTAGCCACATCCTCACTTTTTTTTAATGTATTCGTAATGACTTGTTTAGCCTTGGTCAGTGAAGGTTCCCAGCGAGGTTGATCGCTCAGGGTCAAGGATTTGCAGAGCCACACTGATAAAATGACGTTCTGGTGTTTTGGAGCGCTCCCTCTCCCAGCAACAGGGCCATTTTGGCTTTACTCGAGGAGGCACCCTAAGGCGGCTTCCCACAATCACCTTAATGTCCTAACACTTTTGACTCTCTAAGTAGCTCCCTGGCCACTTGAGTATCATAGCGCTACATTGCTCACTGCTGCAATTGCATTGCTCGCATTGCATTTAGAAATTGTTGTGCTTGTTTATTATCGTAGCGCTGCTTTGCCCATCATTATACTGCTCGCATTGCATTTAGAAATTGTTGTGCTTGTTTATTATCGTAGCGCTGCCTTGCCCATCATTATACTGCTCGCATTGCATTTGGAAATTTTTGTGCTTGTTTATTATCGTAGCGCTGTTTTGCCCATCATTATACTGCTCGCATTGCATTTGGAAATTGTTGTGCTTGTTTATTATCGTAGCGCTGCCTTGCCCATCATTGTACTGCTCGCATTGCATTTAATAGTTTCTCTGTGCCTGACTATCATTGTAGCGCTCTATTGCCCATTACTATCACTGCTTTGCTCGCACTGATCGGTAAATTAACTAGTGACTGATTGTGCCGGTGCCACTACTGCCCATAGCTATACTCCTCACTGTGCCCCAATCTCGTCCTGTTTCGCTTTTGTTTTTTGCTGCCATTTTGTTGTTGTTGTGCCTCCTGGCCCGTCTCTCCACCCCGCTCCCGCCTCCCAGCTGCTCCTCCCTCCCACTGGTAGTTCAGGACCGTCCCGTCTGGTGAAGAGCTTTGACCGTCCTGACTCGTTCAGAAGCGGTCGCTCCCCCACGCTCCCTGGCCACTTGAGTATCATAGCGCTACATTGCTCACTGCTGCAATTGCATTGCTCGCATTGCATTTAGAAATTGTTGTGCTTGTTTATTATCGTAGCGCTGCTTTGCCCATCATTATACTGCTCGCATTGCATTTAGAAATTGTTGTGCTTGTTTATTATCGTAGCGCTGCCTTGCCCATCATTGTACTGCTCGCATTGCATTTGGAAATTGTTGTGCTTGTTTATCATCGTAGCGCTGCCTTGCCCATCATTGTACTGCTCGCATTGCATTTAATAGTTTCTCTGTGCCTGACTATCATCGTAGCGCTCTATTGCCCATTACTATCACTGCTTTACTCGCACTGATCGGTAAATTAACTAGTGACTGATTGTGCCGGTGCCACTACTGCCCATAGCTATACTCCTCACTGTGCCCCAATCTCGTCCTGTTTTGCTTTTGTTTTTTGCTGCCATTTTGTTGTTGTTGTGCCTCCTGGCCCGTCTCTCCACCCCGCTCCCGCCTCCCAGCTGCTCCTCCCTCACTCCGCCCCCCTCCACTATCCACTTATGTCAGAGCAACATACGCGCAGCGGATGCGCCCTATGCGTGCCGAAGGTGCGCCAAAGCTAAGGCCGTCTCCGCCCGTCCGCGCCTGGACCGCGCCCAGCGCCAGACCCCCTGGTCCCCGCAAAATTCACTTCACTAGCTTAACATACGACGCCGCAACCCTCTCTGCACTTAACCCCGGCCGACTCCCAAACTGCTACCAAGCCGCCCCAGGACACACCCATGGACCCTTCACCTGCCACTCCTGCAAGTTCGACTGCATCAGGACCCACACCAAATCCACAAACTCCAAACAGAGCTCCGACACTAACCACCTGAAGTGCATCCTGCTCAACACCCGCTCGGTCCACAGACACGCCATTGAACTTTGGAACCTACTCGACACCACATCACCGGACGTCGCCTTTCTTACAGAAACCTGGATGAACGCCTCATCAGCACCCGACATCGCCATAGCCATCCCGGACGGCTACAAGATCATCCGAAAGGACCGCATCTACCAAACAGGAGGTGGCATCGCCATCGTCCATAAGAACGCCATCCGCATCACGACCAGTTCCGATGATAACCTTGCAGCCGCCGAACACCTTCACTTCCAGATCCACACCGACCCCAAGACCACACTCAGAGGCACCCTCATCTACAGGCCACCAGGACCTGGCACACAATTCAGCGAAGACATCACTGACTTCATCAGCCCACACGCCCTCTCCTCCGAGGACTACATTCTACTGGGAGACCTCAACTTCCACCTGGAAAAGAACAACGACAGCAACACCACCACCCTTCGGACAACCTCGCCAATCTCGGACTCAAACAACTCGTTGACACCCCCACCCACTATGCCGGGCACACGCTCGACCCAATCTTCACCTCCAGCAAGCACATCTCCTTCAATAACACCACAGCTCTCCATTGGACGGACCACAGCTGCATTCAGTTCAACTACAAAAAGACTACGACCCACAACCACCCACAACCAATTCCCCGCAGAAACTGGAACAAAATTACCACCGACCAGCTCTTCACAGCGCTCCACCAAAACCCTCCTGCCAAATCATCAGACCCAAACCAAGCAGCCACCAACCTCACACAATGGATCACCCACAGCGCTGACGAATTAGCAACCCTGAAAAACCATCAAATCAAGCAAGGTAACAAAAAAGCCCCCTGGTTCAATGATGACCTTAAGAAATCCAAGAAGATCTGTCGCACCCTCGAGAAAGCCTGGCGAAAAAACCCAACCACTGACAACCTGGCCACCTTCAAGAACGCCACCCGCAAACACCACCAGCTGATCCGATCCACCAAGAAATCAGCATTCAAGGATCGACTCGACAACAACGCCCACAACAGCAAGGAACTATTCAACATCGTCAAAGAGTTTACCAACCCCACCACCGGCACCAACGACATCACTCCCTCCCAAGACCTCTGCGACTCTCTAGCCTCGTTCATCCACAACAAAATCGCTGACATACATAACAGCTTTGGAGACCAGTCCACCCCACCCACCTCCGAACTTAAACCCCCCTCCAACAACCTTTGCGCCTGGAACCCAATCTCCACTGAAGACACCATCCGCCTGATGAACTCCATCCACTCAGGATCGCCAACCGACCCATGTCCCCACCACATTTTCAACAAAGCAGACTCCATTATTGCACCCCATCTCAGAGACGTCATCAACTGCTCCCTCAGCTCCGCTACCTTCCCGGAAAGCTGGAAACATGCCGAACTCAGCGCCCTCCTGAAGAAACCCACAGCAGACCCCACTGAACTTAAGAACTACCGCCCCATTTCGCTCCTCCCATTCCCTGCCAAGTCATTGAGAAAGCCGTCAACAGTCAGCTCGCCGCCTTCCTCGAATCCAACAAATCCCTCGACCCTTCACAGTCCAGCTTCCGAGCCAAACACAGCACCGAGACCGCCCTCATCGCAGCAACAGACGACATTCGAACTCTACTGGACAACGGAGAAACAGCTGCCCTCATCCTACTTGACCTCTCCGCAGCCTTCGACGCAGTCTGTCATAGCACCCTTATACAACGCCTCAGCAACGTCGGAATACAAGGAATAGCACTAGACTGGATCATCTCGTTCCTCGCCGGAAGAACCCAGAGAGTCCGCCTCCCCCCTTTCAGATCAGAGGCCACCGAAGTCATCTGCGGCGTATCGCAAGGATCATCACTCATTCCCACCCTCTTCAACGTATACATGAGTCCCCTCGCATCCATTGCGCGCCAACACAACCTCAACATCATCTCCAACGCAGACGACACCCAGCTGATCCTCTCCCTCACCAAAGACCCAAACACTGCCAAAACCAACCTACAGAAAGGGATGAAAGAAGTAGCCGAGTGGAGGAATAACAGCCGTTTAAAACTGAACTCGGACAAAACGGAAGTCCTCATCTTAGGATCATCCCCCTCAGCCTGGGACGACTCATGGTGGCCACCGGCCCTGGGAATCGCACCCAGACCAACGGACCACGCACGTAACCTGGGCTTCATCCTGGACTCCTCCCTCTCGATGAACAGGCAAATCAACGCCGTCTCATCATCATGCTTCAACATCCTACGTATGCTCAAAAAAATCTTCAGTTGGATCCCCACCGAAACAAGAAAGACGGTCACCCATGCACTGGTCACAAGCCGACTGGACTACGGAAACACCCTTTACGCTGGAACCACAGCCAAACTACAGAAAAAACTCCAACGCATGCAAAACGCCTCAGCCAGACTCATCCTAGACATCCCCCGCCAAGCTCACATTTCTGGTCACCAGAAAGACCTCCACTGGCTCCCCGTCAACAAGAGAATAATGTTCAGTCTCCTCACCCACGCACACAAAGCCCTCTACGACCTAGGACCCGAATACCTCAACACGCGCTTGTCCTTTTACACCCCCACCCGCCAACTACGATCGTCCAATCAAGCCCTCGCCGCAATTCCACGCATCCAAAGATCCACCATGGGGTAAGATCCTTCTCCTACTTAGCGGCCAAGACCTGGAATTCTCTCCCCACCCACCTCCGCCTTACACAGACCACCTCTCCTTCAGAAAACAACTAAAAACTTGGATATTCGATAAGTAATGTACCCCCCCTCCCTCAAGCGCCTTGAGACCCTCTGGGTGAGTAGTGCGCTATACAAATTTTAAACTTGAACTTATAGATGAATACTTGCAAAACAGGAAGAAAGTGCAGCAGAACTGACTTTGAGGGTAGGCGATGTTGTGGTATACCATGTAGTGGTCCCACACAATGACTGAGGTTGCAATTGAACACTAAGAAGTCTTTAGGTCTGCTTTGATACCCCATCTGTCTTCAAGATCTAGTGATACCAATATTTCAAAATAGATATAGTGGGTTTTGGCTCAGACGACGTGAAGAGGAGCAGTACCAATATTGCGTGCAATATACCCTCCTATCTCTAATTTAAGTGATTTTACCCATGATTCATCGGACAGATATATCTTATTAAAAACCCATCGTTTAGAAGTTCTCTTATTCTCCTCCCAAAAAACTTGATGCACTTTTTTTAAATAAGAATCTGCACGCTGAAATTATACAAACAGAGGAGGGCGTTCAAGGCCGTTGGTGTTGGGCCACATGTAAATTCAAAAACAGACAAATACCCTTAACCTTTGTAAGTTTATACGCTCCTTTAAATGATAATTTTCTTATTTATGAGGACCTGTTTCAGTCTTTATTATGATGGGAGGGGACATTGTTATCGGAGGTGATTTCAACATTCTCATGAATCCAAATTTAGGCTCCACTACTGTAATAAAAAAACAGTTTACACCTAAGTCATTTAGATCTATTACTAACAATCTGAAGACACTTGATCTCTGTGATCCATGGCGTGCGCAGAACCCCTCAAAAAAAGAGTTTACCTGCTGGTCGGGAAGATTTAAGTCATCCTCTCGTATTGATTTTTTTCTTGCTTCTACAAAACTTAATTTTCTGTACCAGAAGACTTTACATAATGGCTTCTCTGACCACGCTATGTTAATCATCGAGTTTTTTGGGGGGGAGAATAAGAGAACTCCTAAACGATGGGTTTTTAATAAGATATATCTGTCCGATGAATCATGGGTAACATCACTTAAATTAGAGATAGGAGAGTATATTGACCGCAAAATTGGTACTGCTCCTCTTCACGTCGTTTGGGATTCCTTGAAGTCCTTTATTCGGGGTGTTGCTATAGGAAAAGATGCAATGGAATCTTCCATCACTAGGAATACGAAGAATCTTCTGCAGCAAAAAATACAGGCGTTAATAGAACAAAGATATTATAACCCTTCTGTTAGCGTACAGAACCAATTAAATGCTGCTAAGCGGGAGCTTAGCGCGCATTCTTTCGCAAGGAGCAAGGAAATTTTTTGCAGGCAATCACAAAAAATCTATGAACATAGTATTTTACGGGAACATTTTTAGCTTGGCAGATTAGGGAACAAGCTGCGGTTAACATGATTCACTCCTTAAAATCCCCAATTACTTATATAGAAACCTCAGATTCCGGAGAGATAGGGTCAATAATGCTCTCCCATTATGAGAATATTTATAGCACGTATCATAACACATATCAACAAAGATTAAATGACTTTTTAGATAAATACCCTCTTCCGATTCTTCCGCAAGTAGTACAACGGACAATGGCATCTCCATTTTCTATGGAAGAAATAGAGCTGGTGATAAAAAGTCTTCCCCATGGTAAGGCCTGTGGTCTGGATGGACTTCCTGCTGAGTTTTTTGTGGTTTTTTTTGTTCTCTTTCTGAACTTTTTTTGTCATGATTAAATTCCATGCTGAAGAGAGGCCCAATTCCAGTCTCCTTTCAAGATGGAACGGTGGTCAGTTTTTTGAAGAGGGGGAAGGAACCTAAGGATCCTAACTCTTTTAGGACAATCACATTATTAAATTCTGATTATAAGATTGCTACAAAATTACTTTCAATCCGTTTAAATAATGTTTCCGCAGAATTGATTCATCCCGACCAGAATGGATTTATTGCAGGTCGACAACTTATCACTAACACACATTACTTAATTGAAGCTTTAGATTATTTTGAAACTCGAGAGATTCCTGCTTTAGTTTTACTTTTAGACGCGGAAAAAGCTTTTGATTTGGTGGTTTGGGAGACACTTATTTTTATTTTACAGCGTTTTGGGATTCCATCACAAATTATTAATTTAATTCAGAATTTATATAGGGAAAAGCTAATATTATTATTAATGCAACTATTGTGGGCTCGATTGTAGTTCAGCGAGGCACGAGGCAAGGTTGCCCATTGTCACCTGCTCTTTTCGCTTTCTTTATCGAGCCATTAGCAGTCGCAATTCGGAACTGTATATATATTCCCCTCCTGTTACCTCCATGGCCAAGATTAAATTTTATGCGGACGATATAATGTTGTTGATCAAACCTGAGATACATTCCCAAACACACGCTCTCTTAATTTTTGAAGAATTCGAGGCTTTGGGGGGATATCGAATTAATAAAAAGAAAACTGAGATCTTAGTCTGTGGTGGTATAGATCCCGAACTTCATCTCGAAATACACAGTTGTATTAATATTAGACCTAAGAGATATTTGGGGGTCTTTTTTTCGCCTCAGTAGGAGATTTTTATTCCTTGAATTTTGATCCCCTTATCCAAAAGGTTCGTAACATGTTTGTTTCATGATTTCTTGCTCTTTACCTGCCTCCTTCTTTTCAAAAGTTGAGTCCTTATTTTCAGCCTTTGTTTGGGCAAAAAAGACGCCCCGAATTGCAATTAGTACACTTTACGCGGATACGGAACAAGGAGGTCTCGCTTTACCAAATCTTAAAGATTATTATAATGCATACTTCGCACAGTATTTGTCAAGATTCAAACAGCCTGTTCATGGTTAGACATTATTTATAATTTTTTTTTTATTTAATTTGTCAAGAGACTAAAATTCCCTCCCCACTTCAGGTCCTTAAATCACCAAAATTTTTTCGTTATAAGGTCTTGATTTGGTTTTTTTAAAAATGTGGCGCCATGTTAAAAAGATATTCACTCTCTCTCTTGAATTTAACAACTTCACTAAGCAGCGCTTTTTCCTACATAGGTATTAAAATTGGGTCTGAAACAGTTGCCAATTGGGGACGAGCTGGGTTTTTAACGTTGATGAACTTTGGGAAAAATGGATCACGGATAACCTTGAATGAGATGGCAAGTCTAATCCATGGGAACTTTTTGTTGATAGGTTCGTATAATTTGATCCATAAATCCCTGGGGCAAAACGATCTAGTACAGATTGGTCAATCTACTCAACTGACCAATGATCTTTTTTTGCACTCATGTTTTAAGAGACCCGGAGATTGGAGACACTGCTTAGCGCAAAGTAGGGAGGGAGATTTAAGTTCCAAAGCAATTAGGAAATGGCAGAAACACGAAAATTCAGAGTTGACTCCTAATACATGGAAAACCTTAAATAAATTTCATTTTAGTGTTTTGAGAGGCGCCAAATGGCGAAGAATGCTTTTTTTAAGTAAATGGCTTTTATATCGTACTCCAGCTGTCATTTCTAAATTGTATCTTTACACTCCATCTACTTGTTTTAGATGTAGACAACAGGATCTGGCTAATTGGACCCATATAATGGTCCACTGTCCTAAAATTGGGATATTTTGGCAGGGAAATTTTGCTTTGTTTCAAATTTATATAAAGACTGTGGTTCCCTGCTACGTTAATCTAATATTATATGGTTTTGATCCAGAACTTAAATTGTCTGAACCGTTAGCAAAACTTATTTACATCGCAATTGCAGTGGCAAGATCATTGGTACTCCAGTATTGGAGGTCAGAGACTGTTCCTACCGTAGATGAGTGGCTTCAAAAAATTAAAAGAGTCAGGAAAAGTGAACATGTTATATGCACAAGGACCGGGGGTTCAGGAAAATTTTCAAAAATATGGGAATCATATTTTGATTAGGGGCTATGATTGTTAGTAGATTAAGACAAGTAAAGCTTTGTATCTGATGTTTGCACTATTAGTTTCGTTATATTGGTTATGTTAAGCTTTATTATCCAATGTGTATTACTTGCTATGATGTATAATGTCAAGTACTTCAATAAAAAATAAAAAAAATAGTGGGTTTTGGCTCTGACCGGATGATTATTTTTCTTTCCCTCCTTATACTATTGGCTGTATTGTCTATCAGTTCGCCTCCCACTGAATACATACATACTGGCTGTTACAATGCTTGTTTTTAAAGCTGTTTGTGCACCGGTCAAGGAGAGGTCCACGTAGTGATATTCCAAATTTTTATACCTGGAAATCTTTTTTGTCTAAATAGCAGGGCCAGTGGTGCAATGGAGTCAGCTGTCTAACTTCGCCACCACAAGAGGGTGATAGATGGTCTCAAACAGAGTCTCCTTGCTAGGGAAGGGGAGAGGGGCGAATGACAAAATGAAATTCTGAATGGGGTTCGGAAAACGCTTGCTTCAGAGCTGGTGAAAACAAGGTTCCAGGCACACCAGAAGTGCACAGGGTGATTCACATTTACTTCACATATACCAAAACTCTTCAGTGTTCATGTTTGCAGTGGAGGCAGGTGACCTTTGAAAGTAGAGAGGCAGAAGAGCTGCCTCAAATTTCACCAAGTAAACATGCAAAGCGAGCAACCTCAAGTTATCACTGGGGATTTTAGGACTCTTTTGCAGAAGATATTGAAACATTTGGAACCGACTGGTACATTTGCTGGTGCAGTTTTCAAACTTTTAGAGGTGCTCCTGCCATTTTGAAGAGGAAGTAATGAAATCTTGTGTTAGTAATTCCAAGGTCAAACACAGTACAGATTTTCACAAATGCCTTTCTGTAGCTTCTTTGCATGATGATACCCTGCAGGTAGTGATCAGATGGTGTGTTTTATCACTCGCAAGTATTTGGCTGAACCTTATAAGGTGCCTATAGGAGAGTAGGATCTACTTACTATGGTTAACCCCACGTATTGCTGTGTTTCACTGATTTGTCGACGTTAGTCTGGCTGGGGCCCTGCCAACCAGGACCCCAGCCTAGCTGCTTCCTCTCTAAACTGATTGCATGTACATTAGGTATACTCCAGATTGGTTAAAATTAATGATATTGTTTTGTCTTGATCGATCATGAGAATCAATCGCTTAGCAGCCATCTGGTGTAAATGTAATATTGAGCCCAAAACTGTTTGTGTGCTGCCATGCAAGTGCATATGTTTTGGGGCACACGTTAACAACGGTAAATCTAATTACCTTTCGGCATTCTGATTTTAGTTTTATTTTAACTGGGCAGGACCCTTTATCCTGTACTAGACTGATAACACTCACTATCAACTTTTCAACACGTCTGTCTGGCTAGTGACCTTGAAAGCCCAGTAGGACTAGGGTGGTGTTTAGCTCGCTTCATTGGGGCTTTGGAGAATGTGGGATTCTTCACTTACCAGGCACATATGAAGGACCAGTAGGATGAGTTACCTCATTGTTATCCAATTCAATAATACTGATTTTATCAACCTCAGAAGGATGAAAGGTTGATTGTTTGCAGCCAGGATTTGAACCTGTTACCCCAGTAAGCATTTCATTGGTTGAGAGTGTGGAAATGATTTCAACGCAGGTGATACTGTGGAAAATGGAGTACACTCAGAGGTATACTTAAGGTCCATAGCCTCTGAGTAGTCAGTTAAATCAGTCCAGAGCCTACCCACACCACACCAGCCACTCCAAGACTGACAGACAGAAGCAAGTCTTAATCACATGTGGCCCATTGCTTCATGCCTCTTGAGGCACGTCCTGCTGGAGTACAGCCTTCCAGTGTATTGGAGGGAAAGTGGACTGAAGGCAGTCCGCTACATATCGATTCAGGCATCAGTGATACTGCAGAACAGCGGATCAAAATGGATGAAGAGAGTCATTATTATTTAGCACAACTTGAAACAGTATTCAAATGTTTTATTAGTTCCTCTTCAAAATGGCTGGAGCACCTCTAAACTTTGAAAACTGCACCAGCAAATGTACCAGTTTATTCCAAATTATTCAATAGCTTATGCAAAAGAGTCCTAAAACCCAGAGTGACAAATCAAGGTTGCTTGCTTTGCATGTTTACTTGGTGAAATTTGGGGCAGCTCTTCTACCTCACCACTTTGAAAGATCACCAGCCGCCTCTGGAAAATCCAGAGTGCGCATGACTGGTTTGGTCGGTCCCAGACAGACCAAACATTCATGCCCCGCAGCATTGGGCAAGCCACTCCTCCCCGACCCGTCCACTCGCCTGCCCCCAAAAATACCATTTTATGTTTCTGCTTCTCGCACTGCGAGAAAGAAGTGGGGCAACGCTCCTCTGCCCTAATGGAGGAGCCGCCCCTGGGATGTAAAACTAGTAGAGTGCTCTTCACGCAATCTACATAGTAAAATGTTATGTATATTGTAATGAAGTTCAAACTTTGTAGTGTAAGTTGACAGTTGTGGTGGGTAAAGCGTGCTCCATTAATGTCAGACTAAAAAGAACACCAACTGGAATCACCCACTGGACAACAAATGCCATGATGAAACAAACACAGATTCTGCCAGGTCTGCACATGCTTCTCCATGCTTAAGTAACTATTTTCTTTCCATCACTTCTTTCTTCTCCTCTTCTCTCCAAAGCTAAGCTCTCTAGCTGCTTTGGAAAAAAATCCCAAGTTTAAACGTTTTTTTGTCTGGTTCTTGATAATAATTGTTGCTGCATGCAAAATAAAACCAAGTTCAAAACAAGATATATAATATTGCCTGCGTCATAGCAACTGTTTACAATGTAATGCTGAAGTTCAGCAGACATCTGTTTAGAGAAAAAAAACACATGGCTTCTTTAAAGTCTGGGTGAGGAGACCGCACTTCCTCAAAAGGCAAAACAAACCTAAAATCTTACAAAAAAGCAGAACAAGAATGAATTTTACACAAAATATAAATCACTTGATTTCCGTGTCGAGCGCTGTGACAATAGTATGGCATATCGAAACTAACAAAAAACGCTCACGCATCATGACTCAGCAAACATGAGCAGAGGTACAGGTGTCTCTCTCGTGTTATATGCTTGAGAGAACTTTTCATTGGGTCCTGTGCAGCCAGAGGCTACTTGCCTTATTTCAGGTGAGTAACTGCCATTTAGCACTCGTCTTGCAAGTCTTCAGGTACTATACTGCACTGCGCATCCGGATGGTAGTGCTGAGAACCAGTCATGGCTTCTAGGAGGTAACGAGGGCCCGGTTAACTGAGATACTGTATGAAACAAAAGTAATAACATTCAATAGGTAACTGTCCAGTCAAGACTACCAGTACGTCACTTTTTCCCATATTAAAAGTGTTGCATAAGCAGCGTTAGGGACTTGTAAATACGCCCCTATGTGCCTTATTACGACTGGGCCACAAAACGATCGGATGCAAATTGTGTACTTGCTAATTTTGCACATTTGCTGTTTGCGTCAATTAGTGGGTGCTCAATTTTCACCCGATCATTCTTTTGTGTAAATGGGAGTATACACCCAAAACATGATTAGCTAGCCTAACCTATTCAGGACTATAGGGCCCTGTTTACTAAGACCCATTTACAAATCAAGATGTGCACATTGCACACCAAGAGTTTGGCGAATAGCTCATTTGCGACGCAGCCTTCATTCAAATAGGTTGCACTGCAAATGACACAGCCCAAAAGGTGGGTCGCCACTAACCTAGCCAATTAATACTATTAGGTAGATGGCAATTTGCAACACTCCTATGAGGGGCCGCAAATGTAGGGATGGTGCCTGCAAAAAACAGCAGGAAAAGGACTAAGAATAAGGTGGCACTGACAACCTGGCTGAGTGAGGCCCGTGCAACAGGAGGAAGAACCCCCGCCCCCCTCTCAACCACCACCGCTCTTGAGGAGTTGATTGGGTTAATGAACTTGAAAGTGTGTGTCCAGCTTCAGCAAAATAGAGACATCCACTACATCAGAAACTTCTAAAAGTAAGTCTCTTACATTACAGTTCTCTTTTCCTAACACATAATGCATACAATACATGTTTAGATATGTGTAAATGTTTAGCAATAAATGTTCTTAATGAAAGTGTAAGATATATTTCAACTACTCTATTACACATTTTCAGCTTACTTTTTAGTATAGTATTATGGGAAATGAGGTTTAACATTGAAAGCAAAGTCTTACTAAAATTGCACTTATTTAGCTTTAAAAAAGTAAGTAAAGCCTGTGATAAACATATCTTCCATATGTCATCAAAGCAAACTTAACTACATTTTAAAACAAATTTCCCTGCACAAAGTGGTCATGAATCTGAAGGAGTGGGGCAGAAAGATACAGAAACGGTCATTGATAAAGGTATTGAATTTAACTTCTGGAGTTCACCACTTCAACCACAAGTCAGCACTGATGCACAATATGTTGAGAATGCTGTGAAGCCAGGCACACAAAATGAAACAGAAGAATGAGCAGTGAGACCCAGGAGAAGTGGCGTGCAACATTGCAGTGTTCTGAAGCCACAATCAACAAAAGCTATTTAGACTGGAAATAATGGAAATAACGTGCAGTTGTTTGCAGGTTTAGAGCTAGAGGCCTCAATTTTGCGACTCCGGCACCTACAACACAAGCAAATAATGAAAAACAGAAAATAACAAATTGGTGTGCATTGAAAAAGTAGTATCTAAAATGGCTTTCAATATTTAATACTATAGAGGAAAGCCAAAGGCCCCTTAGTGAGAAAGCCATATTAAGACAGAGACAATGACTCATTTATGTGGCCAGTTACATCAAAGAAATGTAACCTAAAAGTTTAGGCAACATAATTATTTTGCCTATATAAACAGATTAAGTCACCCTATAAATCGCCTGACACAGGCAACTTCAACATGAACTCGTCACTCTATCAACTTGTAGACAGAAATGGTCACTATAGTGGGAATGTTGCACTTGCCATTGTACAAGGGAAAAATACAGTAGAAAGTTTGAAAACTAACCAAATTGCAACTGAGGGTCAGGGCTGGCAGGGAAAAGTGAAGAGCTCTCCATTGTGAGAAGTGTTTCTATGACAGAGACCGTGGCCCGGTGTTGCAGTTGTGAACGTGGTGGAGTTGGAGGAAGTGCAGGCTCAACAACATCTGAAAGACCCACTGCTCATCCTTGTAAAGACAGATAAACAGTAAAACGTTGTAAACGTCTGCAATTTCTTTTATGTGCTAATGTAAGGATTTTCAAAAAGCCATATTTCAAGTCATTTGTATAACATTGTATAACAGTTTAAAGAGTGTTGTAGCTCTATGTTTGAGCTACATATGCCTACCTGAAAATAAAGTACGTTATTTTTTACAATGCAAACATTTGTAATATATATTTTTTAACATTCACAGTTTAGCATCACACTTATTTAAAAAAATAAGGATTGTTAATGTCGGCACGTCTTGCTCTGCCTTTAGCTTCCCTTAAGGCATCCAGGCTTTGACTATGGCTCAGGCATGATTACTGGTAAGTCTTTCTGAGTTGCTGCATTGTGCAACGTTGCACATATTGCTATTATCTAACAGCTTGCCTTAGGTGTGTACTGTAGGTCACCACCCCTATAAGAGGAGAAAGTGAAAATGACTTGTAAGCACTCCAAATACACTTTCTAGCTCAGCGTGTGTTATTTATTTGTGGACAGCATTGTAACGATGCTCACTTTTTGTGGAAGGGTTAATGTAAGGTATAAAAATCCATGAACACAATGCAAAAGTACTGTCACCTACAATGTAAAAAGAAGTTATATATACCAAATGAGCTGGATGACCAAGTGAATAATTTACTTTAGTAAATGTTATAGTAATTACCAAGTAAACAGCCTTCTCCATAATCAACTCTAAAAAGGTGTGTGCAAATCACACTGTGCCTAAACATAAAGAAGTCACGGGTGCAGCATTTGAATCTTGGCACAATAGTTGTGATTAAATTGGAGGCCTCACAGACCGCTCGGAAGTTTAGTGAATTATGGTTTTCCCCGATTTCTGAAAATAAATCATTATCAGATGGTGGGCATATAGACCATGAGTTCCATCAAAGGAATTTGGGAATTGTGCAATCCTATAAAAGGTCAATGTTGTTAATTTTAAGTCCTGGGCAGGGCTAGGAAAAATAACAAGTAGATGCATAGAATCGGGTAAAGCTCTAAGAAACCTGAATAGTGCAGGTTGGGATACTCTGCCTACTGCACCAATCACACCTTGGTGACTCCCAGAGGCTTAAAGGTGCAGTGTGCATAATACCTGCACATGGGTGGGGATATAATTGCTCATGAGAGTGTTTCTGCCTACCAGTGGCTTAATTTCAGCGATGAGATCTAAGATAACTCTACTACTTAGCCTTTATTATTCAAAAATTCCTCTGCTATCTGTCTTCTCTTCTGCAAACCAGCCAGTATCCTCTAGTTCTAGCCAAGAGAGAAACTGTATGTCTTCAATGAAAAACAGGGATTAACATTACAATTTAAACCAAAAATATCTCTTTCTCCCCATTAAGTATGAGATGGAAACAGGACCTTAGGCTAGAGCTGTATTAGACTTCCGTGTTTGTGAAGGTGTGACTATTATAGAAATAACTATGGCACTCAATAAAAACAAGGGAAATGTTTCAGTAGGCTGCATACCGTCCCACAATTTTTAGAATCTGCACCTTCATAGCTCTTTTTTTTTACATAATCTTCACATATACATTTTTGTTTTTACTTGTGGGTTTTAGCTTTGTGCTCATGGAGTACCAGGAGCCACCCTTGTTGTGAGATGTTGGCCTGGTATATGATGTCCACTATTCTAGTGGGCACCCTGCACCAGTCCAAACAACCCTTATGGTGATGGTTGTAAGGTCAACCTTATGGACCAGCTATCCTAGTGGTAGCATGGACAAAGCAGTCTTAGGCTAAAACTTCAGAGAGCATGTGAAGCCAGCTGTTTTACCTATAATAATCCCTTGAATATCAAATGAAAGGACACCACACAAGGTATATATCAAATATATATATGTATTTATTACTAGCACAACCCCTCTGCACTCTTTATGAGGTCAGAGTTCGAGATACATTACAAGTTACTCATTAAGCATACTATAAGTTGCACAAATACAATTCTGCCCTAGGGGCCTCACGAACCATATACTAAGTAAGTGGTATAAGAGCCACTTCAGGAAAGGTGAATAGGCCTAGGGCCTAGGGAATCGCTGGGGCTACACTGAACAACCAAGGGATTGTAAGTTGGAGGCCCACGGCAGGCGTGTGCAGTGTATGAATGTAAGAGTTCCAAAGTAGTAGATTTTGGACACTTCCGGATGAACTACTAGAGAACCCTGTTAAACTAGGACACTTGGATAGTTAATACCCATGGAAGCCCCGGAGTACTCGAATTACCTCACCCAGGGAAGCCGGGTGCAAAGGTGTTCTTTCGTGTCGGTTTTCGTCGCTGTTTTCTATGGAGAGCTGCAAGAAAGTGCTGCAGACGACCAGAAGAAAAGTGTCCGTGTGGATCCAAGGGTGGATCTGAGTCGAGAAGAACCTTAAAGCAGAAGGGACATAGTCTGGGTCACTAGCCAGTGACCAGGAAGGAACCAGGCGATGTCGAGATGCAATGAGGTGAAGAGGTGAAGCTTGTCTCTGTAGCCACATGGACCAGGAGGCGTCGATGATGACCAGGCGCTGGATATGAGCTGTCCCAGAAAGTATCTAGGTGACTGCAGTGTCGGTATCCGGATTGGACCCAACAAGCCTTGGTAACCACAACCCACGCAGGATATAAAAACGGGCTTCTGTTCAGACCAGCAAGATCTGGGGCGCTTCTCCCTCACAGGGAAGCTGAGGCAAGACTGGGGCAACCAGGCAAGCATTGTAGATTCAAAGGTTCATCTTCGTAGGGCTCACTAGCCAATGGGCTAGCAACCGGGAAGATGCGTTGAGCTGAAATGCAGGCCCAGGCCCCATGCGGCACTCGTGGAGTGTGGAGGGCTGAGCTTCGGTGCAAATGTAGCTCTGGTCTGGGGCTTCTCAAACCCTAATGCACAACTCCGAGGGTGTCTCAGAAGCTGCACAGGTAGCAAAAAGCAGGTAGTCCAGGATGTCCGGTTCCCCATCTCTCATGTCTGCCACGGGTCTCAGCTTTGCTTTGGATGTGGATTGGAGTCGGAGAAGTCTGAAAGTCTAGTTCCTGAGTCGCTAAGTCTTCGGGTTCCAGCAGGAGCATCGACAAAGCAAGTTACTGGTGGTGCCTGTTTGCACAGAGTGGTCACTCCTTGACTACAAGGGAGATGTCTTCAGGCTTCCAGTCGATATGGAATGTCGAAGGTCCAAGAGTTTTGTTTCAGTGTTTCTTTCCAGGATAATCTAATGTCTCTAGACACAGCTCCTATCTTTATACTAAACTAAGGGGCTGGATTACCTGCTAGGTCCATCCTATGGGTGGAACCTGAGAAGGGGGTGGTTACACCCCTTTCTCTTTGTCCAGTTTCAAGTCAGAGCTGGGGCTGGAGTGCCCCAGAAACTGGTTTGAACCGGGCTATGCATGGAGCACCTTGTGTGCCCCAGGCAGTGTCTGGAAAAAACATCTTTCCATTGAACCGACCCTGCCCAAATCCACTGCAGGCTGTGCTAGCACCTACCTGGACAGGAAACCTATTGTCCAGGCCTCCCCTGCCAGAGTTTCGTCCAGCAGCAGGAGGTCAGACTCGTGTCTGTGGCAGCAGCATCCATGTTGTGATGCTGAGGCTCTGTTTAACTTTAACTAGGTAAAGCAGTAACTACATGTCTTCTCCCTCTAGAAGGGAGGAATGCTACCCCCGCAGCCAGGACTGGCAGGGGGGGGGGGGGTTGTAGTATTCCAAAGTGTTTGACACCTCACACGACATGTTTTGATAAAGTCAAACCAAAGTTAGCATTAACCGCGAGGATTATAATGCACTTAAGAGTATATGGTATAGCTATATCATAGAACAGCTATAAGGACATGGTTCCGAAAGCTGCAGATGGGCTCAGCTCATGCTAGAGCACAATCTCACATAAAACCAAGCACTCTGACTTCAGGATTGCCAAGGCCTGCCATAGGAGTGACTTATAGGTATATATGTGTCTATATATAAGGGTAGATATAGGGATACTATATCTAAGCAAGGGGTGTTTACACCACCTTGCCCAAGCTGAGTGATCAGCCTATGGTGTCAGTTTGGATGGCCAGCCAGGGGTAGCATAATTCATGCTGCAGCCCCTGGTAGGCCTTGGATGCACCTATGCCCTGGGTACCTATGGTACACTATACAAGGGCTCACAAGGTGACCCAATATCCAAATAGATATGTACCTAAAGTACATGGAGTCCATTTTACAGAGAGAGCAGATAGCCTGGGGTCCTGAATAGCAGGATCTCAGGCCAACTAAGTAAAAAACCAGCTAAACACTAGGCGAAAAGTTGGGGTAACCATGTACTCAGATATCCACCTTCCTACACTTGTCACCTGGCTCGGTAATTGACAAGTAATATTTCTTATTATTAATAAACATTTTCAGGTGAGTGAGTACAGGTTTTTTTGAGAACAGTCAAATACAAAGGAGTCGAAATTAACAGATATTTTAAAGGCTTCTCTTAAGAAGATCAGCAGTGCGAAGAAAATAAGTGATTCATTTGCTGAAAAGATTGGAAGCTAAAGCTAATGATGAAGGCAAAATAGATATAGCAGCAGAAAGAGAAGCTTGTTTCACTCATGCAAATATCCACTTTGACTTGGCATCCGTGCAAGTTATTAGAGAATAAATTGAATGCTAACACGCAACTGATCAAAATCGACAGAAGCTCATGCCAAAAGACATGACAGAAGCTGGATAAATAGGTGTTGAATACTGAAACACTATCAGAGATTGAGAGCTGTATTTTTGATTTGAAGACCAACGTAGAAGGGGCAGAAGTCAAACTCACACAATGGAGTGCAAATGTTAAAGATCTACATTATAACTATGAGGATTGGTATACCAACCCAGGAGTGGGGGCATCTCAATCCTCATAGTCTCGGAAGGAAAGACCAAAGTTAGCACTGTTTTGCATTTTTTATATAGCCTGAATATGGTCCAGTGGCATTAGAGCACTTTGCATGAGTACCAGACATGAGACTTTTTTAGGGCTCACCTAGTCAGCGCCTACACTGTATCTTCGAGACATGTTGTATATACTTTGTGGGCTTACAGCCCGCCTATTGCATTTCATTTGTTTCTTTGGGTGTCTTCTAAAATGCCTTGCTTCTAAGTGGTTCATTTTTCCTATTTCTCCCTCCTTTTCATAGGTTGTTCCCTCCCACGGATCACTCCCTCATTACTTGTAGCCTTACACTTCTCTTCTTTTAGCTTCTAATTTAGGAGCTTCTTTTCTCTTTGTCTAAGAGATATTGTCAGGAGCACTTGTGTTTTCACCTGCACCAAGTGGCGCTACAAACAGCTGTAAATCGTGTTCTTATCTCACCACATTTGCTGAGCAATCAAACGAGATCAAATGTCAGACGCTGTTTTTACCGGGCACCTGTTCCGTGCCCCAACCCCCTCCTTCTTTGCTGCTTGTTCTAAAATATAAGCATCTTTCCTTTGTTTTAGTCTACCACGAGTCTCAGTTTGTAAAACATGTGCCACTGGCAACAGTTTGACAGGTGCGATAACTAAACCACTACTACCCTTTGTTTTACTTTTGAGTTTGACAGGCTTGTTCTACTTTTTCCAGAACGTCCTTTTATTTCTAGAAAGTATGATGCACTAACGCAGGGCACGGGACAACCTTGTCACATGACATTTTCATTGTTGCTAAGTATTAGCCACCTCTGAGAAGCTCTATCTTCTACCAACCACATTGATAAGCAGTAGGGCAAGAGTTCTAGTGTTTTCTGTCACTTCCTCCTGTAACATCACAATCCTTCCTTACATGCACTCTTCTTAACCTACCAGGTCCTTCCCTTCCTTTCTTTTAGGGGTCAGGACATGGCTGCCATAGAAGGGCCTCTGGCCATGCTGGGTGAGTGGCCATCCAGGGAGAAAGTCTGCAGCCAGAACCGTAACTACACAGTGTTTGTTTGCTGATGGATAGGCAGGCGACATTTTATGCTAACAGCAATCTATTAGCTGTTCCAACAAGCATGGGTCTGTGACCACATCTCTACAACTGCTGTTTTGTGATGCCTTTTGTCATTGAGCACTGGCCCCCACTTCACTGATTTCTTATGCACTTCTGACACTTTTGGGGGTTTACGGCTATTTGGCTTTTTATTGGTACAGCACCGGAGGCCCTCATCCGATATTTGCAATTGCCATAGTGCTTCCTTTAAAGTTAACCAGAGCTCAACATTCTATGGTTTTACTGCACTGCCTCGGACATTGAAGTTAATTTTTCTATTAAATTTCAACGTTGAAATGAAAAAATCTTACAGGTTACAAAACCAAAATTTTGAATCTTAACCAAAATTTGTTGTAAACTTCAAATGAGAGCACATTTAAGAATTCTGATATATCACCCTTTGTTCATTTTCTAATGAATGTTAGGGAAACTGCAGATTCATCCGTCTTCAGTGCCACCCCCCTCATTCTCATACTTCCCTTTTATGGCAATGGCGTTTGCAGAAGATCATGCACCTAACCAACAATACTATGTCAAGCAGCTTCTTGAAAGCCTGTAAAGCTGAACTATGGTGTTTGGGAAAACTAAGGCGGTTGATCAGGTGCCTCTAAAGCTGAACTATGGGATTTAGGAAAGTTAAGGTGGTCGATCGAGTGCTTCCAGCACCATAGAATTACAAGTGTTATTAGATGCAAAACGTGTTCGTCTTTATAGATTTACAGGGCTTGCCACATCCTATCCCATAGTGGTCTTTTCATGGCACTGGATGCAGAGTGCGTTTGCATTTTTCATGTGTAAAAATCACATGCCTTTCCAAAGAAATTAAGTTTACATTTCTTTACATTTAAAACCTCCTGAGTCCATTACCAGTCAACCTTCTGCTCTTCATCTTTCCCTAGATTGTTAGCATTGTCTGGCCATCTCTTAAAATTATACTTATTGTATAAACTTTAGGGGGCATATTACCAAGCAATAGCGATAATTATCGCTATTGCTTGGTTAGAGACAAAAATTTACCGCTGAGCTGCGGCGATTTTTACCGCAAGTAAGCCTTGGTATTACCAAGGCTTATCGCAAATGCGATAAAAATCGCCGCAATGCATGAATATCGCTGAAAAGTCAGCGATATTCATGCATTACCGAACTAATGCTCTTAGCCATGTTATCCACCTCCCATTGGATAACATGGCTAAGAACTGCTCAGGGCAGGTGTTAGCTTTTGGAGATATTTGCGGTTAGCGCGAATATCTCCAAAAGTTGGTAATAGGAGATAGCGATGTTAGCGACTGTTTTCAGTCGCTAACATCTTGGCACGCCCACTTTGCATATCATTAGTGATAAATATCACTGGCATGAAAAGTGGGGCCCAGGATGGTCGCTATCTCCTACTAGCTGTCGATAACTGGTGTTAGCGACAGCTAGGTAATAGGGAGATGATTTTATCACCTCTTTCTTGGCTTTTAAAGCCAAAAAAGCGGAGATAAACCCCCTTGATAATATGCCCCCAGATTTCATTTCGGTGTGTAACAGCACACATTACTGGCACATCACACGGGCGCTCGTGTTTTCACTTGCGCCAATTAAATAAAGGCTGCTCTGCTTGCAGCATGTTTTGTTCAACCTTGGTAACCCTAATAAGGTTGTACAAAACTGCCTGGTGGCTGTGCCATAGTCATTGACTGCCTTGTGGCTGCAATTATTTAATTGCTGTGTTTGCTGTTTTACACGTGGAAAGTGCTACATCAACATACGCCATGGCTTCCTTCTTGCTATACACACCAGGCAGTCTCCTCTTTTGTGTGTAGCAGCAGGGTGCCCAGAGCCAAGCACTTCAAACCTTGCCGGCTTCTCCAATGCGTGTTCATGCTCCTAAAGAGGGTCGTGTTTATTAAGGCAATGAACAACTGCTGGCAGCAGTGATTGTCACATGCTTTTTTATTATTTCCCTTTCATCGTGTAAACTTTGTAGGAGAGTCACACTTTGACACATAAATGAGCAAAGAGGTACACTTTTCTTTCTTCTCTACAGGTAGCCCTACTGTGGGAGAACTCAGAGGGCAAATGCATCTGATACTTAAATCTGCCTTCAGCCTACAGGGTGCATCTTTGAATATGGTAGTTCTTGCAAATATTTTCACCCTTCTAGGTCAATACAATGAGGACCAGGCCTGCTACTTACAACATGCATTGGCAAAGCTAATCAGTCTCACCTATGTGAGAGCTATTGGCTTAGCCAAAGTTTTTTTTATTTAAAAGATGCTGCAAAGTCTGTGTCCCACTAAAAGCACTGCCAAAACCAGTAGGTCCCAAAGGGGCGACTGATTGGCTTTGAAAATTCTTGTTTTATTGGCATGGGGAAGTTAAGTGACTGACCCAGGATCAATGAAGGCTCTGGGCCCAGGGGGGTGCAAACAGGAGGGTGTTTTGCTGGCTGGCTGCTGAGGAGCTTTGCAAAATGTTCCCACCAGAACGAGGCTGGCACCAGGAACCCAGCAGAGGACAGGTCTGGCGCAGGGAGCAGTAGGAATCGAGCTCCCCATGTAAAAAACTCTTTGAGAGGCCAGAAGGACTTAAGCAAAGTATCCTGGTGGCTAGGTATTCACTAGAAGCACAATGAGATCAAGATGAAGAAAATTGGCCCAATATGGCTAACTTGAACATTACTTTTGTTTCTTTGGTGCTACAGAATGGGCAAAGGCATCACCAGCGGGTGGTAAAATGGACCTGTGAATACCAGGCATACCCATGCCACTTAGAGCGGCACATGAAACACACAAAAGGTGAAGGGAGGAATGCTTGTAATTTGTCTAACTTAAGGCAATTGCGCGTGTAGCATCCCATCCCATCAATCTTTTGCTCACTATGCCACCTCTGTTTTTTGGACCCAGCCATATGCAAGTCAGTCTTGACCCTGCTCCTCATAGGAACAGTCCAGCCCAAACTGCAAAGCCAGGTCCTTCCTGAACCGAGCAACCCAGATGTGGAGTCCATACTCACTGTGTCACTGCAACCAAGCTGTACCGGGCTGATGAGTCCATAATTAGGGCTAAACCGGTCCTGGGTTGCTTGTATTCCTTTTGTGTGTTTCAGATACCATGACAAAGCCATTAGCCCAACCTCATATGCACTGATACCCCTTTTAGTGCCTTAAATTGATAAACTATAACTGGGAGTGATTGTTATTAATATGGTGATACCCTGAAAAAGCCAGTAGACCTGCCTTATTTAAAATTACACCCTCTTTTATGGTGATGTTACATATGGTATCGGTGGGGGCATTGTAATTATGGATCTCAGGACCCATTGGGGTGTAATATGATATGAGGGTATCATCAAATATATGCCCATCTACCTTATATATATATATATATATATATATATTTTTTTTTTAAACAGAAAACAAATAGGCCCATTCAGGGCATTATAGCAATTTTAGGACTCACTCACATGTATCACATAACATGCAAGAGAAAGACCACATGTACAGGATGCACCTGGATATATGATTGTGCAAAAGAAGGTTGAATTACAACTATATTTCCCTTCAATGAATTAAGTGTCTGCCCCTAATTAATCATATTGCGGGGGACACGCAATGATATTTATTATCAAATTCAAAAGTATCACAATACATATACATTTATAATGATTTAATGTATTATTGTACATATTATGATTTAAATGGTCGGAAATGTTATCTCTTTAATTTGTTTGTGAGCCTAAGAATGTTTAAACTCATCACGAGGGAAGCTGTTTGCCCTCTTGTTTTTTTTAACGCACGAGCACTTTATTGATCGCCATTTCTCCTAAGTTGCATAGAGAAGCAGTAAGCATTTGCACCTTACAATATGTCTGCCGCTATCTTTTCACGTAATGTTGGGCTTAGTCCTCTTTCTATTGTGGTTAGAGTTGGAGCTTAAATGGCGATTTTTTATCATTCACAATTGACACTGAGGAAGCCGTTTCACGGCGAAACGCGTTTGTCTTTTGGTTGGGGTGACGGGGGTCTGTCAATAAACTAAAAGAAACATCAAGCTCTGAGTGCCGTCTGCTTTCTGGAGTACGAGCGAGCGTGCAGCGGTATTACGCGGCTCACCACCGCGAGACGAGAGCACCCGGGACGTGTTTGGAGCGACGGCGGTGATCGTCCTGTGTAAGAAGTTAATGTGGCCGTCTGCCCCGAGGGAACAAGGATTTATCACGGTGCCAGCATTTCGGAAACCGACGAAAACATAGGAGCAACGGAGGAACCTGCGTGCAGCCTGCCCAAATCCGTGTGACCGCGGAGAGCCCCCAGCCGCCGCGGACGTCGGAAGACGGTAAGAGCTGCATGCGAAAGTACCCGGGGATTGTTCCTTTGATTACTTCCCTCAGTCCCGTTAAGAGCACACATGACAGACCCCCCTAAGACTTTTTAGTAACCCCATACTGAGATATCGCTAAAATCAACACAGCGGTCAACGCTAGTGCCAAGGACTCCCTCGACATCATGTCCCTGATTGCAGATAGGGAGAAGGAGGCGGATGACGTTTTCAAAAGTTTGAATACCGTCACAAAAAGACCTGAAACTGCAAAATCGTCCCAGGCACCATTGAATAATCTACAGACCTTGTTCCACCAACTTGAAAAAATCCAGGAACGAGAAATCAGGAAATGGTGGGAAGCGACGTCATTACAGAGATATGTAGACTGTAATAGGGTGCCTAGAGGCCTACGCATCTTCACCATTCCTTCCTACGAAAACCCAGATCCTCAGCTGTTGAAAGATTGGGCAGCCTATACAGCTGATTCAAGCAAGGGCATGTTATTGCTGCTCATTAAATACGCATGGAGCGATAGAGACAAAGCCCTGAATGAAATACAAAAAATAGAAGATCAAATTGCAAAAGAGAAGGACACAAAGAGCACCGAAGAATTACGTGCAATCATGCAAAAGCGTCTGAAAGAATATGAAGGCGGAATCAAAAAGAGAAAGCAAACGAAGTTCCAAAGGGACGAGCAGGATTATCTTACAGGCAGGATACTCACTTTCGCAAAGAAATTCGACGCAACACGAAAAAGGCTGCCCCAAGGAACCCAACAGGCCAAGCAATATGTTACCTCTGAATCTGAGGTCTCGGCATCTGAAGACGAGGCGCCGAGAACAAGTGGGCCACGAAACACGGGACCCAATCAAGAAGAGGAGCCTTTTTTAGACGAATTTCAGGTCATGCAGGAGACAAGACAGCGCCCCCCACCTCAGAAAGCAAAAAAATCAACAAAAAAAGGAGGAAAACCAGACGGGGCAGAAGGGGTCGCCCAAGACACTGCACCCATGATGACCCAAAGCAAGGGCAAGAGGGGAAGACGCTAAAGAATGAAAAGACCATAATAAACCTCTCTCAGAGAAAACTCACGACCCATGAGGAAAGGGTACTGAGTAGGGGTATGACTTTCTGTCCAACTGCTAAATTTGACCCTGTGGAGACGAGGATTGATATCTTCAAATTTGTTCGAAAATTAAAACTGGACAAAATCCATGCCAACCGTCCACCATCGGATCCAGCAAAGAACATCGACTCTATGGAAGGAACAACTAACGATCTCAGGGACGAAGATCTGTCCCTCCTCCAGATTACACACTCCTTAGCCGGCACTGAAGATCTACCGAGCTCAAGTGAGATCTTCAGGAGGGAAGAAATTACACAAAAACGGGATCCTAGCAATCTCAAGAAAAAATCGAGATTCCTACCTCACGCCACGCATGACGCCATTGATGTCTTCAATGATGCGGTTTTACAGGACCTGGAGAAACTAGCCGCCCAAAAAGTGGAAATCTCAAATAAAAATTCCAACATCTCAAGTATGGAGTGGCAAGCCATAAGATCGCTCAAGGAAGATCACTCAATAGAGATCAAACCCTCAGACAAGGGAGGGAACATAGTTATCTTTGACAAAAACCAATACAAACTAGAGGCCCTCAGACAGCTAGAGGATAAAGACTGCTATGAGACGATTAACAAGAAGGAATTCGAACAATGTGTCCTAGAATACCATGGACTTTTGAGAATGTGGCTTGATGATGGTATGTTGAACAAGAATGAATATGACTATCTATATTGCGAACATTCAATCATCCCCACATTTTACCACCTGCCTAAGGTGCATAAAGACATTAAGCACCCCCCAGGAAGACCAATCGTCTCCTCAATTGGCAGTCTTTTGGAAGCAACCTCCAGATTCATTGATAACTACCTCTCTCCATTTGTCAAGGATCTTCCGTCCTTCGTCAGGGATACACAAGATTTCCTGAGGATTATTGATGGAATACACTGGGACACTGAGATGTTATTCATTACTTTGGACGTTGCAAACTTGTACACGTCAATTGGACATCAAGATGGACTCCAAGCTATCGAATGGTTTCTTAAAAAGAAGAACATGCAATTTCCTCAACATAATCGCATGTTACTGAGAATGACTCAATTCTGTCTCTTTAACAATATCTTCTTGTTTGCAGGTACATTATACCGCCAAATCAGGGGGACCGCCATGGGCACGTGCTTCGCCCCCAGCTACGCGAACCTTTTCGTGGGCTGGTGGGAGAAGCACGTGGCCTGGGGTGGGACCAACGAGTACTGTCTTGACCATATCATGGTCTGGACAAGGTACATAGATGACCTGTTTGTGGTGTGGCGGGGCGACAGACCCTCGGCTGAGAGGTTTGTGGCAACGCTTAACAACAACAGCCTAAACCTGAGGTTTACCAGTGAAATAAGTGAGAGGTCAGTCCACTATCTAGACTTAGAGGTATTTGCGGCAGGGGGTAGTATACAAACTAAACTCTACCGCAAACCTACAGCAGGGAATGCTGTACTCCACGCTGCCAGTCACCACCCTAAATCTATGGTGAAAAACATCCCATATGGCGAACTATTGCGCATCAAACGGAATTGCTCTGAAACCAGCGATTTCCTAGATGCACAAGAGGCAGCGATATCTAGATTTCAAGAACGGGGCTACTCTAAATCAGCTCTAGTAGCAGCCTCAAAGAAAGTGGAACAGAAAGATAGAAAAGACCTCCTGGTAACCAAGAACAAACAGGCAGAGACAGAATCCACAACGAGAATGATAACAACTTATAACATGAGATCGAAAGAATTGGTCCAAATCTTTAATAACAACTGGCATATTCTGGCTACAGACAACATCTTGAAGAACAGAATATCGCCTAGACCATTGATCACATATAGACGTTGTCAGTCACTCGGTGACCATTTGACCAGGAGTCACTACACTGAGCCCCCTGTAGCTCCAAGATCTAAACCCGTACAAGGTTTTTATCCTTGCATGCACTGCAAAGCGTGCAAGTATAGCCAAAAGAAGACCAAGTATGAGGGTAGACCGAAAGACCCACGACCAACCAGGAAAATCACGAAATTCCTGAATTGCAACTCGGAATTCGTTGTATACATACTGGTTTGTCCGTGCTCCAAGAGATACGTTGGTAGTACCATCAATCCAGCGAAGAAACGTATCTTGGAGCACATGCGTGCCATCACAAATAGGGATAAGAACTATCCGGTGGCACGCCATTTCGAGACCCACCATAACAGCAACAGGGATCTCCTGTCATTCTATTTAATAGACCAACTAGGGAGACAGGAGAGAGGTGGTGACAAGATCAGAACCCTCAGGGCTATGGAATCCAAATACATCATAGACCTCCAAACGATGAAACCGACAGGTCTTAATAATGATGAGGAACTTTGGGTTCACTTGGATTGATTAGACGGGGAATCTTTGTTCAAGTAATTCAGGCAACTTCTGTAGAATATATATGTTAACATCCTTTGCCTCCACCACCCCTGCATATAGTATATATGTCAACAATATACTTCTATCAGGGAGTCACTTGCCCATACAGGGCTAGATGTACAAAAACAGAAAACAAATAGGCCCATTCAGGGCATTATAGCAATTTTAGGACTCACTCACATGTATCACATAACATGCAAGAGAAAGACCACATGTACAGGATGCACCTGGATATATGATTGTGCAAAAGAAGGTTGAATTACAACTATATTTCCCTTCAATGAATTAAGTGTCTGCCCCTAATTAATCATATTGCGGGGGACACGCAATGATATTTATTATCAAATTCAAAAGTATCACAATACATATACATTTATAATGATTTAGGGCCAGATGTAGGTAAGTAACATTTACCGAATCTTAATTACCGAAAATTACCGAATTTTACCGATTCGGTAATTAAGATTCGGTAAATGTGAGGGGTTGGTATGTAGGGAATCCAGATGTTCCCTTTTACCGATTCGGTAAAATTCGGTATTTACCGATTCGGTAAATACCGAATCGGTAAAGCCTATTGATTCCTATGGGCTTCAAAGCCCATAGGAATCAATAGGCTTTACCGATTCGGTATTTACCGAATCGGTAAATACCGAATTTCACAAGGGTGCAGGGGGTGTCAATTTGACACCCCCTGGCACCCCCTAAACAGGCGTGGGTGCCATGTGGCAGGCATACCTGCCCTAAGGGCCGGTCTGCCTGTCACATGGCATAGGTGTGCATGCACACATGTGCATGCACACCGGAATCGGTATTTTACCATGGATTTGTTTTCCATGGTAAAATACCGATTCTGTAAGCCATGTGCAGGAGGTACATTGCCTACCTACATTGCATTTTCGGTAATTTTACCGAATCGGTAAATATTACCGAATCGGTAATTATTTTACCGATTCGGTACATATTACCGAATCGGTAAATTTACCGATTCGGTAATGATACCGATTCGGTAAAATTAGCGAAAATGTGCCCCTACATCTCAATAGCCCTTTACCGATCGGAAACGGCCGAAAATCGGTATTTTCGGCCGATTCCGATCGGTAAAGGGCTACCTACATCTGGCCCCAAATGTATTATTGTACATATTATGATTTAAATGGTCGGAAATGTTATCTCTTTAATTTGTTTGTGAGCCTAAGAATGTTTAAACTCATCACGAGGGAAGCTGTTTGCCCTCTTGTTTTTTTTAACGCACGAGCACTTTATTGATCGCCATTTCTCCTAAGTTGCATAGAGAAGCAGTAAGCATTTGCACCTTACAATATGTCTGCCGCTATCTATTCACGTAATGTTGGGCTTAGTCCTCTTTCTATTGTGGTTAGAGTTGGAGCTTAAATGGTGATTTTTTATCATTCACAATTGACACTGAGGAAGCCGTTTCACGGCGAAACGCGTTTGTCTTTTGGTTGGGGTGACGGGGGTCTGTCAATAAACTAAAAGAAACATCAAGCTCTGAGTGCCGTCTGCTTTCTGGAGTACGAGCGAGCGTGCAGCGATATATATATATATATATATATATATATATATATATATATATATATATATATATATATATATATATATTACCTACTGGCGGTCGCCAGTAGGTATATATAGTTAGGATTTTTTCTCTATGGGACTTTTGAAAATTCTATGTCTAATAACTTTGGCGTTTGTGGACGGAATTAGCTGAAATTTTCAGGAAAATGGCACATTTTGTTTCTGAGCAGCCCCTGAAAATTTGGGGGGGTTTCGTCAAGAGGGGGCCGAGAAAAAAGGGGGGTCCCAAAACTCGTTTTTAACATTGAGTTTTCCATAGGGCGTTTGGCCTCACTTTTAGCTCGAACGGCTGAATGGATTTGCACAAAACTTGGCAATATTGTAGGGACTGTTAGCCCGATGTGCCTTTGCTGGGTCTCAATATATGTGCTCCAGTGGATTTTGAGAAATTAACGTTTTAAAAAACAGATATATCTGTGACAGCGTCCCGGGTAGCGCTCCGGTTCACGAACTTTTCACGTAACAGAGCTTTGCGAAGCGAAGCTGATTGGCTCTCCGGTGTCTGTCAACATTCTAAACAGTCCGGAGTGGCCGCCATCTTGTCTCTCGGTAGGATCGAGAGACAAAAGGAGGAGAAAAACGAAGGGGGAATTTAATGAAAGGGGGCAAGGTAGACCCCTCTTGACCCCCTAGGAATGATGTTGGAGTTATTAAAGGATCCCGTGGGGCAATTAAAAAAAATTTGATTTTTCGCGGTAGAAGCGCTTTCCGGTTCGCGAACCGGTAGCGAAACGGGAATTCGCCATTTTGTGTTTCGGTTTAATTAAATTACAAGATGGAGGAAAAACAATGTGAGAAATGGGTATAAGGGGGTACGGGAGACGTATCCTGACCCCCTATGTTTTCTGAGGGTGGCTGAAGATGCTCATATATGTTGATACATGTCTTCCAGCGGCTGCGCGTGAGCGTTTTTTTTTTTTTGCTGCGTGACGTCTGTTAACGTTCGATTCGAAGGAAATCAGGAAGTGTTGACCGCCATTTTGACACTGCGAGTAAATATATTGTTAAAAATAATTGTTATAAATTAATCCGTATTGAAAAACATTGTCTGCGCCATCTTGCTTTTTTTCCAATGGCACTCATTTGTCGTGCACGGCAGCCATTTTAGATGCCTTGACCAGACCCACTCTCTGCACGCCGCCGATCGTGACGTCTGTTAACGTTCGATTCGAAGGAAATCAGGAAGTGTTGACCGCCATTTTGACACTGTGAGGAAATATATTGTTAAAAATAATTGTTATAAATTAATTCGTATTGATGAACATTGTCT
Source organism: Lissotriton vulgaris (assembly GCF_964263255.1). Lineage (NCBI taxonomy): Eukaryota > Metazoa > Chordata > Amphibia > Caudata > Salamandridae > Lissotriton > Lissotriton vulgaris. Next base: position 1,163,422,741 of record NC_141687.1, on the reverse strand, counting down.
GCGCCATCTTGCTTTTTTTCCAATGCCACACTTTTGTCGTGCATGGCAGCCATTTTAGATGCCTTGACCAGACCCACTCTCTGCACGCCGCCGATCCTCAGCATGGCTCCTCACCCTCGCAAGCATCTCCCCCACGCACTGGTCACCTCCGCTCTCTGTCTTATGCATGGGCCATAAACCTCCCCCCATCTGCGCTGCTCTTCCCTGAGAATCACACCCTGTGCCCGCCCGACACCTCCCTTTCACCCTATTCACTACCGCACCCTCTGACATTCCTCTTCCTTTGTGTCTGATTGTCCAGGCCGGTCCCAGGCTATCACCTAGCCCTGCGGATGTAGTTTATGGCCTCAACTGTAAAGAATCACCCCTCTTCAAAGGAGTTATAGTAGATCAAGGCCCCCACCCGATGAGATCCGTCACACCACACACATTCCTACTATCTGATCCTGTATTGTGATTGGGGAGGGGATTCTCACTGTGAGGGTGTGTGGGACCGAGCCTGAAGCGGAAGATTCCAGGGATGCCTTTTTGTACATCAAAGTCTTCACAATTATGTGTCACATTAAAAATATATATCACTCCAACAAAGTAGTAGGATTATAACACTTTAATAACTTATAAATATATACAACGCACCAAAAACAGTAAACACGTTAAAAAATTTTTTTTAAACAGAAGCAACAATGGTCAGTAGCGGTCTGTTGTGCGAATAGTCCGAAGGCAGCACAACGCGCTGAGATCTGGACGGCACCCAGGTGATGTCCTTTACTTGCCGCACTGGTTTTGGCATCCTACAATGCTGCTCCGAAAAACGGCGTGGGGCGCCCCGGGGGGGGGGGGGGGGGGGGAGGCGGCGTGAACGGGCCTCCCCAGGTGGAGGCTCGTCTGCTGTAGTGGGGCGCCCCTTTAGCGTTTCACTTGCCATTCAGCGGTTTTCCGCCTGCTTTTGCTGCACTGTGCCTCGTCAGTAGCGGTCTGTTGTGCGAATAGTCCGAAGGCAGCACAACGCGCTGAGATCTGGACGGCACCCAGGTGATGTCCTTTACTTGCCGCACTGGTTTTGGCATCCTACAATGCTGCTCCGAAAAATGGTGTGGGGCGCCCCGGGGGGGGGGGGGAGGGGGGCGGCGTGAATGGGCCTCCCCAGGTGGAGGCTCGTCTGCTGTAGTGGGGCGCCCCTTTACCGTTTCACTTGCCATTCAGCGGTTTTCCGCCCGCTTTTGCTGCACTGTGCCTCAGCCGCCATTCAGCTGTTTACCGCCCGCTCTTGCAGCTACAGTGTCTCGCTCACCATCTAGTTGAATTGCGCCCACTCTTGCCGTGCAGTGATAGGCGGCTGCCACAGGACTCTTAAAATGGCGGCCGGCTCTTCGGATTTGGGCCTGGTCCACTAAAATGGCCCTGGGACACCTTGGAACTCGGACGCTTGTATGCTAGGGCTTGGGCCCCATTCTCAAAAGCGTCCCCTCAGCCTTGAAGATTCTACAAAAGTCTTGGGGGCCCCCAACTCCCGCAGGCTTCCTGTGGGGAGCGGCTGCCATGATTGCTTGCGGAATGGCCACGACGGAGCTACGAGATGGTGGTGCTCTCATGCTGACGCCAGCTTCAGTCTGAAACATCCAGAATTACTGTAGACTATCAATTCGATGAGTTCCGGTGGAGCCCCAACGTGACCCGGTAGGGAAGAACTTGCCCTCCCCTTTTTTGAGTGATGGTTCTTGTTGCCTGTCCCCTCTGTTGTCATCTAACGGAACCTTTTTTGATTGCCGAGTGAGAAAAAAAAAGGTGGGGCTTTCATCGTTTGGGAAAAAAAATGTTTTAATCCAATGAAAAGTGTTATTTTTAGGTCATATGATCAAGCCTTCCATCATTAGGAAACCAAAAGTAAAATGAACCAATGAAAAGTTTTATAAACAAGTCACATGACCTGTTATGCGGCTTTGGGCTATAAAAAGCGTACAAAATCCGTTGGCCCATGAGGCGGCGTCAGTAGCGGACCGATGTGCGAATAGGCCGAAGGCAGCACAACGCGCCGAGATCCGGATGGCACCGAGGTGGTGTCCAGCAAGTTGCACTGGTGTGGCCATCCTACAATGCTGCGCCGAAAGACAGCGTGGGGTGCCCGGGGGGAGGCGGCGCGAACGGCCCTCTTCCGCCTCCCCAGGTGGAGGCACCTCATCTGCAGTGCGGCACCCCTTAGCGTTTCACACGCCGTCCAGCAGAGTTGCGCCCGCACTTGCTGCTACAGTAGGCCGAAGGCAGCACAACGCGCCGAGATCCGGATGGCACCGAGGTGGTGTCTAGCAAGTTGCCGCACTGGTATGGCCATCCTACAATGCTGCGCCGAAAGACGGCGTGTCCAGCTGAGTTGCGGTTACTTTTGCTGCTACAGTACGCCGAAGGCAGCACAACGCGCCGAGATCCGGATGGCACCGAGGTGGTGTCCAGCAAGTTTCACTGGTGTGGCCATCCTACAATGCTGCACCGAAAGACGGCGTGGGGTGCCCGGGGGGGGGAGAGGCGGCGTAAACGGACCTCTTCCGCCTCCCCAGGTGAAGGCACCTCATCTGCAGTGGGGCGCCTCTTAGCGTTTGACTCGCCTTCCAGCTGAGTTCCGCCCGCTCTTGCGGTACAGTGACTCACCCGCCATCCAGCTGAGTTTCTCCCGCTCTTGCCGTACAGTGACTCGAACGCGCCGAGATCCGGATGGCACCGAGGTGGTGTCCAGCAAGTTTCACTGGTGTGGCCATCCTACAATGCTGCGCCGAAAGACGGCGTGGGGTGCCCGGGGGGTGGGAGGCAGCGCAAATGGGCCTCTCCCTCCTCCCCAGGTGGAGGTACCTCATCTGCAGTGGGGCGCCTCTTAGCGTTTGACTCGCCTTCCAGCTGAGTTCCGCCCGCTTTTGCGGTACAGTGACTCACCCGCCATCTAGCTGAATTGCGGCTACTCTTGTGGTGCAGCGATAGCCGGCTGCAACAGGACTCTCAAAATGGTGGCCAGCTCTTTGGATTTGGGCCTGGTCCACTAAAATGGCTCTGGGACACCTTGGAACTCGGACGCTTGCCTGCTAGGGCATGGGCCCCATTCACAAAAGCGTCCCCTCTTTTGACTGATGGTTCTTGTTGCCTATCTCTTCTGTTGTCATTTAACGGAACCTTTTTGGACTGCCGAAAGGGGTTCTGGTCCGACCGCTGGTTGGTGGAGACATTTTGACTATATCCTGGACATGCCCGGCCTCGCCCAAAATGGCGCCGGTATAAATGGGACTCGTAACTCCTTGTTGTGTACTGGTTGCCCAGCCTTGATATCACGAGATACGTATGCAGTTTTGAAGCACATGGCGGGCGGGGACGAGAATTGATTGAACATTTGGACATCCCTATTGATATTAAGTTCTGATGTGTTATTGATTACTGTACTATTGAAAGTTCGAATTAACGTCACCCATGGTACTTGCCCGCAAATGTATATCTAGATAATTTTATTGTAACTGGCCCTGTCGTACTTTAATTATAAAATGTATATAGCTACTGATCAACACATGCAGCAGTTTACAGAACAACAGACATAATGATGCACAAATTAAGACAGTTTAGTCACTAACCCATGCACTCAGTGAGACACATTTAATCACTTACTCATACAGTCAGTCATGCACCTACTAAATCCTTCATCCAGACACTTATACATCCACTCATTCATCAATATGTAAGACATATTTTAACTTTACAGAAACATACAGTCACTGGATGTTGTCAACAGTGATGACATCAGTGATGTCACTGACCATGTCATGAATGATGTAATATGTGACATGATCAGCAGTGGATTGCGGGTGCGCGATATATAGTTAGTGGAACTAACTATATTTGAAATTTCAATGGTTTTGTGTGAGTAAAATAAGGTTTTGTAAATGCTAATTCCTAACTATATATGGTCTATAACCTATGGGTTTTTCAGTGAATATATATATATATATATATATATATATATATTTCTTATGTAATTCCTAGTAATTAGTAGTGTGTGTAGTAAAAGTATTTTCCTTTTAAAAAAAAAAAGGCAATAACTGGACAGTAATTTATTGGGTGTTGTGGTTGCGTGCCAGTGAATTGGGAATTCTAGCCCACACCACTTCCCCATAGCAGGCCTTGTACTGCTTTGCATCACTATCTTAAGAGACACAAGTGCTACAATGCAGTACTTGGTCCCCAGTAAGAAGAAACGGAGGTCTTATTACTTGTGAAGGGCTCACATCCTTCACGATTAATACCCAACTTCTTACACACTCTATATGTCATTACAGGAAATATAGACAATCTGAGACTGTTTGTAGACATATTAGCTATAGCATTGTTTTATTCTGACTTATGTTAAGCCAATACTACTATTTGTTTGCAACAAATTCCTAAAGGCTTTTGATGAGTTTAATTTCATACCATAGATTCTGCCTTTTCTGAGCAAATTATTGGCATACTCAAACTACAATTTAAAATCCTGTTGAATCATACATAAATTGAAGCACAGAGCAATCCTTTAGTAGGCTTGAGAGATGATGGAATGAAAGCTATCGTCAGGCTTAAATTATGTGTCCTAAATGAACACAAATTTTGGGAACTTTTTGAATGAAAATGAGGCTTTCTCTCTTGTCTATGGTACTCATTTCTAAACGGTAATCTGAGGTAAAACTGTACTTTTCTGAGGGAGGAGCCAAGCGCGCACCCAAGATGGCCGCGTTGGGTAGTAGCTCCGCCGTGACGGAACTCTCGCCCTCACATCCTGCTATGCTCCTGATGCGCTGACCCTAGGTGCGGGTCGCGGAACTCCTGAGGTGCCCTCCGGTCCGACTCCGGTCCCGCTGCGCGATCGGGCACCGGAGCTAGAGGCAGGAAGATCTGAGGCCTCCGTCACTGTAAAAGCCTGGGACTAAAGTTGTGGGCGTGGCTGGCGGCGAATTGATCAACAGCCGCGGCGGGACATAGAAGGAGCCGGCCAGCCCGAAGGTCTCGAAGTGGGCCCAGCAACAGTGAAGCGGAGCCCGCAGTGGGGGTTCTGAGATCCTGCCTGACGGTGCCCGCCAGCGGTGGGTCGCCGGTGGGCCTTGCGAGCGATGTGGAGCCCTGCCCCCGCATTCTGCGCCTATCCTGGTACATCGGCCCTGTGAGCGGGTAGCACTGGCCCTGGATGAGGCTCCGGTCCTGCGGTGAAGCGCACCCGGCAGAGAAGGAGTGAAGCCGAGAAGGGGCTTAATGAGGCGAGAAGCACACTGACCAACTGCTGACGGTGGCAGCGGTGGCTGGTATGGAACTGGTGGCAAGAGGTGGCCCTTGACCCAAGTAAATGATCATTTCGTTTCTAGCGGAGCAGACCCAGCAGTGAAGGCTGAACAGATTGGAGGCTGCGGATTGCTGCTGCGACCCGACGCAGGTGAAGAACAGTGTGAGAGCAGCAAAACGGATGAGCCTGGCAGGGAGCAAAGCAGACCCGAGCGTGCAGTATACAATCCCTCTGCTGCAGCAAAAGGGAGACGGAGGATCGGTGACGGGGGGCTGCACAACAAACCAGCAGCGGGTGAATGAAAGCGAGAGTCGCCATAGCACCTCATCGGCATTGCGGAGACCTCCTCTTGGGAGAAAGGAATAATTGCCAAGGAATCATTAGCCGAGTACAGAGACTTGCAGCAGATTGAGACAGGCCTACAGGAGCGACACTATTGGCTTGTACTCGGAGGTAATAAGGGAGGCCCCGGCCTAAACATATCTGGGGATCAGGGACCGGAGCGAAGAGCCGTAGGAGTCGGGCCCCTGAGGCCTTGGAGAGCCTGGCGCTGAATTGAAGGTCGCGGCCGGCCGCGATATCAACGGCGGTAGGGGCAAACTTCGAAGGTGCCTGGCCGGCCCAGAAAATTTGGAGGAGGGCCCAGAATGGAAGGTTGGAGCCCCCGGTGGAGGTCCTGACGGTATACCCGACGGTGCCACCTGTGGAGAGATGGCGGATGGACTCACGAGTGCTGTGGAGCCGGTGAGCGGCCGAAGCCCGTAGGAGGCTGGGCGAGACGGCCTTGAGTGTGGGCGAGTGGTCCACTGAGCCTGTGAACATCTGAACCCCTTGGGCAGGTCTTTGGTGGCAAGTTGTTGTCAAGAGCTGGAGCGGTGAATGACTGGGTGAGACCTCCGGTTGTCTGAGAATTGAGGCGCATCTGTGGCAGCTATCCCGTCCCGGAATAGATTGCGCCCGTGGTCGGACCCTGGTGGCAGTGAGTGGCCCGCGGTGAAGGTGCTGTTCCCCTTGTTGCCCTGGAGTGAGAAGTGGGGCGCCGGTCCATGAATCCTGATAAGGCCGGGATCACTCAGAGTGCGTGCCCAGCGGTAGTGCAACAGACGGTAGCGGAGTGGTCTCCTTGTGGGAATTAGATGTCTTCGTGGTTCGGATCAGTGTTGCTGGGGTTGCTGACATGGGTGGCAGCCCTGGTGTGGGCAAAGATGGCGGCTAAGCCCGAGAGCGAGAAGTCGCAGTCTCGGTCTACTAAAGGATCCCGCTATGTCCAAGCCAAAAAACTAGACCGGTATACATTGCCCAGGGGCTCCCCGCCTGATCCAAGGAAGACACAAGAATTGGGAAGAGATTCGACTGGCAATCTACCAGAACCTACCTTGCTGGATGTAATGGCGGCCGTAGAGGGGGTAAAAACGTCTTTGGGGCAGAAGATGGAATCACTTGACCAGAAACTGGATGCGGTGACCATCGAGGTCAATCTTCTCAGTGCGGATCTAACCAAAACCAGTAAAAAGGTCAAATGCCTGGACATTGAAACTGCTAGCCTAATAGATGATGTGGCGTCACTGCAGCAGGAGGTGCGGGAAGTACTGCGGGCTGGGGACCTTACGAGCCGGAAGCTGGACGACAATAAAGGAAGGGCCCGGAGATGTAACGTCCAAATTGTTGGTGTACTGGAGGGGGCAGAGGGCCCAGCGCCGGATCTGTTCATGGAAGACCTTGTTCTCAAACACCTTCAGCCCAGAGGCCTGAGTAATTTCTTTACTATTGAACGGGCGCACAGAGTCCTGGGTGGTTTACCAAGGCCTGGAGCTCCCCCCGTCCGATGATTGCGAAGGTGCTTAACTTCATAGATCGAGACGCTATCCTACAGGACTCCAGGTTGGGAGGCCCTCTGAGATTTGAGAATACCAGCCTCTCCTTTTTCCCGGATTTCACGCAGGTGGTCCAGAAACAGCGCCAGGGATTCCTGGGAATCAAGAAAAAGCTTAGAGACAGGGGCCTGAAATATGCCATGTTGTTCCCGCCCCGGTTTAGGATTGAGGCCAACGGGAAAACCTGTTTTTTTTATAATCCAGACATTGCCTCGGACTGGTTGGAGACACAGGCCCAGCCAGGGGTTGAGAGACCTGAAAGTGAGGAGAGAGGAGAGGAGCACGAAAAGGAGTAGTAAGAGCCGCTCAGGGACCGCGAGTGGGATGGCACAGTGTCTTTTTGGGTAGTGTTTTGATTCAGGCGCAGAAATGGATGCTATGAGGGTGGGGGGGTCTATTGGAGCTGCCTTCCTCCTCATTTCTACTTTTAGATAGTTGGATAGTTAGATTATGGGGTGACAGGCACACTGCGAGTTGGGGACAGGCAGAAGCCAAATGCAGGGGTGCTGGGTGGGGGGAGTGGAGTTGAGTGTATGTGGGGTCTTTGATTTGTTGTTGAATGATTGCGGTTTTCTTTTGCCAATCTTTTTTGCGTCAGGTGATGGGAATGTTGCGCTGAACTTCTTGCATGGGTTGAATGGCACAATATAGCCACGGATCGGGGATGAAAGTGCTGAGCTGGAATGTGAATGGCCTGGGTGAAAAAATCAAGAGAAAAATGGTTAGTCTGCTTATCAGGAGTCACTCCCCAGACTTCGTACTGCTGCAGGAGACTCACCTTGTGGGTAATAAGTGTATGGCCCTCCATTAAGGAGGGTATAAATTGGTAGCGCATGCAGGATTCACCACTGGATCTAGGGGTGTAGGGATTTTGATTAAGAGCTCCTTTCCCATGTCAGTGCAGACCACGTGGCTGGACCAGAGGGGCAGATGTGCGGGGGTGTCGGGGCTACTAGGGGGTAAGACGGTCAACTTTTCATCTATATACGTGCCGCCAGGACTTCAGTCAGACACTTTCCGGGACTTGAGCTCAGTCTTCCTTACATTGCCTATTGGTAGTCTAGTTTTGGGAGGCAACTTTAACGCCATACTGGATGGGGAGGTTGACCGTTGCGAGTCCGTAACCCTACGCAGACACATTTCACTCACATATCGGCAGCACACAATAGTTTGTCAAGGTTGGACTACATATTGTTGCCGACAGAGATGGCCCCCATGATTCACGATGCACGGTACCTTGGCCGGGGTATCTCTGATCATTCTCCGTTGTGGTTGCAGCTTACTTTTGGACAGCCATCAGCTGGTAGGATAGCCCCCATCAGCGCTTGGCAGTTGAAGGATCCGGCCGTCAAGAAAGAGGTGCTCCAAATGTCGGAACGCTGCTTCCGGAAAAATGAGGGGACTGTTGAGTCAGCACAGTCCCTCTGGGAAGCTTGCAAAATGGTCGCAAGAGGAGAGGTCTTATCTCTAGTTGCGGGGAAAAAGAAGAAAAGACAGGCGGAGTTAACTCGGAGGGAGACCGAAGTCATAGCTTTAGAGGAGGGAGTCGCTAGGTCACACCCGACGGTGGACCTCCACTTACTGAGACTCCGGCAGGAAGAGTACAAGGCGCTAGCGAGAGACAGAGCGATTGCTCAAAACAATGTCACACAGAGCCGCATATATGAGTATGGCGATAAAGCCGGTAATTTGATTGCGTGGCTTGAACATGGGAAGTGGGCATCTAGGTTGGTACCAGAGTTGGAGGGGCCGGAGCCGGATATAGTTACTGCACCACAAGCTGTGGCAGACACATTCTCGGAGTACTATAAGAAGATCTATACCACTGACAGTGAATTCACCGAGGCCGAGAACAGCGCAATGATTAAGGATATTGCTATGCCTGAGTTGTCGGAGGAGGATAGTTCTTATTTTGACTCTCCGTTCTCAAATGATGAAGTGGCGCAAGCTATTAGACAGATAAAGTCCGGTAAGGCGACTGACCCTAATGGGATACCGATTGAGCTGTATAAATTAAATGCCAATAGGATTGCCCCGCATGTCCGGGCCATGTTTCTGGAGAGCAAGGAAAAGGGCCAGCTTCCATATGAGCAACGAGTGGCAAATATAATTGTTCTACATAAAGTGGGTAAGCCCAAGACACAATGCGCCTCTTATAGGCTTATTTTGCTCCTCAATGCAGAGCCCAAAATCCTAGCGAAGCTGCTTGCTACTCGGTGGGTAAAAGTGATCACAAACCTGATACACTCGGACCAATCTGGGTTTATGCCACGTAGGAACACGGCGCTGTATTTGCAGAGGCTGCATGGTATCCTTGGGGGCTCCTCGAAAATACATGAGCCAACAGTCTTGGTGTCCTTGGACGCCTCAATGGCGTTTGACAGGGTTGAATGGAATTACCTGTCTGCAGTATTAGCAAAGTTGGGATTCGGCTGTGAGTTTATTGGCTGGGTGCGATTTCTGTATGTGAACCCCCTGGCCAGGGTGGTCGTCAATAACTGTAGGTCGACTGATTTTATGCTGGAGAAGGGCACAAGACAGGGATGCCCGCTGTCCCCATTGCTCTTTGCCCTTGCTATGGAGTCATTGGCGGCCTGGGTCAGATGGGATAGATCGATCCAAGGCTTGCGGTGAACACCGGACTGAGAGGGTAAGATCTCGCTGTATGCGGATGACGTCTTGCTTTATCTTACTAAACCTAGAGAGTGCTTTGGGAATTTTTTAGATGTGCTCACCATTTTTGGTAGATACTCAGGATTAGCAATTAACTGGTCGAAGTCGGTGCTTTTTGTGTTAGTGGGAGAACCACCAACGATCCCGCAGAAATGCCCAATCCAGATTGAGACAGTTGGTTTCAAGTACTTAGGTATCTCAATAACGCTTAATCCGCAGTTACTATATGCCAATAAATTGGCCTCCCGGTTGCAAAGTTGTAAGAAGGATGTGGAACGCTGGAGGACCCTTCCGCTCTCTTTGCTTGGAAGAGCCGCCCTTTTTAAAATGATGGCTCTACCCCGATTCCTCTATGCTCTGCAGAATTCGATGGACCCGGTGCCGGCCTCCTATTTTAGGCAAATTGAGTCACTACAGAGGCAGCTTCTGTGGGAGAGCAGACCCCGAATAGCATTCGTCAAATTGACACTACCGTGGTACCACGGTGGAATCGGACTCCCAGATTTGAGAAAATACTATTGGGCTTCACAGCTGGCTGCTGTGAACCACATTGTTTATGGGCCCCCAGGCGATCCAGAGTATGCCATGGACCGTGGACTGGCCCCGGGCGGAATGTTTGATAGAGCATTATATGCTAAGCCAGGGAGGTTTGCTTTATGTGGCCCGACCGTTCCTGCGATATGGGTGTGACATGCGGCCAACCGATATTTAGGTTGGGAAGGCAAGTTGACGTTGGCTACCCCCCTGTTGAATTCTGAGAAATTAGGGAGCCTGTGGAAAACCAAGGGGTTTGATAAATGGGATCTCATAGGGATTACCCAGATAAAGGATGTATGGGGAGGAGACACGGTACACACATTCGAGTCACTTCAAGAGCAGTATGGCTTACATGATAATCAACACTACCAGTATCGGCAGGTGAGACATGCTCTCCTCGCTCACATACCTAGGGGTACGGTGCTCCAGGAGGCTTCGCCTCTTGAGGACCGTGTGCTAGATGCACATATTCCTGAGAAAACCATCTCTCTGATATACAGGAAACTGATCAACAATATGGAGAGCCCACTGGGGCGAGTTCGAGCGTGTCAGGATCCGTCCACCCCCTCGCCAGAAGGGTGGATCGAGCAGAAGGTGCAAGCTAAAGAACCCTTGTTGGAAAACTTCATTGAGATTCCTAGTGACAGCGCTGCGGAGGTCCGCCATCTTGGGAGTGCGGAAGTCATTTCGTTTCCTGCGTGGCGGTTTACTTTGCAGTTGATCCGAGAGTGTCTGCATATCGCGCACGCGCGCAATTCGCGCTGCGCACTTTAACTGAGGAAAATACCGGAGACGCGTGCTTACCTCACGCTCTCTTCAGAGAAAGTTCTTTTGACCAGAGTTTTTGTATACAAGGCTGCTGAACTGAAACCTTAAGGAAAGTAACAAGTTACGCTTTGTATTATAGAAAAAGACTTTTCCTAATTCGCCTTTTTCCCTTCAGTATTGTCAAAGCTGGAAGAATCCCGTCGTCGGAGTTCAGGAGAGAAGTTGTGTGGAGGAGTCAGAGCTGGGGAAATACTTCAGTCAAGAGAAGTTCCCTCAAAGACCTTCAAGTAAGAGTAGTATTCTAAGTTATCTGAGAGAAGTCTCAAGGCAATGAACTAAAGACGCGTTGGACTCACTTTGGCAAAGAAGCTGATGAGCGTTGAGTGGCGTCAAGAGCCTTACTGAGACATCTTGAGGAGAAAGACTTTGATTAAGAACTTGAATTTCCAAAAGGTGTCCTGAGAGTAAAACATGTGAGGAAAGACTACTCCCTGTGGAGTTTCCGGAATAGTCTCAGAGTTGAAAGACTTTATATTCAGAGTTATAGACTTGAGTTTCACAGATCACAGAGTGTGTTCGAAGCATTGTTCTAGTCACGAAAATTCCAAAGACCAAAGTTTGTTCTTCCAGTGAACCAGTAGTAATTCTCCAGACATCACTTATAGAGAGTGGCTATCTTCCTAGTTTGCTTACGTAAGACATAGAGGGCATAATAATAATAATAAAACAGAGTAACTAAAAAATGTTAAGTAGAGAGGGCTAAAGAATTGTCTTTTCCTTTGCAGCGAGTCCAACCTGAGGGCTATTGAAGCAAACCTGACGAGGAAGAAGTCTCTCTTGTTTTGTCTGTCCACTTCCCCTTTCCCTTGCTGGTGAGGACTGAAGACTGTTATATCTGAGCGGTCTTGGGTCTTGGCTAGAGGGGGACTGAGGAATTAGCGTCTGTTCCTGAGGGGGCCGAACCAGTGTATCCTTTACGGTTCTGACAGAGCGCAGTGGTGCATGGATGGACTAAAGTTAGACGATGAAGACAGGGTGGAGGCGGTTTCCTCCCCGAAAGTAGTGGCGATCCAGATGCGGCTCCGGCTGGTGCAACTGAAGATATTACATAGGTCGTACATAACTGGACCTAGGTTGGTGCGAATGGGGCGAGGAGAGAGTGGGACGTGCAGAAGAGAGTGTGGAGAACCTGGCACATTCATGCACATTCTTTGGCATTGTGTGGCGATACAGACATTTTGGACAAAGATACATGAGGAATTAAAAGAGGTGTTGGGTGTGGAGATCCGCCCAGAGGCTCGTAGATGCCCATTGAATGTATGGGAACCTACAGATTTGAAAGTGTATCGGAAGCAGTGGGTGACGCTGGCGTATATGGTGGCTAAACGAAACATTGCTCAGCTTTGGGGTTCAAGTCAGCTGCCCCGAGTCTCTGGGTGGGCCGAGGACCTGGACTGGTGTATGTTTAGGGAGAAATCAGTATACATAGCTAGGGGTTACCCGGGGAAGTGGGGGAAGATTTGGGGGGCCTGGAACGGCCACTTAGGAGAGATTTGTGAGCCTCCATTGCCAGCTCCGGAACAGGAGGCGCAGGAATCCCTATGATCCAAGTGTGAAATATTGACCTTTTGATCCTGCTTTGTCCATAAGGACCCATGCGAAGAAATGCACTGTATCACCTGATGCGGAATTTTTGGTTTATTTGTGTTGGTTTTTGTTATTTGCTAATAAAAAGAGTTTTTAAAAAACTGTACTTTTCTTGGGGTTTAGACTGAATTCACACCTTCATGATAATACTGTTGACCTAGGCATTGCAGTAGAAATACTGCAATTCCCGCAAAGCCCTATGACGATGGTCATGATCAATGCTGAGAAAGTCTTTGACAAAGTTAGAGGAATTAATCATGGAATGTATTGATGCAATAGGGCTTCCTAATGGGTTTATTGGCATTACTTAGGATGTCTATGAGCCCCATTCTGGCTTACTGACTATAAATCATCAGCTACCTGGAAAGTTTGCCCAATAGGTATTTCCACTAAGCCCAGTGCTCTTTGCTATTATAGTGCTCTAATGGTAAAAGTAGCTACGGCAAATAGTTTTTTTTTTTTAAAGTCAAATCTTTGTGGATGAGAGCTCATGATAGTTTCATATGTTGTGCTGATGAAACTACGGCAAAGGGAGGAACTACAGAGACCCAAAGGAAAGTCTCTGTTTATGCACCAACATTGTCTTTGGGCATCCTAGGAAATTTTTGAACAGACTGAATCAGACATTGTTAAGTTTATACCGCTGTACAAGTGGCTAAACTGAAAATACCCAAAAATCATCTTGGGGAAAGATCTTCCAGACTTCCAACAGTAGTTTTTGACAACTTTTATGGTCTATGTGGAAATGTTAGAGGAATAAATGCTGGATCTTTGATGTCAATTCTGATTGAGAGTTTGGACCCAAGGAGATTTGTATATACATTTAACAAATCCTGTTTTTTTTTAAAGAGGGTTGCGCTCTTGGTAGCCGACGTAGGTATTCACAGATACAGGATGGACCTGCCCTCCTTGAAGGTTTGTCTCATATTTTATAACAAACCAAATTTAGACCTACTGGTTTGGTGGAGATCTGGCAATTATGGTGTGAGGAGGACTTCATCACAAACAACAGTGTACTTCAGAACAAGATAGCAATCTTTCAATGCATGAGTTTGTGTTCAGTCGCCTCAGCAAGAAAAATAGCATCAATATCGAGGGGAGTGTTACTGCAGATACATTATTTGAAAGTACATCCACATTGCCTGCAAGATATTAAATGATAAGTGTACAACTGCTATTTCTAAGAAATAGAACATGATTCTAGATCTGGGGGTACAGAAAGAAATCATTTGCAAAATGATACAGTACCTATGTACAGAAGTGGAAATATCCAATAGCCAATATAATCAAGTTTGATGAAGTTGTGAATTTACATAACACCATCCAAGGGGCGTTGTTCCAGGTAGGGAATTTCAGATAATCATGTGTTGTAGGGGAGTAGGGCTTTTTAAACATATGGTAGTTAGTTCTACTGTGCTACAGGTCTTTGAGAGAGAGTAAGTACTTATAGTTGATGCTTTTTTTCCTCATGAACTTTCTCTAACCCTCGACTATGGTCTGAGTATATGTACATGGTGCTAATCCTCATAAATGTCTTGTTGAAGGAAACATATCTTGTATTGTTTTTGATCCTCCAAGCCACAGCTCAACAAGGGCTCATAAAGATGTGGATTTCAGATAAGATGTTCTTCAAGTTAAGAGAGAATCTGTTGAAATGTGCAACTTACTTTTAGTTGTTCACACAAACTACTGAGATTACTGAGATATGGAACAGAGGGCAATCATTGGGCATAGGTATTGACCCAGATATAAGAAAAAGTAGCATGGGGAACTCTTGGTTGGGCATTAGCTGATAGTCATTAACATTAACATTTTGGGGCAATTGGGTTGATATTTCCCTAGGATAGATAACATTCAGAATTAGCCAAAAAACTGAAGTGTGCCTTATGACATTTAGGTGAACATGACCCTGTGAACTGTAAATAGTTGGTAACAGGTAATCTAAGAGAGTGGGGCGGCTGCCGCATAGCTAAAGAGGGAGGTGTTAGGGGAATAAAAAATAATTTAAAAAATGTACCTGTCAATGCCAGCTGCCTCGGCGCTCTTCCCCGGCTCTCCTCCCGGCAATCACTGGGCAACAGGACAGGCTCCCCACCCAGTCCCGGTGCTGCTCTCATGCTATAGCTAGCATGAGAGCCGTGCCACTGAGCGGCCGGGTTTGCTGCTCAGACAGTGCCTGGGAGTCTGTGCTGTTTCTCCAACACTGGCTGTGCAACATAGCTGGGTTGAAGAAACCTAAGTGTGCATGTTTGTTTGGCAGGCCTAAGACAGCCGGCCAAACCAACATGCGCACTTTACAGTGCCCATCACTCCTCCCGCTGCCGTGGTCCGGCCGCCCGCCTTAGACTGACCGGGTCAGCAAGTCAGTAAAAAATAAAATGGTAATATTGTTTTATTATCATTTTATCTTTCGCTGACTGATTTTGACAAGTAGGGAAACACTCTTCTTCTTCCACCATTACCGGAGCATCCGCCCCTGCTGAAAGGGAAAAAGTAATTGCAGGGATGCAGAAAATGCATATCCTTCCTCCACATAGGCTACATGTCACTCAATGTGGCAATGCTTTTGCCTATTAGGGGACGGCTTGTGCTGTGCCTAATAAGTCTGTAGAAAAGGTAAGCTTTCATGGAGGTGGAATATTCTCCTTTTAGGTGTGAACTAACGTTGTGAAGAGAAGTACACCTGACACAAGGAGAGGTAAATAAAAAGTGTCATTATTGTTGTAAGCATTCCTTGTGTTGCAGCGTTGTGACCACGACACCTGATCAGTCCGACTATTCACATGGACTAATCCAAGACTCACCATTCCACCGGTTGACCTCATCTTCCCCATTAATTAATCAAAAACAAGTCAATACACCAAAAGCAACATAGGGTTGATGCACACAATATTTCCAAGAATCAATTGGTAACTACAGACAGTCAATAGGACATTAAATCAGATGCTTTCTTAACCTAGAGGAACATGATGGGAAGACATAACATAGGTAGCGATGATAACATGTGTATAGCAAGATATGAATTCAAAATTCAGATAATGTGATGCATTGCCAAATGAAATGCACAACTATGTACAAAAGCTTTACCATGTGATGCAAAGTAGATAATATTCAACTTTTACCCACCACATTGAGAGCTAAGGTAAACTGTGTCTTTATTGTTGTAATCTTTCAGTGTGGCTACCACTGACACCTCGCCAATCCAACTGTCCCCATTGGAATCCTCTGAGACTTACCACTACACCAGCTGACCTCATGGTGGAACGTGAGGTCAGTCCCACCATGTGCTCATATTGACAGAAGTTTGGACAGCTTATATACTGTATCCTTGATGCAAGAAGGGGAGATGACAGAAATTTGGTCTGCCTGGATGTTGGAAGAAGGACTAGAAGGCAAGGCTCTTGTGAGCTCCACTTTTCTTTCCTCTGTGCTCCTTCAGTTGATAGGCTCAACCAGAGCTCGCTGATGTTGGGCCCTGTCCGCCAGTGTCAGAAATCCTGTTAGTAGTGTCATAGCCCATCTTTGTCCTGCCCAGTAGCTCAGTTCTGTCCCCAGTGGCTCCTGTTCGGTTATTCGCCTGCATGTAAGACCAAGCACGTCTCATTTGGGACATATCTAAACTAATTTTACACTGCTGTGTCATCAGCACCAGGAAGCATACATTTCACCTATTTTGCCTGCTTTTGGCGGGGACACAGAAAAGCAAGTGAACAGGAGTGTAGGACCGAAGCTGACACACCACCTCAACTGTGGCTCTGGGGATTAGAATGAGACAGCGGAATGGAAGATGATGAAGACCTTCTACGCGCCTCCAAATCCCTGAGGGAAGCAGTGTATTGGTGGGTGATGCTATGACATCACAATTTGTCCTCCCTCCTTCCGCAAGTCTACAAAGGCCAGTGAGAGAGCGTGGATGTTTTCTGGCTCAAAGGAAGGTCCATGTGATAGGACTACTGCCCATTAGAATGCCCACCCCGCAACCTGAGGAACGCAGAGAGAGGGAAGCACAAAAGAAGAGGGTGCCATGACCCCTGGAACTGAATATAAAGATCTATGGGAAAGTAAGGGGTCAGGTAAAGCAGACTTTAAAAGACATATTTTAAAAAGTAAATAAAAAATACGGGTGAAAGGTAAAGAAAAGAAATTGCAAGGAGAAGACACAGAAGTAGGCTTTACGTACACAGGGGAGGTAAGTCTGACAGGGAAATATAAATGTGAGCTTTGTATGAATTCCTCATAATTGTACCCGATCCACTGCTGTTCCATGGGATTATCTTTGGCGAGGAAGGTGTCATGGGGATACCATATTCAAAGTATATGTATACATAGGTAGCTACTAACAATGGAAATGTTTTTCACCTTGGGGTTCTGAAGGACATCACACCAAGCTTGAGCTTCATTTTCACTGTCAACGATGGCATTGACAATGATTTGGTTCATAAACCAGTCCATTGTTGCTAGCCACCGGTCTATAATTTTATGCATTTCTGTTTCAGCTAAACAGCTAATGGAAGCCATAATGCTAAAACCTGGAAAGAGTACTTGGGCACATCAAGAGCCATCAGGCTTTTATGATGAAAGTTTCTTTAGGTCTCGTCTAATGACAACTTTAACTTTTTTTTGCTGATGCTACATCGCATCAGCAACACTTTTTTAATGCCTCACTACACACAGATGTAGCTGTCTGAGAGACCTCATGTTACCAATACTCTAAAAAAATCTATCCAAGAAGTAGAATTGAGGGTGTGCACTTCGGGTCAGTTCAATTGGGTTTCATGGCTTTTTCATGGATTGTTTGAATGGAGTGTATGTCAAGACCAGGAATTTTGAGGATGGTTAAATTGTCTAGTTAGTTTTCCTGTTGGTAAATGGGCCTTGCAGTCCTCTTGCCAGAGACTGTGCACTTTTATGTATATACTTTACTACCGTGATTAAATATTAATTGCAGAGTCATGGATTTTTTAAGAAGCACTTCCAGTTTGCCTTAATGACCGCAATGTTTATTTACTCATTACTTTTGCAAGTTCATTTATTTTACTTTGTTTTCCTGATAATATGTTGTTGAATTTACAGCTTTTTTTCCTTCAAAATACAGATGTGCATGCACATTAAATTTATTACAGATGCACCAAAAATAATACTCCATTGTCATTTGTATCTACTGTGTAATATTGTTCTGTTTACAGTATGCAAACATCATCGTTGGACTCTTTTTTGTATAACCCTGTTCTTTGAGTGTACAGTATACCTCTGCAAATGCAGTCTTTTCTTCAAACACACCCTTCACCCAGTTTTTTTATCGTTACAGTCCAAGAGGTGCAATATTATGACGTTTTCTTTTTAGGTCAGCTTGGAGCAACACACTTAAAGACGCCTAACTATTACCAAACTATTAACCTAAAAAAAAGCCATCCCAATTAGCTCTGCTAGTGCATGTTTAAGAGGTATCGGGACATGGCTAGGTTAGGCCCGGGAAGAAACACTGCCATTTTACATTTACACGTTTCTTAAGTTGCTTTCTTTTCGACACAATGACTTTTGACACACATTTGCTTGTGTGACAGTGCAGGATTAGTTGCTCTGAAACCACATTGCTTACAACTCCCCTTCGTAAATACACAATCACGACACCTTGAATATTCAGTACAAGGCCTGAACACACATTGTGCAAATGTTGTTGTTTGTTATTTGTTCATGAGGCGACAGGGCTATCACAAAGACAATAAACAACGTCAGTCCTGCTGAATCTTCGACAGGGAAGCATGGACGATGTCATTATAAATACACACGCATTTCCATGCTCAAATTAGAGAAGCACTCTGCTGTCACTGTGAGGTTGTTGCTGTGTCGGAGTGTCAACCCAGCTGATTCCTGTTTTCCCTTTGCGAGGTGGGATGTCCAACTTGTGACCAGACAGGGACCTAAGTACCTTGCCTTCAGGTAATGGGGACTTAGGCCATCCAGTATTGGATTCTCAGCAGGAAATCCGCCCTAGACATTTAGGTTAGGGAGCGTATTTTAGAAGTGCATTATACTCAGTCCTTATATGCAGCATGTATGCACTGTTTTAGCACAGTGATGGAATCATGGAATCATTCATTCTATTTACTGTCCTTATCTTGTTGATCACTTTTATCTGCTTCTGTCTATTGATCATTGCAGCACATATATTTTATACAAGAATCACAATGGTTCAATAAATAATTCAAATGTCCCTTTGTATATTTCTTGATTATCTCTCTGAGTGAGCATGAGGGACTATTGAAAAGGTTTTAGATCTGTTACCACAATTCCATGGGGAGTCACGGTTGCCATGTTCAAGGGTTTCCCAACCATATGCTACCTCAAACAGGTTTAGGGGTACGTATGGTGGCACTGTGAGCTAACAGGTCTATAGGCCAACATATCCTGAGGGGGTGCACGGATTCAGTCTGGCACCCTCCCAACGATTATATTGTCCATCAAACGAATAGTACCTACTGAAAAGTGGAAACCGTACGACGGAGTGACACTTATTGGCTTTGCCCATGCTTCTTTTTCTTTTTCATTTTGCTGATACTGAACTGCATAGGTTACAAGCACTAGCAAAACCAAAGGGTGGGCTATGGCCTTTCAAAGATGAGCCTTACTGGGTTTGCCAAAACTTGTTGTATAAAGAGTTTTCTACAGCAACGTTGGAGTAACCCCAACCCTATAGCACGTGTTCTATCAGCCTTGGAATTATTAAAAGCTACTTAAGCATCAGGGTGACACACACATGTCAGAAGTCATGAGTGAGCAACACCCAAAAGCTGGCAGGAAATCAAAAAGAAAAAAGAAGTCAGTCAGCAGAAGTCACCAAAGAAAAATTAGGAAGTTGTTCTAGCAGGATTTGTGGTTACTGAGATAAACATAAATAAAAACAAATATATACAATAATACACAGAAGTAGAAGATAATAACACGCAGTGGGAGAAGCAGGGCTGCACGGCATGCTCTCTGCAATGTTCGCCAGAGCTCTGCAGCTGTTATTTGGCCTCAAACTGGCAGTAGAAGCCTCAGTCACCGCAAGGTCACTTTAATAAATAAGGACAGGCAAATATTTGCTTGAAAGAATCAAGCATTAATATCCCCAAAATCCTTATGAAAGGATTCCACTTGCCTCCAAGACTAGGCTAAATGAAAACTTTGTGTTAGAAGTCATCACCATTAATTATATCAGTTTACAACCGTGAAGCTCCCATCATGAGAGTTCTGTCAAGTACCTGCGAATGGTTTCTGCACAGTACATCACTGAAAGGGGCCAAATGTGTTACTTATTACCATGGGTGTCAAAAACTGGGTGCAGACAGATCACATAAACAAATCCGTCTTCCTCTAGGTGAATGGCAGTTAGCCAGCTGATATAGCCATTCACTCAACTAATTTCTGCTTGGTGCTCCACTCGAGTGGGGGCTTTGTGGCGACCTCGACAGTAGTGCGTGGTGTATCTAGAACGGTGCACAGACATAATATCGACTCCAAAATATCGTTTGGACATAATATAGAGTAGTAAATATAGACTGGACAAAATATCGACAGGACAGAATATGGAGAACCAAAATATCGTTTTTAAGGTAAGTTATTTAATATCGACTGTTAAAAATACAGAAAGTTAAAATATCAAAGTATATAATATAGATAGTTAAAAATATAGATTTTTTAATAATATCTAATTTTTTATAGTGTATTTTTATGTTATAATATGTGTGAAAAGTGTGTATTTATGTTATAATTAATTTTAATTAATGTATTTTGTTTTTATAATTATTGCGTAATTTAATTCTGTAGCAGGTTGTGGGTTTATAGGGGAATAGGGTGGGAAGTAATTTGATTATAATTAATTAAATATGTAAATTTATTTATTGATAGTAATTTTTAATTAATTGTTAATTAATTTATATTTGTTAATAATTAAATTTTAATTGGTAATTACTTTTAATTAATTGATTAATTGGTAAATATGTAAATTTTACTAATTTATTTTCTGTAGCGGGTTGTGGGTTTATAGGAGAATAGGGTGGGAAGTAATTTATTAATAATTAATTAAATAACTACATCTATTTAAATGTATTTAATTGGAAGTAATTGTTACATAATTTTAATTATTAAATAATTGATTGTTAATTAGTAATTGTAATATATTAATTATTATAATATATTAAAAATATTTATTTTTAATTAATTATTAATATAATCATTTTTAAATTATTAAATAATATATGAAGTATTTACTTTCCCTAATGTTGTATTCTCTGGAGTGGAAATAGTAATTTTAATCCTTACGCTATCCAACGTTTTCCCTACTGTTGCACCCAATGGAGTGGGAATAGTAATTTTAACCCCTACCCTATCCAACGCTTTCCCTACTGTTGCTCCCACTGGAGTGGGAATAGTAATTTTAACCCCTACGCTATCCAACGCTTTCCCTACTGTTGCACTCTTTGGAGTGGGAATAGTAATTTTAACCCCTACGCTATCCAACACTTTCCCTACGGTTGCAGTCTTTGGAGTGGGAATAGCAATTTTAACCCCTACGCTATCCAACGCTTTCCCTACTGTTGCACCCACTGGAGTGGGAATAGAAATTTTAACGCCTACGCTATCCCTATTGTTGCACTCTTTGGAGTGGGAATAGTAATTTTAACCCCTACGCTATCCAACGCTTTCCCTACTGTTGTACCCACTGGAGTGGGAATAGTCATTTTAACCCCTACTCTATCCAACGCTTTCCCTACTCTTGCACCCACTGGAGTGGGAATAGTAATTTTCACCCCTACGCTATCCAACGCTTTCCCTAATGTTGCACTCATTGGAATGGGAATAGTAATTTTAACCCCTACGCTATCCAACGCTTTCCCTACTGTTGCACCCTCTGGAGTGGGAATAGTCATTTTTACCCCTACGCTATCCAATGCTTTCCCTACTGTTGCACTCTTTGGAGTGGGAGTAGTAATTTTTACCCTTACGCTATCCAACGCTTTCCCTACTGTTGCACTCTTTGGAGTGGGAATAGTCATTTTTACCCTTACACTACAGGTGAAAGGTAAAGAAAAGAAAGTGCAAGGAGAAGAAACAGAAGTAGGCTTTACGTACACAGGGGAGGTAAGTCTGACATGGAAATAGAAATGTGTGCTTTGTATGAATTCCTCATAATTTTACCTGATCCACTGCTCTTCCATGGGATTATCTTTGCTGAGGAAGGAGTCATGGGGATACCATATACAAAGTATATGTATAAATAGGTAGCTATTAACAATGGAAATGTTTTTCACCTTCGGATTCTGAAGGACATCACACCAAGCTTGAGCTTCATTTTCACTGTCAACGATGGGATTGACAATGATTTGGTTCATAAAACAGTCCATTGTTGCTAGCCACCGGTCTATAATTGTATGCATTTCTATTTCAGATAAACAGCTAATGGAAGCCATGATGGTAAAACCTGGAAAGAGTACTTGGGGAGATCAAGAGCCATCAGGCTTTAATGATGAAAGTTTCTTTAGGTCTCGCCTAATGACATCTTTAACTTTTTTTTGCTGATGCTACATCGCATCAGCACCACTTTTTTAATGTCTCACTACACACAGCTGTAGCTGTCTGAGAGACTTAATGTTACCAATACTCTAAAAAAATCTATCAAAGAAGTAGAATTGAGGGTGTGCACTTCGGGTCAGTTCAATTAAGCTATTGGGTTTCATGGCTTTTTCATGGATTGTTTGAATGGAGTGTATGTCAAGACCAGGAATTTTGAGGATGGTTAAATTGTCTAGTTAGGGTTCCTGTTGGTAAATGGGCCGAAGCAGTCCTCTTGCCAGAGACTGTGCACTTTTATGTATATACTTTACTACCGTGATTAAATATTAATTGCAGAGTCATGGATTTTTTAAGAAGCACTTCCAGTTTGCCTTTATGACCGCAATGTTTATTTACTCATTACTTTTGCAAGTTCATTTATTTTACTTTGTTTTCCTGATAATATGTTGTTGAATTTACAGCTTTTTTCCTTCAAAATACAGATGTGCATGCACATTAAATTTATTACAGATGCACCAAAAATAATACTCCATTGTCAATAGTATCTACTGTGTAATATTGTTCTGTTTACAGTATGCAAACATCATCGTTGGACTCTTTTTTGTATAACCCTGTTCTTTGAGTGTACAGCATACCTCTGCAAATGCAGTCTGTTCTTCAAACACACCCTTCACCCAGTTTTTTTATCGATGCAGTCCAAGAGGTGCAATATTATGGTGTTTTCTTTTTAGGTCAGCTGGGAGCAACACACTTAAAGTCGCCTAACTATTACCAAACAATTCACCTAAAAAAAAGCCATCCCTATTAGCCCTGCTAGTGCATGTTTAACCCGTTAAGCGCGCCGAAAATTCTGCCCCAGTGCGGACGTTCGATTGCGCTAACAGGAATGGAACGTTCAGCGGACGTGCGCAGCACTAGCGAGGTAGTGCACGCGACGACCGCTGAACGTTCCCCGCACTTAAGGGGTTAAGAGGTATCGGGACATGGCTAGGTTAGGCCCGGGAAGAAACACTGCCATTTTACATTTACACGATTCTTAAGTTGCTTTCTTTTCGACACAATGACGTTTGACACACATTTGCTTGTGTGACAGTGCAGGATTAGTTGCTCTGAAACCACATTGCTTACAACTCCCCTTCGTAATTACACTATCACGACACCTTGAATATTCAGTACAAGGCCTGAACACACATTGTGCAAATGTTGTTGTTTGTTATTTGTTCATGAGGCGACAGGGCTATCACAAAGACAATAAACAACGTCAGCCCTGCTGAATCTTTGACAGGGAAGCATGGGCGATGTCATTATAAATACAAACGCATTTCCATGCTCAAATTAGAGAAGCACTCTGCTGTCACTGTGAGGTTGTTGCTGTGTCGGAGTGTCAACCCAGCTGATTCCTGTTTTCCCTTTGCGAGGTGGGATGTCCAACTTGTGACCAGACAGGGACCTAAGTACCTTGCCTTCAGGTAATGGGGACTTGGGCCATCCAGTATGGGATTCTCAGCAGGAAATCCGCCCTAGTCAATTCGGATAGGGAGCGCATTTTAGAAGTGCATTATACTCAGTCCTTATATGCAGCATGTATGCACTGTTTTAGCACGGTGATGGAATCATGGAATCATTCATTCTTTTTACTGTCCTTATATTGTTAATCACTTGTATCTGCTTCTGTCTATTGATCATTGCAGCACATATATTTTATACAAGAATCACAATGGTTCAATAAATATTGAAAATTCCCCTTTGTATATTTCTTGCTTATCTGTCTTAGTGAGCATGAGTGCCTATTGAAAAGGTTTTAGATCTGTTACCACAATTCCATGGGGAGTCACGGTTGCCATGTTCAAGGGTTTCCCAAACCATATGTTACCTCACCAGGTTTAGGGGTATGTATGGTGGAACTGTGAGCTAACATGTCTATAGGCCAATATATCCTGAGGGGGTGCACAGATTCAGTCTGGCACCATCCCAACGATTATGTTGTCCATCAAACGAATAGTACCTACTGAAAAGTGGAAACCGTACGACAGAGTGAAACTTATTGGCTTTGCCCATGCTTCTTTTTCTTTTTCATTTTGCTGATACTGAATTTCATAGGTTACAAGCACTGGCAAAACCAAAGGGTGGGCTATGGCCTTTCAAAGATGAGCCTTACTGGGTTTGCCAAAACTTGTTGTATAAAGAGTTTTCTACAGCAACGTTGGAGTAACCCCAACCCTATAGCACTCATTCTTTCAGCCTTGGAATTATTAAAAGCTGCATAAGCATCAGGGTGACACACACATGTCAGAAGTCATGAGTGAGCAACACCCAAAGGCTGGCAGGAAATCAAAAAGAAAAAAGAAGTCAGTCAGCAGAAGTCACCAAAGAAAAATTAGGAAGTTGTCAAGCAGGATTTGTGGTTACTGAGATAAACATAAATAAAAACAAATATATACAATAATACACAGAAGTAGAAGACAATAACACGCAGTGGGAGAAGCAGGGCTGCACGGCATGCTCTCTGCAATGTTCGCCAGAGCTCTGCAGCTGTTATTTGCCTCAAACTGGCAGTAGAAGCCTCAGTCACCGCAGGATCACTTTAATAAATAAGGACAGGCAAATATTTGCTTGAAAGAATCAAGCATTAATATCCCCAAAATCCTTATGAAAGGATTCCACTTGCCTCCAAGACTAGGCTAAATTAAAACTTTGTTGTAGAAGTCCTCACCATTAATTATATCAGATTACAACCGTGAAGCTCCCATCATGAGAGTTCTGTCAAGTACCTGCAAATGGCTTCTGCACAGTACATCACTAAAAGGGGCCAAATGTGTTACTTATTTCCATGGGTGTCAAAAACTGGGTGCAGACGATCACATAAACAAATCCGTCTTCCTCTAGGTGAAAGGCATTTAGCCAGCCGATATAGCCATTCACTCATGTAATTTCTGCTTGGTGCTCCATTCGAGGTGGGGCTTTGTGGCGACATCTCGACAGTAGTGCGTGGTGTATCTAAAACGTCACCTCATGCTTTGTCTTCTGGGAGACTCCCAGATGACTTCAGGGAAACCATCAGGAATTTGATAAACAAAATGGTCTTTAGTGTAGCAGTGCGTTTCGGGCTAAAAAAACACAGATATTCATCTATGATTTCAGTTGAGATGTCATCAATGATGCCAATAATGATGTCATAGAATGTCTCATTAGTAATGTAATATGTGAGGTCATAAGCAGTGCATGTCAGGGGCGCAAGTTATAGTTAGCTCTGCTAACTTTAACTGATTAATTTCTGTGTTTTGTTTTAGTTCAAAGCATTCATGTTGTCATTGACATATTCACCTAACTAATTTTGAGTGAATTTCTAAGGTTTTTTTCTTACAAAAACAGATCTTTTTATCACATTTAACCATAATGTTACTTTCACCTTTAGTTTTTCCAGTGTATTTCCAGTTTATTTTACTGTAAAATAATATTCTATTACCATACATAAAGCCAATGCTCTGCAACACAGCAAACCCCAAGACCCGATCCCCTGGGGCCAAAACACATATATTACAGGGATGGAAGCATTCGACCTCCCTTTCCCAATACTTGATTGTCCGATGGGACCCCATCACCTGGGACCAAATTCCAATAAAAAGAGGAGGAGGCCAAGTTGTCCCCCATCTCCAAACCTTCTTGGTCCCTGGTGACCCATTCCCTAGGGTCAAATACAGTTAAATAGGGAAGGGGATATGCAGGACCTTGCCCAAACCTTCATTGTCCCGAGGATCCTTTTACCCAGGGCAAAAGTCTAAGGGGAAGGAATATACAGCAATCCTCCAGGAGCTTTAATAGGCCCCAGGTGAACAGAGGATGAGGGAGCAGCCCCCCTCAACAAGTCTTATTGATCCCAAGGGACTCCCTTCCCCAAGGACAAATTCTAACAGGAGGGGGCCATCCCCTTTCTCAGGCACCGGGGGACCCAATCCCCTAGGACCAGAAGTTATTATAAAGGGGAGGGGGGCTAAATGTAATGAAAATGGGGAGGAGGCCTTTCCCTGAGCCTATTTTTGCCCAATGGGCCCCATCCCCTAGGGCCTGCATTAATTATATGTTGGGGCCTCTGTGCCTACCCAGGGTACCCACAAACTACCATGATGGGGGCCAAGGGGGGCCCATCCATCTGCCCGCATAGTGCAGGAGCTGGCTAGATAAAGTGGAGGACGAAATCAAGATGCACAAATAACATAAGTTTCACAGATACTGTGATGACTATGAGAGAGGAATGATTCTAACATTCTAACATTCAATAGAAAATGTGATGAGTCATGGCCATCCAATGTGGAGTTGAGTAAAGTACACTATGACAGTACCTTATTGGAGAAAGGTTGTGAAACTGTGGGACGGGGGGCACTGACCTTTCAGACACGGGAGAAGGTAGCAGTAAATTTGAGTCTCTCCCATTCAAGTCCGTGACTTTTTAAGAGGAATATCTCCTTATGGGAAGGGGGACAATAACAAAGTAACAAGACAACAGAGGAAAAGGAAGAGGAATAAGGTGATGTGGAAGAGGCACCAGTGGTACAATAAATGCCTACAAGGAAGACGGGGATTGGAAAATTCCCCTATGGGACAAGCCCTAGTGGGAAGAGGCAAGCGGGGACAGCAAGAGGATCAATGATGGATGACAATAAAGTGATTCAGACTGTCATCAATCGACCCAAAAGGGAACTCTCAAATAATGAACTCAAGGTTTTGGGCCTGTTTTTATCATTCTGCCCCACCTTTGTTGATATTTGAATTGATGTTTTTAAGTTTATACGTAGCCTGAAGTTAAAGAAATGGCATTCCTCAAAACCAGAGAGCCATAGTGAATGCAAAACCAAGGACAGTTGTCTGGGTCATACTAACCTTACCATTGGAGATGTAGATACTCTCATAACAGTACATAAACTGGAACAAGTTGATAATCCCATTCCAGGTGTTTTCCTTAACAATCAGGGCATTTATTTATGATTGTGCAGCCCACAGTAATTTTCACCGAAATCTGTTTTTACTCCCCAGCTTTCCTTTAAAGCTATAGATGTTTTTCATTATTGTGTTGTCAAAGATCTCAAAGACCTGAGAAGCCAGAGAAAGTTCAAACCTTAGAATTTATCTCACACTGACATACTAGTTGTATTAGTTTTGGCTAAATATTCCAACATACCATCCGGCTGACAAAGGCTGTAATGTGGTGGTGATGGATCTTGAATTTTACACCAAAGAAGCATTGAGGCGGGAGATACCAAATGTTATAAGAAAATCAGTAGAGAATGCTTTAAGAATAAAGGTCTCTTTGTTTGGGACCAACTGTTAAGGTGGAAAGATAAGGGGATTTATGGAGAATGAAGAGTATCATCACCTGAAGTCAAGCTGTACAGTATTACCAGTTTTCTACCTATTACCCAATATCCATAAAGATCATCTGCATCCTCCAGGGAGATATATTGTCTCCTCGGAAGGGAGCTTGTTGGAAAATGTATCTAGTTGCTGTGATGTCTTCATAAGGGATTTTGTCACTGCCCTTCCCTCTTACAAGACACCAAGGATTTCTTGGAAAGGATTGAGGACATTGAATGGACAGAAGAATACTTACTCACCACTGTTGGCGTGTGCTCCTTCTATACCAGTATAGGTCACGAACAGGGCATTGAGGCATGCGGACACTTCTTGAGATCATGCCCCATACATCTTTTCTCACACACCAACATATTGTTGGAGATGATATGTTTTTGCCTTGACAACAACATGTTTCTATTTAACAATGAACTGTACAGAGAGAAGACAAGGATTGCTATGGGTACCTGCTTCGCTCCCAGCTTTGTGAATTTGTTCATGGGCTGGTGGGAGGAGCAGGTATCCTTGGCAGACAATATGGCAGAGGGCATGGGACATGCTGCATTTTGGCTGAGATACATAGATGATCTGTTTATCACCTGGAGGTCACTGAGAGATCTGCCAGGAAATTTGTTTTAAAACTTTAAAACAATAATCTGAAGTTAGATTTTACCATGAACCTCAGGAGGGAGAAATTAGAATTTCTAGACACTGTGTTTGAGATTAATAATGGGTCTCTTACCATGGGCCCATATAGAAAAAAAGCCACACCAGTCAATATCATCTGACATGCTCAGAGCTGCCACCCGGAGACCATGAAATGGAATAACCTTTATGGAAAACTCCTGAGAGCTTAGTACAATTGTAGTAAGAAACTGCCTATAGAGAGGAAGAACTTACCATGTATGAGACTTTCAGGGAGAGGATACGCAGAGTGTGATCTCAAGAAAGCCAGGGAATGTGTTAAAATCATGTCTAGAGAGAATATCCTGTTAAATGACTCACTGAGATCCACATCTAATAATAATTACTCCATCAGACTGATTACCACCTTCAGTAATAAAAAAGACTTAATATCCTGTGTAGTGTAGAGGCATTGGGGTATAGAACCCAAGGGCTCTACTAGTCAAAAGTGAAATCATGACCAGAGGTGCTGAGGACCAGGTTTTGAAGGGAGTTTATCATGTAAGAACTGCAAATCCTGTAAAAACAGTTCCAGCAGAAAATTCTACATCTTAGAATACCCTCACAAGAAATGGTACATTGGGAGCACCATACACCCTGTGAAGAAAAGGATATTAGAGCACATGCATGCAATTGACAAAGATGATCACCAATACCCCATGGGGAAGGATTTTGCTCAACACCATTACCAAGATAGATGATCGATTGGTGTTTTTGCCATCAAACATATCTCAGCTAAAACTAGAGGGGACAGGGAACTCAAGTTAATGCAAAGAGAATCAAGGTGGATCATTGATTTGGGGACTAAGATCCTGCAGGGGTTCAATACGGAGGAAGAGCTAAGCATCCACCTACTTGAAACTTGAATCCTTACTGACATGCTAAAGTACACGGCCTGAATGTCTATATCTGTGGTGTATATAGTACAGATAGTATTGAATGTTATTGTTTTTATTATTCTCTTTGAGTTTTGTTCTCTTTGTTCTAGGAGCAAGGGAAGGGGCTCTCAGTTAAGATGTAGTGGTGCCCAATTAGCAGGAGCCCCTTACACTTTTCTCAGGCCTGGTGTGGCCATAGATGATGTGTAACACAGATAAGAAAATTGCTTATGTTCCTTTCTTTTCTCTTGCCTTTAGGGTTTCTGCACACATTTTATACATTGTCTATATGTTGTGGTGTCCTTTGAGAGGAAGATGGGCGAGGGCAGTAATAGGGTTACTCTGTTAGATGGTATGTGTAAGCTCCTAGGGCCAACCTAATTATAGCTGATACTCCCACTGTTTTTTTAATCTATTTTATGAAAAGGCTGCTACTGGGGATTTATGACAGTTTTCAGGGTGTCCTTAGCCTGTCCCTTTATACCTCATTTTTCCAACATTTTCAGTATACTGGACGGCAGGAGTCGCACGGGATCAATCGTCCAGATATACCTAACTTTTTAACTTGTTTAACCCACCCCAGGCACACCTTCACATTAAAATTTCTAAAACAAATGGTGGAATGGATCGACACCAAATCACAGAAAGCATGCTTTCAGAATAAAGTTCAAACTTTTTGACAATTTTTAGGTGATTCCTTTCAGTCATTTTTTTCTGTATTGAACAGCAAAATTTCTATGGTAATTAACATGGGAAATCAATGTTTTGGGGCACCCCCTGTTTTCTGCTTCCCGCTTGATGGATCAGCGCAAAACTTTTCAGGGAATAGCTTAGATAGATTAACTTTTTTGGTTTTTTGTGTAAAGATTTGGTGCTAATTCGCAAATCAGCACCAAAATTATTAGCAGAACAAAAATCACTTTTAGTATGGAAACTCTGACCAAGCTATTACTACACAGTGGCGACCACCACTGTGTAATATGTATATATGTGTGTATATATATATATATATATATATATATATATATATATATATATATATATGTATATATACACACATATATACATATTACCCAAGGAGAACCGGCTGGTTCCGAAACGCGTCGGGCAATGTTTGCCACTGCTGCATAAAGAATAAAACTGCTTCACCAAAGGAATTGGGGCTCGGCGTCTTCTCTTACTCGAGGTGTAAGAATTCATTTGTTGGAATATATATATATATATATATATATACACAAAACCATTGAAATTCCTCCCTTATGGTTAGTTGTACTAACTGCAACTCTCGCGCCCGCAATCCGCTGGTGACGATGTCACATATTACATCATTCATGACATGGTCAGTGACATCACTGATGACATCTCAAATGACATCACTGATGACAACATCCAGTGAATGTGGTTTGGTTCCATATTTAAATATGTATTTTATATATAGCAATCTGCATTGAAAAATGAGTGGATATGTAAAAATCTGTATATTGGATTTAGTAGCAGTGTGATTGATGATTGCTTGTTTACTTGAGTAATTTATAGTATTTCACTAAATATATTGGATAGTGACTAAACTGTGTGAATATCTGTATTACTTGGTCAGTTGTTGTGTAAACTGCTTTACCAGTTGGTTACTAGCTACGTGAAACTCTATATTAGCTATGGGTTAGTTACCTGATTATTTGCAATGGAGAGTGAATGTGTGTGTGTGCTTCGGTGGGGGATCTGTGACTGCCCAAAGATATGTGAATAGTTAATTCAGTACGTATATGAGGTTAAGACTACGTATTATAATACTTGTTTGGAGGAGTGAATATCTTTATCGGGGTGGTGATGAGCAAAAACATTTCTCAATGGTACATGTCCAACAAAGTAGAAAAAATGAAAGACAGTGTATGTGACAGTTCTTGTATATAAATAAGTGTACATAAAACTCATTGATTTCATGAGTGACTGTATAGATAATTGTATACTTGTAATAGTGATTTCAAACACAATAAGTATGAGTTACTATTTATATGAATAAATTAAGTGATATTTGTATAAGTGTGTAGCTGAGTAAATGTAAATAAGGTACTTTTTTTGCAAAAGTGAGTAGGATGACTGCATAGGATGTGTGCTGGTGTGTAATGTTAATATAAGTTTATTTGATGCTGTTCTATTGATCATTGACAACATGTATGAGTGAATCTATAGGTAAGTGATTAGATGTGTGTGTAGATCTAGGAATTACTGAGTGTGTTTTTAGATACTTGTATTGCTGTGTCAATGGATTCAAATATGCTACTCTGTATTTTTCAGTGAGTGATGAAAGGTTATAGTAGTGTATGATGAGGGATATCTGATTGTCATGTGGATGATGTCAACAGTGATGTCATCAGTGATGGCATTTGAGATGTCATCAGTGATGTCATCAGTGATGTCACTGACATGTCATGAATGATGTAATATGTGACATCATCACCAGTGGATTGCGGGCGCGAGAGTTACAGTTAGTACAACTAACTATAACAGAGGAATTTCAATGGTTTTGTATGAGTGAAATGTCCAGCTAACTATAACACCCCTGAACCCTATGTTTTTTTCAATGAATTTCTAAGGTTTTTTAAATGATAATTCCTAACTATAACCTGCTTGAAACCTATGCTTTTTTCAGTGAATTGAATTTCAAAGGTTTTTTAAATGACAATTCCTAATTATAATGTTGACCACTTCCCCATATCTTCAACAAGAAAACAAATTTGCAATGCTACTTAAAAAAACAGGCAATAGTTCCACTTACCACTAACAAATTAACATCAACATTTAATGTTTAACTAGTGTAAGGACGTCGACTATGTACTACTACTACTACACTAGCTCAATGTTCAAAGATGTGGCAACCAACTATGTATAAGGGAAGGAATTTGCACATCAACAATAATGTACACAATGCTAACACTACCGGTCATATTCTATACACAACTCACTATACAAACTAAAAACTTTTCTGTGTATAGATATACCATTGATACGTGTAGTGTACTGCATAGTGGACGCAACCATATTATCTCAGACTCTGGGTAATATCTCGGTCAAGTGTTGTCTCCCCCCTTCAAGCAGAATCAAAGTGGGCTGATCCAACGTACGCAACGTCAGCGTAAGAGTATAAATAATTAGCCTACACCTTGGGCCTGGTTCACTTCTGCAAAGAGAAAAGACTGCTACAGCGAAGGTCCTCACCCTGACACGTGGCTGCCGCCATGACCACGTGCCTCCTCAATACAGGCCGATTACGAAGTCAGAGCCACAGCACCACAGACTTATGTCTCAACTGCTGTCTTCCATCTACATTGCGGACAGCAGGATTCACAACTTGAATTCAGCTTTGGATCCACAATACGCACAGTATTGAAGTTATCCTTCATTTATGTAAGGCAGAGACAATTTTCTTAAAACTTGAACAGTAGGAAATTCAGCCTTCATTTATTTAATGCAGTGACAATTCTACTATATGTCTTCAGATTTTGTTTACATATGTGACAAAAAGCATTCGCCCATGTCTGTCTCAACAACTGACTTCAATCTACACTGCGTACAACAGGGTTCAAAACTTGAATTCAGCTTTCCATCTACACTATGGACAGCATTCAAGTTAGCCTTGATTTATGTAAGGCAGAGACAATTTTGTCAATGGATGCCTCAAAAAACATATCTCAATGTCTGTACAAAGTACTGCCTTCAAATGTACACTGCGATCAACAGAGTTTACTACTTGATACCAGAAGCGGAGAAGCACTACAAACAACATTTAATTCAGTCTTGATTTATTTAAGGCAGAGACAATTGTACTGTGTCCTCAGATTCTGTTAACTGTGACAAAATAGCATTCATTGATGTTTGTGTCAACTACTACCTTCAATCGACACTGCGTACAACAGGGTTCACAACTTGAATTCAGATTTCCACCTACACTACGGACAGCATTCAAGGTATCCTTGATTTATGTAAGGCAAAGACTATTTTGTTAAAAGGATGCCACAAAAACATTCCTCAATGACTGTAGTGAGTTCTGTTTTCAAATGTACACTGCGATCAAAAGAGTTTACCACTTGATACCAGTGGCGCATACGCACTACAAGCAACATAAAATTCAGTCTTGATTTATTTAAGGCTGAAAAATAGTACTGTGTCATCAGATTTTGTTAAAGTATGTGACAAAAAAAGCATTCCTCGATGTCTGTGTCAACTACAGCCTTCGATGTACTCTGCGGACAGCAGGGTTCACAACTTGAAGTCACCTATGCATGAATATTATGGACAGTAAGGAATTCAGCCTTGATTAATTTAATGCAGAGACAATTTTACTGTATGTGTTTAGATTTTTTCAGATAGAATTAAGGTTATACATGACGCATTTCAGTAGACAAGAGACATTATACCACTGCAACCCCCCTGAACAACGAATTATCACAGGGTACGCACACACTGAGTTCTTTCGGTACCACTAACTCACTGCACCACAAGTCATTTTCCCGTAGCCTGATTAAAGCATTATTCACTAGGCAAAAAACATTGCTCCCAGTACAGCCCCCCTGCATTACGCATTATCGCAGGGTACGTATAAGCTCAGCGCCAAAGATGCTACTAACTCAGTGCACCATAAATCATCGGAAAGAAGAGTGAACAGTTTCATGTCAGCAATGAGGCATACTATCCCTTTTAAGTGGAATTCATGCAGAATTTAATCCACAAAAGACATTACTCCAATTACTGTGCACCCCTCCCCCATACCACGCATCCTTACAGAATATGTACACGCTAAGCACCAAAGGTACTAGTAACTCAGTGTACCAAAAATGATTATCACGTGGCCTTACTAAGGCACCATTTACAACACAAAAATCATTACTATCGGTACGGCCTGCCCGGACCACGCATCATCGCTGGCTCCACAGAACCTTCTTGTTTTAGATACCACTAACTCAGTGTAAACCAAACTAAGTATAACACCTATCGAACCCTACACAATATCCCTTTAGTATGCTTCCTTGAAAAACTTATTTTATATCACTTATAGATTTAGTTGAATAATAAAATGCATGCTGCAAACATGTTCTATCTTCCACTTCAATCATAATTGCAGATGATGCACTCCACCCTAAGATCTACACTACGGACAGCAGGGTTTACAACTTGAATTCACCTTTGCATCTACACTATAGACAGTAGGAAATTTAACCTTGATTTATTTAATGCAGAGACAATTATACTGTATGTATTCAGATTTTGTTAAAATAAGTGAAAAAAACATTGTTCTATAACTGTACTGACTACTAGCATCTATGTACACTGTGCAAAGTAGGGTTCACAACTTGAATTTACCTTTTCATCTACACTACAGACAGCATTAAATTGAGCCTCGATTTATTTAAAGCAGAGAAAAAAATAGTGCTGTTGAACTGCTATTATGTGCAAGCACCTTCAATAGCTGCAGCGTGTGAAGTATGATAACAAAGAATATAGAAGATTGCGCCAAAATGTACCTCCACCACCAGCAATACCAAGTACCTCTGGGGTATCACCTACAACATCGCCACCAGACATACGTCCACAATTTGTGAAAGTTACAATGCACTGAGTGAAGAGGAATTTTTTAATTAGTTATGGGGAGCAATCAGTTCACCTAGTTTGCACAGCAATTGATAAACTTCAATGCTAGTTTTTTCACCCCTCAAAGTTCATAAAGTCCAGTATGCAACAGTGAATGATTTCAGTGCAGCCCGTTCAGACCACGCATCATCGTAAATAATCGCCACATCCCCCTGTTAAGGCAAAATTCAATAGTCAAAACACATTTTTACCAGTGCGGTCTGCCTGGACCATGCATCATCGCACGCTCCACACAAACCGCCCCTACCTCAGTGCACCACAACTCATGAACTCTTTACGATAGAATCTTCTGTGTATTATTTCACATACAATGCTACTACCTTTGTACAGCAGAAGTCATAAGCCGTTTATGATTAAATATCTATATATGATATCATGATTACTATTCTACTAGTTACCAACAACAACTTAATAAAATGGAATCGAGCACATGTGCCCGTACCCACTTCAACTATCTATCTGTGAATTTATTGTGTTTGTAAAATGCTGCTCCTCCGCCCTACCACAATTTATTGTGTTATAAAAAGCGTATGCAACCATCTTACCTGTGACAGTAAGTGTGGGCTATTCCTCCTTTTAAACATTTTTTTTAGCATATTTATATCAACCCCAAACTAATACATTTTCCGGCACGCGTACATTACGTCATTACTCTACAATAACAGGATGTGGACCCAACTCTGAGCCTTGAACGCTGATTTCCAGCACCAAGTTCTACAGTGTAACTGAATGCCCACATACGCATATATATTAGCTGCCCTTCATGTGCCAAAAACTGCAACTTAAACCTTTCACAGCCCTGTATTACTACAGCTACAACACTTCATTGAATGTACAACAAACATTCATAATCGCAGAAATGCGTCATGTTCAGCATGTGTGCAACTATGAACGAATATAGAGTCAGTGATACCCTGTACCTTCTATGTTGGCCAAGTTATGGAACTTTACAGATATAATGACACATTTGCGTTTAAGACCCGGGTGACGTCAACACTACAAAACGGACACCCGAACCACTTGATTTCTCATATAGCTCACGACGGGACCACGCCCATAGCTCCGGAATCATGGTTTAGAGCCTCGCGCAGCACTGGCTTACGTCAGGCCAGCACACTCCACTTACGCTACCAGGAGAAAACAAAAACAAAACATTGCCCAGATTTCCATTGTACTGATTTCTTACTTCCAGGTCTAGTTGTCAGAACGGCACATACACACTCCCTCATGGCTGACATACACCCACACCACACCCATCCAGCGCATGCGTCACTACACACGTGACCCTACCAATAAAAAAGACGGGGCACACGTGCTGTACGCCATTTTAGAGTTGCTCCCATCACAAGCGCTGTGATGGCCCGTCGTAGTGGTTCGGACGCCTAATATAGGCCCGAACCACTGAGTACAAGGGCCCACCACTACGTGCAAGGCCTCTTTGGTCACTGAGTTAGTGGTACCGGAAGGACTGAGTGGGTGAACAACCTGCGATGATGATGGGAGCATGAGTATGTCGTTAGCCATAGCGATATCAAGACTCAGCACCATATGTGAAACTTCTTGGTGGCAGAGCGGGACTGCATGATGTAGAAGGTGTCCTGTCCACGAAAAGGTGAGCACTGAGGCCTAGGTGCTCATCGGAGGGAGTCGATGGGCTGCAGCAGACTGGATACAAAAAACTGACACATCGATTTAGACGAACGCAGACCTATATACCGATTCTTATTCCATTAATATTTTTTTTTTCCAATAGCAGGAGCATTTTTATAATCTGTCAAACGTCGGGAAAATAACCTGTACAAATAGTTGTTTTTAAATGCGGGAGGGAAGGTGTGTGAAAGGGCGATGTTATTGTACTCCACATTAAGATTATAACAAATATCAATAATAACATCTTTCTTTTACGATCTTTTAGATGTAGAGCTTCAGGGTGCATTATGTCGCGGCACGTGGTGAAAAACACACGGGTGACAGAAAAGTGAGCTGCGAATATTCTTTTCAGTCACTCTCTCACTTCCTCGCCCCTTTCATAAAGAAATGACACACAATCTTAACTTCCTTTTTATCTTACAGGTTGTGTTTCACAAATTGGCGTCACCCCCCCAAAAAAACCTACAAAGCTCTACGTTTGTGAATTCTGCGATGATGCCTGGCCATCGTAACAACGTCTGAGAAGCCTGCTTCAACACGTGGTGCACCCTCTTTGAATCACGCCAATGGCACAGGGTGAGCAAAGAAACTTGTTTCCGAAACAACAACAACTTATCTGTGAAAAGAGAAAGTGGGTAGTATGCAGCAGCTTCACTGCGTAGGAATGTCCAATTACCTCCGAGCAGTGAGGATAGTTTACAACAATCTTAGGGCAGATCTACAAGCCCCTGGCGCCACTTTTCTATCACTTTTAACAGAAGAAAAGAGGGGCAAGGAGCTTTTAAATCTGCCTCTGACTTCCCCAGAAAAACACTCACCTCCTTACTCTGCGAGTCAATGGGGTGCAACAGTCTAGGTACGCAATATTGAGAACTCACCGCTATGCAGTGGGAGTGCATGGTTTTGATGTAGTTTTTTTCTCTCTTTCTCTCGGTCACTCTCTCCCACATCGTTTCTCTTTCTCTTTTAAAGTTATGGACGCTACTGTCCACTCTGCCGAGGTTGACAGTCTGCAGTGTACAACCAAAGCTGAGTTCAAGTTGGCCACAGTGTTTACAGAAGGTAAGCAGAGCGGCCTAGATATACAATGCCTCCGAATAAATGCATTATAAATAAAGGGGCTTATTTACAAGTCGCTTGAGCCCCTTTTGCGTCACTTTCAACATGGGAAAAGTAACACAAAATTGGCTCAAGAGCCTTGTAAATAAGTCCTAAAGAATATTGTCCTGCATAATGACTTGATCTCTCACCTAATTCTGTCTCATTTCTGAATCATTTTAAAGACCTGTTAGTCCATAGTCTAAATCTGACGCAGTAGGCACTTCCATACAGACACCTCTTGAACGCGGGCCTATAAGACAGGTAAAATGTATTAGGCACACTGCAGACGTGCAAATAACTAAATTTCGCCAAGTGTTACCTTGTAATGTTTGACCTCATTTAGGGCCCGATGTAGGTAAATCTTATTTACCGACTCTAGAATACCGAATTTTACAGATTCGGTATTCTAGATTCGGTAAATGAGATGTAGGTAAAAATTCGGTAATTTTTACCGAATCGGTATGATTCGGTAATTACCGAATCGGTATTTACCGATTCGGTAATTGCCATTGATTCCTATGGGCCTTGAGGCCCATAGGAATCAATGGCAATTACCGAATCGGTAAATACCGATTCGGTAAAATTACCGAATTGTCAAGGGGGACAGGGTGTCACTTTGATACCCTGTTGCACCCCTGATTCTGGCTTGTGTGCCATGTGACACACATACATGCCCGTAGGGCATGTATGTGTGCCACATGGCACAGGTGTACATGCACAGATGTGCATGTACACAGGAATTCTTTATTTACCATAAAATAGTATTTCATGGTAAATAAAGAATTCTTAAGGGCCTGTGGCACTGTTTTCAGTGCCACCTACATCTATATTTACCAATTTGGTAAATTTACCGATTCGGTATTTTACCGAATCTGTAAATTTACCGAATCGGTAAAATTACCGAATCTGTAAATATTAGGCCCCCTACATCTCAATCTCCAAATACCGGTCGGTAACGGCCGAAATAGGCCGTTACCGACCGGTATTTGGCGACCTACATATGGCCCTTAGTCACATCGATCTAATTTTAACCCCTTCGCTGCGGCGGCTATTCCGCCGCAGCGCTAAAGGGGCGGGGCGGCCGCGCGGCGGCCGCATTCTGGTGACGGAGCCGCTCCGTCACCAGCCGCGGTTGAGCTATGCTGGTGACGGAACGGTTCCGTCATGACTCGCCCCGCTCATTAGAACGCCCGCGCAGGCGCGACGGCCATGACGAAACCGCTCCGTCATCAGCACAGCTCAACTGTAGCTGATGACGGAGCGGTTCCGTCATCAGCAGGGGAGGGGTTAAACACTTTTTTTCATTTTTGTTTTGCAGATTACCTACCCTACTTCTATTGGAGTCCATATCACATTTTGTTGAATTGTTTTTTCAAAGTTATGTTTCTAGTTATTTATTACATTGTTATCTTTAAGTTACGTTTCCAGTTATTTAATATTGTTTTAATAAAAGTTAATTTTAAAAAGTATATACGTCTTCTTTTTCTGACAACATTTCACTATTTTTTAGTGTGCTAATGATATAGTTAAAAACATTTAAACATAGAAATTATATTTATAACTTGAAGTATAATACTGAGGCTCTTTACCACATCTTTACCAGAGTCTATAGCTAAGACTAACAGTTCCTATGGAAACGTTTTAAAACTCCAATCTTATATGTGATGCAATACCAACGCAATGAACTTGTAAATCTGCCCCTACGCACATTACGAGCAAAACAAGTACACAACTCATTCAATTCTTTATCGATCACAATTAGACAGTGTTGCTTCACAATTGACAATGAACTTCAATAAATACTATGTGCCTATTTAAATGGAAAACAAGATTGTCGACATTACAAAACTTAGTGGCATATTTACAAACACGGATTTAAAATTGTCGTCGCTTTAACGCCTGCAAACCATAACAAAAACGCAGAAAATGGACTTCAAAATCCTTTGTTATCTTACTGGAAGATTTTCTCAACATTTCTGTTTCCTATATAAGACTGAGAACCACAACCGGGGCTAAAAAAAAAATGTTTGTGGAGGGCTCTAAGCCCCCCCTGCAATATTAGAAGTGTGGGGACCTCAACGACCCCCCTGAAGCCCCGGGAACCACCACCCCAGGGGATTTGCGCATTGTGGGAGGCAGACTGAGTAACCCTCCGCCTGGACCCCTCGATTGGCCCTGGCGACTGCCACGTCCCAGGGCCGGCTCCTGCAGTGTCCTGGGGTGCCTACCCCCGGGACACTGCTGTTTGCTATGAGAAGGCGGAAGTCTCGCGGCTTCCACCCTCTCATAGGAAACTTAGTTTGCATTTTGAAAGACACAAAAGTGAAATCTGTTCTCACTTTCAAAATCCAAACCAGATTGCTTTTCCACATGCAAGTTAGCATCTCCCCATGCGGAAAAGCAATGCCGGCTCCCGAAAGACTCAGGGAGCTGGCGGGACCGTGGGGGCATTGTGGCTCCCCCCACGGTCCCAAACATTTTTTATAAGACCGGGGAATAGGGTCCCCGGGGAAATTAGAAATTACTGATAGGGGCTATTTTTTAACAGTAAAATTAAAAGTTGCGCAACCAGCACTCAGTGCGGCCCCCTGGTGTGCACAAAGCTGGATGCACGACTCATAATCTGTAGGGTGCGTGACTCCAGCGCCTTTGGTGCACAACTTCTACGCGTTTGGGAGTCGGCACTGCTTTTCCAAATGGGGAACTACTAACATGCAGCTCCCCAGGAGGAAAAGCAATCTGATTTAGATTTTAAAAGAGAAAACAGATTTCCTTGCTATGCGAGGGTGGGATGGACATCCCGGGACACTGCAGGAGCCGGCACTCTCACAGTACATAATGCCCCGGTGAGTGGTGGTCCCTGGGGCTTTGGAGACCTTGCAGGCCTCCCAACCATTTTTTTGAAGCCCCGGGGGGTAACGGGGCCCTCGAGTGCTCCAGGAGGGGGGCCACACAGTCCTCTTCCCACAGTACATAAAGCCCTGGGGGTAGTGGTGCCCATGGCTTTGGGAACCTTGTACCCCTCCCCCCACCATTTTTTTTAGCCCCGGGAGGTGACGACCCCCGGGGTTGGGGGGCCCCTCTGGGCCCCACATAAAATGTAATAATTTTGCCCCGGTATTTAGCCCTCCCATGGGCTAATTACAAAAAAAGTTTTGTTTTGTTTGATCTATTTTACAGCAGAGTCCGCGCACCCTACATGCAACTGCCGGGTTTAAAAATAAATAAAAATTGTGGTCCCTGGGGGTACTTCTGGGACCCCCTAAGCAGGTCTAGAGGGTAAAAGTATTTCTACCCTGCCCCTTTCTACGTTTTGCACACATGTTCCACTGACTTCCTCAGCTTCGCTTCTACCGAGGCACAAAATGACTGCCAACAGTTCCTGGTTTCGAATGTTGACAACTACTTGACAGCCAATTAGCATTCAGTGCGTGATCGGAAGGGTGCGCTTATGGTATGATGACAATGCGCACAGAATCCGCGGATCCAACGCGCCCATAGATATATAAATGACTGTAACTGTAATTTTCTCAGGAACTACTGAACAGATCGACACCCTTTAAGCAAGAGGCACAAGTCTGAACTGAGGACTACCTCTTTGACAAATTTGGTGTAATTCCGTTCAGCCGTTCGGGCTGTAGCTGTGGCTAAAGGTCCTATAGGAAATTGCATGGGGAAAATACGTTTTGGGACCCCCTTTTTCTCAGCCCCCGCTTGATGAATCACCGTGAAACTTTCAGGATAGGAGCGGAATAGAGCTGGCCAAAAGTTTTGAAAATTTCGCAAAGATTCATCAATCAGCGCCAAAGTTATTGGGAATACAATGTTGCGGATTTCCTATGCATAATAGGTCCTCACTATAACTACCTACTGGCTGGATCAGGCAGCAAAATCAAGTTGAAAGATAACCTAGATCCCATCAGAAATCAAGAACAGATTAGCCTTATCGCCACGTTTAACATGGAGGAAAGGAAAGTGAGGGGGTTCATAAAAAAACATTGGCCTTTGCTAAGAACTGACATCACCCTAGCTCAATTGTTACCAGAGGAACCGTTTATCACTTTCAGAAGGGCTCCCTCCATGAGGGATGCCTTAGTGAAATCAAGTCCAGAAGTGGTCAACTCTAAGAACTGGTTATTGAGTAAAACAGGGTTCCACAGGTGCATATCATGCAGAGCGTGCAAATTTGGTGTCAACACTAGTGAATACTGCACTGCTTTTGATACTAACCCTATTAAGATCAAAGGACTATACACATGCTGCACAGAATATGCGGTGTACGTATTACAATGCACCTGTGGGCTAAAATACATAGGCAGCACGAAGTTGCAAACCTTTAACCGGATTCTCCAACATTTAAGGGCAACTGTAAACTCGGATGAGAACTACCCAGTAGCCCGGCATTTCAAAATGGTACACGACAAAAACTTGAATGACCTCAGTTACTACATCATCGACTCAGTGCCTAAGAGCATAAGGGGAGGCAACAGGGAGAAACAACTCAGGCAGCTAGAATCTAAATACATTATTTTACTAGATACGAGGATCCCAAAAGGTATGAATACGGGAAAAAGACTTACATAATTTTCTTTAAAACTGCTAGAAGGAAGTACCCCATATATCCCAGTTGTTGTCTGAATTTTAATGTAAGAACGTTTTTTAGCCACCTTGTTGCACATATTAAAACGAAATAAAATAAAATAAATGAAATAGAATAAAATAATTTACTCCTCTGAGAATTTTACGAGATATGGATATCAAACTCTATGACTCTGAGTTGAACTCTGATAAGAGGTTTGGGTTATTGTAGCATTCAGATAGGTAATGGAATTAGAAACAGAAATGGATAATGGAAATTAGAATATTGGAATAACATCATATAACTTGACAATGCATGAATCATAGTTTAGATTAAGACAGTCAAGGGACTACTAACCTGTATTGCACTTGCACTTTAATGCATTTATATAAAAAATATATTTTTTTGTATACACAATATAATATGTTTGGAGGTCAAGCTATAATGCAATTAATTTTAGCAATTCGTCCGTTCATGCATTCACGGTATTTATTAACTTTTATATGATTAATTTCACCTGGAAGTTTGATATGCCATTTTAAATATCATTTTATATGAGGTATTTGCACTTTGCACCATTTTTGCACTTTATCACTTTTTTGCACTATCACTTTATCTATCTGAGCATAGCACTTTAGGCATGACATGACAATATATGATCAATAGCAATGGATGCGAACTACAGAGTTAGGCCACTTGGCCGAATGTGTAAATAGATGCCATGTCGTATCTTCAACAATGTGGAGGATAAACAGGTTTTAGATACTGTCATACATTGCTGCTATATATTGCTGCTACATTTTTGCTGCTATATTTTGCTGAATGTGTTCAGGGTATATTTATAAAATTTCATTATTTATATACTCCGTATTTTTCACTGATAAATCCTTTTTAATAACAGTGTCTACATACATAGTATTTTGTTTAGCTCTACGTGCCATGTG
The DNA here is from genome assembly GCF_964263255.1 of Lissotriton vulgaris. Lineage (NCBI taxonomy): Eukaryota > Metazoa > Chordata > Amphibia > Caudata > Salamandridae > Lissotriton > Lissotriton vulgaris. The sequence continues at coordinate 1,163,379,581 of NC_141687.1, read as the reverse complement.
ACATGCTCAGCCAGGAAATCACCATTTAAACACTGCAATTGTAATCGAAAAGTCATGTGACGCAGCTGAAACGCGTCATGCTGGGGACAAGCGGAGAAATTCAAGCATTGATTGACGAATCCTATCGCCCCTATGTGGTCTGTACCTGAGCATATTGTGGTGGAATAGCTGTAATTCAGGACTGGTTGGTGGAATTCAATTTTGGCGGAATGCGGCTGTTTTCTCCTCTGCAGACCCTCCCCTCACAACGGGCTGACGTGCTATGCAGCCGAACTCGCAGCAGAGAACCTGTACCTAACCCGGAAGGAGTGAAACAAGCAGTCAGCCCCTCGAATTACTGAAGGAGACTGGAGAGAGCACGTTTGCCGGCGAACTCGGAGTTGCCCTAGGAGAACCCAGCTGGAGTCAGAGGACCCTGCGGGAATACCAGGAAGTCTCTGGGGTAAGCCGGCATTTGCTCATAAATCTAATAATATTGCGGGTGAGATGATTTGTGCGCAGCAATAGAAAGACTACCGACGCGCCACCGCGTGGTAGTCTTGAATGCTTTAAATTGTTTATTTCTCCATGAAAGTTGTTGACACCAGCGGAGATTCTTCGAAATCAGGAAGCATTAGCGGATGCAATGTTTTTAAACCACCCGACATTGAAAGACAGTGTAGAAGTCCCTATCACAGAGAACAGCAATGTGAATGACTTAAAAACGAAACTAAAAAAACTGGAAAACTCCTACAAACGGAAGTCACTAAATGGTGGGAGAAACGCTCATTTGAGAAATATAAAGAAGTGGGACGAGTGCCAAGGGGCTGAGGGTTCTCATTGCACCATCATTTGGGAACCCCAACCCCCTCATGCTAAAGGAGTGGGCGACTAATAATCTGGAGACCTCCATGAATATGATTTGCATACTAATAAAATATGCAGAAATCGATCGGAATGAAATTTTTAAAGAAATTGAACAACTGAATAGTGAATTGGAGAAACGCGACAATAAAGAGTTTATTAAAAAATACAGAGATGAATTTGATGCCCAGTTACTCAAGCATGAGGAAACTATAAGAACACGCAAGCAGTATGAATTCGCACATGACAAGCGTGATTATGAGACTGGTAGAATATTCACGTTCGCGCGTAAATATGACACGGTTAAAAGGCAAGCACTGGCACCAAAGAACAGTCCTCAGACCCCTATAGAAAATTTAAAAACCGAATTGAGTTCTGCTGCAAGCAGTATAGACTCAGATGACGGCATTGTGGGAACATCCAATCAAATTTTGGTACCAACAAACTATTCCCCATCAGAAGTGCTGGGTTTTTAAAAAGAGGACAGGCGCAAAACGCTTCGACCATGGACCCAGCAACAGCAGAAGAAAAGCGAAGCAGAAACAACAAAAGACGCAAAGAAAGGAGGGAATGCAGGAGGGCGAGGATTTGCAAAGAGAGGCAGGGGAAAGAAGTGGTAACTGAATCTGCTCAAGCCACTGAAGTTTGTAACAAAGGGATCAACCCCGCAAGCACCATGGAATCTCCTAGAAGTACCTCAATGGACAATACAGTGGTTAACCTCTCTGGTGTCACTCTATCTAAACCCAAATTACAACTGCTAACTCTTGGTTTGTCATTTTGTCCTAAGAATTCATTCAATTATGTGCAAACTCGCATTGATGTTTTTAAATTTATTCGGAAATTAAAACTGAAGAAGCATTTCAAATTAGCCGATGTGCAAGACCAGGCCACCAAAACAACCAAGGTGCTGCAACCCATTAGTAAATTCCAAGTAGCAGATACTAATGCATTAAGGGTAGCACAGGCTTTGGCTACTGATGATGAGAACGATGGAAGAGCCACACAGGAGGATTTGCAAGCTATGGGCATAAGTACCAATCACCTCTGTGTCAGTCATTTCAAACCATCGTCTAAATTTATTCCACTCATGCCGAAGGATACAATAGATGCCTTCCATGACATTGTAATTGAAGATTTAAAGGAGCTACAATGTGTCACTGCTAGAAAAGTGAAAAGACACAAATACATGGAAAAGCAATATGCAACCCTCATGAAGAAGCTTCGAAACAATCCTAACCTTATAATTAACAAAGTGGATAAGGGAGGGAACATTGTTATATGGCCCCGTACAATGTACATGGAGGAAGCTAATCAGCATTTGAGTGATGAGGAATGTTATAGGTAGGGAAGCTTCAATGAAATCAAATGCCTGAAAGCAAATGTGCACAAAGAACTAAATCAATGGAAGAGGGATGGTTTACTGAGCAAGCCGGTACATAGTTTCCTCAAGAATGACTTCCCAGTGACCCCCACCCTCTATTTCATACCAAAGATACATAAGCAAGTTACACCTACTCCTGGGCGACCAATTATTTCTGCTCAGAGAAGCATCTTTTACACAGTTTCCAGATATGTTGACCACTTCCTGCATGACTTTGTTGAGAACCTAGCTTCTTTTATACGAGATACCGGACATTTCCTATCCAAACTAAACAACATAGAATGGAAGGCAGACTATGTTCTTATTGCTTTAGATATTAGCACCCTTTATACGAGTATCCAACATGCGGATGGACTCAATGCTGTAAAATATTTTTTAGATCAATGGAATATTATGTATAGTCAACACAATGTCATGCTTTTGAGAATGATACAATTGTGTCTTACTAATAACTTTTTTCTGTTTAACCCTTTCGATGCTGATGACGAGCTCAGCTCGTCATCACCCACGGGTGTCGTGTGCTGATGACGAGCTCAGCTCGTCATAACTGCAGCAAAAGAGGAATTTGCAGCACAGCCCAAAAATCCCCGCAGCAGCCATGTGGTTAACAGAGAAATCTATCAACAGCAGAAGGGGGTCGCTTTGGGGGCATGCTTCTCCCCCACCTATGCATGTTTGCATGTAGGGTGGTGGGAGGAGCATGTCCTCAGGGGGACACATAAATCAATATTTGAATCAAATGTAGTCCAGTTTTGGAGATTCATTGATGATATCTGCATGATATGGAGGGGCACAGAGGAGTCTGCCAGACACTTTGTCAGTACTATTAATGAAAATTATTTGAACTTACATTTTACGGCAGATATAAGCAAAACAAACATACAGTTCCTTGATGTTGAGTTATATGTGAACGATGACACAATCCAAACCAAACTGCACAGAAAACAAACTGCTGGGAACGCGATTTTACACGCCAAGAGTGCGAACCCAGGACACTTGATTAGAAGTATACCCTAAGGGGAATTCCTCAGAATGCGAAGAATATGTAGCACTGATTTAGACTTAGAGGTTTGTCAAACAGTAGCACATAAGAGATTTCTTGCACGTGGGTATTGCCCAAACGTGCTAGAGTGTGTTAAGATCAAGGCCAACAGCCGTAGTAGAGAGGAATGTTTGGCTGGATCAGGCAGCAAAACCAAGTTGAAAGATAACCTAGATCCCATCAGAAATCAAGAACAGATTAGCCTCATCATCACGTTTAACATGGAGGAAAGGAAAGTGAGAGGATCATTAAAAAACATTTGCCTTTGCTAAGAACTGACATCATCCTAGCTCAATTGTTACCAGAGGAATCATCTATCACTTTTCGAAGGGCTCCCTCCATGAGGGATGCCTTAGTGAAATCAAGTCCAGAAGTGGTCAACTCTAAGAACTGGTTATCGAGTAAAACAGGGTTCCACAGGTGCATATCATGCAGAGCGTGCAAATTTGGTGTGAACACTAGTGAATACTGCACTGCTTTTGATACTAATCCTATTAAGATCAAAGGACTATACACATGCTGCACAGAATATGCGGTGTACGTATTACAATGGACCTGTGGGCTAAAATACATAGGCAGCACGAAGTTGCAAACCTTTAACCGGATTCTCCAACATTTAAGGACAATTGTAAACGTGAATGAGAACTACCCAGTAGCCCAGCATTTCAAGATGGTACATAACAAAAACTTAAATGACCTCAGTTACTACATCATCGTCTCAGTGCCTAAGAGCATAAGGAGAGGCAACAGGGAGAAACAACTCAGGCAGCTAGAATCTAAATACATTATTTTACTAGATACTAGGATCCCAAAAGGTATGAATATGGGGGAAGACTTACATAATTTTCTTTAAAACTGCTAGAAGGAAGTACCCCATGGATCCCAGTTGTTGTCTGAATTTTAATGTAAGAACGTTTTTTTGCCACCTTGTTGCACATATTAAAATGAAATAAAATAAAATAAAATGAAATAGAATAAAATAATTTACTCCTTTGAGAATTTTACGAGATATGGATATCAAACTCTATGACTCTGAGTTAAACTCTGATAAGAGGTTTGGATTATTTTAGCATTCAGATAGGTAATGGAATTAGAAACAGAAATGGATTATGGAAATTAAAGTATTGGAATAACATTATATAACTTGACAATGCACAAATCATAGTTTAGATTAAGACAGTCAAGGGACTACTAAGCTGTATTGCACTTGCACTTTAATGCATTTATATAAAAATATATTTTTTTGTATACGCGATATAATATGTTTGGAGGTCAAGCTATAATGCAATGAATTTTAGCAATTTGTCCGTTCATGCATTCACAGTATTTAATAACTTTTATATGATTAATTTTAACCTGGAAGTTTGATATGCCATTTTAAATATCATTTTATCTGAGGTATTTGCACTGTGCACCATTTTTGCACTTTATCACTTTTTTGCACTAGCACTTTATTTTTCTGAGCATAGCACTTTAGGCATGACATGACAATATAGGATCGATAGCAATGGATGCGTACTACAGAGTTAGGCCACTTAGCCAAATGTGTAAATAGATGCCATATCGTATCTTCAACAATGTGGAGGAAAAACAGGTTTTAGATACTGTCATACATTGCTACTATATATTGCTGCTACATTTTTGCTGCTATATTTTGCTGAATGTGTTGTGGGTATATTTATAAGAAGTTTCATTATTTATATACTCCGTATTTTTCACTGATAGATCCTTTTTAATACTAGTGTCTATATACATAGTGTTTTGTTTAGCTCTACGTGTCATGTGACATGCTCAGCCAGAAAATGACCATTTAAACACTGCAATTGTAATCGAAAAGTCATGCGATCAAGGCAGCAGTGACGCAGCCAAAACGTGCCATGCTGGAGACAAGCTGAGAAATAAAGCATTGATTGACGAATCCTATCACCCTATGTGGTCTGTACCTGAGCATATTGCGATGGAATAGCTGTAATTCAGGACTGGTTGGTGGAATATATATATCAATTTTGGAAGAAGAAGAATTAATTAATGATAATACCATTGTGAATTTGACAGACACTGTTCTTGGCCAAGCTGAGAAACAATTATTATGTTATCCTTGGGACTGTCCTTTTGCCCCGAAAGTAACTTCGGCTACTGCAACACTCGGATAGACATTTTAAAATTTATTTGAAAGAGCAAATTTAGAAAATACTTTACAATCAAAAACAACCTTCAGCAAAAAAAAAGATCTGGAAAGAAGCAATTCCACTGCGCAGTGTGGTCTACAAGCCAAGGACATTGTATTGATGCAAACATTGCATGATCTGAGAGATAATGAAGCCAGTGCTAGCAGTTCCCAAGAGGCAGCTAATGGGGAAGGGATTAATATCACACACACAGAGAAAAGTCCATTCAAACCTGTGTCCAGGTTCATTCCGAATATGCCACGAGATGCCATTGACAACTACCATGATCGCATCACTGAGGAACTGAAAAAGTTGCAATATACCACCAAAAGTCATCAAAGGCCACCCGGTAAAAAAAATGGAACAGTATTCAAACCTTATGAAAAATTAAAGGACAACAATACTATTGTAATAAATCAATCTGACAAAGGTGAAAATGTCGTTCTCTGGGAAAAAAAAGCATATGTGAATGAGGCTTACCGTCACCTCAATGATGCACAATATTACATGAAATTAGATATTCTTGATCTGGTCAGTTCTCCGCTGCACACCTCCATCTTACTCAATAATTCCACCGTTTCGGGAGTTCTGTGACCCTTTGGATATTTGACAGACTTCAAGTCATGCCAGGAATTATTGTCCGCTTAATCATTGGAATCAGAAGAAAAAAAAAAGGGAAACCGGCAAAGGGACCTCAGGCAAGGAGAGATTATCGGTTATTGTCTAGATTCAATATAATTTTCCAGGATCTCCCAATATTTCATTTTTTTGGTTTGTTTCCCTTTTCTATCTAGACTACTAATTCTTATTACCGTGTTTAACCAGCTTTAATGTGTTGGGGGGACCGGTTTTGTCCAATTAATACATATCTCTCTACGAGCTAACAAGATCATAACAAATAATAAGTTTTCTTGGTGATTGTCTAACTTTATCTGATTCAGTTGAGTAGTGCAATATATCCCAAAAATAATTAAAATAATACTCACAGTTATTGGAGTTGCCAGTATTGCGGTTAGTCTTACCAATTTCTTGCCAGTATTGTGTGAGCGAGGGGCACCCACCGAACATATGTATATCATCCGCTTTTTCCTCTCCGCATTTGCTGCATGATTTTACTGAAGCTCCTTTGAATTTTGATAACTTTTTGGGGGTCCAGTATGCTCTATGTATAGAGAAAAGGTGGTTCCTCTTTAGTGGAGCGGCCTTTACACATAACCAACATTTTTCTACTGATTTTTTCCAGAGTTGACAAAGGTCTGAAACTTCATTTTGTAAGTCTTTCTTCCATATTTTTTCAGCAGTTGTTAGTTCTTCTTTTTCTGTTTCAATTAATGCCCAATACCATTTTGATACTTCCTTCTTTAATACTGTTTCACTCATTATTTCTGGTTCTAAGTTCTCCGGATCTGAGGCTCCCTTTGGAATGGTGCTTACCCAGCTGCTCAGTTGATAATATTTAAATTTTGAGATTTTACGATCTGTAATTATTTGCAAATGATCCCATGATAACAGGGAGTTTCCAGATAGTAGTTGTCCCCATTTTTCAATGCCATGTTGCCTAAGTGGTTTTGATAGAGAATCTTTTAAACAGTCAGGGGTGCCTGGGGAGTCCCATATTGGAGCCATATTACTATAATATGGAATCTGTGTGACGGATCTTATTTGATTCCAGATCTTAACGGCATTCTTCAGAACTTTTAATTTGACTTTTTTGAAAAATTTCGGGTGGCCAAACTTGAAGAGGAAGTAATCTTCGCCATTTGTCAGGTGTTGCAAGTATATTGGATATGCTTGATGTGCTTTCAGTAAAACTCTGATGTTTTTGAATTGGAAGGATCTGTAATATTCATATAAATCCGGACTTGCTATGCCCCCTTGTTCCTTCTTTCTCCTGAGTTTATTCCATGAGATTCTTGTACTCTTTGATGACCAAATAAAGCTGGATATTTCTCCTTGTATTTTTTTAGAGCTTCCTTCTTGAATTCTAATGGAATGTTATTGAAAAGATAAGTGAATTTTGGAATAATTGACATTTTAATTATATTAGATTTACCTAAGAAGCTTAATGGTAGACCTGACCAGATTTTGAGGAGCCTTCTCGTTTCATTCATAATTAGGTTAAGGTTTATTTCTGCTAGTTTTCCAAGATCTTGTGTTATGGTAATTCCTAAATATTTTATTTTATCCTTCAAGAGCGGTGAAGTTAATTGTAAGTTCCAGCTCATTATCTCCGTTTTATCAGTATTTATCAGATATCCTGAAACTTTACCGAATTTGTTCATTTCTTCATCAATTGCCATTTTAGAAAAATTGTAATTGTCCGTGAACACGATTAGATCATCTGCGTAGAGCGCTACTTTCCTTGTCCATTGTAAGTATCTGAAAGGTGTGATATTGGTGTTATTTCTGATAGAGCATGCCAGGGGTTCAATATATAAATTAAAAAGTAATGGAGATAAAGGACATCCCTGTCGTGTGCCTCTTTGGATCTCAATGTTATCCGTAAGATTGCCGTTAACAGCTACCTTTGCTCTTGGGTTCGAATAAATTTCTCTAACCATGTGAATAAAGTTAAACCCGAACTTGCTTTTCTCTATGCTTTTGATTAGAAAAGCCCAGTTAACACGATCGAAGGCTTTAGCGGCATCATATGTGATGAGTGTAAGAGGAAGATTTTCCAGTACCGCTATGTCGATTGTTGCTATTAGTTCATGCGTGATTTCTTGTATCTGTCTGCCCTTTGTAAAACCCTTTTGGTCCTTATCGATTAATTTGGGCATAACCTTAGATACTCTTTTCGCTATTATGTTCATGAAGATCTTATAATCGCAATTTAGGAGCGATATTGGTCTATATGATGCGCAGTTCTTTGGATTTTTTCCTGGTTTAAGCAGTATGCTTATTGTAGCATCGTTCCATGAGTCTGGGATCATTTCATGTTCCAAATATGTCTTATTCATCGTTTCAGTTAAAGGTTCGATTAGAGTTTCTTTCAATGCGATATAAAATTCATTGGGCAATGCGTCTGGACCTGCCGCTTTTCCTTTCTTTAATTGACTTATGGCGCTCCTTACTTCTTCTACTGTTATTTCGGAATTCATAAACTCCGCTTCTTCCTCCGTCAAACGCGGGAGTTGGATCTTTTCAAGGTAATTTTCAATTTCTTCTTCTGTTGGGTTTGTGTCCTCCTTATATATTGAAGTAAAGACATTGAAGAATTCCTTTCTTATTGCAACATCATCTGAAAAAACGGTTGATTGATCTTGATTATATATGTTTAAAATATTGTTTCTGGATTGATCTGTTTTCATTTTGCAAGCTAGGAATTTTCCACATCCTTCACCATATTCATGGTTTGCTAATTTACTGCTCTCCCATTTCTCTTTAATTATGTCCTCTAGATAAATTGTCAGGTTTTCTTTTGAGTTACGAAGTTTTTCTTCCAGTTTTCCCTTTTGTTCTTGCGGGACATCACATTCTAAGTGTAATTCAGCTTCTTTGATTTCTGTTTCCGTTTTCATGATGTCCTGTTTTTTTGTTTTGTGTTTATAGGCACCCAGGTTAAGCAGTTTTCCTCTTATTACCGCTTTATAAGCGTCCCATGTCATTCTTTTTGTTGTACCTGTTGCATTATCTTCAAAATATTGTCGGGTAGTTGCTATAAGTTCCTTCACGCATCGCTCATCCCTAAGGACTGTACGATCAACAGTCCACCTGCTAGGCGTTTGTGGTTGCGGAAGTGTTATGTTTAACTGGACAGCAGAATGGTCCGATAGGTGTGCGGGTAAGTGTTCGATACTTTTAACTTTTTCACGCAAATGTTTATTTATTAGAAAGAAATCTATTCTTGATTTATGTCCTAATTTTTTATTATGTAAGGTATATGGGTAGTTTTTTACTCCTTTTAGTTTCCACATGTCTTCTAGCAATAAATCTTTTTTATAGATCCCTAACCACTCCCTCACCTTCGGTAGGTTCCATTGTTTTGTTGGTGGGGATCTATCTTTTTTAGGATCTCCAATGAGATTGAAATCCCCTCCCATTATGATTGGAGCTGGGTATGTGAGGAGTTCAGAATAAAGCTTTTTAAGTGGCTCAGCGTCGTCCCTATTGGGGCCATAGTATCCCACAATAGTGAGAATACATTCTTCAATTCTGACTTTGGCGATTATCCATCTACCTTTGCTATCTGCTTTATCAATTTCTATTTTGGCGTTGAGGGATTTCTTTATGATAATTACTACCCCCTTTGTGTTACACTCTTGCGTTGTGTGTATACTTGCTCCAATCCAGTTTAGGTTTTTTGCTAATTGAGACCATTCTGCATTTGTTAAATGAGTTTCTTGTAGGATAATAATTTCACTTTCTATTTCTTTGAGATATTCCATAATTCTTCTTCTTCGAGACGGAGTTCTAAGCCCATTAACATTCCATGTTATTATTTTAATTGAACTCTCTTTTGCCATTTTAAGATGTTTTTACCTTTGAGGCAGCATTTAACTCCCTTGCCAATCTTTTTATATTCCAATTTTGAGGATTTTTTTTTTGTTTTTTCCCTACTTTGCTCCCCACCCGTGTGTATTTACAGTACTGCATTTTTGTGGATTCCTTTGGTTTCCCTCCCAGGGGAAGCCTCCTTTTTTCTTTTTCCAGGTGTTATTCCACCCGGTTTCGTGCTCCGTTTTCTCCAGGTAGTTTCTTCTTTTGAATTTGAGATAGGTTTGCGTTTCCCCAAATGTGTTCTATTGTCTGTTTTCTATGCCTCTGAGAAATTTTTTAATTCATTCTTGTTTATACTATATCAAGTGTGTCAAGTTTTTTTCCTATAATTCTTGTTTTTGATAGTTTATTCCTTATTCAGTTTGTCAATTTCGATTTGGTCTTTTATTAACTGAATGAGATTTTCTACCTCTACATTATTCTGAGGGAGGCGGGGAATTTTAGTTGTACGTTTGCTCCAAGTGATTTTAGCTCCTGCATATATTGCCCCAATTCCCATTGCCGGTCCTGCGTAATCTTACAAATATCTGATCTGAAGCGGAATGACCAGTTCATTTTGTTGAAACTCCCAGTTTTTAGACCCTCACTCAATATTTTTTCTTTTAGGGTATATGTTCTGAAATTTACCAGGATTTTCCTTGGAGTTTTCTTCTCTTTGTTCTTCCTAAAAGGGTCTCTATGGACTCTTTGGGTGTCTTCCGCTAAATCACAGTCTTTTGTCCATGGAAGGAAGTCTTCTAGTAGAGATATTACATAAGCCTTGATATCCGTTCCTTCTGAGCTTTCAGGGACGTTCAAAATGCGAATATTATTTCTTCTTCCTTGGTTTTCCAAAGATTCAAGTTTCTCTTTGACTATTTTATTGTTGTCCTTTAAAAGTCTTATCTCTCTTTGAGCGTTGTCCACTCTTTTACTTAGGGAGCCCAACTCGCTCTCTACTGCTGTAACTCTGACCCCTAAGTCATTTATTTTTTGGTCTAGACTTTCTACCGCCTCTTGTATTTTGTTCTGATTTGTCTCGGAGATTGCAAATTTTTCTCTCATTTCCCCCATTATTTTTTCCATCATTTTATCCAAACACAGCTCTAAAAAATTTCCTGTCTCGCCTTTGTCTACGGTTTCTTGCTCCTCTTCGTAGGTCTCTTGAGACTCTTGGGGCTCTTTATCATTTACGATTTCAGTTTGTAGTAAAGCGCTCGTACTTGGTTGACCTAACGAAACTGGATGTGAAGACTGAGTTGGTAACAGTGGGTCTTCCGTTGAAGGGGTCATCTTTGTAAATGGGTCTGGAGGAGCTGCTGACTGCATATTTCCTTCTGCAGGTTCTTCTATTTCTTTTAGAAAAGTGTGGTTGGTGCTCTGAGTACCTGCTGTTGTGCTTGAAAACTGTACAGGAGATATACCAGATGTATTTTTTGTACTCGTTGTATTCATTGAGTTGGTCGTACTACTGTCCCGAGCGTGGTTTCCACCTCTCACTTGCACCACTTGTTGTATTTTAAAATATGACCTCAATGAAGGAGTAATCTTTATTATCTTATCTTTGGATTTCTTTGATCCTCTACTTTTTATGGTCTCCGTTAGTTCCTCTAATCGTGAGGGGATTATCACAGATTTTTTAGTGCTCTTGGGAGTCATGCACTTTCTCTTTTTGTCTGTTGTAGGCTCTGTTTGCTTAAGTTTTGATTCCTAAGACAGTATGCTGATTTTCTTACTCCCTCTTCTAATCCTTCTTGCACAGGAGGAATGGTTCCTGAGAGCTTTCCTGTTCCCTTTCTTGCTCTGGATCTTGTAAAGTAGTTGGTGTTAGAAGGAGTTTCCTCCTTTTTGCTTTTTTTACTTTCACTTTCTCCTCGTGTTAAGACAGTGTGGTATTTATGGATATTTCCAGCGGTTTTAATTAGTAAGGCCGTGTTTTCTTGACTATCTGGTTTTAATTCTGCATGTTCAGCTGCACCAGCGCAACTGTAACCTCCTTTTTTTACCGCTGCAAGGGGACAGAGACTTTCGTTTACTTCTTTATTCATCCAGCAAATGTTTATTGACTTTTTTGCCTTAGTTTTATTCTCTCTGCCACAGTGACCTTTATTGCAGAATATGCCGCCAATGGACCTTTGAGTGAGGTTTTCCGAGTTAGTATTTGCCCAAATCGCCCTTTCCTCCACGCAGAAAAAAACTTGTTTATTCACTCGTATTTCACCCTCTCTAGACTTTGCACCAGCTCCTACCCCCTCTTTTTTGTCCGTGTAGGTTGTCACTATTATAGCTGGAACAACGCGGTTCTGTTCTCTACAATTGCTGCTGCCACTCTTCCCCCGAAAGACAAAACCAGTTTTGAGGAGTTTCCTCCTGCTTTCCCTGGCGGCCTCTCGAGCTCTCTTCCACAGCCCGCCTAACTATTCAGCTGCAGGGGGCGTCTGAGCCTGAAACGCGGCCGGGACCAGGCTTCGCACTGGAGCTGTATACCAGCCTGTCATGTGGTCCCTTTCTTCCCCTTTCTTCCACTCTGCATGTGCGACTTTAATGGTTTAGGAGCCCGCAGAACAACAGCTGCAGTGTGTCTCTCCACCTCCGCCGTACACCCTGGCTCACCGCGGCTCACCACGGCTCACCGCAGCTCTCACTCTCTCTCGGTGCAAGTAACGGGGGATCGTCAGAGGTAACAGGGTCTCGCTGATTTTTTCCGAGATTACTCAGAAGTAGGTGTCAGTGCGATGGTTAGCAGATGGCGGGTGGCGAGTAAAGCGTTTGGCGAGAGTTCTTAGCAGGATACCGAAGCGAGTTTCATGAAGCTTTGTTAGTCTTTTAATTTATTGCTCAGACGCGCATTCTTATCACAATGTTTTTTCGCAAGTACTCTAGACATTTGGGAAAGCATATGCGGCAGTTACCTGGAGATTTTCGCGGAGCTCGCGACCAGCGTCTTCAGCCGGCCGCCATCTTCCCCACCTTCTCTGGGTTTTGTTAGCTCAGTGAGAAAGATTAAAAAAACATATAAAGATGATTTGAATGAGTGGAAAAGAGAGGGGCTCATTTCCAAGGATGAACATACATTTCTCAGCAATGATTTTCCAATCCTTCCCAATATATACTTCATTCCAAAGGTACATAAAAAAGACACACCAGTTCCGGGAAGCCCCATTGTGTCTTCTATAAAGATTACCTTTGAGAACACTTCAAAATATATCGATTTCTATCTTCAGGAATTTGTGACAGGATTTCCAGCCTATATTAAGGACACCACTGAGTTTCTTTACCTTTTGAATGACTGTGAGTGGTCTAATGATTTCTTGTTTTTAACAATGGACATATCCGCTCTATATACCAGTATCGCCCATGCAGATGGCATAAGAGCTGTGAAATTCTATCTAGACAAAAGACCTATTGAAATGTATCGCCACAACCAAATGATAATCAAGATGATTGATAGATGTCTCGATAATAATGTTTTTATGTTTGACAATGCTGTCTTCAAACAACTAAGAGGTGTGGCTATGGGGGCATGTTTCTTCCCCAGCTACGCGGGGCTCCACGTTGGCTGGTGGAAGGACAACATGCCACTGGATGGTCTGCACACATTGTAAGGTACTGGCGTTACATCGATGATGTGTTCATTGTTTGGCGAGGGACTAAGGAGCAGGCAAATGATTTTGTCAATAGTATCAACGATAATGAGGTAAACCTCCATTTTACTGCCAGTATAGACACTAAGATGACCAATTTCCTTGATGTTCAAGTCCAAGTAATGGAAGGTAAGATTGAAACTTGTCTTTATAGGAAGTCTAAATCAGGAAACACTATACTACATGATGGCAGTTTTCATCCCCAGCACACCATGGCTAGCATACCATTTGGGGAATTCCTCAGGATCCATAGGACATGTAGTACTCCTGAAGCAAGACAATATCATCAACAGGAGGCTAAGAAAAGACTGGAAGCGAGAGGATATAATTCTAGTCGCTTAGATATAGCTATGAAGAAAGCAAATGCCCTCAGTCGTCTTTCTCTTTAGGATCCTAATAGGAATTCACATGTAGTGGAGACCAACACTGCTAGCATGGGGGAAATCAGGTTGATTACTGGTTACAGTAGACCGGCCAGACAAATTAAGAAATTTGTCAAAAGAGAATGGCCCATCATTCTTACTGTATGTGAGAAAAACAAGGACCCCCTGGGGACCGATCTGTATTCCTAGGGCAGGGTAAACACCTATGTGAGTAAAAACGCCTAGGACATCAGCATAATTAAGTGACCAAATTAATTTAAGCCAGCAGGTGTGAAGAATAAACAAAGAAAAAAAATTGTATACAATATATAAATTTAATAAGTATTGATTAAAAATCATATAGACAGGCAAACTATATGACGGGGTTAAAAATACAATTCATTAAAACTCAACAAGAATGTCATACTACAATGCAATTCCTCAAAATCATACATATAGTGCAAAAAACAGTACATTCATATACTTTAAATGACATAAAAAATACAATCATAAAGCAACTCGACGCGCGTTTCGGCAGAAAACCGCCTTCTTCAGGAGTCTCTGCTGATAATCTAGAGAAGCAATTATAAAGAAAAAAGATATATGTCACACAAGACTAGATATTTTTCACATATTTAACATACTTGTTTAACAGATTCTAAAAACTGCTAGCTTCACTACAATCTTCCAACAAAGGAGAATATATTCCGCATCGCGAATACGTCTAAACTCACACCTTCTAGAATTAAACATTATACCATTTTGGTCACCTCATGTCAATTGATTGACAGATATTCACAGAACTACATTGTACAGTACTTATCTGTATTAACACACTGTTACTAACATCTACACATTTTTAAATTATAGAAAACTTCATAAATATATATAGTCAGAGCCACTGGATTAAATGCTAATGCCTGATCAGTGATTAAACCTTTGTACGGGGATATTAGATGGAAAAAGAGAATATTTTGAACACAATGGTAAAGAGATCAGTAACGAAATGTGAGGTGAATATTTTGCCTGATGACATGTATTGCTTACTATGGTGTATCTTCTCTAATGGCTTTATTCAACTTGAGAGGTTTCAGACTGATGGCTTTATTACGTTGGTGAGAGATCAGATTGGTGACTCACCCATATATATTTCCTACTTGAAGGCAAGTATTACCTTATATTGTACAGGTCCTATTTTTCACTTGATTTTCAACCGTGAACCTCAAACGGGTAGTTCTGAGGTGCGGGCGATGATCAATGGGTTATTTGATATTATCCCGGTACTCTGATAATACAAACAAGACAACACCATAGGATCAGATGTACGCCTAGCTGTCTAAATAACTTAAAATAGTTGACTTACTGAAAATGAAACATTGTATAGAGGAGGGAATAACAGAGAAGATAAGGGGGGAATTACCTCTAAAAAATTATAGGAAGAACGCTTCGTGAATGACCGTGGTTACTGATGCTGCCAGGTAAGACACTTGATTTGTAGCTGTAAATTCGAAAAGAAGGGACTGTAGTCGGTAATCGTAGATAGTAGTGACCAAACTGAAAGAGGCGACTGATATCTACTGATCTTTGCTATTGATGGTAAAAGCATATACCTACCTCTCGATTTCGCAAGGAAGATCTTATAGGGGGGTTCTGAAAGCGTAATGGTACAGCTCGGTGTTCCCGGAAATGGCGGAACCCGAGGGCCTGCAAAGATATGAGAATGATTTCTAGGGTGATAGAACAACCAGGATTGTTAATTTATAAAAGATTGCAGATGTTACAAAAAGCGAAATTCTGTTTTAGGCAAGTAAATATTAACTAGGGATTAATGATGTCCGCTAGTTGTGCAGAAAGTGAGCATATACCTTTCAATTTGTAACAAGTGGCAGATGTTACATAAGGCAAATTTCTGTTTTATGCAACTAAACAGTGGCTAGGGGCTAATGGTGTCCACAAGTAGTGGAAAAAAAGGGGAACACATACCTTTCGTGTTTCTAGAGACTTTATTTTAAGGTTTCTTGGTCATGGCAGGCAATATTCGGCGTACGGGAGATGGCGATAAAGATGACGCTAAAGGGAAAATAAACAGCACGGTTTCAGAGTGATGCGCTGTGTATTCTTCTACTTATTATTATTAACAAGGGGGGATTTTTTCGAAGTGATGAACCAGCAAAGTACTGGGTCCCTCAACCTAAATGCGGCAGTTCTTACCTTGTTTAGACGATAAATCAGACGGACAGCAAGATGGTGCTGCTCCAATCGGACGTAGACCGTCGCTTCGGGATTCGTCAGCCGTGAAAATAAAGCCAGTTCAGAAGAGCTTGTATTTAAAGCCCCGATATTGGCGCGAACCAAGCGAGGAGGTGGTAAACAGAGATGAAGGACTGTTTAGCCACGGCATGTAGATATATCGGACCGTTTCAAAATGGCGTATCAAATCGTGACTGTCATGATAAATTTAGTTGAGAAAGTGGATCATATTGATACTTTCATTTAGAGATAACAATCTAAATTAATATGATACATAGCTAGACGATGTGTGTACGCAACCAAGTGTACGGGCACGATAATACACTCAAGTTCCGTAGTGGTCCTCCAGAAAGGGACTCATTTAAAGATGGCGCCCCATTTAGCTGTCAATGTTTATTACCTTGGCCGGATATTTACACATAGACCGAGATACAAATGACCCGAGCCGATGGACTGACTCGGTAATTGGTTGCTATATGGACAAAGAGTTGTCCCGATATTTGTAATGTCCAAGGGCTAAATCGTGTCTTATTTAAAAAGGGGTAGAAATAGCTGAAAAAGATATTTCCAACTTCTAATCACTATATTAAAGCGTAACAAAAATTGTTACACAGATAGATATATACTATGTTGTTAAACAAATACTGTGAACTTAGCAATCATTAAGGATGGATAGTAAAGCCTAGGGATGATTAATTAAATATACCTCATACCCTGTGGGTCGGCATATTAAGGCGCCAATAGGTCGGTATATAAAGGTGCCAAGATGTACATAGATACATACTAACTAAATATACATATACAGTTAGCAGTTAGCAGAGGTTATGGTTTATGTCATGAAGGAATCATGCTGATGCATTATATGATAGGTAGTCGTCATTCAACAGATTGGGTTACTTAAGGGGGACATATGAGTTACCAGTAATTGAGAGGGGTTAGAAGCACTGGTAACCCTGAACAGTCGTTTATCTGTAGTTAGTGACTAATTTAAGTGATAGCGTTCTCCCACGGTATCTCAGCATTTAGTCCTCTTTTGAAGGTGCCCATGGCAAAAATCCAATAGACTTCTCTTTTACGTCTGACTTTGTCACCACCTTTGTTGTCAGGGAGTCTAATCTTTTCTAGAATACACCATTTAAAGTCATCGGGTCCATGCTGTTTCTCTGCAAAATGTTTGACAAGGGGTGCCAGAGTTTTGTTTGTACGAATGGCAGACCGATGTTCAGTAAGCCTGGTTTGTATGGGTCTAGATGTTTCACCCACATAGCCCAGAAGACAGGGACACCTGATAAAATATATGCAATTGGCTGTTTTGCAGTTCATAGAGTTGAAAGAATAGGCACAGGCGCACAGCAGGAGGTTGATAAGGAAGTTGAAAAAGATTTGGTGAGAGGGAGAAGGTAAGTTGAAGGTGCTCTAACAGGCGACGCAACTGTCCAGGTGCGTTGGGCTACTATCTGAAGATGAGTGCGCTACGTGGGTACGTGGGCGCATCCCTGTATGATAGGCACACTTGTAAATGTTCAGGTAGCCTGACTCAAATATGGGTTCAATCGAAAATAGTTCAAGAAGATGAGTTCAAAGTTTCATCATCATTTGTATTTAGTGGATTCACAAAAGTGTACAGTCAAGCGTTACATGTAACGCTTGACTGTACACTTTTGTGAATCCACTAAATACAAATGATGATGAAACTTTGAACTCATCTTCTTGAACTATTTTCGATTGAACCCATATATGTGTTCATATTGTCCAAAAATTCAATCTGGTTGTTGTTGTATTGTGCTGTGAATCTAAGGTTGTCATCAGCCAAATTGATCCACTCTAAAAATTCACGAAGAGTCTCTTCCCCATTGGTCCAGATAAAAAAGATGTCGTCAATGTATCTGGACCAATGGGAAATGGACTCATAAACACGGTACGACACATTGTAAACTCTAACTGGCACATTTTAAATTCGAACCCAACTAACTGTAAACTTGATAAACCAATGTTCGCCCATCGTAGGAATAAAAATCTTAAGGATCTGATTGTGCACTCTCGCTTCACCAACAATAGCGTTTGTTCAGAATTTGTCCAAAGATCTCTAACAAACAATTTTCCGGTCAGAGGCACAGTTAAATGCTCATCCTGCAAGTCCTGCAATAGTATTATCACGGGAGAATCCTTTGAACACAATGGCTGCCGAGTTAGCGCCAAAGACATGTGGAACTGCAAAACAGCCAATTGCATATATTTTATCAGGTGTCCCTGTCTTCTGGGCTATGTGGGTGAAACATCTAGACCCATACAAACCAGGCTTACTGAACATCGGTCTGCCATTCGTACAAACAAAACTCTGGCACCCCTTGTCAAACATTTTGCAGAGAAACAGCATGGACCCGATGACTTTAAATGGTGTATTCTAGAAAAGATTAGACTCCCTGACAACAAAGGTGGTGACAAAGTCAGACGTAAAAGAGAAGTCTATTGGATTTTTGCATGGGCACCTTCAAAAGAGGACTAAATGCTGAGATACCGTGGGAGAACGCTATCACTTAAATTAGTCACTAACTACAGATAAACGACTGTTCAGGGTTACCAGTGCTTCTAACCCCTCTCAATTACTGGTAACTCATATGTCCCCCTTAAGTAACCCAATCTGTTGAATGACGACTACCTATCATATAATGCATCAGCATGATTCCTTCATGACATAAACCATAACCTCTGCTAACTGCTAACTGTATATGTATATTTAGTTAGTATGTATCTATGTACATCTTGGCACCTTTATATACCGACCTATTGGCGCCTTAATATGCCGACCCACAGGGTATGAGGTATATTTAATTAATCATCCCTAGACTTTACTATCCATCCTTAATGATTGCTAAGTTCACAGTATTTGTTTAACAACATAGTATATATCTATCTGTGTAACAATTTTTGTTACGCTTTAATATAGTGATTAGAAGTTGGAAATATCTTTTTCAGCTATTTCTACCCCTTTTTAAATAAGACACGATTTAGCCCTTGGACATTACAAATATCGGGACAACTCTTTGTCCATATAGCAACCAATTACCGAGTCAGTCCATCGGCTCGGGTCATTTGTATCTCGGTCTATGTGTAAATATCCGGCCAAGGTAATAAACATTGACAGCTAAATGGGGCGCCATCTTTAAATGAGTCCCTTTCTGGAGGACCACTACGGAACTTGAGTGTATTATCGTGCCCGTACACTTGGTTGCGTACACACATCGTCTAGCTATGTATCATATTAATTTAGATTGTTATCTCTAAATGAAAGTATCAATATGATCCACTTTCTCAACTAAATTTATCATGACAGTCACGATTTGATACGCCATTTTGAAACGGTCCGATATATCTACATGCCGTGGCTAAACAGTCCTTCATCTCTGTTTACCACCTCCTCGCTTGGTTCGCGCCAATATCGGGGCTTTAAATACATGCTCTTCTGAACTGGCTTTATTTTCACGGCTGACGAATCCCGAAGCGACGGTCTACGTCCGATTGGAGCAGCACCATCTTGCTGTCCGTCTGATTTATCGTCTAAACAAGGTAAGAACTGCCGCATTTAGGTTGAGGGACCCAGTACTTTGCTGGTTCATCACTTCGAAAAAATCCCCCCTTGTTAATAATAATAAGTAGAAGAATACACAGCACATCACTCTGAAACCGTGCTGTTTATTTTCCCTTTAGCGTCATCTTTATCGCCATCTCCCGTACGCCGAATATTGCCTGCCATGACCAAGAAACCTTAAAATAAAGTCTCTAGAAACACGAAAGGTATGTGTTCCCCTTTTTTTCCACTACTTGTGGACACCATTAGCCCCTAGCCACTGTTTAGTTGCATAAAACAGAAATTCGCCTTATGTAACATCTGCCACTTGTTACAAATTGAAAGGTATATGCTCACTTTCTGCACAACTAGCGGACATCATTAATCCCTAGTTAATATTTACTTGCCTAAAACAGAATTTCGTTTTTTGTAACATCTGCAATCTTTTATAAATTAACAATCCTGGTTGTTCTATCACCCTAGAAATCATTCTCATATCTTTGCAGGCCCTCGGGTTCCGCCATTTCCGGGAACACCGAGCTGTACCATTACGCTTTCAGAACCCCCCTATAAGATCTTCCTTGCGAAATCGAGAGGTAGGTATATGCTTTTACCATCAATAGCAAAGATCAGTAGATATCAGTCGCCTCTTTCAGTTTGGTCACTACTATCTACGATTACCGACTACAGTCCCTTCTTTTCGAATTTACAGCTACAAATCAAGTGTCTTACCTGGCAGCATCAGTAACCACGGTCATTCACGAAGCGTTCTTCCTATAATTTTTTAGAGGTAATTCCCCCCTTATCTTCTCTGTTATTCCCTCCTCTATACAATGTTTCATTTTCAGTAAGTCAACTATTTTAAGTTATTTAGACAGCTAGGCGTACATCTGATCCTATGGTGTTGTCTTGTTTGTATTATCAGAGTACCGGGATAATATCAAATAACCCATTGATCATCGCCCGCACCTCAGAACTACCCGTTTGAGGTTCACAATTGAAAATCAAGTGAAAAATAGGACCTGTACAATATAAGGTAATACTTGCCTTCAAGTAGGAAATATATATGGGTGAGTCACCAATCTGATCTCTCACCAACGTAATAAAGCCATCAGTCTGAAACCTCTCAAGTTGAATAAAGCCATTAGAGAAGATACACCATAGTAAGCAATACATGTCATCAGGCAAAATATTCACCTCACATTTCGTTACTGATCTCTTTACCATTGTGTTCAAAATATTCTCTTTTTCCATCTAATATCCCCGTACAAAGGTTTAATCACTGATCAGGCATTAGCATTTAATCCAGTGGCTCTGACTATATATATTTATGAAGTTTTCTATAATTTAAAAATGTGTAGATGTTAGTAACAGTGTGTTAATACAGATAAGTACTGTACAATGTAGTTCTGTGAATATCTGTCAATCAATTGACATGAGGTGACCAAAATGGTATAATGTTTAATTCTAGAAGGTGTGAGTTTAGACGTATTCGCGATGCGGAATATATTCTCCTTTGTTGGAAGATTGTAGTGAAGCTAGCAGTTTTTAGAATCTGTTAAACAAGTATGTTAAATATGTGAAAAATATCTAGTCTTGTGTGACATATATCTTTTTTCTTTATAATTGCTTCTCTAGATTATCAGCAGAGACTCCTGAAGAAGGCGGTTTTCTGCCGAAACGCGCGTCGAGTTGCTTTCTGATTGTATTTTTTATGTCATTTAAAGTATATGAATGTACTGTTTTTTGCACTATATGTATGATTTTGAGGAATTGCATTGTAGTATGACATTCTTGTTGAGTTTTAATGAATTGTATTTTTACCCCCGTCATATAGTTTGCCTGTCTATATGATTTTTAATCAATACTTATTAAATTTATATATTGTATACAATTGTTTTTCTTTGTTTATTCTTCACACCTGCTGGCTTAAATTAATTTGGTCACTTAATTATGCTGATGTCCTAGGCGTTTTTACTCACATAGCCATCATTCTTACTGACCAGACATTAAAGGAGGTGGTCCCGATGACCCCTACAGTCATGTTCAGAAGAGCGTATTCCATGCACAATGAACTAGTGACTTGTAGTCCAGAGACCAGTCAAACTGGCAATTGGTTGTCCCCTTGATGGAGCAAAGATGTGCACGTGAAGCGACTTGCTTGAAATCATGAACCTCTAAATAATATTAATCAACTAATCGACCTGTTTTGTCTTATTAATCTGCCCCTTGTCCGACATTTGAGTGTCCGAGAGATGCTTGCTTATGTATCTATTAACAATAATACGCTTGCAACCTAAAATGGCCACTGCAACGCAGGAATTTAGACTGCTCATGCGTCGGTCATACCCATGTGACGTGAAGTATTCAATGTCTTGGTGGGAAAATAGTTGCTCATGCGCAATAGAACTAAGATGGCTGCTCTGTGTTCTCACATGCTCAAAGCTTGCCATTGCCGCTTTCCCTAAGCTGTTCATTCTGCATAATCCTAATGCTTTAGTTATTATAAAGTAATGGGAGTAGTATAGTAGTTCATGGTATACAGTGAAATCATTTATTCTATGTTCTAAAACTGTTTCTTTTCCATTTCATGTACACTTCGAAACTTGGCCTATTATAACATGCTGTACTCCATTTTGAATGAAACTGCGTCTGCGCGAGATCTGCGAGTCTCCAGAGCAGATGACCTTTGAATCTCCAGCAAGGAGCTGATTGAATGGGAAGATGCTTATGGGAACCTGAACTTCAACCCAGCTAGAAGAAGCTTAACTGTACTACAATTGAAACAAATGTATACGATGTTATATTCACCATTGTTAACCGAAACGCATATGTCCTGAGAACCTGGAATTTAAGGGGCGGGTACGGAAACTGAATAAAGAGCCTGAGAAAGTCTAGAAAATAGGTGGTGTGATGACCTGTCCTCCTCCTTTGTCCAATCAAAATTGGGGATCCTTACACTTGCAACATTGGGGGGTGGAACACTGACCCGAAAAACAGTATAACTAGCGTAGGTTTAGCTAGAGAAATTGTCCGACTTGTCCGAATAGGTGACCTGTCACTGACCCAACGTACTCTATAGGTGACTGAAACAGAGAGCTGCGGAGCACTCTGTTGAGAGGTTCAAGAAACCCATTCGGGGATTTGGGAATTGAAAGTGCTGGCGAAGCACTCTGCTGAAAGGTTCAAGAGACCCAATCGGGGTTTTGGCAGATTCCTTGCAGAGAGGGAGTAGCGCAGGAGTTGCAACCGAAGCTGCAGTTGTTGGTCGTAACCTTTGGTGAACCGGTCCTGATCCAAATTCTGGGGTTATCCTGTCCTGACTGTCCATGAGCTGCACCTGCTCGCCTACTGGCACCTAAGTCCTTGGGGTTTCTTCCTGTCTTTTCCAACTGACCCATGGCCATGGTTGGTCTTCACTCTATCCTAGGTAAATATAAAGTCTGTGTGGATGATTACCTATCTAAATTTGCATTTCCTTTTCTAAATTCTCGAATACTGCAAAACTTTGATTACATATGTTCCTTTTACTCTATCTCTTGAATAGCTATACGCTGTTTATGATTTTGATTATAGATAGTCTAATTTGTTTTAACCTTATGCTCATGACATATGATGATGGAGATGATTAGATAAAACTTTGAACCTACCCAAAGTCTGTGGTAATTTCAATATTTTACAAATGTTATAAATGTTCTTGAGTACCTAGCTTAAAACTCAACTCCCTGATCCAATGTGTTTTGATTCCTAGTATCTACATTGCTAGGTTAACAGATATAGGAATTAGGAGTATAGAATCACAAAATATACTGATAGTAGTGCGTGAGTTACCTAAGTAAATGATTGAAGGTGTGTAGATTTGAAATTATGGGCCCAGGTGAGTATTAGTAAACATTTCTTAGCTGTGTGACCTGCGCGCTCTATCAGTATACTATTCTGGTAAGCAGAAGATGGTTAGGGATTAGTTAAAGTTAGGTAGTTAATTAGTTAGTAGGTTAAATTCATATTTTATTGACAGATCAAATGTACTATTAGTGAAATGTTTATTGATGCTGCTATTTAGAAGTTTATGTACTAACTAAAATTGTGCGTACCTGTTATATGTTTTGTCTGGAATCCCCGGGGGCAGAATAGCGGGTGGTAATAGAAGCCACATCGCAGTGAGGTCACTTACTAGAGGAAAATTAGTGCATGGTTAGGCAGAACTGGAAGCACTAATTAGGGTTTTCTGTATGAATGATTGAATAAATGATAGCAACGAGTTCGCTAGCAAAACTTCTATTGTGATATAACCTAGTAAGGGTCCCACAGAAGGAGTAGCAGGTTTGTCAGAGCTTGATTGATCGCAAAAGGGTTCGCTGGTGAAACTTTAGACTTAGGATATCTCCCTGAGTGGATGAGTCGAGGGAGTAGCAGGTTCTCTAATGCGTGCGTGACGGATAGGCAGAAGGGATCTATCCGCAGTATATGAAAAGTAAACAGAAGAGGTTTACTTGCAGTGAAATAAATCTTTGCTTTCTAGACACTCGAGTACAGTGGCGAATGTTTTTCGTTGTAAATTAAGGAAAGCACTTGCACTCTAAAGAAAGAAATTGAATTTCAGTTACCTTGTGAAGGAGGGAGTCAGTTGCGGAGCTGCGCTGATGTCACTCAGTGCCGCGCTGGTATTGGTCGAAACAGCAGGCGTGTAGCTGAGAGAGTATTGTAAAGGAGGGGTGAGCGCAGGAGCGTGAGAACTTGACTCACGGGGAAAAGCTGCGCATCCATTGTTTAAAAATTACTTGCAACCACAGTGTTGATTGGTTGTCGAGAAAAATAAGACGCGCTAGTATTGGAAGTGATTTTGTAAACAAAGAAAACTTGTAGAAAGTATATGTGGTATCCAACTTTTCCAGAGATTAGACCTGATACCACATACCAGGGGTTTGCAAGAGAACAGACGATACAAGGTAGACCTCGCAAAATGTACGGAAGCAAGAGAAAAATGACTTTCGTAGACAAAGTTAAAAATTATTTCAAGAAAGACAAGCCCATTAAAACTAGAGAAGGAGTTAATATTCCCCCACCAAACACTCCCGCATCCTTCATGATGTTTGATAAAGGTTACCATTCTTGTGTATGGTTAGAGAACTGGGTGGAATATACCAAAGATGATGCAATTTTAGCATTCCCTTTAGAAGGTACCTTTAATGGAAGAATTTTGTTCAACTTGAGAACCCGCATGAATGATTTACATCTCAGACCTAGATTGACACAATATGAGGCGTTAGAGGAATGGGAAATAGAAGCTTTTGAGCGGGACAGACCAAGAAATGACAAAGGGTTAAGTAAGTTTTACCCAAAAGTTAAAAGAGAAACCAAAGAAAATAGAAGGAAAGAATGGAGACAGAATATGCTAGTGGAAGGACTTTACCCAGTCCTAATGGTAGAGGAGCCTGTGGGAGGTAAAAGGACTGAGAAAACAAGACATTGAATGACTAGTGGTGATTCCGATGATGATTACATGGAGGATTTATTAATGAAAAATCCACCACCCTATAATGAAGAAATGAGAATAGTAAATCCAAATAACCCGTTCTTTAGGCCTTCCTGTATGAGGGGTCAATCACTTCGAATCCGACTGCTACGTTTTTTAAGCCACCTTTAATTCCGCAAGTGATACATGAGACCTCCATCGAGAGGGTATTACAAGAACGAGAAAAGGAAGCTTTAAATAAACAGAGAAGTAAATTAATTCAGAATATTTCCCAATTAAATACAAGTCCTGAGGCTTTGACAATACCAGTAACTATTGGCCCAGTTGTTCCCTTGTACGGAGATAAACAAGCTAGTCCAAAAGCTCCAGTTATAACTACATCAGTAGTACAGCCAAGAAAAGAACCCCTGATAGTAGATGATCAGGCAAGTGAATGTGAATCAGTGATTTCCATAATGGATCTACCAATATGAGAGCCTGAAAGTGGTTCCATGAGAAAAACCACTCCTGTACCCGCAAGGGAAGTACAGATAGAAACTTCATCAGGTACGAGAAGTGCCACTGTAGTAACTCCTGAAGAAATAGAGAGATGGACCCGAGAAATAGAGAGACCAAAAATGCAGCCCAATCCATTAGACTTATATAAATTAAGAATTGAAATAGAAGAATTGATGCCTGGAAATGTGGGATTAGAAAGATTAAATACTCTTAGTGAAGACGAATTGCTGTTTGTCTGTAAAAGCATCACTAGAAATACAAAGGTGTTTCACGAAAAATTAATGGATATGGCAGCTAGCATGGGAATTGACATTGGCAAATCTAACGTGTTGCAGAAACCTTATCGAGTAGAATTCTCTGACAAAGATTTGGAAAACATGAATGTGTCAAGGAAAAAGGTCCAGATCAGAGAGCTGATGAATTTAATGCAGAAATGGGGTGAACTAGAGAAATGGAAAGCAAGGTGGGCAAAGAAAAAGGAGGAAGTACGGTCAAGACAATTGGCTTCAGAATATGTCTTAAAAGAGGCAGAAAAGGTAGAAAAATTATGTCCCATGTGAGAAGTGCCAGGTGGATGATATGTACATGTGCCATGGTCCAGACAAGATATTGTATCATTTACAAATGACTTCCCAAAATTGCGAGAAAAACCTGTAGAGTGGTATAGACAGGTCGAGAGATTTGTGAAAGTTTCAAAATGCCTCCTGAAAGATCTAGATGGTTTCTTCGACATTGTAGTCCCTGTAGATCTGTGGACAGAATGTAAAATTGCTGTTGATTGGCCAAATGAGGAATACCCTAGAGACCCAAAGACAAGGGCTCCTTCCGAAGATGTCATGAGAAAGTACAATCAGGTGACGTTGTACCTAAAAGGAAAGGTGCCTGCAAAAGAGACAGACTGGACCCGAATAGATAGAACTACTCAGAATCGAGATGAAACTGTACATTCATATTATGAGCGTCTGCTACAAGTGTTCAAAACGTATAGTGGCCTGGACAATATCAAAATGAAAGACATGACCCACTTTATTTATCGATTTGTGTTAGAGTTAAGGCCTGAAATCTCACAATGGATCAAAGACAATAAAATCTGTTGGCAGGCTAAACCAATTGATGAAGTCCTTAAATATGCTAAATACTGTGAAGATGAGCTAGAAAATAAGTGAAAAGAGTTAAAAGAAAAAGTCATGTGGGCACAGGTAAAATTAGCAGAGCACCAAGAACAGCAGTTAAGCAAAATGACAAATACTCAGAATCAGAGCCCTGGGAGTGGGGGAAAACCGAGGGTAAAAATGAGTAGAGAAGAGGCCAGGAAAAAGTTCCCCTGCCACGGGTACGGAAAGATGGGGCACTGGAGGGATGAGTGTAAGTCTGTGCAGAATGATAATGTACAAATTAATTATTTAAATCCACAGGCGCAGAATGAGGTACCACGGAAGACCCAGCAACAGGTAAAACAGAATCAGTTGCCTCGTGCACCTAGGCCAAATTATAGGAGCAAAGCACAACAGGGTGAAGACACCGAAGTTTGGGAAGGAAGGGAGGATAGAAATGCAGCAACTTCGCAATTTCTGTTAAATGATACATTCCTTTGTGACGAACCGTACTGACGGTGCCTGAGTGGGGAGGACGAGGAGTGCGTGCTTGGCGCCTCCTTTCCGGTGGACCAGTCAGGGCCATACATTGAAGGAAAGGTTGAAGGAAATGACGTCACCTTTCTGTTGGACACTGGTGCTACCCGTTCTACTGTGAGAACAGCAGACGTTCCAAACCTACCCCTCTCGAGAGAAGCGATCCAAGTAGTGGGCGTTTCTAATAAATTAATTAGTACCCCAGTTACAGAACCTAGGGAAATTACAATAGGGAAGTTCAAAGAGATGCATAAATTAGTTGTTTGTGATTTGAGTCCCGTGAACTTACTAGGACGAGATTTGCTGTGCAAAATGAACTGTACCATCTTTTGCACTCCAAATGGCGTCGAAATTCAGACCTCAGATGAAGACGGAATAT
Organism: Lissotriton vulgaris; assembly: GCF_964263255.1. Lineage (NCBI taxonomy): Eukaryota > Metazoa > Chordata > Amphibia > Caudata > Salamandridae > Lissotriton > Lissotriton vulgaris. Next base: position 1,163,351,857 of record NC_141687.1, on the reverse strand, counting down.
ATAAATTAATGCTGATAAGACCTGACTCAGAAATTAAAAGACTGACAATACAAGACTTACCTGAAGAGCTCCAACAGACAGTGAAAGCAGAGGTGTGGGATTTTACTGTAAAAGTTGTAGGATTAATGGCAAATATTGACCCAATTAAAATTACCATAAAAGAAGATGCAGTTTACCCGAATACTCGACAGTATAAAATGAGTGCAGAAGTAAAGGCAGGGGTTGCTATTGAAATAAAAAGGTTGTTGGAATCAGGCATTGTACAAGAGGTGTTGAGCAGTCCTTGTAATTCACCCATAATTGGAATTAAGAAACCCAGTGGTAAGTACAGGGTAGTACAGGACCTGCACAAGGTTAATAAAATCGTTGTTCCTTGCTGTCCTATTGCGCCAAACCCTGCAGTGATTTTGTGCCAAATACCATGGAATGCTGTATGGTTTACTGTCATTGATTTATGCCATGCATTCTTTTCAATTCCATTGCATCCAGACAGCAAATTTATTTTCTCATTTGAATTTGACAGTCATGTTTACGGATCACTGACATAATATCGAGGGACATAATATCCACTACCAAAAATATCGGTGAAAAAATATCGACATACAGAATATCGCCTTTGTATCTACAAACAAGTAAGTACAAAAATATCGAGTAAAAAATATCTTTTACAAAAATATAGTTTGTAAAAATATCGACTTTATTAAAAACAATGTTAAATGTAATTAATATTAAAAAATATTTACTAAAATATACTTAAAAATACTTACATTACCCTATAATAATTAAATAATTAATTAAAGTTATAAAAATATTTGTTAAAACATATATATATAGTAACATAATATAATTAAAAAATATCCAATAATATTACCGTAGGATAGCGGAAGTATAAAATTACTATTCCCACTCCAGAGAGTGCAACAGTAGATAAGGTGTTGGATAGCGTAGAGGTAAAAATTACTATTCCCACTCCGGAGAGTGCAACAGTAGGGAAAGCGTTTGATAGTGTAGGGGTAAAAATTACTATTCCCACTCCAGAGAGTGCAACAGTAGGGAAAGCGTTGGATAGCGTAGGGGTAAAAATTACTATTCCCACTCCAGAGAGTGCAACAGTAGGGAAAGCGTTGGATAGATTAGGGGTAATAATTACTATTCCCACTCCACAGAGTGCAACAGTAGGGAAAGGGTTGGATAGCGTAGGGGTAAAACTTACTATTCCCACTCCAGAGAGTGCAACAGTAGGGAAAGCGTTGGATAGCGTAGGGTTAAAAATTACTATTCCCACTCCAGAGAGTGCAACAGTAGGGAAAGCTTTGGATAGCGTAGGGGTAAAAATTACTATTCCCACTCCAAAGAGTGCAACAGTAGGGAAAGCGTTGGATAGCGTATGGGTTAAAATTACTATTCTCACTCCAGAGAGTGCAACAGTAGGGAAAGCGTTGGATACCGTAGGGGTTAAAAATTACTATTCCCACTCCAGTGAGTGCAACAGTAGGGAAAGTAGATACTTCATATATTATTTAAAATATATATATATATATATTCACTGAAATAACCATAGGTTATAGACCATATATAGTTAGGAATTCGCATTTACAAAACCCTATTTTACTCACACAAAACCATTGAAATTCCATATATAGTTAGTTGCACTAACTATATATCGCGCACCCGCAATCCACTGCTGATGATGTCACATATTACATCATTCATGACATCACTGATGACATCACTGATGACATCTCAAATGACATCACTGATGACATCACTGATGACAACATCCAGTGACTGTATGTTTCTGTAAAGTTAAAATATGTCTTACATATTGAAGAATGAGTGGATGTATAAGTGTCTGGATGAAGGATTTAGTAGGTGCATGACTACAGTGATTAAATGTGTCTCACTGAGTGCATGGGTTAGTGACTAAACTGTCTTAATTTGTGCATCATTATGTCTGTTGTTCTGTAAACTGTTGCATGTGTTGATAAGTAGCTATATGAGTAACTATATGGGTTATTGATTGGTTGCCCAAGTATTTGTATGGGAGACTGAGTGTGTGTGTGGGTGGCTAGGAGGTGTATGACTCTGTGCATAGATGTGTGAGCAGTTGATTCACTAGATGTATGGTTTCAAAAGTGCATGTGGAAACAGCTGTATGGGCGGTTGACTGTGTGCATGAGTGTATTGGTGAGTGAATGGATATCTCAGTGCTACATGTCAAAGTAAGTACATATGTAAAACACAGTACATGTGAGAGTTGACATATATAAATACCTGTGCATAAGAGCCAGTGAATGTGTGAGTGGATGTATGGATCATTGTGAACTTGTATCAGGGATTGTATAAGAGAGTAAATATGTGTTAGTATATGTTTGAATAAGTAAAGTTTGTATAACTGTATAGTTGAGGAAATGGAGGTGTGATTGATTCTTTGCATGACTGACTAGGTGTGTGAGTAACTCCATGGATGAGTGACAGTCTGTGAGTGTCTGTTTACACTGATTGTATCTAAGGTTATATTAGAGTCTGAAGAGGTTCATCGTATTATCACATGAATGATATCATCAGTGATGTGATCAGTAATGTCAAATGAGATGTCATCAGTGATGTCATCAGTGATGTCATTTGAGATGTCATCAGTGATGTCATCAGTGATGTCACTGACCATGTCATGAATGATGTAATATGTGACATCATCAGCAGTGGATTGCGGGTGCGCGATATATAGTTAGTGCAACTAACTATATATGGAATTTCAATGGTTTTGTGTGAGTAAAATAAGGTTTTGTAAATGCGAATTCCTAACTATATATGGTCTATAACCTCTGGTTTTTTCAGTGAATTTTCAAGGTTTTGTAAATGCTAATTCCTAACTATATATGGTCTATAGCCTATGGTTTTTTCAGTGAATATATATATATACACATACGTATATAAACATATATCATCTGTATATCTATATAAATACAAACATAAATGCATGCATACATATACTTATATGCATACAGATGCATGTTATTTACATGAAAGTTGAAAAAACACTAATAAAAGCAAAGCTAAAAAGCCACCTCATTACAAACAGAATGGCTTTAACTTAAACGAGGGCGAGATCTATTGCATTTTCAATGCTTGTTTACTTTGGTTCCATCAAGAAGGCATTCAGATGTGTCACACATTTGCCATAAATTCTGAACGTTAGCACTCTAGTTACACATTAGATCACTGTAGTAAAGCTACTGCTCACCAGGGACGTCTGCTGCTGGTATTCAAAGTGCATGTTTCAGTCTGCATGTCAGAATTTTTTTAATGAAATAGAAGAGGATTTGAGAAGTCACTCAAAATGATCCCTAATTTTTCTTTCTGAAGCACTAATCATACTTTCTATGGCAAAATTAACCCCCTCATGTTGTTCCTTTTTAAATTGAGTGTTTTCAGACTTACCACTTCATTCCAATCAAGATGGCTTCTGGTGTGCCATACTTTTGTCATAAGTAAGACTGTTAGCGCTCTAGTTGTTCTTTAGAACACTCTGGAACATTCTGTCATTGGGCTATACTTGGGGTACATCTGGGTGATATTTGGGCTACATTTAGGCTCTTTTGTCTCTGGTGGCCATCTTGGGAGACTGTATGTCAGAATTTTTTAATGAAATTGAAGAGGGTTTGAGAAGTCACTCAAAATGTGCCCTAATTTTTCTTTCTGCAGCACTAATCATAATTCATATGGCAAAATATACCCCCTCATTTTGTTCCTTTTTAAATTAAATGTTTTAAGAGTTACCACTTTATTCCAATCAAGATGGCTTCAGGTGTGCCATACCTTTGTAATAAGTAGGACTGTTAGCGCTCTAGTTGTTCTTTAGAACACTCTGGGACATTCTGTCATTGGGCTATACTTGGGCTACATCTGGGTGATATTTGGGCTACATTTGGGCTCTTTTGTCTCTGGTGGCCATTTTGGGAGACTGCATGTCAGAATGTTTTAATGAAATAGAAAAGGATTTGAGAAGTCACTCAAAATGTGCCCTAATTTTTCATTCTGCAGCACTAATCATACTTTCTATGGCAAAATATACCCCCTCATGTTGTTTCTTTTTAAATTAAATGTTTTAAGAGTTACCACTTTATTCCAATCAAGATGGCTTCAGGTGTGCCATACCTTTGTAATAAGTAGGACTGTTAGCGCTCTAGTTGTTCTTTAGAACACTCTGGGACATTCTGTCATTGGGCTATACTTGGGCTACATCTGGGTGATATTTGGGCTACATTTGGGCTCTTTTGTCTCTGGTGGCCATTTTGGGAGACTGCATGTCAGAATGTTTTAATGAAATAGAAAAGGATTTGAGAAGTCACTCAAAATGTGCCCTAATTTTTCATTCTGCAGCACTAATCATACTTTCTATGGCAAAATATACCCCCTCATGTTGTTTCTTTTTAAATTAAATGTTTTAAGAGTTACCACTTTATTCCAATCAAGATGGCTTCAGGTGTGCCATACCTTTGTAATAAGTAGGACTGTTAGTGCTCTAGTTGTTCTTTAGAACACTCTATGAGGCTGCAGTAGAACACAAAGGAATCAACTGACAGTCTCTGTCCTTGTTGGATGTACATGTTTTACTGAGAATGTCAGACTTCATTTTCACATGACTGAGAAAGATAATGTGAATTTACAGAAAATATGCTTTCAGTTTAGCTTATAGATCCCCTTCCAAACCACTGTGGGAAAATCATGAGATATTAGTTTTCTTTCAAACAATATTCATGATATCACAGCAGCAGGTTTTTTCACATGGTAAAATCACCTTAGAACCCACCACAAATCCTAAAACGAGTATGGTACCATCAACAAATGATTTATAATGTAACTAAAGTCCTAAAACCCTCTATTAAGTACAATGCTTTTTAATGAGGTGCTATCATGTATATTGGTCCCAAGATGGCTGCCAACACTTCTTGGATGAAGTGCTGACAGCCAATCAGATCAGATGTGTGGTTAGGCTCCGCCCAGATATATATCTTTTTTTGAACCTAAATTACTCAAAATCCACTGGAGCACATATATTGAGACCTAGCAAAGGCACATCGGGCTAACAGTCCCTACAATTTTGCCAAGTTTCGTGCAAATCCATTCAGCCGTTCGAGCTAAAAGTGAGGCCAACCGCCCTATGGAAATTAACATGGGAAAAACGTGTTTTGGGACCCCCCTTTTTTCTCGCCCCACCCTTGATGAAACCCCCCCAAATTGTCAGGGGCTGCTTAGAAACAAAATGTTCCATTTTCCTGAAAATTTCAGCCAATTCCGTCCACAAACGCCAAAGTTATTAGACATAGAATTTTCAAAAATCCCATAGAGAAAAAATCCTAACTATATATACCTACTGGCGACCGCCAGTAGGTAATATATATATTAATATCTATAAAAAAAATATTAAAAGTAATTACCAATTTAATATAATATAATAATTAATTAATTACAAATACTAATTTAATTTAATCATTACAATTAGTTATATATTAATACTAATTAATTACAAAATAACAATTAATTAATTAGTAATTAAAAAGTTACTTAACAATTACAATCTAATAAATACCCCCCAAAAAATTAACATATGTAATTAGTTATAATTAAATTACTTCCCACCCTATTCCCCTATAAACCCAAAACCCACTACAGAAAATAAATTACTAAAATTAACATAATTATCAATTAATCAATTTAATAAAATTAATTCTCAATGAAAATGTAATTAATCACCAAATAACAATTATTTAACAATTAATTATAAATAAATAACACTACATAACTTAACATATTTAATTAATTATGATTAAATTACATCCCACCCTATTCCCCTATAAACCCACAACCCGCTATAGAAATTAAATTAGTTAAATTAACATAATTATCAATGAATCAATTAAATAAAATTAATTGGCAATTAAAATTTAATTAAATACCAAATACAAATTATTTAACAAGTAATTATAATTAAATAACACTACATAAATTAACATATTTAATTAATTATAATTAAATTACTTCCCACCCTACTCCCCTATAAACCCACAACCCCCTACAGAAATTAAATTAGTTAAATTAACATAATTATCAATTAATCAATTAAATAAAAGTAATTGGCAATTAAAATGTAATTAATTACAAAATAAAAAGTATTTAACAATTAATTATAAACAAATACCAATAAATACATTTACATATTTAATTAATTATAATTAAATTACTTCCCACCCTATTCCCCTATAAACCCACAACCCGCTACAGAATTAAATTACGCAAAATTTAAATAACAATAAATGTATTAATTAAATTACATTATAACATAAATAAACACTTTTAACACATAAAATACACTATAAAAAATTCGATATTATTAAATGTTCGATATTTTTATTAACCTATATTATGTACTTCGATATTTTGACTATCTATATTTTAAAATTCGATATTACATTACTTACATTACAGTTTGTAGTAAAGCGCTCGTACTTGGTTGACCTAACGAAACTGGATGTGAAGACTGAGTTGGTAACAGTGGGTCTTCCGTTGAAGGGGTCATCTTTGTAAATGGGTCTGGAGGAGCTGCTGACTGCATATTTCCTTCTGCAGGTTCTTCTATTTCTTTTAGAAAAGTGTGGTTGGTGCTCTGAGTACCTGCTGTTGTGCTTGAAAACTGTACAGGAGATATACCAGATGTATTTTTTGTACTCGTTGTATTCATTGAGTTGGTCGTACTACTGTCCCGAGCGTGGTTTCCACCTCTCACTTGCACCACTTGTTGTATTTTAAAATATGACCTCAATGAAGGAGTAATCTTTATTATCTTATCTTTGGATTTCTTTGATCCTCTACTTTTTATGGTCTCCGTTAGTTCCTCTAATCGTGAGGGGATTATCACAGATTTTTTAGTGCTCTTGGGGGTCATGCACTTTCTCTTTGTTGTCTGTTGTAGGCTCTGTTTGCTTAAGTTTTGATTCCTAAGACAGTATGCTGATTTTCTTACTCCCTCTTCTAATCCTTCTTGCACAGGAGGAATGGTTCCTGAGAGCTTTCCTGTTCCCTTTCTTGCTCTGGATCTTGTAAAGTAGTTGGTGTTAGAAGGAGTTTCCTCCTTTTTGCTTTTTTTACTTTCACTTTCTCCTCGTGTTAAGACAGTGTGGTATTTATGGATATTTCCAGCGGTTTTAATTAGTAAGGCCGTGTTTTCTTGACTATCTGGTTTTAATTCTGCATGTTCAGCTGCACCAGCGCAACTGTAACCTCCTTTTTTTACCGCTGCAAGGGGACAGAGACTTTCGTTTACTTCTTTATTCATCCAGCAAATGTTTATTGACTTTTTTGCCTTAGGTGTCCCTGTCTTCTGGGCTATGTGGGTGAAACATCTAGACCCATACAAACCAGGCTTACTGAACATCGGTCTGCCATTCGTACAAACAAAACTCTGGCACCCCTTGTCAAACATTTTGCAGAGAAACAGCATGGACCCGATGACTTTAAATGGTGTATTCTAGAAAAGATTAGACTCCCTGACAACAAAGGTGGTGACAAAGTCAGACGTAAAAGAGAAGTCTATTGGATTTTTGCATGGGCACCTTCAAAAGAGGACTAAATGCTGAGATACCGTGGGAGAACGCTATCACTTAAATTAGTCACTAACTACAGATAAACGACTGTTCAGGGTTACCAGTGCTTCTAACCCCTCTCAATTACTGGTAACTCATATGTCCCCCTTAAGTAACCCAATCTGTTGAATGACGACTACCTATCATATAATGCATCAGCATGATTCCTTCATGACATAAACCATAACCTCTGCTAACTGCTAACTGTATATGTATATTTAGTTAGTATGTATCTATGTACATCTTGGCACCTTTATATACCGACCTATTGGCGCCTTAATATGCCGACCCACAGGGTATGAGGTATATTTAATTAATCATCCCTAGACTTTACTATCCATCCTTAATGATTGCTAAGTTCACAGTATTTGTTTAACAACATAGTATATATCTATCTGTGTAACAATTTTTGTTACGCTTTAATATAGTGATTAGAAGTTGGAAATATCTTTTTCAGCTATTTCTACCCCTTTTTAAATAAGACACGATTTAGCCCTTGGACATTACAAATATCGGGACAACTCTTTGTCCATATAGCAACCAATTACCGAGTCAGTCCATCGGCTCGGGTCATTTGTATCTCGGTCTATGTGTAAATATCCGGCCAAGGTAATAAACATTGACAGCTAAATGGGGCGCCATCTTTAAATGAGTCCCTTTCTGGAGGACCACTACGGAACTTGAGTGTATTATCGTGCCCGTACACTTGGTTGCGTACACACATCGTCTAGCTATGTATCATATTAATTTAGATTGTTATCTCTAAATGAAAGTATCAATATGATCCACTTTCTCAACTAAATTTATCATGACAGTCACGATTTGATACGCCATTTTGAAACGGTCCGATATATCTACATGCCGTGGCTAAACAGTCCTTCATCTCTGTTTACCACCTCCTCGCTTGGTTCGCGCCAATATCGGGGCTTTAAATACAAGCTCTTCTGAACTGGCTTTATTTTCACGGCTGACGAATCCCGAAGCGACGGTCTACGTCCGATTGGAGCAGCACCATCTTGCTGTCCGTCTGATTTATCGTCTAAACAAGGTAAGAACTGCCGCATTTAGGTTGAGGGACCCAGTACTTTGCTGGTTCATCACTTCGAAAAAATCCCCCCTTGTTAATAATAATAAGTAGAAGAATACACAGCACATCACTCTGAAACCGTGCTGTTTATTTTCCCTTTAGCGTCATCTTTATCGCCATCTCCCGTACGCCGAATATTGCCTGCCATGACCAAGAAACCTTAAAATAAAGTCTCTAGAAACACGAAAGGTATGTGTTCCCCTTTTTTTCCACTACTTGTGGACACCATTAGCCCCTAGCCACTGTTTAGTTGCATAAAACAGAAATTCGCCTTATGTAACATCTGCCACTTGTTACAAATTGAAAGGTATATGCTCACTTTCTGCACAACTAGCGGACATCATTAATCCCTAGTTAATATTTACTTGCCTAAAACAGAATTTCGTTTTTTGTAACATCTGCAATCTTTTATAAATTAACAATCCTGGTTGTTCTATCACCCTAGAAATCATTCTCATATCTTTGCAGGCCCTCGGGTTCCGCCATTTCCGGGAACACCGAGCTGTACCATTACGCTTTCAGAACCCCCCTATAAGATCTTCCTTGCGAAATCGAGAGGTAGGTATATGCTTTTACCATCAATAGCAAAGATCAGTAGATATCAGTCGCCTCTTTCAGTTTGGTCACTACTATCTACGATTACCGACTACAGTCCCTTCTTTTCGAATTTACAGCTACAAATCAAGTGTCTTACCTGGCAGCATCAGTAACCACGGTCATTCACGAAGCGTTCTTCCTATAATTTTTTAGAGGTAATTCCCCCCTTATCTTCTCTGTTATTCCCTCCTCTATACAATGTTTCATTTTCAGTAAGTCAACTATTTTAAGTTATTTAGACAGCTAGGCGTACATCTGATCCTATGGTGTTGTCTTGTTTGTATTATCAGAGTACCGGGATAATATCAAATAACCCATTGATCATCGCCCGCACCTCAGAACTACCCGTTTGAGGTTCACAATTGAAAATCAAGTGAAAAATAGGACCTGTACAATATAAGGTAATACTTGCCTTCAAGTAGGAAATATATATGGGTGAGTCACCAATCTGATCTCTCACCAACGTAATAAAGCCATCAGTCTGAAACCTCTCAAGTTGAATAAAGCCATTAGAGAAGATACACCATAGTAAGCAATACATGTCATCAGGCAAAATATTCACCTCACATTTCGTTACTGATCTCTTTACCATTGTGTTCAAAATATTCTCTTTTTCCATCTAATATCCCCGTACAAAGGTTTAATCACTGATCAGGCATTAGCATTTAATCCAGTGGCTCTGACTATATATATTTATGAAGTTTTCTATAATTTAAAAATGTGTAGATGTTAGTAACAGTGTGTTAATACAGATAAGTACTGTACAATGTAGTTCTGTGAATATCTGTCAATCAATTGACATGAGGTGACCAAAATGGTATAATGTTTAATTCTAGAAGGTGTGAGTTTAGACGTATTCGCGATGCGGAATATATTCTCCTTTGTTGGAAGATTGTAGTGAAGCTAGCAGTTTTTAGAATCTGTTAAACAAGTATGTTAAATATGTGAAAAATATCTAGTCTTGTGTGACATATATCTTTTTTCTTTATAATTGCTTCTCTAGATTATCAGCAGAGACTCCTGAAGAAGGCGGTTTTCTGCCGAAACGCGCGTCGAGTTGCTTTCTGATTGTATTTTTTATGTCATTTAAAGTATATGAATGTACTGTTTTTTGCACTATATGTATGATTTTGAGGAATTGCATTGTAGTATGACATTCTTGTTGAGTTTTAATGAATTGTATTTTTACCCCCGTCATATAGTTTGCCTGTCTATATGATTTTTAATCAATACTTATTAAATTTATATATTGTATACAATTGTTTTTCTTTGTTTATTCTTCACACCTGCTGGCTTAAATTAATTTGGTCACTTAATTATGCTGATGTCCTAGGCGTTTTTACTCACATAGCCATCATTCTTACTGACCAGACATTAAAGGAGGTGGTCCCGATGACCCCTACAGTCATGTTCAGAAGAGCGTATTCCATGCACAATGAACTAGTGACTTGTAGTCCAGAGACCAGTCAAACTGGCAATTGGTTGTCCCCTTGATGGAGCAAAGATGTGCACGTGAAGCGACTTGCTTGAAATCATGAACCTCTAAATAATATTAATCAACTAATCGACCTGTTTTGTCTTATTAATCTGCCCCTTGTCCGACATTTGAGTGTCCGAGAGATGCTTGCTTATGTATCTATTAACAATAATACGCTTGCAACCTAAAATGGCCACTGCAACGCAGGAATTTAGACTGCTCATGCGTCGGTCATACCCATGTGACGTGAAGTATTCAATGTCTTGGTGGGAAAATAGTTGCTCATGCGCAATAGAACTAAGATGGCTGCTCTGTGTTCTCACATGCTCAAAGCTTGCCATTGCCGCTTTCCCTAAGCTGTTCATTCTGCATAATCCTAATGCTTTAGTTATTATAAAGTAATGGGAGTAGTATAGTAGTTCATGGTATACAGTGAAATCATTTATTCTATGTTCTAAAACTGTTTCTTTTCCATTTCATGTACACTTCGAAACTTGGCCTATTATAACATGCTGTACTCCATTTTGAATGAAACTGCGTCTGCGCGAGATCTGCGAGTCTCCAGAGCAGATGACCTTTGAATCTCCAGCAAGGAGCTGATTGAATGGGAAGATGCTTATGGGAACCTGAACTTCAACCCAGCTAGAAGAAGCTTAACTGTACTACAATTGAAACAAATGTATACGATGTTATATTCACCATTGTTAACCGAAACGCATATGTCCTGAGAACCTGGAATTTAAGGGGCGGGTACGGAAACTGAATAAAGAGCCTGAGAAAGTCTAGAAAATAGGTGGTGTGATGACCTGTCCTCCTCCTTTGTCCAATCAAAATTGGGGATCCTTACACTTGCAACATTGGGGGGTGGAACACTGACCCGAAAAACAGTATAACTAGCGTAGGTTTAGCTAGAGAAATTGTCCGACTTGTCCGAATAGGTGACCTGTCACTGACCCAACGTACTCTATAGGTGACTGAAACAGAGAGCTGCGGAGCACTCTGTTGAGAGGTTCAAGAAACCCATTCGGGGATTTGGGAATTGAAAGTGCTGGCGAAGCACTCTGCTGAAAGGTTCGAGAGACCCAATCGGGGTTTTGGCAGATTCCTTGCAGAGAGGGAGTAGCGCAGGAGTTGCAACCGAAGCTGCAGTTGTTGGTCGTAACCTTTGGTGAACCGGTCCTGATCCAAATTCTGGGGTTATCCTGTCCTGACTGTCCATGAGCTGCACCTGCTCGCCTACTGGCACCTAAGTCCTTGGGGTTTCTTCCTGTCTTTTCCAACTGACCCATGGCCATGGTTGGTCTTCACTCTATCCTAGGTAAATATAAAGTCTGTGTGGATGATTACCTATCTAAATTTGCATTTCCTTTTCTAAATTCTCGAATACTGCAAAACTTTGATTACATATGTTCCTTTTACTCTATCTCTTGAATAGCTATACGCTGTTTATGATTTTGATTATAGATAGTCTAATTTGTTTTAACCTTATGCTCATGACATATGATGATGGAGATGATTAGATAAAACTTTGAACCTACCCAAAGTCTGTGGTAATTTCAATATTTTACAAATGTTATAAATGTTCTTGAGTACCTAGCTTAAAACTCAACTCCCTGATCCAATGTGTTTTGATTCCTAGTATCTACATTGCTAGGTTAACAGATATAGGAATTAGGAGTATAGAATCACAAAATATACTGATAGTAGTGCGTGAGTTACCTAAGTAAATGATTGAAGGTGTGTAGATTTGAAATTATGGGCCCAGGTGAGTATTAGTAAACATTTCTTAGCTGTGTGACCTGCGCGCTCTATCAGTATACTATTCTGGTAAGCAGAAGATGGTTAGGGATTAGTTAAAGTTAGGTAGTTAATTAGTTAGTAGGTTAAATTCATATTTTATTGACAGATCAAATGTACTATTAGTGAAATGTTTATTGATGCTGCTATTTAGAAGTTTATGTACTAACTAAAATTGTGCGTACCTGTTATATGTTTTGTCTGGAATCCCCGGGGGCAGAATAGCGGGTGGTAATAGAAGCCACATCGCAGTGAGGTCACTTACTAGAGGAAAATTAGTGCATGGTTAGGCAGAACTGGAAGCACTAATTAGGGTTTTCTGTATGAATGATTGAATAAATGATAGCAACGAGTTCGCTAGCAAAACTTCTATTGTGATATAACCTAGTAAGGGTCCCACAGAAGGAGTAGCAGGTTTGTCAGAGCTTGATTGATCGCAAAAGGGTTCGCTGGTGAAACTTTAGACTTAGGATATCTCCCTGAGTGGATGAGTCGAGGGAGTAGCAGGTTCTCTAATGCGTGCGTGACGGATAGGCAGAAGGGATCTATCCGCAGTATATGAAAAGTAAACAGAAGAGGTTTACTTGCAGTGAAATAAATCTTTGCTTTCTAGACACTCGAGTACAGTGGCGAATGTTTTTCTTTGTAAATTAAGGAAAGCACTTGCACTCTAAAGAAAGAAATTGAATTTCAGTTACCTTGTGAAGGAGGGAGTCAGTTGCGGAGCTGCGCTGATGTCACTCAGTGCCGCGCTGGTATTGGTCGAAACAGCAGGCGTGTAGCTGAGAGAGTATTGTAAAGGAGGGGTGAGCGCAGGAGCGTGAGAACTTGACTCACGGGGAAAAGCTGCGCATCCATTGTTTAAAAATTACTTGCAACCACAGTGTTGATTGGTTGTCGAGAAAAATAAGACGCGCTAGTATTGGAAGTGATTTTGTAAACAAAGAAAACTTGTAGAAAGTATATGTGGTATCCAACTTTTCCAGAGATTAGACCTGATACCACATACCAGGGGTTTGCAAGAGAACAGACGATACAAGGTAGACCTCGCAAAATGTACGGAAGCAAGAGAAAAATGACTTTCGTAGACAAAGTTAAAAATTATTTCAAGAAAGACAAGCCCATTAAAACTAGAGAAGGAGTTAATATTCCCCCACCAAACACTCCCGCATCCTTCATGATGTTTGATAAAGGTTACCATTCTTGTGTATGGTTAGAGAACTGGGTGGAATATACCAAAGATGATGCAATTTTAGCATTCCCTTTAGAAGGTACCTTTAATGGAAGAATTTTGTTCAACTTGAGAACCCGCATGAATGATTTACATCTCAGACCTAGATTGACACAATATGAGGCGTTAGAGGAATGGGAAATAGAAGCTTTTGAGCGGGACAGACCAAGAAATGACAAAGGGTTAAGTAAGTTTTACCCAAAAGTTAAAAGAGAAACCAAAGAAAATAGAAGGAAAGAATGGAGACAGAATATGCTAGTGGAAGGACTTTACCCAGTCCTAATGGTAGAGGAGCCTGTGGGAGGTAAAAGGACTGAGAAAACAAGACATTGAATGACTAGTGGTGATTCCGATGATGATTACATGGAGGATTTATTAATGAAAAATCCACCACCCTATAATGAAGAAATGAGAATAGTAAATCCAAATAACCCGTTCTTTAGGCCTTCCTGTATGAGGGGTCAATCACTTCGAATCCGACTGCTACGTTTTTTAAGCCACCTTTAATTCCGCAAGTGATACATGAGACCTCCATCGAGAGGGTATTACAAGAACGAGAAAAGGAAGCTTTAAATAAACAGAGAAGTAAATTAATTCAGAATATTTCCCAATTAAATACAAGTCCTGAGGCTTTGACAATACCAGTAACTATTGGCCCAGTTGTTCCCTTGTACGGAGATAAACAAGCTAGTCCAAAAGCTCCAGTTATAACTACATCAGTAGTACAGCCAAGAAAAGAACCCCTGATAGTAGATGATCAGGCAAGTGAATGTGAATCAGTGATTTCCATAATGGATCTACCAATATGAGAGCCTGAAAGTGGTTCCATGAGAAAAACCACTCCTGTACCCGCAAGGGAAGTACAGATAGAAACTTCATCAGGTACGAGAAGTGCCACTGTAGTAACTCCTGAAGAAATAGAGAGATGGACCCGAGAAATAGAGAGACCAAAAATGCAGCCCAATCCATTAGACTTATATAAATTAAGAATTGAAATAGAAGAATTGATGCCTGGAAATGTGGGATTAGAAAGATTAAATACTCTTAGTGAAGACGAATTGCTGTTTGTCTGTAAAAGCATCACTAGAAATACAAAGGTGTTTCACGAAAAATTAATGGATATGGCAGCTAGCATGGGAATTGACATTGGCAAATCTAACGTGTTGCAGAAACCTTATCGAGTAGAATTCTCTGACAAAGATTTGGAAAACATGAATGTGTCAAGGAAAAAGGTCCAGATCAGAGAGCTGATGAATTTAATGCAGAAATGGGGAGAACTAGAGAAATGGAAAGCAAGGTGGGCAAAGAAAAAGGAGGAAGTACGGTCAAGACAATTGGCTTCAGAATATGTCTTAAAAGAGGCAGAAAAGGTAGAAAAATTATGTCCCATGTGAGAAGTGCCAGGTGGATGATATGTACATGTGCCATGGTCCAGACAAGATATTGTATCATTTACAAATGACTTCCCAAAATTGCGAGAAAAACCTGTAGAGTGGTATAGACAGGTCGAGAGATTTGTGAAAGTTTCAAAATGCCTCCTGAAAGATCTAGATGGTTTCTTCGACATTGTAGTCCCTGTAGATCTGTGGACAGAATGTAAAATTGCTGTTGATTGGCCAAATGAGGAATACCCTAGAGACCCAAAGACAAGGGCTCCTTCCGAAGATGTCATGAGAAAGTACAATCAGGTGACGTTGTACCTAAAAGGAAAGGTGCCTGCAAAAGAGACAGACTGGACCCGAATAGATAGAACTACTCAGAATCGAGATGAAACTGTACATTCATATTATGAGCGTCTGCTAAAAGTGTTCAAAACGTATAGTGGCCTGGACAATATCAAAATGAAAGACATGACCCACTTTATTTATCGATTTGTGTTAGAGTTAAGGCCTGAAATCTCACAATGGATCAAAGACAATAAAATCTGTTGGCAGGCTAAACCAATTGATGAAGTCCTTAAATATGCTAAATACTGTGAAGATGAGCTAGAAAATAAGTGAAAAGAGTTAAAAGAAAAAGTCATGTGGGCACAGGTAAAATTAGCAGAGCACCAAGAACAGCAGTTAAGCAAAATGACAAATACTCAGAATCAGAGCCCTGGGAGTGGGGGAAAACCGAGGGTAAAAATGAGTAGAGAAGAGGCCAGGAAAAAGTTCCCCTGCCACGGGTACGGAAAGATGGGGCACTGGAGGGATGAGTGTAAGTCTGTGCAGAATGATAATGTACAAATTAATTATTTAAATCCACAGGCGCAGAATGAGGTACCACGGAAGACCCAGCAACAGGTAAAACAGAATCAGTTGCCTCGTGCACCTAGGCCAAATTATAGGAGCAAAGCACAACAGGGTGAAGACACCGAAGTTTGGGAAGGAAGGGAGGATAGAAATGCAGCAACTTCGCAATTTCTGTTAAATGATACATTCCTTTGTGACGAACCGTACTGACGGTGCCTGAGTGGGGAGGACGAGGAGTGCGTGCTTGGCGCCTCCTTTCCGGTGGACCAGTCAGGGCCATACATTGAAGGAAAGGTTGAAGGAAATGACGTCACCTTTCTGTTGGACACTGGTGCTACCCGTTCTACTGTGAGAACAGCAGACGTTCCAAACCTACCCCTCTCGAGAGAAGCGATCCAAGTAGTGGGCGTTTCTAATAAATTAATTAGTACCCCAGTTACAGAACCTAGGGAAATTACAATAGGGAAGTTCAAAGAGATGCATAAATTAGTTGTTTGTGATTTGAGTCCCGTGAACTTACTAGGACGAGATTTGCTGTGCAAAATGAACTGTACCATCTTTTGCACTCCAAATGGCGTCGAAATTCAGACCTCAGATGAAGACGGAATATATAAATTAATGCTGATAAGACCTGACTCAGAAATTAAAAGACTGACAATACAAGACTTACCTGAAGAGCTCCAACAGACAGTGAAAGCAGAGGTGTGGGATTTTACTGTAAAAGTTGTAGGATTAATGGCAAATATTGACCCAATTAAAATTACCATAAAAGAAGATGCAGTTTACCCGAATACTCGACAGTATAAAATGAGTGCAGAAGTAAAGGCAGGGGTTGCTATTGAAATAAAAAGGTTGTTGGAATCAGGCATTGTACAAGAGGTGTTGAGCAGTCCTTGTAATTCACCCATAATTGGAATTAAGAAACCCAGTGGTAAGTACAGGGTAGTACAGGACCTGCACAAGGTTAATAAAATCGTTGTTCCTTGCTGTCCTATTGCGCCAAACCCTGCAGTGATTTTGTGCCAAATACCATGGAATGCTGTATGGTTTACTGTCATTGATTTATGCCATGCATTCTTTTCAATTCCATTGCATCCAGACAGCAAATTTATTTTCTCATTTGAATTTGACAGTCATGTTTACGGATCACTGACATAATATCGAGGGACATAATATCCACTACCAAAAATATCGGTGAAAAAATATCGACATACAGAATATCGCCTTTGTATCTACAAACAAGTAAGTACAAAAATATCGAGTAAAAAATATCTTTTACAAAAATATAGTTTGTAAAAATATCGACTTTATTAAAAACAATGTTAAATGTAATTAATATTAAAAAATATTTACTAAAATATACTTAAAAATACTTACATTACCCTATAATAATTAAATAATTAATTAAAGTTATAAAAATATTTGTTAAAACATATATATATAGTAACATAATATAATTAAAAAATATCCAATAATATTACCGTAGGATAGCGGAAGTATAAAATTACTATTCCCACTCCAGAGAGTGCAACAGTAGATAAGGTGTTGGATAGCGTAGAGGTAAAAATTACTATTCCCACTCCGGAGAGTGCAACAGTAGGGAAAGCGTTTGATAGTGTAGGGGTAAAAATTACTATTCCCACTCCAGAGAGTGCAACAGTAGGGAAAGCGTTGGATAGCGTAGGGGTAAAAATTACTATTCCCACTCCAGAGAGTGCAACAGTAGGGAAAGCGTTGGATAGATTAGGGGTAATAATTACTATTCCCACTCCACAGAGTGCAACAGTAGGGAAAGGGTTGGATAGCGTAGGGGTAAAACTTACTATTCCCACTCCAGAGAGTGCAACAGTAGGGAAAGCGTTGGATAGCGTAGGGTTAAAAATTACTATTCCCACTCCAGAGAGTGCAACAGTAGGGAAAGCTTTGGATAGCGTAGGGGTAAAAATTACTATTCCCACTCCAAAGAGTGCAACAGTAGGGAAAGCGTTGGATAGCGTATGGGTTAAAATTACTATTCTCACTCCAGAGAGTGCAACAGTAGGGAAAGCGTTGGATACCGTAGGGGTTAAAAATTACTATTCCCACTCCAGTGAGTGCAACAGTAGGGAAAGTAGATACTTCATATATTATTTAAAATATATATATATATATATTCACTGAAAAAACCATAGGTTATAGACCATATATAGTTAGGAATTCGCATTTACAAAACCCTATTTTACTCACACAAAACCATTGAAATTCCATATATAGTTAGTTGCACTAACTATATATCGCGCACCCGCAATCCACTGCTGATGATGTCACATATTACATCATTCATGACATCACTGATGACATCACTGATGACATCTCAAATGACATCACTGATGACATCACTGATGACAACATCCAGTGACTGTATGTTTCTGTAAAGTTAAAATATGTCTTACATATTGAAGAATGAGTGGATGTATAAGTGTCTGGATGAAGGATTTAGTAGGTGCATGACTACAGTGATTAAATGTGTCTCACTGAGTGCATGGGTTAGTGACTAAACTGTCTTAATTTGTGCATCATTATGTCTGTTGTTCTGTAAACTGTTGCATGTGTTGATAAGTAGCTATATGAGTAACTATATGGGTTATTGATTGGTTGCCCAAGTATTTGTATGGGAGACTGAGTGTGTGTGTGGGTGGCTAGGAGGTGTATGACTCTGTGCATAGATGTGTGAGCAGTTGATTCACTAGATGTATGGTTTCAAAAGTGCATGTGGAAACAGCTGTATGGGCGGTTGACTGTGTGCATGAGTGTATTGGTGAGTGAATGGATATCTCAGTGCTACATGTCAAAGTAAGTACATATGTAAAACACAGTACATGTGAGAGTTGACATATATAAATACCTGTGCATAAGAGCCAGTGAATGTGTGAGTGGATGTATGGATCATTGTGAACTTGTATCAGGGATTGTATAAGAGAGTAAATATGTGTTAGTATATGTTTGAATAAGTAAAGTTTGTATAACTGTATAGTTGAGGAAATGGAGGTGTGATTGATTCTTTGCATGACTGACTAGGTGTGTGAGTAACTCCATGGATGAGTGACAGTCTGTGAGTGTCTGTTTACACTGATTGTATCTAAGGTTATATTAGAGTCTGAAGAGGTTCATCGTATTATCACATGAATGATATCATCAGTGATGTGATCAGTAATGTCAAATGAGATGTCATCAGTGATGTCATCAGTGATGTCATTTGAGATGTCATCAGTGATGTCATCAGTGATGTCACTGACCATGTCATGAATGATGTAATATGTGACATCATCAGCAGTGGATTGCGGGTGCGCGATATATAGTTAGTGCAACTAACTATATATGGAATTTCAATGGTTTTGTGTGAGTAAAATAAGGTTTTGTAAATGCGAATTCCTAACTATATATGGTCTATAACCTCTGGTTTTTTCAGTGAATTTTCAAGGTTTTGTAAATGCTAATTCCTAACTATATATGGTCTATAGCCTATGGTTTTTTCAGTGAATATATATATATACACATACGTATATAAACATATATCATCTGTATATCTATATAAATACAAACATAAATGCATGCATACATATACTTATATGCATACAGATGCATGTTATTTACATGAAAGTTGAAAAAACACTAATAAAAGCAAAGCTAAAAAGCCACCTCATTACAAACAGAATGGCTTTAACTTAAACGAGGGCGAGATCTATTGCATTTTCAATGCTTGTTTACTTTGGTTCCATCAAGAAGGCATTCAGATGTGTCACACATTTGCCATAAATTCTGAACGTTAGCACTCTAGTTACACATTAGATCACTGTAGTAAAGCTACTGCTCACCAGGGACGTCTGCTGCTGGTATTCAAAGTGCATGTTTCAGTCTGCATGTCAGAATTTTTTTAATGAAATAGAAGAGGATTTGAGAAGTCACTCAAAATGATCCCTAATTTTTCTTTCTGAAGCACTAATCATACTTTCTATGGCAAAATTAACCCCCTCATGTTGTTCCTTTTTAAATTGAGTGTTTTCAGACTTACCACTTCATTCCAATCAAGATGGCTTCTGGTGTGCCATACTTTTGTCATAAGTAAGACTGTTAGCGCTCTAGTTGTTCTTTAGAACACTCTGGAACATTCTGTCATTGGGCTATACTTGGGGTACATCTGGGTGATATTTGGGCTACATTTAGGCTCTTTTGTCTCTGGTGGCCATCTTGGGAGACTGTATGTCAGAATTTTTTAATGAAATTGAAGAGGGTTTGAGAAGTCACTCAAAATGTGCCCTAATTTTTCTTTCTGCAGCACTAATCATAATTCATATGGCAAAATATACCCCCTCATTTTGTTCCTTTTTAAATTAAATGTTTTAAGAGTTACCACTTTATTCCAATCAAGATGGCTTCAGGTGTGCCATACCTTTGTAATAAGTAGGACTGTTAGCGCTCTAGTTGTTCTTTAGAACACTCTGGGACATTCTGTCATTGGGCTATACTTGGGCTACATCTGGGTGATATTTGGGCTACATTTGGGCTCTTTTGTCTCTGGTGGCCATTTTGGGAGACTGCATGTCAGAATGTTTTAATGAAATAGAAAAGGATTTGAGAAGTCACTCAAAATGTGCCCTAATTTTTCATTCTGCAGCACTAATCATACTTTCTATGGGAAAATATACCCCCTCATGTTGTTTCTTTTTAAATTAAATGTTTTAAGAGTTACCACTTTATTCCAATCAAGATGGCTTCAGGTGTGCCATACCTTTGTAATAAGTAGGACTGTTAGCGCTCTAGTTGTTCTTTAGAACACTCTGGGACATTCTGTCATTGGGCTATACTTGGGCTACATCTGGGTGATATTTGGGCTACATTTGGGCTCTTTTGTCTCTGGTGGCCATTTTGGGAGACTGCATGTCAGAATGTTTTAATGAAATAGAAAAGGATTTGAGAAGTCACTCAAAATGTGCCCTAATTTTTCATTCTGCAGCACTAATCATACTTTCTATGGCAAAATATACCCCCTCATGTTGTTTCTTTTTAAATTAAATGTTTTAAGAGTTACCACTTTATTCCAATCAAGATGGCTTCAGGTGTGCCATACCTTTGTAATAAGTAGGACTGTTAGCGCTCTAGTTGTTCTTTAGAACACTCTATGAGGCTGCAGTAGAACACAAAGGAATCAACTGACAGTCTCTGTCCTTGTTGGATGTACATGTTTTACTGAGAATGTCAGACTTCATTTTCACATGACTGAGAAAGATAATGTGAATTTACAGAAAATATGCTTTCAGTTTAGCTTATAGATCCCCTTCCAAACCACTGTGGGAAAATCATGAGATATTAGTTTTCTTTCAAACAATATTCATGATATCACAGCAGCAGGTTTTTTCACATGGTAAAATCACCTTAGAACCCACCACAAATCCTAAAACGAGTATGGTACCATCAACAAATGATTTATAATGTAACTAAAGTCCTAAAACCCTCTATTAAGTACAATGCTTTTTAATGAGGTGCTATCATGTATATTGGTCCCAAGATGGCTGCCAACACTTCTTGGATGAAGTGCTGACAGCCAATCAGATCAGATGTGTGGTTAGGCTCCGCCCAGATATATATCTTTTTTTGAACCTAAATTACTCAAAATCCACTGGAGCACATATATTGAGACCTAGCAAAGGCACATCGGGCTAACAGTCCCTACAATTTTGCCAAGTTTCGTGCAAATCCATTCAGCCGTTCGAGCTAAAAGTGAGGCCAACCGCCCTATGGAAATTAACATGGGAAAAACGTGTTTTGGGACCCCCCTTTTTTCTCGCCCCACCCTTGATGAAACCCCCCCAAATTGTCAGGGGCTGCTTAGAAACAAAATGTTCCATTTTCCTGAAAATTTCAGCCAATTCCGTCCACAAACGCCAAAGTTATTAGACATAGAATTTTCAAAAATCCCATAGAGAAAAAATCCTAACTATATATACCTACTGGCGACCGCCAGTAGGTAATATATATATTAATATCTATAAAAAAAATATTAAAAGTAATTACCAATTTAATATAATATAATAATTAATTAATTACAAATACTAATTTAATTTAATCATTACAATTAGTTATATATTAATACTAATTAATTACAAAATAACAATTAATTAATTAGTAATTAAAAAGTTACTTAACAATTACAATCTAATAAATACCCCCCAAAAAATTAACATATGTAATTAGTTATAATTAAATTACTTCCCACCCTATTCCCCTATAAACCCAAAACCCACTACAGAAAATAAATTACTAAAATTAACATAATTATCAATTAATCAATTTAATAAAATTAATTCTCAATGAAAATGTAATTAATCACCAAATAACAATTATTTAACAATTAATTATAAATAAATAACACTACATAACTTAACATATTTAATTAATTATGATTAAATTACATCCCACCCTATTCCCCTATAAACCCACAACCCGCTATAGAAATTAAATTAGTTAAATTAACATAATTATCAATGAATCAATTAAATAAAATTAATTGGCAATTAAAATTTAATTAAATACCAAATACAAATTATTTAACAAGTAATTATAATTAAATAACACTACATAAATTAACATATTTAATTAATTATAATTAAATTACTTCCCACCCTACTCCCCTATAAACCCACAACCCCCTACAGAAATTAAATTAGTTAAATTAACATAATTATCAATTAATCAATTAAATAAAAGTAATTGGCAATTAAAATGTAATTAATTACAAAATAAAAAGTATTTAACAATTAATTATAAACAAATACCAATAAATACATTTACATATTTAATTAATTATAATTAAATTACTTCCCACCCTATTCCCCTATAAACCCACAACCCGCTACAGAATTAAATTACGCAAAATTTAAATAACAATAAATTTATTAATTAAATTACATTATAACATAAATAAACACTTTTAACACATAAAATACACTATAAAAAATTCGATATTATTAAATGTTCGATATTTTTATTAACCTATATTATGTACTTCGATATTTTGACTATCTATATTTTAAAATTCGATATTACATTACTTACATTACAGTTTGTAGTAAAGCGCTCGTACTTGGTTGACCTAACGAAACTGGATGTGAAGACTGAGTTGGTAACAGTGGGTCTTCGTTGAAGGGGTCATCTTTGTAAATGGGTCTGGAGGAGCTGCTGACTGCATATTTCCTTCTGCAGGTTCTTCTATTTCTTTTAGAAAAGTGTGGTTGGTGCTCTGAGTACCTGCTGTTGTGCTTGAAAACTGTACAGGAGATATACCAGATGTATTTTTTGTACTCGTTGTATTCATTGAGTTGGTCGTACTACTGTCCCGAGCGTGGTTTCCACCTCTCACTTGCACCACTTGTTGTATTTTAAAATATGACCTCAATGAAGGAGTAATCTTTATTATCTTATCTTTGGATTTCTTTGATCCTCTACTTTTTATGGTCTCCGTTAGTTCCTCTAATCGTGAGGGGATTATCACAGATTTTTTAGTGCTCTTGGGGGTCATGCACTTTCTCTTTGTTGTCTGTTGTAGGCTCTGTTTGCTTAAGTTTTGATTCCTAAGACAGTATGCTGATTTTCTTACTCCCTCTTCTAATCCTTCTTGCACAGGAGGAATGGTTCCTGAGAGCTTTCCTGTTCCCTTTCTTGCTCTGGATCTTGTAAAGTAGTTGGTGTTAGAAGGAGTTTCCTCCTTTTTGCTTTTTTTACTTTCACTTTCTCCTCGTGTTAAGACAGTGTGGTATTTATGGATATTTCCAGCGGTTTTAATTAGTAAGGCCGTGTTTTCTTGACTATCTGGTTTTAATTCTGCATGTTCAGCTGCACCAGCGCAACTGTAACCTCCTTTTTTTACCGCTGCAAGGGGACAGAGACTTTCGTTTACTTCTTTATTCATCCAGCAAATGTTTATTGACTTTTTTGCCTTAGGTGTCCCTGTCTTCTGGGCTATGTGGGTGAAACATCTAGACCCATACAAACCAGGCTTACTGAACATCGGTCTGCCATTCGTACAAACAAAACTCTGGCACCCCTTGTCAAACATTTTGCAGAGAAACAGCATGGACCCGATGACTTTAAATGGTGTATTCTAGAAAAGATTAGACTCCCTGACAACAAAGGTGGTGACAAAGTCAGACGTAAAAGAGAAGTCTATTGGATTTTTGCCATGGGCACCTTCAAAAGAGGACTAAATGCTGAGATAACGTGGGAGAACGCTATCACTTAAATTAGTCACTAACTACAGATAAACGACTGTTCAGGGTTACCAGTGCTTCTAACCCCTCTCAATTACTGGTAACTCATATGTCCCCCTTAAGTAACCCAATCTGTTGAATGACGACTACCTATCATATAATGCATCAGCATGATTCCTTCATGACATAAACCATAACCTCTGCTAACTGCTAACTGTATATGTATATTTAGTTAGTATGTATCTATGTACATCTTGGCACCTTTATATACCGACCTATTGGCGCCTTAATATGCCGACCCACAGGGTATGAGGTATATTTAATTAATCATCCCTAGACTTTACTATCCATCCTTAATGATTGCTAAGTTCACAGTATTTGTTTAACAACATAGTATATATCTATCTGTGTAACAATTTTTGTTACGCTTTAATATAGTGATTAGAAGTTGGAAATATCTTTTTCAGCTATTTCTACCCCTTTTTAAATAAGACACGATTTAGCCCTTGGACATTACAAATATCGGGACAACTCTTTGTCCATATAGCAACCAATTACCGAGTCAGTTCATCGGCTCGGGTCATTTGTATCTCGGTCTATGTGTAAATATCCGGCCAAGGTAATAAACATTGACAGCTAAATGGGGCGCCATCTTTAAATGAGTCCCTTTCTGGAGGACCACTACGGAACTTGAGTGTATTATCGTGCCCGTACACTTGGTTGCGTACACACATCGTCTAGCTATGTATCATATTAATTTAGATTGTTATCTCTAAATGAAAGTATCAATATGATCCACTTTCTCAACTAAATTTATCATGACAGTCACGATTTGATACGCCATTTTGAAACGGTCCGATATATCTACATGCCGTGGCTAAACAGTCCTTCATCTCTGTTTACCACCTCCTCGCTTGGTTCGCGCCAATATCGGGGCTTTAAATACAAGCTCTTCTGAACTGGCTTTATTTTCACGGCTGACGAATCCCGAAGCGACGGTCTACGTCCGATTGGAGCAGCACCATCTTGCTGTCCGTCTGATTTATCGTCTAAACAAGGTAAGAACTGCCGCATTTAGGTTGAGGGACCCAGTACTTTGCTGGTTCATCACTTCGAAAAAATCCCCCCTTGTTAATAATAATAAGTAGAAGAATACACAGCGCATCACTCTGAAACCGTGCTGTTTATTTTCCCTTTAGCGTCATCTTTATCGCCATCTCCCGTACGCCGAATATTGCCTGCCATGACCAAGAAACCTTAAAATAAAGTCTCTAGAAACACGAAAGGTATGTGTTCCCCTTTTTTTCCACTACTTGTGGACACCATTAGCCCCTAGCCACTGTTTAGTTGCATAAAACAGAAATTCGCCTTATGTAACATCTGCCACTTGTTACAAATTGAAAGGTATATGCTCACTTTCTGCACAACTAGCGGACATCATTAATCCCTAGTTAATATTTACTTGCCTAAAACAGAATTTCGTTTTTTGTAACATCTGCAATCTTTTATAAATTAACAATTCTGGTTGTTCTATCACCCTAGAAATCATTCTCATATCTTTGCAGGCCCTCGGGTTCCGCCATTTCCGGGAACACCGAGCTGTACCATTACGCTTTCAGAACCCCCCTATAAGATCTTCCTTGCGAAATCGAGAGGTAGGTATATGCTTTTACCATCAATAGCAAAGATCAGTAGATATCAGTCGCCTCTTTCAGTTTGGTCACTACTATCTACGATTACCGACTACAGTCCCTTCTTTTCGAATTTACAGCTACAAATCAAGTGTCTTACCTGGCAGCATCAGTAACCACGGTCATTCACGAAGCGTTCTTCCTATAATTTTTTAGAGGTAATTCCCCCCTTATCTTCTCTGTTATTCCCTCCTCTATACAATGTTTCATTTTCAGTAAGTCAACTATTTTAAGTTATTTAGACAGCTAGGCGTACATCTGATCCTATGGTGTTGTCTTGTTTGTATTATCAGAGTACCGGGATAATATCAAATAACCCATTGATCATCGCCCGCACCTCAGAACTACCCGTTTGAGGTTCACAATTGAAAATCAAGTGAAAAATAGGACCTGTACAATATAAGGTAATACTTGCCTTCAAGTAGGAAATATATATGGGTGAGTCACCAATCTGATCTCTCACCAACGTAATAAAGCCATCAGTCTGAAACCTCTCAAGTTGAATAAAGCCATTAGAGAAGATACACCATAGTAAGCAATACATGTCATCAGGCAAAATATTCACCTCACATTTCGTTACTGATCTCTTTACCATTGTGTTCAAAATATTCTCTTTTTCCATCTAATATCCCCGTACAAAGGTTTAATCACTGATCAGGCATTAGCATTTAATCCAGTGGCTCTGACTATATATATTTATGAAGTTTTCTATAATTTAAAAATGTGTAGATGTTAGTAACAGTGTGTTAATACAGATAAGTACTGTACAATGTAGTTCTGTGAATATCTGTCAATCAATTGACATGAGGTGACCAAAATGGTATAATGTTTAATTCTAGAAGGTGTGAGTTTAGATGTATTCGCGATGCGGAATATATTCTCCTTTGTTGGAAGATTGTAGTGAAGCTAGCAGTTTTTAGAATCTGTTAAACAAGTATGTTAAATATGTGAAAAATATCTAGTCTTGTGTGACATATATCTTTTTTCTTTATAATTGCTTCTCTAGATTATCAGCAGAGACTCCTGAAGAAGGCGGTTTTCTGCCGAAACGCGCGTCGAGTTGCTTTCTGATTGTATTTTTTATGTCATTTAAAGTATATGAATGTACTGTTTTTTGCACTATATGTATGATTTTGAGGAATTGCATTGTAGTATGACATTCTTGTTGAGTTTTAATGAATTGTATTTTTACCCCCGTCATATAGTTTGCCTGTCTATATGATTTTTAATCAATACTTATTAAATTTATATATTGTATACAATTGTTTTTCTTTGTTTATTCTTCACACCTGCTGGCTTAAATTAATTTGGTCACTTAATTATGCTGATGTCCTAGGCGTTTTTACTCACATAGCCATCATTCTTACTGACCAGACATTAAAGGAGATGGTCCCGATGACCCCTACAGTCATGTTCAGAAGAGCGTATTCCATGCACAATGAACTAGTGACTTGTAGTCCAGAGACCAGTCAAACTGGCAATTGGTTGTCCCCTTGATGGAGCAAAGATGTGCACGTGAAGCGACTTGCTTGAAATCATGAACCTCTAAATAATATTAATCAACGAATCGACCTGTTTTGTCTTATTAATCTGCCCCTTGTCCGACATTTGAGTGTCCGAGAGATGCTTGCTTATGTATCTATTAACAATAATACGCTTGCAACCTAAAATGGCCACTGCAACGCAGGAATTTAGACTGCTCATGCGTCGGTCATACCCATGTGACGTGAAGTATTCAATGTCTTGGTGGGAAAATAGTTGCTCATGCGCAATAGAACTAAGATGGCTGCTCTGTGTTCTCACATGCTCAAAGCTTGCCATTGCCGCTTTCCCTAAGCTGTTCATTCTGCATAATCCTAATGCTTTAGTTATTATAAAGTAATGGGAGTAGTATAGTAGTTCATGGTATACAGTGAAATCATTTATTCTATGTTCTAAAACTGTTTCTTTTCCATTTCATGTACACTTCGAAACTTGGCCTATTATAACATGCTGTACTCCATTTTGAATGAAACTGCGTCTGCGCGAGATCTGCGAGTCTCCAGAGCAGATGACCTTTGAATCTCCAGCAAGGAGCTGATTGACTGGGAAGATGCTTATGGGAACCTGAACTTCAACCCAGCTAGAAGAAGCTTAACTGTACTACAATTGAAACAAATGTATACGATGTTATATTCACCATTGTTAACCGAAACGCATATGTCCTGAGAACCTGGAATTTAAGGGGCGGGTACGGAAACTGAATAAAGAGCCTGAGAAAGTCTAGAAAATAGGTGGTTTGATGACCTGTCCTCCTCCTTTGTCCAATCAAAATTGGGGATCCTTACACTTGCAACATTGGGGGGTGGAACACTGACCCGAAAAACAGTATAACTAGCGTAGGTTTAGCTAGAGAAATTGTCCGACTTGTCCGAATAGGTGACCTGTCACTGACCCAACGTACTCTATAGGTGACTGAAACAGAGAGCTGCGGAGCACTCTGTTGGGAGGTTCAAGAAACCCATTCGGGGTTTTGGGAATTGAAAGTGCTGGCGAAGCACTCTGCTGAAAGGTTCGAGAGACCCAATCGGGGTTTTGGCAGATTCCTTGCAGAGAGGGAGTAGCGCAGGAGTTGCAACCGAAGCTGCAGGTGTTGGTCGTAACCTTTGGTGAACCGGTCCTGATCCAAATTCTGGGGTTATCCTGTCCTGACTGTCCATGAGCTGCACCTGCTCGCCTACTGGCACCTAAGTCCTTGGGGTTTCTTCCTGTCTTTTCCAACTGACCCATGGCCATGGTTGGTCTTCACTCTATCCTAGGTAAATATAAAGTCTGTGTGGATGATTACCTATCTAAATTTGCATTTCCTTTTCTAAATTCTCGAATACTGCAAAACTTTGATTACATATGTTCCTTTTACTCTATCTCTTGAATAGCTATACGCTGTTTATGATTTTGATTATAGATAGTCTAATTTGTTTTAACCTTATGCTCATGACATATGATGATGGAGATGATTAGATAAAACTTTGAACCTACCCAAAGTCTGTGGTAATTTCAATATTTTACAAATGTTATAAATGTTCTTGAGTACCTAGCTTAAAACTCAACTCCCTGATCCAATGTGTTTTGATTCCTAGTATCTACATTGCTAGGTTAACAGATATAGGAATTAGGAGTATAGAATCACAAAATATACTGATAGTAGTGCGTGAGTTACCTAAGTAAATGATTGAAGGTGTGTAGATTTGAAATTATGGGCCCAGGTGAGTATTAGTAAACATTTCTTAGCTGTGTGACCTGCGCGCTCTATCAGTATACTATTCTGGTAAGCAGAAGATGGTTAGGGATTAGTTAAAGTTAGGTAGTTAATTAGTTAGTAGGTTAAATTCATATTTTATTGACAGATCAAATGTACTATTAGTGAAATGTTTATTGATGCTGCTATTTAGAAGTTTATGTACTAACTAAAATTGTGCGTACCTGTTATATGTTTTGTCTGGAATCCCCGGGGGCAGAATAGCGGGTGGTAATAGAAGCCACATCGCAGTGAGGTCACTTACTAGAGGAAAATTAGTGCATGGTTAGGCAGAACTGGAAGCACTAATTAGGGTTTTCTGTATGAATGATTGAATAAATGATAGCAACGAGTTCGCTAGCAAAACTTCTATTGTGATATAACCTAGTAAGGGTCCCACAGAAGGAGTAGCAGGTTTGTCAGAGCTTGATTGATCGCAAAAGGGTTCGCTGGTGAAACTTTAGACTTAGGATATCTCCCTGAGTGGATGAGTCGAGGGAGTAGCAGGTTCTCTAATGCGTGTGTGACGGATAGGCAGAAGGGATCTATCCGCAGTATATGAAAAGTAAACAGAAGAGGTTTACTTGCAGTGAAATAAATCTTTGCTTTCTAGACACTCGAGTACAGTGGCGAATGTTTTTCGTTGTAAATTAAGGAAAGCACTTGCACTTTAAAGAAAGAAATTGAATTTCAGTTACCTTGTGAAGGAGGGAGTCAGTTGCGGAGCTGCGCTGATGTCACTCAGTGCCGCGCTGGTATTGGTCGAAACAGCAGGCGTGTAGCTGAGAGAGTATTGTAAAGGAGGGGTGAGCGCAGGAGCGTGAGAACTTGACTCACGGGGAAAAGCTGCGCATCCATTGTTTAAAAATTACTTGCAACCACAGTGTTGATTGGTTGTCGAGAAAAATAAGACGCGCTAGTATTGGAAGTGATTTTGTAAACAAAGAAAACTTGTAGAAAGTATATGTGGTATCCAACTTTTCCAGAGATTAGACCTGATACCACATACCAGGGGTTTGCAAGAGAACAGACGATACAAGGTAGACCTCGCAAAATGTACGGAAGCAAGAGAAAAATGACTTTCGTAGACAAAGTTAAAAATTATTTCAAGAAAGACAAGCCCATTAAAACTAGAGAAGGAGTTAATATTCCCCCACCAAACACTCCCGCATCCTTCATGATGTTTGATAAAGGTTACCATTCTTGTGTATGGTTAGAGAACTGGGTGGAATATACCAAAGATGATGCAATTTTAGCATTCCCTTTAGAAGGTACCTTTAATGGAAGAATTTTGTTCAACTTGAGAACCCGCATGAATGATTTACATCTCAGACCTAGATTGACACAATATGAGGCGTTAGAGGAATGGGAAATAGAAGCTTTTGAGCGGGACAGACCAAGAAATGACAAAGGGTTAAGTAAGTTTTACCCAAAAGTTAAAAGAGAAACCAAAGAAAATAGAAGGAAAGAATGGAGACAGAATATGCTAGTGGAAGGACTTTACCCAGTCCTAATGGTAGAGGAGCCTGTGGGAGGTAAAAGGACTGAGAAAACAAGACATTGAATGACTAGTGGTGATTCCGATGATGATTACATGGAGGATTTATTAATGAAAAATCCACCACCCTATAATGAAGAAATGAGAATAGTAAATCCAAATAACCCGTTCTTTAGGCCTTCCTGTATGAGGGGTCAATCACTTCGAATCCGACTGCTACGTTTTTTAAGCCACCTTTAATTCCGCAAGTGATACATGAGACCTCCATCGAGAGGGTATTACAAGAACGAGAAAAGGAAGCTTTAAATAAACAGAGAAGTAAATTAATTCAGAATATTTCCCAATTAAATACAAGTCCCTAGGCTTTGACAATACCAGTAACTATTGGCCCAGTTGTTCCCTTGTACGGAGATAAACAAGCTAGTCCAAAAGCTCCAGTTATAACTACATCAGTAGTACAGCCAAGAAAAGAACCCCTGATAGTAGATGATCAGGCAAGTGAATGTGAATCAGTGATTTCCATAATGGATCTACCAATACGAGAGCCTGAAAGTGGTTCCATGAGAAAAACCACTCCTGTACCCGCAAGGGAAGTACAGATAGAAACTTCATCAGGTACGAGAAGTGCCACTGTAGTAACTCCTGAAGAAATAGAGAGATGGACCCGAGAAATAGAGAGACCAAAAATGCAGCCCAATCCATTAGACTTATATAAATTAAGAATTGAAATAGAAGAATTGATGCCTGGAAATGTGGGATTAGAAAGATTAAATACTCTTAGTGAAGACGAATTGCTGTTTGTCTGTAAAAGCATCACTAGAAATACAAAGGTGTTTCACGAAAAATTAATGGATATGGCAGCTAGCATGGGAATTGACATTGGCAAATCTAAAGTGTTGCAGAAACCTTATCGAGTAGAATTCTCTGACAAAGATTTGGAAAACATGAATGTGTCAAGGAAAAAGGTCCAGATCAGAGAGCTGATGAATTTAATGCAGAAATGGGGTGAACTAGAGAAATGGAAAGCAAGGTGGGCAAAGAAAAAGGAGGAAGTACGGTCAAGACAATTGGCTTCAGAATATGTCTTAAAAGAGGCAGAAAAGGTAGAAAAATTATGTCCCATGTGAGAAGTGCCAGGTGGATGATATGTACATGT
The DNA here is from genome assembly GCF_964263255.1 of Lissotriton vulgaris. NCBI lineage: Eukaryota > Metazoa > Chordata > Amphibia > Caudata > Salamandridae > Lissotriton > Lissotriton vulgaris. The sequence continues at coordinate 1,163,319,926 of NC_141687.1, read as the reverse complement.
GCCATGGTCCAGACAAGATATTGTATCATTTACAAATGACTTCCCAAAATTGCGAGAAAAACCTGTAGAGTGGTATAGACAGGTCGAGAGATTTGTGAAAGTTTCAAAATGCCTCCTGAAAGATCTAGATGGTTTCTTCGACATTGTAGTCCCTGTAGATCTGTGGACAGAATGTAAAATTGCTGTTGATTGGCCAAATGAGGAATACCCTAGAGACCCAAAGACAAGGGCTCCTTCCGAAGATGTCATGAGAAAGTACAATCAGGTGACGTTGTACCTAAAAGGAAAGGTGCCTGCAAAAGAGACAGACTGGACCCGAATAGATAGAACTACTCAGAATCGAGATGAAACTGTACATTCATATTATGAGCGTCTGCTACAAGTGTTCAAAACGTATAGTGGCCTGGACAATATCAAAATGAAAGACATGACCCACTTTATTTATCGATTTGTGTTAGAGTTAAGGCCTGAAATCTCACAATGGATCAAAGACAATAAAATCTGTTGGCAGGCTAAACCAATTGATGAAGTCCTTAAATATGCTAAATACTGTGAAGATGAGCTAGAAAATAAGTGAAAAGAGTTAAAAGAAAAAGTCATGTGGGCACAGGTAAAATTAGCAGAGCACCAAGAACAGCAGTTAAGCAAAATGACAAATACTCAGAATCAGAGCCCTGGGAGTGGGGGAAAACCGAGGGTAAAAATGAGTAGAGAAGAGGCCAGGAAAAAGTTCCCCTGCCACGGGTACGGAAAGATGGGGCACTGGAGGGATGAGTGTAAGTCTGTGCAGAATGATAATGTACAAATTAATTATTTAAATCCACAGGCGCAGAATGAGGTACCACGGAAGACCCAGCAACAGGTAAAACAGAATCAGTTGCCTCGTGCACCTAGGCCAAATTATAGGAGCAAAGCACAACAGGGTGAAGACACCGAAGTTTGGGAAGGAAGGGAGGATAGAAATGCAGCAACTTCGCAATTTCTGTTAAATGATACATTCCTTTGTGACGAACCGTACTGACGGTGCCTGAGTGGGGAGGACGAGGAGTGCGTGCTTGGCACCTCCTTTCCGGTGGACCAGTCAGGGCCATACATTGAAGGAAAGGTTGAAGGAAATGACGTCACCTTTCTGTTGGACACTGGTGCTACCCGTTCTACTGTGAGAACAGCAGACGTTCCAAACCTACCCCTCTCGAGAGAAGCGATCCAAGTAGTGGGCGTTTCTAATAAATTAATTAGTACCCCAGTTACAGAACCTAGGGAAATTACAATAGGGAAGTTCAAAGAGATGCATAAATTAGTTGTTTGTGATTTGAGTCCCGTGAACTTACTAGGACGAGATTTGCTGTGCAAAATGAACTGTACCATCTTTTGCACTCCAAATGGCGTCGAAATTCAGACCTCAGATGAAGACGGAATATATAAATTAATGCTGATAAGACCTGACTCAGAAATTAAAAGACTGACAATACAAGACTTACCTGAAGAGCTCCAACAGACAGTGAAACCAGAGGTGTGGGATTTTACTGTAAAAGTTGTAGGATTAATGGCAAATATTGACCCAATTAAAATTACCATAAAAGAAGATGCAGTTTACCCGAATACTCGACAGTATAAAATGAGTGCAGAAGTAAAGGCAGGGGTTGCTATTGAAATAAAAAGGTTGTTGGAATCAGGCATTGTACAAGAGGTGTTGAGCAGTCCTTGTAATTCACCCATAATTGGAATTAAGAAACCCAGTGGTAAGTACAGGGTAGTACAGGACCTGCACAAGGTTAATAAAATCGTTGTTCCTTGCTGTCCTATTGCGCCAAACCCTGCAGTGATTTTGTGCCAAATACCATGGAATGCTGGATGGTTTACTGTCATTGATTTATGCCATGCATTCTTTTCAATTCCATTGCATCCAGACAGCAAATTTATTTTCTCATTTGAATTTGACAGTCATGTTTACGGATCACTGACATAATATCGAGGGACATAATATCCACTACCAAAAATATCGGTGAAAAAATATCGACATACAGAATATCGCCTTTGTATCTACAAACAAGTAAGTACAAAAATATCGAGTAAAAAATATCTTTTACAAAAATATAGTTTGTAAAAATATCGACTTTATTAAAAACAATGTTAAATGTAATTAATATTAAAAAATATTTACTAAAATATACTTAAAAATACTTACATTACCCTATAATAATTAAATAATTAATTAAAGTTATAAAAATATTTGTTAAAACATATATATATAGTAACATAATATAATTAAAAAATATCCAATAATATTACCGTAGGATAGCGGAAGTATAAAATTACTATTCCCACTCCAGAGAGTGCAACAGTAGATAAGGTGTTGGATAGCGTAGAGGTAAAAATTACTATTCCCACTCCGGAGAGTGCAACAGTAGGGAAAGCGTTTGATAGTGTAGGGGTAAAAATTACTATTCCCACTCCAGAGAGTGCAACAGTAGGGAAAGCGTTGGATAGCGTAGGGGTAAAAATTACTATTCCCACTCCAGAGAGTGCAACAGTAGGGAAAGCGTTGGATAGATTAGGGGTAATAATTACTATTCCCACTCCACAGAGTGCAACAGTAGGGAAAGGGTTGGATAGCGTAGGGGTAAAACTTACTATTCCCACTCCAGAGAGTGCAACAGTAGGGAAAGCGTTGGATAGCGTAGGGTTAAAAATTACTATTCCCACTCCAGAGAGTGCAACAGTAGGGAAAGCTTTGGATAGCGTAGGGGTAAAAATTACTATTCCCACTCCAAAGAGTGCAACAGTAGGGAAAGCGTTGGATAGCGTATGGGTTAAAATTACTATTCTCACTCCAGAGAGTGCAACAGTAGGGAAAGCGTTGGATACCGTAGGGGTTAAAAATTACTATTCCCACTCCAGTGAGTGCAACAGTAGGGAAAGTAGATACTTCATATATTATTTAAAATATATATATATATATATTCACTGAAAAAACCATAGGTTATAGACCATATATAGTTAGGAATTCGCATTTACAAAACCCTATTTTACTCACACAAAACCATTGAAATTCCATATATAGTTAGTTGCACTAACTATATATCGCGCACCCGCAATCCACTGCTGATGATGTCACATATTACATCATTCATGACATCACTGATGACATCACTGATGACATCTCAAATGACATCACTGATGACATCACTGATGACAACATCCAGTGACTGTATGTTTCTGTAAAGTTAAAATATGTCTTACATATTGAAGAATGAGTGGATGTATAAGTGTCTGGATGAAGGATTTAGTAGGTGCATGACTACAGTGATTAAATGTGTCTCACTGAGTGCATGGGTTAGTGACTAAACTGTCTTAATTTGTGCATCATTATGTCTGTTGTTCTGTAAACTGTTGCATGTGTTGATAAGTAGCTATATGAGTAACTATATGGGTTATTGATTGGTTGCCCAAGTATTTGTATGGGAGACTGAGTGTGTGTGTGGGTGGCTAGGAGGTGTATGACTCTGTGCATAGATGTGTGAGCAGTTGATTCACTAGATGTATGGTTTCAAAAGTGCATGTGGAAACAGCTGTATGGGCGGTTGACTGTGTGCATGAGTGTATTGGTGAGTGAATGGATATCTCAGTGCTACATGTCAAAGTAAGTACATATGTAAAACACAGTACATGTGAGAGTTGACATATATAAATACCTGTGCATAAGAGCCAGTGAATGTGTGAGTGGATGTATGGATCATTGTGAACTTGTATCAGGGATTGTATAAGAGAGTAAATATGTGTTAGTATATGTTTGAATAAGTAAAGTTTGTATAACTGTATAGTTGAGGAAATGGAGGTGTGATTGATTCTTTGCATGACTGACTAGGTGTGTGAGTAACTCCATGGATGAGTGACAGTCTGTGAGTGTCTGTTTACACTGATTGTATCTAAGGTTATATTAGAGTCTGAAGAGGTTCATCGTATTATCACATGAATGATATCATCAGTGATGTGATCAGTAATGTCAAATGAGATGTCATCAGTGATGTCATCAGTGATGTCATTTGAGATGTCATCAGTGATGTCATCAGTGATGTCACTGACCATGTCATGAATGATGTAATATGTGACATCATCAGCAGTGGATTGCGGGTGCGCGATATATAGTTAGTGCAACTAACTATATATGGAATTTCAATGGTTTTGTGTGAGTAAAATAAGGTTTTGTAAATGCGAATTCCTAACTATATATGGTCTATAACCTCTGGTTTTTTCAGTGAATTTTCAAGGTTTTGTAAATGCTAATTCCTAACTATATATGGTCTATAGCCTATGGTTTTTTCAGTGAATATATATATATACACATACGTATATAAACATATATCATCTGTATATCTATATAAATACAAACATAAATGCATGCATACATATACTTATATGCATACAGATGCATGTTATTTACATGAAAGTTGAAAAAACACTAATAAAAGCAAAGCTAAAAAGCCACCTCATTACAAACAGAATGGCTTTAACTTAAACGAGGGCGAGATCTATTGCATTTTCAATGCTTGTTTACTTTGGTTCCATCAAGAAGGCATTCAGATGTGTCACACATTTGCCATAAATTCTGAACGTTAGCACTCTAGTTACACATTAGATCACGGTAGTAAAGCTACTGCTCACCAGGGACGTCTGCTGCTGGTATTCAAAGTGCATGTTTCAGTCTGCATGTCAGAATTTTTTTAATGAAATAGAAGAGGATTTGAGAAGTCACTCAAAATGATCCCTAATTTTTCTTTCTGAAGCACTAATCATACTTTCTATGGCAAAATTAACCCCCTCATGTTGTTCCTTTTTAAATTGAGTGTTTTCAGACTTACCACTTCATTCCAATCAAGATGGCTTCTGGTGTGCCATACTTTTGTCATAAGTAAGACTGTTAGCGCTCTAGTTGTTCTTTAGAACACTCTGGAACATTCTGTCATTGGGCTATACTTGGGGTACATCTGGGTGATATTTGGGCTACATTTAGGCTCTTTTGTCTCTGGTGGCCATCTTGGGAGACTGTATGTCAGAATTTTTTAATGAAATTGAAGAGGGTTTGAGAAGTCACTCAAAATGTGCCCTAATTTTTCTTTCTGCAGCACTAATCATAATTCATATGGCAAAATATACCCCCTCATTTTGTTCCTTTTTAAATTAAATGTTTTAAGAGTTACCACTTTATTCCAATCAAGATGGCTTCAGGTGTGCCATACCTTTGTAATAAGTAGGACTGTTAGCGCTCTAGTTGTTCTTTAGAACACTCTGGGACATTCTGTCATTGGGCTATACTTGGGCTACATCTGGGTGATATTTGGGCTACATTTGGGCTCTTTTGTCTCTGGTGGCCATTTTGGGAGACTGCATGTCAGAATGTTTTAATGAAATAGAAAAGGATTTGAGAAGTCACTCAAAATGTGCCCTAATTTTTCATTCTGCAGCACTAATCATACTTTCTATGGCAAAATATACCCCCTCATGTTGTTTCTTTTTAAATTAAATGTTTTAAGAGTTACCACTTTATTCCAATCAAGATGGCTTCAGGTGTGCCATACCTTTGTAATAAGTAGGACTGTTAGCGCTCTAGTTGTTCTTTAGAACACTCTGGGACATTCTGTCATTGGGCTATACTTGGGCTACATCTGGGTGATATTTGGGCTACATTTGGGCTCTTTTGTCTCTGGTGGCCATTTTGGGAGACTGCATGTCAGAATGTTTTAATGAAATAGAAAAGGATTTGAGAAGTCACTCAAAATGTGCCCTAATTTTTCATTCTGCAGCACTAATCATACTTTCTATGGCAAAATATACCCCCTCATGTTGTTTCTTTTTAAATTAAATGTTTTAAGAGTTACCACTTTATTCCAATCAAGATGGCTTCAGGTGTGCCATACCTTTGTAATAAGTAGGACTGTTAGCGCTCTAGTTGTTCTTTAGAACACTCTAGGAGGCTGCAGTAGAACACAAAGGAATCAACTGACAGTCTCTGTCCTTGTTGGATGTACATGTTTTACTGAGAATGTCAGACTTCATTTTCACATGACTGAGAAAGATAATGTGAATTTACAGAAAATATGCTTTCAGTTTAGCTTATAGATCCCCTTCCAAACCACTGTGGGAAAATCATGAGATATTAGTTTTCTTTCAAACAATATTCATGATATCACAGCAGAAGGTTTTTTCACATGGTAAAATCACCTTAGAACCCACCACAAATCCTAAAACGAGTATGGTACCATCAACAAATGATTTATAATGTAACTAAAGTCCTAAAACCCTCTATTAAGTACAATGCTTTTTAATGAGGTGCTATCATGTATATTGGTCCCAAGATGGCTGCCAACACTTCTTGGATGAAGTGCTGACAGCCAATCAGATCAGATGTGTGGTTAGGTTCCGCCCAGATATATATCTTTTTTTGAACCTAAATTACTCAAAATCCACTGGAGCACATATATTGAGACCTAGCAAAGGCACATCGGGCTAACAGTCCCTACAATTTTGCCAAGTTTCGTGCAAATCCATTCAGCCGTTCGAGCTAAAAGTGAGGCCAACCGCCCTATGGAAATTAACATGGGAAAAACGTGTTTTGGGACCCCCCTTTTTTCTCGCCCCCCCCCTTGATGAAACCCCCCCAAATTGTCAGGGGCTGCTTAGAAACAAAATGTTCCATTTTCCTGAAAATTTCAGCCAATTCCGTCCACAAACGCCAAAGTTATTAGACATAGAATTTTCAAAAATCCCATAGAGAAAAAATCCTAACTATATATACCTACTGGCGACCGCCAGTAGGTAATATATATATTAATATCTATAAAAAAATATTAAAAGTAATTACCAATTTAATATAATATAATAATTAATTAATTACAAATACTAATTTAATTTAATCATTACAATTAGTTATATATTAATACTAATTAATTACAAAATAACAATTAATTAATTAGTAATTAAAAAGTTACTTAACAATTACAATCTAATAAATACCCCCCAAAAAATTAACATATGTAATTAGTTATAATTAAATTACTTCCCACCCTATTCCCCTATAAACCCAAAACCCACTACAGAAAATAAATTACTAAAATTAACATAATTATCAATTAATCAATTTAATAAAATTAATTCTCAATGAAAATGTAATTAATCACCAAATAACAATTATTTAACAATTAATTATAAATAAATAACACTACATAACTTAACATATTTAATTAATTATGATTAAATTACATCCCACCCTATTCCCCTATAAACCCACAACCCGCTATAGAAATTAAATTAGTTAAATTAACATAATTATCAATGAATCAATTAAATAAAATTAATTGGCAATTAAAATTTTATTAAATACCAAATACAAATTATTTAACAAGTAATTATAATTAAATAACACTACATAAATTAACATATTTAATTAATTATAATTAAATTACTTCCCACCCTACTCCCCTATAAACCCACAACCCCCTACAGAAATTAAATTAGTTAAATTAACATAATTATCAATTAATCAATTAAATAAAAGTAATTGGCAATTAAAATGTAATTAATTACAAAATAAAAAGTATTTAACAATTAATTATAAACAAATACCAATAAATACATTTACATATTTAATTAATTATAATTAAATTACTTCCCACCCTATTCCCCTATAAACCCACAACCCGCTACAGAATTAAATTACGCAAAATTTAAATAACAATAAATGTATTAATTAAATTACATTATAACATAAATAAACACTTTTAACACATAAAATACACTATAAAAAATTCGATATTATTAAATGTTCGATATTTTTATTAACCTATATTATGTACTTCGATATTTTGACTATCTATATTTTAAAATTCGATATTACATTACTTACCTTCAAAACAATATTTTTGATGTCTATATTCTGTCCATTCGATATTCTGTCCAGCCTATATTTTGTACTCGATATTATGTCTATTCGATATTTTGTAGTCGATATTTTGTCTGTTTACCCATGTTTAAGTCTGGAATCGTGTTCCTTAGGGGTACACGGAGAGTCCTTCGATTTTTTATCAAATTCTGAAAAAATGCCTTGAATCCTTGGTATTGCCTGGAGAATCAGTCCTGGGTCAATATATAGACGACCTCTTGGTGGCGTCTAAAAGTAGGAGAGACTGTGTCGTTGACACCATTGCCTTACTGAACCATTTAGGTGAAGGAGGACATAAAGTGTCGCCAGAGAAACTACAGTTCTGTACCTCCTCAGTGAAATATCTGGGGCACCAGATAGAGAGAGGTATAAGGAAGTTTACCACAGAAAGGATTTGAATAATTAAAAACATGGAAGTGCCCTATACCCAGAAAGAAATCAGAATGTTTCTTGGAGTTGTAGGATACTGTAGGCAGTGGATTGTGGGATTTGCAGTCCTACCAAGACCATTGATAAAAATGACAAAGAAAGGAGCTAAGGACCCAGTGGAGTGGGATGACGAAAGCATGTCAGCTTTTGTGAAATTACAGGAATGTCTGTGTACAGCTCCTTAATTGGGAATGCCTGACTACTCAAAGGAGTTTGCACTGTTTTGGGACACACAAGACAATTGTGCACTTTCAGTCCTCACCCAAATTCATGGTTTAACTAGACGTCTAGTAGCATATTTTTCCTCTACTCTAGATCCAGTGGCTGCTGGATTACCTGGATGACTGAAAGCGGTAGCTGCAACTTGCATGAGTCTTGAACAGAGTTGAATCCATTATTATGGGACATCCTGTAACTGTGTATGTTCCACATGCAGTTGTAATTTTATTGACCAGAACCAAAACTCAGTATCTCACACCTAGTCGGCTGACCATTGCCTGATGTAATATTTTGAATCCAGCTACCCTACTACCAAATTCACTCACAGCAGAAGTGAAAGGAGAAGTTGAGCATGACTGCCTTGATCTGACTGAGTATAGCACGAAACCCCACCCAGACATAAAAGAAGTGCTCCTAACTGACAAAGATTATGAGCTATTTGTAGATGGCTCATGCATGAGACATGAGGACGGAGGCTTGAGCTCTGCTTATTCAGTATGTACTTTGGGAGGTCCAGTGGAAGCATCCTATTTGCATGGAGTCAAGTCTGCACAAATAGCTGAATTGGTTGCATTGGCAAACGCCTGTAAATTTGGAAGGAACATGAAAATAACCATATACACTGATAGCCAGTATGGTTATGGTGTCGTGCATGACTTTGGCCAATTATGGTGCAAAGGGAGTTTCTGACTTCTTCAGGTACTCCTATCAGAAATGGAAATTATGTGCAAGATTTACTGGAAGCAATCCAGTAACCAAAAGAATTGGCTGTGGTCAAGTGTGCTGCTCACAAATCTGGCAATGACAAAGTGACAGCAGGTAATCGATATGCTGACGAATTGGCCCAACATTGTGCAAAATACAAATTGGCTATTAATAAATAGATGGGAGTAAACGGAAACAGCTGCCAGCTTCTGATCCTTGAAGGAATAAAAACATGGGAAGAAGTGAGAGATTTACAGAATGCAGCAGAACCAAAAGTGTCAGAACCCTTAGCCCACAGGTGGCACACCATCTCACACCAGTTATACAATTGTACTCAAAAGAACCCGACAGGGGGTTCATGGACAGAATGTGTTCGCAAGCTGATCTCCAAAATGGCCGGAAGGCTGGAGTTTAGGTTTGCAGTCTAGTTTTCCCTGCAGTAGAATGTCGGGTCGAGGTGACGCGCGCGCTCCCTGGAATCAGCGCACTTCACCTGCGCCATGACCCGGTGAGGAGAGGAGGTAGTGAAGTCTGTATTAGAGTATCGTAGTTTGCCGAAAATAATGTTCGAGTGTTTTAAACGGCAACCCATTCAGTCAACCCTAGTATCCAAGTAAATTCCTAGTGTCCGTAGCGTTAAAAGTATCTCAGTTCCCAGCAAGGAAGAAAAGCCGGAAAAACAAACCTTCGTCAGCTGAGGCGGCCGCGAACCCGAGTCTGCTGAGACGGCTGCATTCCAGTCTGAGACGACGCAGTCAGAAACCAGCTGGCAACGGAAACTTCGCGTGAGGTGACCTGAAAAGGAAGAAGAGAAGATAAGTGAAAACGAATTTAGAGTAACGTTAGGACAAATGTAAATGCTTATGTACGTAGATACTGCTCACCTGAAAAAGACTTGTAAAGAGAAGGAACCAGTTCAAAAGTTCACCAGATTGGAACTAATGCATAGAAATACCTAGAGGAGATAAAGACAACATACTAGTCAGGAATAACACAGGAAAATAGCGACAAGCTCAAGAAAGATAGAAAAACAAAACGCAGTAAGTCAAACTTAATAAGTGTGGTAAATAAAATTTACCGGACTATTTTTCCATCCATTACATATCAATCAGGATAGCTCAATCAAATGAGAGGCAGAGTCCGTGGTATCTGAGTCATACGGGCTTTAATGAAATGCCTCGAGGCATGGGACATCGGGTTCCATCACCACTAAGGTTCAGGAAGGGACATTCGACTTTTTATTAACATCACACATTATATATAGTAAAACAGTATAATTGAAATGAATACAGTAGGCGTAACAGGTGAAAAGTAAGAGATAAAAACACATGTGCGTAGCAGGAGGCGTGTAAGAAGGGCGTGTACTTGACATGTCAGAGAAACGTCACAAGAAACGTCACAAGTGGGTGGATGTATAGGAGAATTCTGCAGGGTCAGCAGAAACTTTTATTCTATATGCGCGCGCAGCTGGCATGACGTGTAACTGGGGAGAGCTGGGGGCTTTGACTTTAGTTCTAGTAGAAGAGTCTCGATGTCTGGGATGTCAGAACGACCTATACCTATAACCTATCTGATATCTCATGTCTGGAGGATGTAGTGTCTGAAGTAAAAGGTCTCTCGGGCAAGGGCCATACATCACTGAATGCTAGGGAGTGCATACGTGTCTTGGTACAATGCGCGGGGGCCATGGGCCTACCACGGTAACGGGTGCTGTAAATCGCTTGCATGGAGACAGGAAGGCAGGGCCCTTTACTCTGCAGCCAGGAATATGTTTACCTATTTCATTAGACTGGAATGTGTTTTCGAGGAGGCTGAGCTGATAACTGTAGGCAAAATATGGTCTTGGCAGGCAGGCAGGCCAGGCCGAGCCGGGCACCGCTTCGCTGGGCAGGAAGTAAGGCAGAGGTCAGGGATGCATACCTAAACGGCAGCTTTCAGAGACAGAAGAGACTTCGGAGCCTCAATTCAGGGCCTAGCTCGGCAGAGCCAGGAAAACATGGCTTTGCGTTAAAAGTGCACCATGTAAAGATGTTGGCAACATAGGTTTAGAAACCAAATTAATGTTGCTTTCTTGGAGAACTTGGTAGATAACATGTTAACATTGGACGCAAATGCATTTGCGTCTTCATTTTCGGCCATGGAGGAAAAATGCACGGAGGTCATGCATATACATGGGACGTTGGGGTACACGATAGGGGACATACCTGGTCATATAAAATTCGATTTACCTCATTCCCTCCTTGTCCCCTACGTTCCCTTCAGGATATATCTATGTTCATGAGACCATCTATCTGTTCATATAACATCATTTGCTCGTCCTTTCTCATTCGAGCTCGGGATCGTGGACTTGGACGGGGAATACAAGCTGTGGCGCACAAGCCGCAAATCGCTGGCCCACATTGTAGACAAAGACAACAACTGAATATTATAAGGAGTATTATTCCTAGGAATGACAATACTTTCCATCCCCAGGCGGATATCACACTCCAGAACCAACCGGACCAAGTCCAGGTGCCTGGATTCTGGTGTATCAGGTGAGCGATCTCATGAAGCCTTGTGATGGCTTTGTATACTGACGGTGCATTATTAGGAATGAAAATGCAACAACTAGATCCGATGACTCTACAAGCCCCGCCCCTATCGGCCAGGATGACGTCAAGGACAAGGCGATTTTGAAGAACAACAAGTCTCATAGCAGACTGCTCTTCGGTCAAGTTACCTAGGGCAAAAGTAGTTTCATTCACTACTGCTTCAAGGGTACGTGTCAATCTACGTATTAATTTACTATTTTGAACAGGACCTACGAACCAGAAGTAACCTTTAATGTAATCCTTATACTGATCCCATGCGGATTCGGAATAATCGATAACAGGAGGAAGATCTCTCTTATGTCTTATATGCACAAGACGTGAATTTCGATGTTAATCAGGTGGGGCTAGAAAAACAGGTGGCAGTAGGAATGCAATGTAACATGTTCCATCCCAATCTCAGGGCAGACGTACATAAGCCGTTGACCCACAAATAAAATAAGAATGACGAGAGGCTTTGAAAGTAGACTTTCCTTTATCACTGAATTCGACCACAGTACTACAATCACTGTGTCCTAGATGTACTGAACCATTCTTTCTAATGCATAATTCACCTTTTACTGGCAGAACTGTAATAGATGGCAGGTCTACATTAGTCTCAGACTGGACGTTCAGAATCATGAGATTAAGTGTGAAATTCCCTAATCCATACACTTCATTTTCTAGATCGGTTCCTGTTCTTTGGGGAAGACCCTCCTTGTCTGGGAAACATGCTTTCTTCATGACTGTATTCAGATCTCCCCATATCCAATTGCCTTGGGAAACTTTGGACTCGCTGTCTAATGATGACATTAAAGTAAACCATGCTCCACATGTGCCATTATGCGTAAACGGGTAGGGAAAGAGGGGCAGAGCTCCCTTGTATTTCTGATAGGGAGGGAGTCGGCCACATACCCAGCAATTGGTGGCATTGCTGGTCTGGTGAGAATGGTGTAACATACTGATAAAAGTGTTGTTGCGCAGTGCAAGTCGATAGGAAAGTTCATGTGGGGGCAGGTCACTGAAAGTGTGCTCTACAGTATCATTGAAAGAAGTATGTACATGTGAACCATGAGGAGGGAAGAAAACATATAATGTCCAACTTATACCAATAATCGTAAGACTCAGAAAAAACATAAAAAGTAACGTGATAATACATCTGCTTCGGAGATTTTTACAGTATCTCCTTTTCTTGACTTTCTGTCTATCTCTCTCACTATGTGGGTCTATCTTATACATGTCAGAAACCTGTCTAACCGCTTCACCCGAGGGGGACTTAAACAATTAAACTGTCTGACTTACTAGACCTCAACTTGGCACGGTACTCCTGTTGTGGAGTTTTCTCTAACAGGGGGAGTTTAGAGTCTATGTCCGAAAGGGGGCAGTCCTTTATTTCAGTTCCTGGACACAGTCCGTGAAAACGTTTCACGTGACTGGAATGCAACCAGCCTTTGTGACCTTCCAGCTTCACAGCAGTCCTCGTCGTCATCAACACCAGCTTTGGCTGCTTCCACCTGGGCTCCAGAGGGCTTGAGCGGTCGAAGTTGCGCACGTAGACCAAGTCTCCGGGCACGATTTCATGCGGTTTTACTTGGGTGTTGTCCGGGAAGGCAGCCGCGACCTGTGAACGACAACATTGTAGTGCAGACATCAAGGAAGCTAGGTAATCTGTCAGCATAGTACTTTCAACATCAGTTATCTTGCGGGGCATAGGCGTACCCCACATATTTGGGGGACGACCGAAAATAACTTCATATGGGGACAAACCAGTTCTGGAATGGGCTACCATTCGCATGTAAAAGAGGGCAACCGGCAGGGCTACCATCCAATCTACACCTTTTTCTGCACAGACCTTGGCCAATCGCGTTTTCAGAGTCTGATTGTGTCGCTCGACCAAACCAGCTGCTTCGGGGTGTCGTACACAGTGGAATTTCCACTGGTAACCTAACAGGAGTGATACCTGTTTCATAAGCTCGGACGAGAATGGCTGTCCATTATCAGAGTACACGACACGGGGCAAACCATATCGTGGGAAAAATTCACGAACCAACTGTTTGGCAGTGGTTACAGCAGTATAATCTGGGACTGGATATGCCTCTGTCCATCGGGAAAGGGCACATACAACTACGAGGACATACTTGAATCCTCTACATCTGTCCATCTGGATATAGTCCATCTGGAGGACTTCAAAAGGATGATCAGGAGGATGAAATCCACCTTGTTCCACGGGAATGCCTTTGCCTGGATTGAACTGACAACAGATCATACAGGTGCGTACTTTCTGTTTCGCTGCTGCACGCAAATACTTGTTGAACCAAAGATTCTGAATGCTGTCTAACATGGCTTTTTCTCCTAAATGCGCTGGACTATGTGCTGTGTTAATGATAACTTGAACCATAGAGTCGGGGAGGAACCATGTGGCTCTTCCCTTCGTCAACCATCCCTGATCTGTCTGGATCCCTCCTAGTTCAGTCCATTTCTTGATTTCATCTGGAGTGGCATGTGTCTGTATGTCTATTACATCTTGTGTGGGATCCTTAACTGTCATGCAATGTGTCAGTGAACTTACTTCAGTCTTTGTCGTGTCAGCCGGTATGTCGCTTTGGGTCTGAGCTGTGAGTTTAGCTGTTCGATCTGCCAGGTCGTTACCCTGGGAAATAGTGTCGACGACTTTAGTATGTGCTTTGCACTTCATAATGGCTATGGCTGTAGGCAAATGTATTGCTTCTAACAGAGCTTGAATGAGAGGACCGTGTTGTATCTTGGCACCGTGAGAAGTTAAAAAACCTCTTTCTTGCCAGAGAACACTGAAGTCGTGAACGACTCCAAATGCATACTGTGAGTCTGTGTATATGTTAACTTTCTTGTTCTTGGCTAGTATACAGGCTTGAGTCAGAGCAATGAGCTCTGCTGCTTGAGCAGACAGTGTGTCAATACGATGTGTTTCTATGATTTCAGTTTCAGTGGTCACTGCATATGCGGCCACTAACTCTCCTGTGTTTGTTCTCATACACGAACCATCCACGTAAAGTGTCAGGTCTGGGTCGGACAATGCAATGTCTGTCAACACGTAAAGTGTCAGGTCTGGGTCGGACAATGCAATGTCTGTCAAGTCTTGTCTGGGCTTTGTCACGGTATTAATGACTTCTACACAGTCATGTGGTGCTGGATCAGTTGGACTTGAGGGTAACAGTGTAGCAGGGTTGAGTATGTTGCAACGTCTGATCTCTATGTGTGGTTGGAACAGTATCAATTCATATCCTGTCAGTCGTGCTATGGTCAAGTGCTGAGTCTGGGTTCGGTTTAGAAGAACTTCCACGGAGTGTGGAACTTGTACTGTCAGGGGATGTCCTAACACTATTGAGTCGCTTTGTCTGATAGCTAGAGCTGTTGCTGCAACTGATTTCAAGCACGCAGGCAATGCCTGGGCTACTGGATCCAATGTACTAGAGAAATAAGCACAAGGCTTGTGTTTTCCTGCTTGATCTTGTGTGAGGACAGATAATGCTGTGCCATCACGTTCTGTGACGAATCACTGACAGAATTTCGATTTCGCAAAAATCGACCTACTATAACATCGAGTCTCAAATATCGATAGCACTAATATCGACACACTATACTTAACATGAAAACGACAATAATATCGAGCAAACTATATCGATGCACAAAAATATCGTCTACAGAAATATCGTCAACATTATTTTCGAATACCATAATATCGACACTCAATACTACATATAACACACTACAATAATATTGAATACTAAAATATCGATAGCACTATTTTCGTCAATATCAAAATATCGATAGCTAAATAATACTCAATTTTTTAGATATAACACCAATAAATCTATTCTCTAAATAATACACACATTTCTAATGACTTCACGAATGTATTTTCAATTTATTAAGTAACATTAAGTGTACAAAATTGTGTTTTCGCAAACTGACGATATTTGTATATAAACTCTTTGTAAACATACTTTTTTAATACTTAGTACTCATTTTCATATTCTTTATTTATTACAAGAGTTTTTTATTACATAAATATATCATTTCAATTCCTCAACATAAACTATATAAGAAGATATATCTTAAATGTTTAACTTAAAAAAAATTCAAACTAACCAATAGTAACTCGTCTTTACATATCTGACCAATCAGATAGCAAACTTAATTACACATAGACTATATAAACTAGTCACAAACATCCATACAAGTTGCAGGAAATATTCTTCGTGACCACATACTGCCAATTTTGGGAGCACCATCTATATTCTTCTCTGCAAGAAAATTCGTCCTGAAACTACAAGTAAGTAATCATATAGCTCTGTTAATAAATTCTAATGTTTTTTTGCTATTACTTATAGACCAAGATTTGTAACCTAATTTGTTGTTTCTTTATGTACTTTGCCTTTAAACAGACTCTACAAACAAATCAAGTTATACTTCAACTTCAAGATACTGGACACTTTAAATTTAAAAAAGGTATCTACATATGTTTAGTATTTACTTAACGTTATTTGACAATTATTGTCCTAATTTCAAACTCTCTACTTTGTTTCTTAGCCTGTAACTCTTAATACATATTGTGAAGCCAGAATGTTTTGGGGAAAAAACGTTACAATGCTGTGTAAAAAATGTTTTCTTCCTGTTCTTAAATATGTTTCTTGTGCTTTTACTCATAATACATGTGTCATCCCAGGTTCTGTTCAGCAAATAAGTAACAATGCTTTATAACAAATGTGTATTGTTTATAGAACATATAAACGCATTTGTAATTTTCATAAACTTTCTCTCTAAACAGAACTCAAAGCTACAGAAAAGAGATAATTCACATCAAAGAACAAACATTCAGCTACTACTATAATTCTCTTGGTAAGTTCATAAATAAAACATAACAATTCTTTATAAACTCTATAGAATGTACTAGAACTAAAAATGACTCTTTTTATGCTTCTGTTAGTATAATCTTGGAAATGTCTCTTTTAAAATCCTAATAAACAAAACTATTTTTAATGACGTTATAAACTACAAAAAATGTTACCAAAAAACAAATTGTAACTTTTCCTATAACATACTTAATTATTTTTCAACAGACCGTGGCAATAGAACGACAACATCGAACTGAACAAGCATCTACTTTCGATAAATAGAACATTACTACTGGTAAGTAAATTACTAGAAGAGTACTAGGTTTATTTAAATTTTTTGATACATTTCTGATTTTATTAATATTTATATATTAACTTTTCTAGATACCAGAACTCAAGAATGACTGATGATGCAACATTTATTACATCTCAGAAAGGCACATTTTTGTTATGCTATATGGGCTACATTTATACTCAGGAGAAACAAAAAGACCTTAAAGTGAATTGGAAGTGTACAAAATATTACTCCAATAAATGCTATGGCCGTGCTACAACAAGGGAAACTAGTGTTATTAATACCACTGAACATAATCACCCACCAAACATCTCGGAAATAGAAGTGAGATCCACTCTTGAGAATATCAAAGAATTAAGTACCAGATCAGAACTACCTACCAACGTAATTCTGAAAGAATTACTACCTAAAGTTCCCAAAGAAGCAAGAGGTCAGCTACCATCTATTGCTTCCATTAAAAGAACGATAGCAAGAACAAAAAAAGCAAGTAGTCCCAATATACCAACTCCTAGAACTTTTGAAGAAGTCATAATTCCGCCAGAGCTTGTAATCACTCATAATGACGAGCCATTTATTTTTTATGATAATCATAGCAAGGACAAAAGAATAATCATGTTTGCAACTAATAACAATATTAAAAAATTAACTGAAAGTGCTACTTGGATGATGGATGGAACTTTTTCTATATGCCCAAAACCTTTCTACCAGTTATACACAATTCATGGGCAATATCATAATACCTGTATCCCCTTCATATATTGTTTATTACCGAACAAACAAGCCACAACTTACTCAGAAATCTTACAAAAAATAAAAGAACAAACTTCTGACTACTTCCCAATGAAAATCATCATAGACTTCGAACAAGCTATGATTAATTCTATTTTGAAAACTTACCCACACACATCCATTCAAGGATGTTATTTTCATTTCAATCAATGTCTCTGGAGACATTTACAAAAATCTGCCCTTAGTGTTGAGTATGCAACAAATATAACTTTTGCATGCCAAATCAAACATCTCATTGCTCTGGCATATGTACCAGTAACTGATGTGGCCGAACATTACAATCTGTTAATTGAAAGTCCTTTCTACACCCAAAATGAGCAAAGACTCGCCCCACTTTTAGATTACTTTGAGGACAACTGGGTAGGAAGACTACATAGGTCAGGCCACAGACGCCAGCCAAAATTTGCAATTCCCTGGTGGAATGTATATCTACCAACGCTCAACCAAGAGGCAAAAACGAACAATGCTGTTGAAGGTTGGCACAATGCCTTCCTCTCTTCTACTGGACGTACAACACCCACATTACACAAGCTAGTCACAGCTATACAAAAAGAACAAAGCTTTCAGGAACTACGTATGCAGCAATCTGTCATACAACTGAAACCAAAACTCTCTAGACAAACTGCTCAAATGTATCTATATCTTCAACAGCAAGTCCAACTATATCCTACAACAAGAGGACTGGAATATCTAAAAATGATAGCCAAAACCTTGAACTAATTGCAATAAGTAAATCAATTGATAAAGATCAAACAATATCCTTAATCTAATAAAACACATATTTTAATATAATAAAAAAATATTTATTTAGTCTAATTTATTTTTTAACACTATTATTAAAAGACTAAATAAATATATTATTATATCACAATATTTGTTTTTAAATACTGTTTCCATACAAAGAAAATAACATAAATTAATAACTTACCTTTAAATAGAACATCATAAAGATTAATCCTTTACCGATAATACAATGTGTAAATGTCAAAGACTTAATCCAACAAATCATTAATTATGTTTCAAATAACTCTGCTAAAACTATCCATCATCCAAATAAAACGACAATTTAAATGCCATTTAAAATGACGACTGTTATCTTAAACTGTGAAAAATATTTCACAGAACTCAAAATATAAAGGAAGAATGTAAATCCTCTCCGTTCTAACTACTGAAACACACTTCCTTTCCCTAAAATAAAAAAAAATCGGAAACGGAAATAGCTGTTTCAAAATACGAGAAAAAAAAAGCTAAACAATCCCACCGACATAACACTAACGAGTATCCCATAATATATAAACATAACATTCCTATTTTTTGTTATTTTAATTAAATTATACCACATACTCATTAACTCCAACTATTTTAAATGGCTCAAAAAGTCGTGAACGAAAATACGTATTGAGTCCACTCCATTATATGTAAATAGTCATACTTTAATTACCAACCCCAAAATAACAAATTACTACCTTTAATTTTAAGTTACAATACTTTAAAAAGATAAAAGTAGAATCGTACCTACTCAAAAGTGAACCTGCTTCCAACCGCTACTTTCCCTTTCCCAAAATAACGCAAAAAGACAAAGAGTGGTTACAAAATAAAAGAACCAAATTATATGTTACTGTGAAAAGTACTACTATAAATGTCCATTATTGTTATATATATGGATCGAAATTATGTGTAATGTACAAAAAATTGTGTAGTATATTGTGAATAGAAAATCTTTTTGCCTGTATATTTATTATATTGTACATACTTTCAATATTTATTACATT
Source organism: Lissotriton vulgaris (assembly GCF_964263255.1). Classification (NCBI taxonomy): domain Eukaryota; kingdom Metazoa; phylum Chordata; class Amphibia; order Caudata; family Salamandridae; genus Lissotriton; species Lissotriton vulgaris. Next base: position 1,163,300,337 of record NC_141687.1, on the reverse strand, counting down.
AAGTATGAAAATATATAAATATTTAATGTAATATTTATTAAAATTATTATATAACTAAATATGTAATATTGCATTTGTTTATCAGATTTAATTGTTTACAATATGACTAATATGTGAAAATTTTTATTATTAAAACGTATTTATTAATAATAATAATCATACATAACAATATTGTATTGTTAAACGAATCATTGATGATGATGTACATGTTCTAATTAAGATCTTTATGTTATATTATACATTTAAAAGTGTTTATATGTTAATATCATCATCAGTATATCACTATATTTATTAAAATTTAGTGACTTATGTTTTTCATTACACATGTTTAATGTTTTATTAAGAAATAATATTTTTATTATGTATGTATAATATCATACATTGCATTATGTGAACTAACCATTTTTTCTCTACAAATTAAAAGTACTTGTCAAGAAAACTACTCTAAAATGTGATTATTAAAAGAACATTGTCCTCCTTTTTTTTTATATTGATACCAAACATAGCTTGATAAAATGTATATGTGATTGTATTTTTCAAGTGTTGAATAAAAAAATTTACAGTAAAGAAAACTGGTGTCATTATTTTGTATTACCTATGACAAAATCATTTTTATGTATTTGTGCAAATGTATTATAACTGTAATGTTCTATCTATTTCTATATACCACATGTAATTAGAGTACATACTATACACTGAACTTAGAACAATTATTATTCTTACACCCATATACATATAATATCAATATTTGAAAGACACATAATTAATTTTTTTAATATTCCGACTCCAATCACCATTTACTTTAGGTAATTGCTTCTCAAAAAACGTTAATAATTTACTATTACAACTGCAATCACCATTTAATTAGGGTAAGTGCAGGACACAGAACATATAGAATTTACTCTTCCAACTCCAATTAACAATTAATTTAAGTAACTGCAGGACATTAATTTATAATAAATTACTATAGTAAATCAAATGTTAAAAAATGATTAATGTAATATAATTAAATATAATTTCATATAATAAATTAAATTAAAATTGAATCTTAATTTATGTTTTCCCTGTACCCCTATAACTAAAAACTGAACCAGAATCCCAAAATACCCCTTTACCCACAAACTAAAAACTGACCCTGAAACCTAAAAATACCCCTTTACCCACAAACAAAAAACTGACCCTGAAACCTAAAAATACCCCTTTACCCACAAACTAAAAACTGACACTGAAACCTAAAAAAACACCTTTACCCACAAACTAAAAACTGACCCTGAAACCTAAAAATACCCCTTTACCCACAAACTAAAAACTGACCCTGAAACCTTACAAAACCCCTTTACCCACAAACTAAAAACTGACCCAGAAACCTTACAAAACACCTTCACCCACAAACTAAAAACTGACCCTGAAACCTTACAAAACCCCTTCACCCACAAACTAAAAACTGACCCTGAAACCTAAAAATACCCCTTTACCCACAAACTAAAAACTGACCCTGAAACCTAAAAATACCCCTTTACCCACAAACTAAAAACTGACCCTGAAACCTAAAAATACCCCTTTACCCACCAACTAAAAACTGACCCTGAAACCTAAAAATACCCCTTTACCCACAAACTAAAAACTGACCCTGAAACCTAAAAATACCCCTTTACCCACAAACTAAAAACTGACCCTGAAACCTCACAAAACCCCTTTACCCACAAAATAAAAACTGACCCTGAAACCTTACAAAACCCCTTTACCCACAAACTAAAAACTGACCCAGAAACCTTACAAAACACCTTCACCCACAAACTAAAAACTGACCCTGAAACCTTACAAAACCCCTTCACCCACAAACTAAAAACTGACCCTGAAACTTAAAAAAACCCCTTTACCCACAAACTAAAAACTGACCCAGAAACCTTAAAAAACTCCTTCACCCACAAACTAAAAACTGACCCTGAAACTTAAAAATACCCCTTTACCCACAAAGTAAAAACTGACCCTGAAACCTTACAAAACCCCTTCACCCACAAACAAAAAACTGACCCTGAACACGTAAAATACCCCTTCGCACACAAACAAAAAACAAACCCTGAACGGAAAAAATTAACCTTTGATAAAACTACCCACCCTTATCCACTATAAACTCGACATCCCACTCCTAAAATTATGATACATTTCTTTAGTAGATATCTACAAAATTATATATTTATAAAAATGTTTTACTACATACACAAAATACCTACATTTTAAAAAAAAACATAATTGTGTTCAAAATCTCGGATTTAAATTATATATATATAAAATTTCGAAAAGAAAAAATAATTAAATACAATGCGAAATTTTTTATTCTATGATTACAGTATACTTTGTTTATACACTACCCACCCTTATCCCCTTGAAACTATACATCCCACTCCTAAAATAATTAGACAAATATTTATAGAAAATATATAAAAAAAATATATTTACAAATCTTTATCGTACATACACAAAAGCAAACTTCAAAAATGTGTACTATATTCGATAACAATCGATATCATTTCGCATAATTCTAAATATTTTTTTATATTTTAGAAATTTCGCAAATTTATAAGAAATTGCGAAATATTTATTTATATAATTACCCTATATTTTTTAAAACACTACCCACCCTTATCCCCTATAAACTCTACTTCCCGCTCCTAAAATTATTTCACTAATATTATTAAAATATAAAATTATTATTTTATATTTATAATACTTTTTAGTACATACACACAAAATATAGAAATGTATAAAAAAACTCCCTAAATTTCGATCAAATTTCGACTACTACAAATATTTTCATAAATTAGCGAAATTTTGAAATTTAAATGAAAATTCGAAATTTTAAATTGTAAAATTACACTATACTTTTTTAAAACACTACCCACCCTTATCCCCTATAAACTCTACATCCCGCTCCTAAAATTATTTCACTAATATTATTAAAATATAAATTTATTATTTTATATTTATAATACTTTTTAGTACATACACAAAAATTAGAAATATTTTTTAATATACTCCCTAAATTTCAATCAAATTTCGACTACTACAAATATTTTCATAAATTTTCGAAATTTTGAAATTTAAATGAAAATTCGAAATTTTAAATTGTAAAATTACACTATACTTTTTTAAAACACTACCCACCCTTATCCCCTATAAACTCTACATCCGGCTCCTAACATTAATATACAATTATTTAGTAAAAATTAAAATATTAATATATATTTACACAATTTTTTAATATATATCCAAAATCAACCTACAAATAATTTAACAATACTCCATAAATTTATAAAAAAATTCGCATTTTACAAAAATTTAATTTACATTTCGAAAATGTATAATTTTAATTCAAATGCGAAATTTATTATTCCATAATTACACTATACTTTTTTAATACACTACCCACCCTTATCCCCTATAAACTCTACATCCCGCTCCTACACTTATAACTAAAATTATTTAAATTATATGTCTAAATTACCTTATATATAAACAACATTTAACTATATCATTACTTAACATACTTTAAAAGATCACTTTTACATATCGATATTTTTGCCAATCGATATTTTCAGCTTCGATATTACTGATTTCGACCTTCATGTCTTCGATATTATTGACACACACATATATCGATATTTTCTACGACGATATTTTGGTTTTCGATATTTCTTACCATCGATATTTAGGACTCAATAATATGGTACTTCGACATTAACAACTCGATATTTTGACTGTCTACCTTCTGTGACAAAAAGTGTAAAAGGTTTGCTGTAACATGGTGTCGCTAAAACAGGTGCTTGACATAGGGCTTTCTTCAATTCGTCAAAAGCAAGTGTATGTTCCTGAGTCCAAGGGAGGACAGTCGAAGTCGCTGCCTCCTGTGTTGTCAACTGTATGAGTGGCTTGGCTAAATATGCATACTGAGGAATCCATTGTCTACAGTAAGAAGTAAGGCCAATGAAGGCCCGTACTTCTTTTTGTGTCTTGGGCTGTGGCAGATGTGCAATTAACTGGATGCGGTCTGGTGTCAGCTGTCTACCCCTCTTGGACAGCAAGTGTCCTAAGTAAACCACTTCCTGGGCACAGAATTGTAGCTTCGAAGGGGATACTTTATGCCCCTTTTCGGCCAGAAAATACAAGACTGTCAGTGATGCGCGTTCACAGTCACGTTCGGTCCGTGCTGTAATCAACAAGTCATCAACATATTGCAGCAATGCAGTGTCAGTAGGCATGTGAATACTGTCTAGTTGTCGTTTCAGGGCTTGACTGTAAATACTAGGACTTTCAGTGAACCCTTGAGGTGCACGTGCAAATTTGAAGCTTCGGCCATTTAAACAGAATCCGAAAAGGTACTGGCTTTCCGGATGAATGGGGACACTAAAGAAGGCGTTCTTAAGGTCAATTACAGTAAAGAACGCTGCTTCGGATTCAATGGCAGTCAATAGGGAAGAAATGTCTGGCACTACTGGGTACTGGGGAATGATGCATTTATTTAATTCTCGAAGGTCGATCACCAGTCTGTAGACTGGAGGTGCATTTGGGTCAGTTCGTTTAAGAATCGGAATGATTGGAGAATTACATACATTGGAGTCAGTTTCTACAACTACTCCTTGAGCAATGAGCTCGTCAATAATTTTTAGTAAGGCTACTACAGCCTCAGGTGGCAACTTGTATTGTCGGATTCGGGGCAGAACAACACCTTGTTTGAGAGTGACACGATAGGGTGTAATGTGCATACAACCTACATCAGTTGGACCTTGCGCCCATAAATGCTGTGGTACATTTTGCAATCTCGGATCAAAATCTCTCAACACATAATGACCTTTGAAGTCACGTAAAAACAATCTCACTCCTTCTGGAGAACAACAAATCACTGCTCCCAATGCTTTCAACGTTTTAATACCAAGCAGATTTTCTGGACATGCTTTCGTAAGTAACAGGTCCGTAGTACGAGATAACGGACCAATTTCTAGGGAAACTGGCTTTGACACTTCGTTAACAATAGGCTTTCCTGAAAAACCCAGGGAAACATTCTGTGAGCCTGAGAGGGGTGCCCCTGGAACCTCGTCATGACTGATGGTAGTTCTGCTCGCCCCTGTGTTAATCAAAAATTTTCTGTCCTTCCCTAATACCTGACTGTGTACATAGGGACCCTCTTGATCTACAGGAACCTCAATAAGAGGCACGCCAACCTCCCTCTCTAGGCTGTTTCATGAGTACTGCTGATAATCGGGGTAATCTGACTGTGCATACTGGTACATTTGCTGTGTGACATGTTGTGTGGCAGCAATGGGTTGGGGTTGCGGTACAGCTACTGTTTGCTGTGTATTCTGGGGAGGGTGCGTATTCTGTGGAACGTGTTGTGGAACGTGTTCTTGTTTAGGAGGACGCGGTCTTTCTTTCGTCCTACCTGTAGCAATATTGTGTTTCAGAACTAGACATTCGTTGATGTAGTGACCTGGCTGTTTACAATAATTGCAATTCCCTTTAACAGGAGCTGCAGAAGGACTAGTCTGTGTCGTACCCCTCTTCTGGCTGTCTGCTGGGACGGACTGGGCTACTAGTACTTTCATTTTCGTATATTTCATACGCCTTTGTTCATGTTCATGTTCCTCTCTAATTCGGTTTTGGTGGTACTGTAACATTTGCAACATCTGGGAAGGGGTATTTGCTTGCAATGTACTTTCGACTTTCAGTACTCTGTTTTTAACTTGTGGTAAGGAATTCTCGACTAACTTGGTCACGAAAAGGTGTGGATATGATTCACTACTTGTTTTCAGGCCACTATTTATAATGAAACATTTCTCAAATCTAGAATAAAAATCACTAGTGTCTTCATCTTGTTTCTGTTTGCAGGCTGAGATCGCATCCCAGTCTTCCTTTTTAATTGTCAATAACCTAGGCAAGACCTGTACTAATAATCCTGGTAATGCTTTAGCATGTTCTCCAAGACCAACACCTGGGACTCGTGTGTTTTCTTCGTTTTCTAAGACTGTCCAATTGATCTTTTTCTCTCCCACCTCCCATTCTTTCTCTTTAAGTTTTTCGTAAATGCCCGCAGGCAACAGTACTTTTAACATTTTAAGAATGTTGGGATACGTGTAATCACCCATGAGTAACATGTCTTTTAATTCACGGTGGAATCCAGCTGGATCTTTATCATGACAGGGCACTAATTTCTTCATTTCCAATAATTCCATTTTGGTCAGGGGGGTGTATACGAATACTCGTTGAAGCTCACCTCCTGGGGTCTGGACGGGATGTACTTCTCGCAAGGGATTCTGTCTGTCTAAGTAGAATGGTTTCCTTACTGGGGGTGGGACAGGAACAAAATGTGGAGTTAGGAAAGTTCTGTATTTGTGGCGTTGTTCTAGAATGATATTAATTAAATCGGTACCTAGGCCTCTCCATCTTTTTAGGAGTAATTCTTCCAGTATACTATATAGGGGACCTGGATCAGAATGCTGACTTTCATATAATGTAATGAGATGTTGGACCATGTACATACCCGCCAAACGCTGATCGTCTGGCGTAAGACTCAAAAACGTTTGCGCTACTGAATCATCTTTATATGTATTATTATTGTTTCCAGCCCATTGGACTGCGGACCGTGCTAGTTCCTGATCACGCATTGTACTAAGTTCACTGTAACCTATTCTTTCTTTCAGTATTTTATCAGTGGCTTGGAATAAATGTTCAAGAGAACATTGTTCTGGTATGGGAGAAAGGAAACGTTTCTTGTTTTCTAGGCGAATGGGTCGGTCAAAAGGTCTTGCTCTACCTACGTACGCTATTCTGTCTGGGTCTTCTTGTGCATCTTCTGTATCATCTTCCTCTGTGGTGTCACCTTCCTCTTTCTCGGCTTCTCTAGCTACATTTTCCTTTTCGTGTATTATGACAATCTCTTTACGGATCTTTCTGTACATGGATTCTATACAACTTTGTTTATTATGTTTACCATCAGCTATATTGTTACTCCAATTTATCAGGATATTCATCTCCTCTTTGCTTGTACCTGGCCGATCTCGTTCCCTTATCAGACAATTTATCAAAAACTGTAAGATCATTCTTTGTGTCTCAACATTGTGGTGTGCCATGGCCTCGCGAATGCATTCTGGTCTCTCCCCCATTCTAATGAAATGGTATATGTTGTCTAAATGTTCGGTCATTTCTGGTAAAAGAATCAAATAGTTTGTAACACGTCGTAGACGTAATGAAAATAACATCATATCTTCTTCGCCTGGTACTGGGTCATATCTACAATCTGTAATGTACTGTCTAAGAGTTGCGAAAGTCGCAGCTTTGGGTGTACGCTGTAATGCTACTTCTCTAAGTGTCATTCGTTTTACTTGAGGCGGGGTGACAGGACGACCTCCTACGGCGCCTCCTGAAGCGGAAGCATAACCATCAACTAGCTGTGCTGTTACTACTGGTGTCATAGCATGAAAAGTAGGTGCAGGTAATGTAGGCAGACTCTGGTTGTCAGTGTAGCAAAAGGATTGGTAGGAGCGATAGCAGGAGGAACAGTAGCAGTAGTAGTGACAGGATGGGAAGTGACCATGGGTGTGGGAGTCGAGTCTTGAGGGAGTGGTAACGTATCTTGAACAGGCTGGTGTAAGTTCTGAACAGGCTGAATAGGCTGCTGTACATTATTAGCGGGTGGTACGCGTACATTGGTATACGCTGGAGCTACATCATCTAAATAGGAAGAAAGGAAAATGTCCGCTGCAGTCTGTTTGTGACGGAGTTTAGTCGGGACCAATGGTGGCGGTAAATTACAGGATACTTCCGGGGTCGCCCTGGGCAGGCCCTTGGCAAGAACAGGATACAGACCTGTAATAAGGGCATTTCTTTGTCTGTCTTGCTCTATTCTGACTCGTTCTCCTTCTTCTAGTAACTCTCTTTCTCTAGCTTTTTCAGATTCTTCTCTACTTTTCTCTGCTTTCCTGATTTCTTTCTCTGTTCTTCTATGCGCTTCTTTACGCCATAATTCTATGGCATCTTTCTGGGATTGTCTGGCTTTCTTTTTCCATAGTGCTTCTTCTACTCTCATGATGCATTCAGCATCCCATGTCCCTGAGACAGGCCATCTATACTTCTCTTCTAGGTCTTTAGTATAGTCCACCCACAAATCTAGGTACAGTATGGCATCTAAGCCATGTTTGTGGTACATAAAATGTCCGGGAGTGTCCCTAGGCGGGACGGGAACTGCTTCTTCGAGTATCCCTTTCCTAGTTCCTATCTGACGTAACTTTGAGAACAGCGGCATTTTTGAATTGACTTGAACGCGAACACAATGAACACAGTAATGAATAGCAAACAATCATTCATACCACGACATTAAACACATTTAAAACATTTCAGACTGATATTACCCGGAACATAGAAAACACAAATCTCGAGAAACAATACTAGAATACTGGATTACTAGATGCACTGCTAAAACAGTACAGACAATACCGGTCCCATTAAGAGACACGTCATACCGTGTTCACCTAAGTGAACACGTCTGGACCAGGTCTGTGTACCCAGACCTGTCTTGACCGGGCACAAATTAATGAACCCGCCTAGATGCGTTCCCAACAACGGTACTCACCGGGAAGCAGAAACTGAAGGCCTCGGAAACTGGACTGGACTGGACCGCATCGGACTGCGATTTTCCTACGCATGCGCTTCGGAACAGGTGGGCCTCCGGATACCTCGGACCTTGCTCTCTCGACTTGGGGCTCTGGTCAGGATCCTCCGCATTCCTCACCGCCTCGTCTGGATGCCGGACCGCAGTCTCCGTCTCCTCCGTGGGCCCGAGGGAGATAGCAGGAAAACCTGCAGATGCGCGCAGAGTCCGTCGCGGCTGTAGAAGGGGTCAAGGCCTGCGTTACATCGCCGGCGAGTGGGGAAGGGGGGGTCCCTATTCGGGCGCCAGATTATGTGGTAAATAAAATTTACCGGACTATTTTTCCATGCATTACATATCAATCAGGATAGCTCAATCAAATGAGAGGCAGAGTCCGTGGTATCTGAGTCATACGGGCTTTAATGAAATGCCTCGAGGCATGGGACATCGGGTTCCATCACCACTAAGGTTCAGGAAGGGACATTCAACTTTTTATTAACATCACACATTATATATAGTAAAACAGTATAATTGAAATGAATACAGTAGGCGTAACAGGTGAAAAGTAAGAGATAAAAACACATGTGCGTAGCAGGAGGCGTGTAAGAAGGGCGTGTACTTGACATGTCAGAGAAACATCACAAGAAACGTCACAAGTGGGTGGATGTATAGGAGAATTCTGCAGGGTCAGCAGAAACTTTTATTCTATATGCGCGCGCAGCTGGCATGACGTGTAACTGGGGAGAGCTGGGGGCTTTGACTTTAGTTCTAGTAGAAGAGTCTCGATGTCTGGGATGTCAGAACGACCTATACCTATAACCTATCTGATATCTCATGTTTGGAGGATGTAGTGTCTGAAGTAAAAGGTCTCTCGGGCAGGGGCCATACATCACTGAATGCTAGGGAGTGCATACGTGTCTTGGTACAATGCGCGGGGGCCATGGGCCTACCACGGTAACGGGTGCTGTAAATCGCTTGCATGGAGACAGGAAGGCAGGGCCCTTTACTCTGCAGCCGGGAATATGTTTACCTATTTCACTAGACTGGAATGTGTTTTCGAGGAGGCTGAGCTGATAACTGTAGGCAAAATATGGTCTTGGCAGGCAGGCAGGCCAGGCCGAGCCGGGCACCGCTTCGCTGGGCAGGAAGTAAGGCAGAGGTCAGGGATGCATACCTAAACGGCAGAAGAGACTTCGGAGCCTCAATTCAGGGCCTAGCTCGGCAGAGCCAGGAAAACATGGCTTCGCGTTAAAAGTGCACCATGTAAAGACGTTGGCAACATAGGTTTAGAAACCAAATTAATGTTGCTTTCTTGGAGAACTTGGTAGATAACATGTTAACGTTGGACGCAAATGCATTTGCGTCTTCATTTTCGGCCATGGAGGAAAAATGCAAGGAGGTCATGCATATACATGGGACGTTGGGGTACACGATAGGGGACATACCTGGTCATATAAAATTCGATTTACCTCATTAGAATACATAAAATAATATAGAGTAGGGTAATAGATAATTAAATAAAAGGTTGCGTGTTATAGAAAAGGAAAGAATAGACAGCAGAAAAGATAAAGAGGCAATTAGGATAACGGCACTGGAGGACAGTAAAACAAGTGAGTGAAGGCAGACAGAGTCATAATAAGCTAAGTATAGTAAAGGGGGTTTAGAGAACTAATGACATATAACCATTGTGCATTGCAGGGTATAACGAGCAGCGAGCAGCAGTATTCTACTGCGGGTTAAAGGATGAGTTGAAGGACGCCCTGCTAGAATCCCTAACAGACCCACTGAGATTTCCGCCTTAGTGGATCTTGTGTTAGAAATAGACTTTCGACAGGGAGAAAGAAAAGGAGAACGGAGAAAGGAGAAAGGAATTCAGACCAACGGTTCCAAGGTTTGATTGCGCTAGATCGAAGAATAGCAGAAGCAATGAAGGATCATCTGAGGTAGAACCTATGCAAATCGGAACAATACGTGGACCTCTGTCGAAAGAAGAAAAAGAGAAAAGACGGTTCAGTAATTTGTGTATGTATTGTGGAGCTGGAGGTCATTTTGTCAGAAATTGCCCCAAGAAACCTAAGACAAGCTATAAACCGAAGGAAAACTAATGGCACCACCTGTTGGGGGAGTTGAACAGGTGGATGCGAGTCAAGAGAAAACTCCTGAAGAGCATAGAGTGGCCAACACCTTACAGTGTGCCACTCCTCATTTGAGTTTATCGATGGAAGTTAGGTTCAGACATTTAGTCCTAACTGGAGTTTCAGTCATGATAGACTCTGGAGCCACGGGAAATTTCTGTGACCTCAAATTTGCACAAAAGGTGGGAATACAAGCAATTATGAAGAACAAGAGTGAACCCGTGAGAGCGGTGGATGGTACAAATTTATCTTCTGGTCCCATAGTTAGCCATACGGAAGTGATTCATTTAATTTCAAATAATGGTCACGAAGAAAAGATTCAGTTTAATCTAATTGATGCTCCCCAGTTTGAATTAATCCCTGGTCTGCCCTGGCTCACAGAGCATAATCTGACAATAAACTGGAGTAATCGAACTATCAAGATGGATTCCAAGTATTGTATAGAGAATTGTTTTGGAGACAAGGAGAGAATGCAGGAAGTCAGTCAGGCTCACTCATTGTGCCACAACGGGGGATCAATCTGTGTAATAGATGTGCCAGAAATCCCTGAGGAGTATGCAGAATTCCAAGATGTGTTCAATGAGGTGGAAGCAGAGCAGCTACCCCCACACAGGATCTACGACTGCAAAATAGAAATAGAACATGGCTCAAATCTGCCCTGCAGTCGAGTTTATGCATTGACCGAAAAGGAACATCACCATCTCAAAGAGTATCTGGATAGATACCTTGCCAATGGCTTCATTCGACCCTCACAATCCCCTGTCTCGTCGCCTTTATTTTTTATGCCAAAGAAGGAAGGGGATTTGAGGACCTGTATTTATTATAGAGCGATCAACAGAATCACCAAGAAGACAGTATCCGTTGCCTCTTATATCTGTGTTATTAAACCAAGTGAAAGGGGCACAGATATATACGAAGCTTGATCTGAGAGGGGCATACCATCTGGTCAGAATGCGAGAAGGCGATGAATGGAAGACGGCCTTCAGAACCCGATTTGGATTGTTCGAATACCAGGTTATGCCCTACGGCCTTTGAAATGCTCCTGCAGCCTTTCAACATTTCATCAATGATGTACTGAAGGAATATATCGATCAATGTGCCATCGTTTATATAGATGACATTCTGATTTATTAAGCCGACAGGGAAAGACACCATGATCAGGTCCGAGGGGTCCTACAAAAATTTAGAGAAAACAAGCTGTTTGTCAAGTTGGATAAATACTCCTTCAACGTTACACAGGTGGAATTTTTGGGCTTCGTTATTTCCCCAACTGGCATACTCATGGGCCAGCGGAAGATAGAAGCAGTAATCAATTGGAAGTCCCCAGAGAGTGTTAAGGAAGTTCAAAGTTCCATTGGGTTCACAAACTTCTACCGAAGGTTCATCAGTGAATTTTCTCACAAGATTTTGCCACTCACAAGGTTGCTCAAAAAAGGAATCCAATTTGAATGGACCAAAGAAGCTGAAGAGGCCTTAAATTTGTTGAAGCAGAACTTCACCTCGGCTCCAATCCTTCAACATGCTGATCCTACCCAACCCTTTTGTGTCGAAACCGATGCCTCGGACCAAGCAGTGGGAGGAGTCCTGTCTCAAAGGAACAAGGTTTCTGGACAACTGCACCCAGTTGCATACAGATCGAGAAAACTGTCTCCAGCAGAGTGTAACTATACCATCACCGAGAAGGAGTTGTTGGCAATAAAAGACGCCTTTAAGGAATGGAGACATCATCTCATGGGAGCCCAGCACCAGATAACAGTGTTTACGGACCGAATCGAAATTTGAAATTCTTAAAGACCGCCAGAACGCTGACCCCAAGACAGTTGCGATGGTCCTTGTACTTCGCCGATTATGATTTTGTAATTACGTATCGGCCAGGTACACAGAACGGAAAAGCAGACGCCTTGTCCAGAATTAATACCGAAGGTCAAAAGATGCCATTGGAAAGTCAATCAATCATCCCAAACGAGAAGATAATAGGTGTAACCACCTCAATTAGCCTTGCAACCAGTATTTCGGAAGCGATGAGTACAGAAGCTATAGAAGAGTGGGTAAAAGAAAAAGAAGGTAGAAAGATCATTCGGCAGCTTCCATATTTCCTGGACAGCTTATACGTTCCCACTAAAGAATTACAGCAACAAGTTCTGCAAGAATGTCATGACGCAAAACTGGCAGGACACAAGGGAGAAGCGAAAACCAAGGAACTGATCAAGCGTCATTACTGGTGGCCGGAAATGGCCAAAGACATTGAGGACTATGTCAAGACTTGCGAGATCTGTGTTCAGGTGAAATCTGAACGGCAGGCTCCGAAAGGGTTATTAAAACCTCTGCCCATACCACCCTATCCTTGGCACACTGTCACATTAGATGTCATCACTGATTTACCACTCAGCTAGGGATACAACACAATTCTAGTAGTGGTAAATTCCTTTTCAAAAATGGCACATTTCATAGCTTTACGAGGGCTCCCTTCAGCTAAACAGTTAGCTACCCACTTCAGTACAGAAATAGTGAAGACACATGGAATTCCTAAGATTATAATTTCAGACCGAGGTCCACAATTCATTTCTCACTTTTGGAAATCTTTTATGGAAAGCTTAGGGACAGAAGTGAGGTTCTCCATCAGTTACCATCCTGAGACCGATGGTCAATCAGAGAGAGTAAACCAGGAATTGGAACAATATTTAAGGCTGTTCCTTCTGAAACAGGATGGAAACTGGTCAGAGTATTTATGGGCGGCAGAGTTTGTTTATAATAATGCTAAGAACGTTTCTACAGGATTCTCACCTTTCTATATAAATTATGGTAGGCATCCAAACTCCACGCTCAGTTGATATCTCAGTTCCAGCAGTAAAAGATGTAGTATCCCACCTACAGTTGATCCACCACGAAGCAATGGAAAGTCTGAAGGTAGCGAAGGAGAAATATAAGAGCTATGCAGACAAGAAAAGACGAGAGGGTCCCATCTTGGAGACAGGATATAGGGTCTGGTTGAGTACTAAGAATTTGAGACTGAAGGGAAACCGAACGTTTCAGCCCCGATACATCGTTCCTTATCCAATAGAGAAAAAGATCAATCCAGTGACTTATCGACTCATTCTACCATCAAGACTTAGAATTCACCCCGTTTTTCATGTCTCTTTACTAAAGAAGACCCCAACTAATTTGCGAAAGACATTGCCACCAAGACCCTTGAACCTAGAAACTGGAACTGAGTATGAAGTCAAAGAAATACTCGATTCAAAATACTCTAAGGGACAATTATTCTATCTAGTAGATTGGAAAGGTTATGGTCCCTTGGAGAGAGATGAGGATGTTCATGCTCCAAGATTGGTCAAAATTTTTCATCAACGATTTCCTGATAAACCAAGACGGAGAGGATCTACCTTGTTGGGGGGTACTGTCAGAACCCTTAGCCCACAGGTGGCGACCATCTCACACCAGTTATACAATTGTACTCAAAAGAACCCGACAGGGGGTTCATGGACAGAATGTGTTCGCAAGCTGAGCTCCAAAATGACCGGAAGGCTGGAGTTTAGGTTTGCAGTCTAGTTTTCCCTGCAGTAGAATGTCGGGTCCAGGTGACGCGCGCGCTCCCTGGAATCAGCGCACTTCACCTGTGCCATGACCCGGTGAGGAGAGGAGGTAGTGAGATCCGTATTAGAGTATCGTAGTTTGCCGAAAATAATGTTCGAGTGTTTTAAACGGCAACCCGTTCAGTCAACCCTAGTATCCAAGTAAATTCCTAGTGTCCGTAGCGTTAAAAGTATCTCAGTTCCCAGCAAGGAAGAAAAGCCGGAAAAACAAACCTTCGTCAGCTGAGGCGGCCGCGAACCCGAGTCTGCTGAGGCTGCTGCATTCCAGTCTGAGACGACGCAGTCAGATACCAGCTGGCAACGGAAACTTCGCGTGAGGTGACCTGAAAAGAAAGAAGAGAAGATAAGTGAAAACAAATTTAGAGTAACGTTAGGACAAATGTAAATGCTTATGTACGTAAATACTGCTCACCTGAAAAAGACTTGTAAAGAGAAGGAGCCAGTTCAAAAGTTCACCAGATTGGAACTAATGCATAGAAATACCTAGAGGAGATAAAGACAACATACTAGTCAGGAATAACACAGGAAAATAGCGACAAGCTCAAGAAAGATAGAAAAACAAAACGCAGTAAGTCAAACTTAATAAGAATACATAAAATAATATAGGGTAGGGTAATAAATAATTAAATAAAAGGTTGTGTGTTATAGAAAAGGAAAGAATAGACAGCAGAAAAGATAAAGAGGCAATTAGGATAACGGCACTGGAGGACAGTAAAACAAGTGAGTGAAGGCAGACAGAGTCATAATAAGCTAAGTATAGTCAAGGGGGTTTAGAGAACTAATGACATATAACCATTGTGCATTGCAGGGTATAACTTACCACAAGATTCAGTCCTACTGTGCCACCAGAAAGAAAGAATAGAAGAGAGGGCCAAAACGCTTGGGAGAAATGGTAGGTGAGGAACAAAGGTAGAGAGTAGAAATAGAAAGAGTAGGTTTAGAATTAAGGCTAATTGTGATCTTTCCCCGCAGGGTTCAATTCGGTAGAGGTCAGCAGGTCGGACTGACGAGAGGAACCAGCCAAGAAAGTCTCTTCTTGTTTGTTTGTTTATTATTTTATCAAATATCCCCCTTCCCCCCTGAGGTAACAGGTTGGAGACTTGTTAATTTAAGCTCCTAGCTGTTGCCCAAGGAGGATTCGGGAATTAGCATCTCTGTTCCTGTGCAGCAAAACGACGAGTATCCTTTGATTAATTAGTAGATCTGACAAAAAGAAAGGGAAAGATGGAGAAAATGTGGTTGTCAGAGAAGGAATGAAGATGGTGTCATTATTTACCTTGATGGTATGCCTGTGTTGCCAGACTGTCTGCTTGCTCCTATGGCTAGATTGAGCAGAGGCACTCTGCCAAAGGTGCCTGGTTTATCAACAATTCAATCCCGGAAAGAAAACAGTAGTTTTGACAGGAAAAATTGGAAAGGCAGAAGGCCCTTTCATACGATTACAACTTGACTTTATTCAGTTACCCCCTTGTCGAGGAATGAAGTACGTCCTCGTCATTGTCTGTCTATTTTCAAAGTGGGTGGAAGCTTACCCTGCTCGCAGAAATTATAGCATCACTGTAGCTAAACTGTTACTTAGGGAACTGATACCATGGGACGGATTTCCAGTCACAATTGAATCAGACAGACATGGGCATTTTCATAGCGAAATAATAAGACAAATTTGTGAAGCATTCAAAATTACGCAAAAACTGCACTGTGCATATCGTCCAGAGGCTTCTGGAGTGGTAGAACAACTGAATGGCACTATCAAGTCAAGATTGGGAAAAATGTGTGAATCTACTCAAATGGAATGGCCAGATGCTTTGCCACTTGTTTTGCTGGGACTCAGAAGTATTCCAGACCGGAACACGGGCTTGAGTCCCCATGAGATACTGATGGGAAGAGCAATGCAGCAAGCATGGGTGCCAGGATACAAACTGATAAGCATTTCTGATGATTTGGTACTAGAATACTGCAAGCAACTGGCTGACCAAGTGCGTTCTGTCTCTCACCAGATTGGGGAAGACGCTTTCGCCAGGCCAACAACTCCAGCACATGACTTGAACCCAGGTTATTGGGTCGTAATAAAGAAACATACTCGGAAGAGTTGCCTTGCACCGAAGTGGGGAAAACCAAGACAAGTAATCCTGGTTACCACAACAGCTGTGAAGTGTGCAGGTGTGCCACGGTGGATCAATGCCAGCCATATGAAGAAAGTGACTGAACCTGAAGAAACTGAGGCTAAAGGTTGTGCAGCTGAGGGGTCTCAAGAAATTGGTCCTGAAGTAGCTGAAGAAGAACAACCGAGCTCCAGTCAAGATGATTGGGTCCCAATAATTGACCTGACTCTAGATCCAATAGGAAGAAGAAGAAAAACCTATTTAGATAGAGAGTGGGATAGTGAGGACGAGACAGGAATAGAAGAAGATAATCAGATCATCAAAATCCAAATCAAATCTGATGATGAGGAAGACCAGATAGGGAAAGAACAGATTATTGACACTCCTCCAAGAACTCCAGAGCCTGAAAAGGGACAGTTAGAAATCAGAGCAGAAGTTCAAGCGGAAGAAAATCAAAAGTTCGAAGTGCTTGAACAGGATCAGATAGGACTAGATAAATGTGTTCAGGAAGAAGAAATTGAAACAAAACAAAGCCAAATCCAACATACACCTGAGCAAGGCCAGATTAGCAACCAGGCAGAAGAAGCTGAAGTAAGACCTGGAACTAGTCAGACAGGAAGGGAAAAAGAAGACAATGAAGTAAATGTGCCACACCTGAGCGAGAATAAAGAGCATTTGAGGAAAGCCAAAGCACAGTGCCAGTTAAAAGATTCAGAAAAGGAGATAAAGCACCTAGATTTGTCAAAAGACTGAGACTAAGACTAAAGACTATTGACGAAGAACTTGAGCAAGAAAATCAAGACTCCAGTAAAACTGATCCGTCTGTGATAAAACCTAAGAGAAGAAGTGCCCGAATAAAGAGACTGAATAACAAGTATCAGAGTCCTGAATGGACTTATCTGGTGTTGGAGGACTTTGAAAACCGTGAAATAAGTGACGAAAGTGGTGAAGAACTGATTAATGACCAGACTGACGAAGAAGTGAAACCAACCTGAAAGTTGCTCTGAGTAAGCAACCTGTGCAAAGTTACAAAGAGGGGTTGAAGCTTCTTTTGAGCCAAAATGTCTGATTCCTCTGTGAATGGAAGACTGAGACAAAATTGCTGTAAAACATGCTGCAAAGTATATTTATGTAGTGTAGCATTAGTATTTATACTATGGATAGGACAAACAATAACTATTCCTTACATGATGAGTAAAGATACTAATTTGTACCCTACTAAATCAGTGACAAAGGACACAGAAGAGCTGCAAACGAAAGATACACCACAAAGAGTAGACACACAAGAGAAAGCACTTAGCCTTAGACAAACTAGAATGGACTTAGATGCACCAGATGAGGAAGGACTGCATTATAACAGAATCAAGAATAGAACTCATTTAAACGTATTTGCAAACCTTTTAGTACATTACATAGAAGCAATGGAGATAGAAGACTGTTACATCTGTATGAAGCTACCTACTTCAGTAGCTGAGGGTGTGACATACAAAAACTTGCCACTAATATATGGAATTTCCTGTAGTATTTTAGCTAGTTTATTCTATAAGAGAGGACCTTTATAGTATTATTACTCTAACTCAGATGTGATATTTTCTGAACTTCCTATACGTGGAAATCTAAATCCTGTACATAATAAGAGTGATGTAACACGTTATATGGGTGAATACTTTCTAACTATAGGTACAATAGATATAGGTGAAGCACAGAGATAATTTGATATGTTCATTACACGAACAAGAGAAAATGTTTCTAAATATGGCAATGAAAAGAAGAGAAATGTTCCAAAGAAAAGCGAATGACAAAAAGCATAAAACCCCTAAATGGGCTGAAAATATAGGGAGCACATTAAATGGTGGAGCTAATGCTGCTATGTTGCTGGATTTCGAATAGATGGGGAAACTTTGTCTTCACAGAGAAAATACTAGTTATTATAATAACATATTCATTGGTTCCAGTGAATGCGAACACAATTATAAGGTAATTGGAAGTTGGGGTTTAAAAAATGGGTCAGAACCTGTGTTTCCCGGAATCTATTATATGTGTGGGAACAAGGCTTATTTCAAATTACCAGACCATTGGTATGGAAGCTGTTATTTTGGTATTGTCATCCCAAAGATATACCATGTAAATGAAGTCACTGGAAGCAATGAAGGAACTAATGGATTAATACGTAGTAAAAGAGAAAGTGTAGGAGAAATAATAGGTGATATATTTAGTGCATTGATACCTACAGTGGGAGTGGCTCTGAATACACATAGAATCTGCAAATTGTCAACAGTAGTAGATCGGTTATCAACTGACACTGCTGGAGGTTTCCTGATGGTCAATACCGGATTGGTTGCGATCAGATCTGTGGTTTTACAAAATCGACTTGCTCTTGACACCTTATTGGCAAAAGAGGGCAGAGTCTGTAGAATGTTGAAAGCGCAACATTGTTGCACTTACATTCCAGACAAAAGTGTTGAAATCAAGAAGTATGTGAAAAACATCACTAATTTGGAAAGAGAGCTCAAACCACTGGAGGTTGATAGTGCCTGGAAGAGACTAACTGGTCTCTCCTCTGTAGGTAGTTTGTTTGCTAACCTAGGTAAAAGTCTTGTGAGTAAAATACTGATGCCAATAGCGGGAATAGGTTTACTAGTGTTCATTATAATAATTTGCTGCAAATGTCGAAAGCACAAAAAGAAATATACTGTCAATAGGCGAGGATTAAAAAAAAAAATGTTGAAGAGCTGGAATTAGAAGATATGAATAATAAAATATACAAAAAGATGAAAAATTCTCATCCTAATAAAGGCGCTGAGAAAAAGCTAAATAGAAAGTTTGAAGAGATTGAAATTGGTGAAATGTGAAAAGTTGGCATCTGGTTCCATTAATAGTGATGATAATAAATATCATCAAAGAGGGGATTGATGGAGCAAGGATTCGCACGTGAAGCGACTTTCTTGAAATCATGAACCTCGAAATAATATTAATTAACTAATCAACCTGTTTTGTTTTATTAATCTGCCCCCTGTCCGACATTTGGGTGTCCGAGAGATGCTTGCTTATGTGTCTATTAACATTAATATGCTTGCAACCTAAAATGACCGCTGCTACGTGGGAATTTAGACTGCGCATGCGTCGGTCATACCCATGTGACGTGACGTATTCAATGTCTTGGTGGGAAAATAGTTGCACATGCGCAATAGAACTAAGATGGCTGCTCTGTGTTCTCACATGCTCAAAGCTTGCCATTGCCGCTTTCGCTAAGCTGTTCGTTCTGCATAATCCTAATGCTTTAGTTATTATAAAGGGGAGTAGTATAGTAGTTCATAGTATACAGTGAAATCATTTATTCTATGTTCTAAAACTGTTTCTTTTCCATTTCATGTACACTTCAAAACTTGGCCTATTATAACATGCTGTACTCCATTTTGAATGAAACTGCGTCTGCGCGAGATCTGCGAGTCTCCAGAGCAGATGACCTTTGAATCCCCGTCAAGGAGCTGATTGACTGGGAAAATGCTCCTGGGAACCTGAACTTCAACCCAGCTAGAAGAAGCTGAACTGTACTATAATTGAAACAAATGTATACGATGTTATATTCACCATTGTTAACCAAAACATATATGTAATTAGAACCTTGAATTTAGGGGGCAGGTACGGAAACTGAATAAAGAGTCTGAGAAAGTCTAGAAAATAGGTGGTGTGATGACCTGTCCTCCTCCTTTGTCCAATCAAAACTGGGGATCTTTACACTTGCAACATTGGGGGGTGGAACACTGACCCGAAAAACAGTATAACTAGCGTAGGTTTAGCTAGAGAAATTGTCCGACTTGTCCGAATAGCTGACCTGTCACTGACCCAACGCACTCTATAGGTGACTGAAACAGAGAGCTGCGGAGCACTCTGTTGGGAGGTTCGAGAAACCCATTCGGGGTTTTGGGAATTGAAAGTGCTGGCGAAGCACTTTGCTGAAAGGTTCGAAAGACCCAATCGTGGTTTGGGAGATTCCTTGCAGAGAGGGAGTAGCGCAGGCGTTGCAACCGAAGCTGCAGGGGTTGGTCGTAACCTTTGGTGAACCGGTCCTGATCCAAATTCTGGGGTTATCCTGTCCTGACTGTCCATGAGCTGCACCTGCTCACCTACTGGCACCTAAGTCCTTGGGGTTTCTTCATGGCTTTTCCAACTGACCCGTGGCCAGGGTTGGTCTTCACTCTATCCTAGACAAATATAAAGTCTGTATGGGTGATTACCATTCTAAATTTGCATTTCCTTTTCTAAATTCTCGAATACTGTAAAACTTTGATTACATATGTTCCTTTTCTTCCCCGTTCCTTGGTAAATGAAACTTTCAAGTGTTTTACTGTCTATTAGCATGTTCCACTTTTTTCCCCACCTTTAGTCAATGCTAAATCGTTTCTATATAGTATATGTTTCTTTTTTCTTACCCTTCCTTTAGGAAATAAGTGGAATCTATAGAATTTTCCAACTCTTACATTCCTTATAGTTTAATGGTGCTGAAACCGAAATCTCGAATTACATAGTTGCATTTCTCCTTTTCAACTGTTATTGTATTTTGCAAAAGTCTTTTGGTTTAGTATGTTCCCTTTCTTTGCCCTCCTATAATCAAAGTTGCAAAAGATTATTATCTAAATACAGCATGTTCCTTGTTCTTACCTTCCCTTCCAGTTTTAAAGCTCTTAAATGCATAGCATACTCTATCTCTTGAATAGCTATACGCTGTTTATGATTTTGATTACAGATAGTCTAATTTGTTTTAACCTTATGCTCATGACATATGATGATGGAGATGATTAGATAAAACTTTGAACCTACCCAGAGTCTGAGGTTTTTTCAATATTTTACAAATGTTATAAATGTTCTTGAGTATCTCGCTTAAAACTCAACTCCCTGATCCAATGTGTTTTGATTCCTAGTATCTACATTGCTAGATTAACAGATATAGGAATTAGGAGTATAGAATCACAAAATATACTGTTAGTACGTAAGTTACCTAAGTAAATGATTGAAGGTGTGTAGATTTGAAATATGGGCCCAGGTGAGTATTAGTAAAAATTTCCTAGCTGGGTGACCTGCGTTCTCTATCACCCTCACAAAGGTTTTTTCAAAAGTAGCTCATGCCGAGCTTGTAAATTTGGTATAAACACAACTTCATATTTGACCCCTTTTTCCAATATCCCGGTGGCTCTCAAAGCACATTACACCTGCCGTACTGAATTTACTGTGTACGACTTAAAATGCAGCTGCAATATGCACTACGTGGGCAGCACCAACTTACAAGTTCATGTACGGATATTACAACATTTGAGAGCGATTGTAAATTCCGACCCGGCCTACCCGGTTGCCCGGCATTTCAAGGCCGCCCATGACAATGATTTAAATCATTTACAATACTTCGTTATCGATGCAGTGGCACCCAGCAAAAGAGGGGGCAATAGGGAGAAATGCTTACGGCAACTAAAGTCAAGATACATAGTCAATTTAGACTGTAAGGCCCCACTAGGGTTGAACTTAGGGGAGGATCTTTACATCTTTTTGTAAATTGGGTCTTTACTATAAGCTCAGGCTGTTTGATGCAACCCAATGATAGGTTTTTACTGTTATACCAATAGATTTGACGTCTGAATATTAGTCATGAGAATAATTATACACACACAGTCCCACTTATCAGCGGTTCTGCTGTCTTCTTCCTAATCCACACCATGTATTTAGTAATATATTTTAATCACCCTTTTTTTAATTCTGGGCTTTATTTTTAGTTTGATATGTTTATGCACATCACTACATAGGATACAATAGGAAGTTGATTCACATAGTGGCGCCACAGGGGCATAGGGTAATTGAGATCAGGAGACTATGAATTTAGCCATCTATAAAACATTTGACCATTATATGATACATACCTCTCTTGTATTTTGTTTAGGTCCATTGTATCCTATGTCTTTTTGTGTATTGGTACAGACATCATTTGGTACATAGGATGACCTAGCTAAGCGTATTTGCACGTATTTATCATTGCATTAGCAATTAGAATTGTCCTGATGGTAAGATATCAGGGGATATTCTTCATGGGCGGAAACGACGCCAGCTGTTGGGGCAGGTATGAGCGGAGTGAGAGTCATATGGTGCAGCCCCCATGTGAAAAGCGTGCATTAATCCACTGTGGACAATCTTTTCTTATATCCTGAGGGCGCATCATCAATTCACTCAAATTTGATACCATGGCACTCGGATGACCAGAAGGCAGCGCAGATGTTTCCACCCATTCTCTTGAGTGTCAAGTATTTCAGGTGCCGTGGACTGCTTGGCGCCTTTTCAGTGTCCGCCCATGAAGAAGTGCGCTTCGCGCACGAAACGCGTCGGAAGTTGGACTTTGTTATTTTGAATGCCGTTTTATCATACGTGGCGCTGCAGCTCTCACATTAAAAGCAAAGAACTTACTTACCTGCTGTGTGGCCTTCTTTCAAGGGGACAACCAAGGGGTAACCTTTGTTTCGTTTGGATGTTTGGCGACCAGTCCTGCCACGGAAGAAGCCCTGCTGTGCTTGCACAGTCCTGGAAGTCACCAAACGACGCCAGCTGTTGGGGCCGGTATGAGCGGAGTGGGAGTCATATGGTGCAGCCCCCCCATGTGAAAAGCGTGCATTAACCCACTGTGGACAATCTTTTGTTTTATCCTGAGGGCGCATCAGCAATTCACTTGAATTTGATACCACGGCACTCGGATGACCAGAAGGCAGCGCGGATGTTCCCGCCCATTCTCTTGAGAGCCATAAGTATTTCAGGTGCTGTGGACTGCTTGGCGCCTTTTCAGTGTCCGCCCATGAAGAAGTGCGCTTCACGTACGAAACGCGTCGGCAATTGGACTTTGTTATTTTGAATGCCGTTTTATCATGACTGGCGCTGCAGCTCTCACATTAAAAGCAAAGAACTTACTTACCTGCTGTGTGGCCTTCTTTCAAGGGGACAACCAAGGGGTAACCTTTGTTTCGTTTGGATGTTTGGCGACCAGTCCTGCCACGGAAGAAGCCCTGCTGTGCTTGCACAGTCCTGGAAGTCACCAAACGACGCCAGCTGTTGGGGCCGGTATGAGCGGAGTGGGAGTCATCACTAATGACATGCAAAGTGGGCGTGCCAAGATGTTAGCGACTGGAAACAGTCGCTAACATCGCTATCTCCTATTACCAACTTTTGGAGATATTCGCGCTAAGCGCGATTATCTCCAAAAGCTAACACATGCCCCTGAGCAGTTCTCAGCCATGTTATCCAATGGTAGGTGGATAACATGGCTAAGAGCATTAGCTCGGTAATGCATGAATATCGCTGACTTTTCAGCGAAATTCATGCATTTCGGCCGATTTTTATCGCTTATGAGATAAACCTTAATAATAGCAAGGTTCCTAAGCGATAAAAATATTGCCGCTAAGCAAACATAGCGATAATTATTGCTAGTTGTTGGTAATATGCCCCCAACTTACCTGCTGTGTGGCCTTCTTCCAAGGGGACAACCAAGGGGCAACCTTTGTTGTTTCATTTGGATATATATATATATATATATATATATATATATATATATATATATATATATGTATATATATATATATATATATATATATATATATATATATATATATATATATGTATATTTATATATATATATATCTGTCAGCATTAGATCAGTTATAGTTACGTCAGCGTTCCAGTTTTCCGATTCCTAAACAGATGGGCATTGCCTTATGACATCAAATAAAGAAATTTCTGCCTGCCGGGAGTGCCTGCATCTGCTCTTGTTCGTGGGGGCTGTTGGGAAAAATTTATATATATATATATATATATATATATATATATATATATATATATATATATATATATATATATATATATATATATATATATCCAAACTGCGTTTACCAAGGAATACCAGATCCCCCGGTCAAACAAAAGAAGCCGCCACTCCAGTCACTCGATTTGTGTGAGACAACTTAATTTATTCTTAAATCCTCTGCAGCATTATTCACAGCACAAAACCAACGCGTTTCGTTAGCTCCCCACTAACTTGATCACGGTTGTTTCAAACACTGTTTGCTGGTTGTGTTTTAAAAAGGGAGTTCCCGCCCACCTCGGTCACATGGTTACACCAATCTGTTAGCATTCACAATGGTATTCTAGGATATGTAGTTTACATTTCCAATTCATGTAAACATCATGCATTTAACACCAACTTAGTGCCTCACATTATAATTCCCTCGCCCTGCTGTCCTTAATTTTAACATCCTTTAATGTTTAGTGAGGTAATACCTCCATAAGCAATTATCAAACAGTTTTTAAACAAAAGCAACGAAAAAAGTCTTTCGAACGCAGGGTCACATTCCCAAGTCTTATTCCTTAGACATATTTGGTGCCCTCTAGTGGGCTGACATTACTGAGGGATTGTAAAGTTTTTGGAAAATATTTATGGGTCTCTATGTTTTATTATCCCAGATGCTCAATTGTTTTTGACCTGTGCCGTGGGTTTTCGGGATGGAAAAATTATGGAGTTTGTTTAGAGAAGCAGTCTTAGTTTTTTCAATTATGTGCATAAAGTTCTTCCGACTGATTCAGCCCGAAAGGGGTCATTGTTCGAAAGTTCAAAATGTGGCGTGACTCCTTTTGGCATAGAAGTTTTTCACGATGTCCACCTCTGTCTGACGGTGCCATCGTTTCCAATCCCAGGAATTTTAACAATCGCCAGTTTCCGTTATGATGTGTCTCCATGTGTTTGGCCACTGCATTCCCTCTGTCCTTGTTTGTAGTGGCCCTTACATGCTCCAAAATTTGCTTTTTCATCTCACAGATTGTACTTCCTATATATCGTAGCTGACAAGGACATTCAATCATATAGACCGTGTACTGGCTTTTGCAGGTAATTAATTCCTTTATCTTCCAGATCTTTCGGTTTGCCATCTTGATTTGTTTGGTGGGTTTCGCTATCTCGCAGACTTTGCAATTATAGCATTTGTTAAATCCAATGGTTTTAAGCCATGGTGTTTTTTTCCGGGCGACAAAGTGGCTATGGATCAATTGGTCTTTCAAATTTTTCGATCTTCTATATGTAACCACAGGATGATCCCCCATTTTTTGGCTTGTCGTCGGGTCTAGTTTTAGTATTTTCCAATTTTTTTTGAGAATATGGATTACTTGTTTGGACTCCTTGCTGTAATCCATTATGAGTCTGATTGGTTCTTCCATTGTACTCTCTTTTGTTTGTGGCTTTAGACAATCTGCCCTTGATTTCTCATTTGCTCTTTCCCAACATTTTTTAGTCAAGTTTTTCCCATATTTTCTTTTTCGGAATCTATTCATTGTTATTGCACTGTGTTTTTCCCATTCTGTTTTCTCACTACAGATGTGTTTAATGCGAAGAAATTCTCCGTAAGGTATACTTCAGATCAAGGCCGGTTGATAAAAACTCGTAGCTTCCAAGGTGGAGTTTGTAGCTGTTACCTTTCTGTGCAGAGTTGTCTCCACTTTGTTATTTCTTACGTATACCTCTGTGTCTAGGAAAGATAGACGTTCCCTGCTTTTTGTGTAGGTAAATTTCAATCCTTGTGTGCTATTGTTCAAAAGTTCAAAGTATTCATCAAACTCCTTCTCGCTTCCGTCCCACACAACAAACAAGTCATCAATGAATCTTTTCCATTGAATAATGTGTTGGGTGAATCTTGAATTTTGGGAGTTCCAGGCTATCTCTTCCTCCCACCAACCCATAGCTATGCAAGCATAGCTTGGGCTGAATGAGAAGCCCATCGCCGCGCCATTTCGCTGCCAATAGAGTTGTTCCCCAAAGAGAAAGATGTTGTTGGTTAGCATCAGAGTGATCATTTCATACAACATATCATTATGTTCCTTGTAATGTATGTTGCGTTTTTTGAGAAAGTATTTGCAAGCCTCTAAGCCCAAGTCATTGTCAATGTTTGTGTACAATGCGACGACATCCATAGATATCAGAAGATAATTTTCCTGCCATTTTAGATTGGATAATGTACATAAAAAGTCAGATGTATCCTTGAGGTATGATTACAAATCCTCTACATAGGGTCTCAGAAAAAAATCAATAAAATTACCCATTGGTTCCATCAACGAGCCATTTGCCGATACAATCGGTCTTCCTGGTGGTCTAGTGGGATTTTTATGAATCTTTGGTAGAAAGTACATAGTGGCAGTGCGTGGAAAATCTACAGTGAGATATTTCTTTTCTTCATAGTCAATCAGATTTCTGTTTTCCCAAGTTGTAAGTTTTTGATATATCTCTCTCACGGAGGAAGCGATGAGTCAACTATCCAACCCCGAGTATTATGAGCAATTATTGAAAAATCCAATGGATCAAATAAAGAGAGAGATAGATCAAAAACTTACAACTTGGGAAAACAGAAATCTGATTGACTATGAAGAAAAGAAATATCTCACGGTAGATTTTCCACGCACTGCCACTATGTACTTTCTACCAAAGATTCATAAAAATCCCACTAGACCACCAGGAAGACCGATTGTATCGGCAAATGGCTCGTTGATGGAACCAATGGGTAATTTTATTGATTTTTTTCTGAGACCCTATGTAGAAGATTTGAAATCATACCTCAAGGATACAACTGACTTTTTATGTACATTATCCAATCTAAAATGGCAGGAAAATTATCTTCTGATATCTATGGATGTCGTCGCATTGTACACAAACATTGACAGTGACTTGGGCTTAGAGGCTTGCAAATACTTTCTCAAAAAACGCAACATACATTACAAGGAACATAATGATATGTTGTATGAAATGATCACTCTGATGCTAACCAACAACATCTTTCTCTTTGGGGAACAACTCTATCGGCAGCGAAATGGCGCGGCGATGGGCTTCTCATTCAGCCCAAGCTATGCTTGCATAGCTATGGGTTGGTGGGAGGAAGAGATAGCCTGGAACTCCCAAAATTCAAGATTCACCCAACACATTATTCAATGGAAAAGATTCATTGATGACTTGTTTATTGTGTGGGACGGAAGCGAGAAGGAGTTTGATGAATACTTTGAACTTTTGAACAATAGCACACGAGGATTGAAATTTACCTACACAAAAAGCAGGGAACGTCTATCTTTCCTAGACACAGAGGTATACGTAAGAAATAACAAAGTGGAGACAACTCTGCACAGAAAGGTAACAGCTACAAACTCCACCTTGGAAGCTATGAGTTTTCATCAACCGGCCTTGATCTCAAGTATACCTTACGGAGAATTTCTTCGCATTAAACGCATCTGTAGTGAGAAAACAGAATGGGAAAAACACAGTGCAAAAACAATGTATAGATTCCGAAAAAGAAAATATGGGAAAAAACTTGACTAAAAAATGTTGGGAAAGAGCAAATGAGAAATCAAGGGCAGATTGTCTAAAGCCACAAACAAAAGAGAGTACAATGGAAGAACCAATCAGACTCATAATGGATTACAGCAAGGAGTCCAAACAAGTAATCCATATTCTAAAAAAAAAATTGGAAAATACTAAAACTTGACCCGACGATAAGCCAAAAAATGGGGGATCATCCTGTGGTTACATATAGAAGATCGAAAAATTTGAAAGACCAATTGATCCATAGCCACTTTGTCAACCGGAAAAAAACACCATGGCTTAAAACCGTTGGATTTAACAAATGCTATAATTGCAAAGTCTGCAAGATAGCGAAACCCACCAAACAAATCAAGATGGCAAACCGAAAGATCTGGAAGATAAAGGAATTAATTACCTGCAAAAGCCAGTACACGGTCTATATGATTGAATGTCCTTGTCAGCTACGATATATAGGAAGTACAATCTGTGAGCTGAAAAAGCGAATTTTGGAGCATGTAAGGGCCACTACAAACAAGGACAGAGGGAATGCAGTGGCCAAACACATGGAGACACATCATAACGGAAACTGGCGATTGTTAAAATTCCTGGGATTGGAAACGATGGCACCGTCAGACAGGGGTGGGCATCGTGAAAAACTTCTACGCCAAAAGGAGTCACGCCACATTTTGAACTTTCGAACAATGACCCCTTTCTGGCTGAATCAGTCGGAAGAACTTTATGTACATATTTATAAAAACTAAGACTGCTTCTCTAAACAAACTCCATAATTTTTCCATCCCGAAAACCCACGGCACAGGTCAAAAACAATTGAGCATCTGGGATAATAAAACATAGAGACCCATAAATATTTTCCAAAAACTTTACAATCCCTCAGTAATGTCAGCCCACTAGAGGGCACCAAATATGTCTAAGGAATAAGACTTGGGAATGTGACCCTGCGTTCGAAAGACTTTTTTCGTTGCTTTTGTTTAAAAACTGTTTGATAATTGCTTATGGAGGTATTACCTCACTAAACATTAAAGGATGTTAAAATTAAGGACAGCAGGGCGAGGGAATTATAATGTGAGGCACTAAGTTGGTGTTAAATGCATGATGTTTACATGAATTGGAGATGTAAACTACATATCCCAGAATACCATTGTGAATGCTAACAGATTGGTGTAACCATGTGACCGAGGTGGGCGGGAACTCCCTTTTTAAAACACAACCAGCAAACAGTGTTTGAAACAACCATGATCAAGTTAGTGGGGAGCTAACGAAATGCGTTGGTTTTGTGCTGTGAATAATGCTGCAGAGGATTTAAGAATAAATTAAGTTGTCTCACACAAATCGAGTGACTGGAGTGGCGGCTTCTTTTGTTTGACCGGGGGATCTGGTATTCCTTGGTAAACGCAGTTTGGATATATAGCGGTTTGGTTCCACCGCATGAAGCCACGCACCTGCAAGCAGCGCCAAACACGGAAGGAGACTTGAACCAACCCAGGTCTAATATATATATATATATATATATATATATATATATATATATATTCACTGAAAAAACCATAGGTTTCACACCAGTTATAGTTAGCTGGAAATTTTGCTGATATAAAACCATTGAAATTCCCACGTTATAGTTAGATGGACTCACTATAACTTGCGCGTGCAATGCACTGCTGATGACGTCACATATTACATCACTCATG
This sequence comes from Lissotriton vulgaris, assembly GCF_964263255.1. Classification (NCBI taxonomy): domain Eukaryota; kingdom Metazoa; phylum Chordata; class Amphibia; order Caudata; family Salamandridae; genus Lissotriton; species Lissotriton vulgaris. The sequence goes on along the minus strand of NC_141687.1, from coordinate 1,163,270,804 downwards.
ACATGGTCAGTGACATCACTCATGACATCTCTGATGACACCATCCAGTGAATGTGTGTCTTTCTGAAAAATAAATATATTTTATATATGTATATGTAAAAGTTGATAGAAGAATAAATGTTTAAATAAGTGTCTAAATGGATGGTTTTTATAAATTGATTGGCTAACTGGCTTATTAAGACATCATCAGCAGTGCATTGCACGCGCAAGTTATAGTGAGTCCATCTAACTATAACGTGGGAATTTCAATGGTTTTATATCAGTAAAATTTCCAGCTAACTATAACTGGTGTGAAACCTATGGTTTTTTCAGTGAATTTAATAGGTTTTTTAAATGCTAATTCCTAACTATAACTGGTGTGAAACCTATGGTTTTTTCAGTGAATTTCATAGGTTTTTTAAATGCTAATTCCTTTGTATATCGAGTTTCTAACCTTTTTTTTTTTTTTACAATTTGCTGTTTTTTTTAAAGTATTCATTTTTTTTATATAATTTTTTTCTTTTGCGCTCTGGGTGCGCGCTCCGGGAAGCTTTCAGCTAAGCTCTCCGGTAAGCTTTTCCGTGAGCTCATCTGAAAGCACACCCAGAGCGCAACTGTCGTTCGTGAAAAAAAATATGAATGAAAAGTTAATAATAATGCAAAACATTTCGTACCATACAAATAAAATTAGTTTTTTTTAATAAGGAAAATGATTATGCATTTCTGTAAAAGTTTGATGACGTCACTTCGGCGCGCAACGTAAGTGCCCTCGGAAGCGCCTACGTTCGCGGCGCGTAAACGCACGCCAAAGCGCCTACAATCGCGCCACGTTTGCGCCCCGGAAGCACCTACGATCGCGCTGCGTAAATGCACCGGAAGTGCTCCGGAGCGCGCAGCGTAAACGTGTCGGGTCATGTGACCCTAAAATAACACTTTTCATTGGTTGCTAACAGTTTTTTTTTACAATGAATGAAATCCCCACCCATTTCCTTCACTTCTTCTTTCACTTTTGTGACTGAAAGACCTGCCTTTTTGCTCTTGCATATTTCTTGGATAATCATGGCTGCCAGACCATCCAGCAGTGAAGATGAGCCTGAATTCATTGATGAAGAGCCTCCTCAGCCGAAGGTCAAAGAGCATTTCATCTGGAAATTTTTTAAGTTTCCAGCAGACCAGAAAAAGGTGAATGCACCAAAAGTGGAGTGCAGGATCTGCAAACAGGTCCTGTCACGGGGTAACCCCCCAAAAAAGTACTCTTTTGGCAACTTCACCATGATTCGCCATGTGGAGAGGAGGCACCCCCAGAATTTTGCCCGGGAAAGTGTCAGGGCTCTGGCACAAGAGGTTCCCAGAGATGGGGCCTCTACATCAACCGGAGGAGCAACTTCTTCTGGGTCGTCAAATGCAGATACTGCAATCAACTCCTCACCTATGGGGAGCAAAGTGTCCTGCTCATGGTTCGAGCATTGGAGAACCATCGCTGCCCTTCCCACCCCTAATTTTTTTGTTTTCTTTTTGCTCCTGTTGAGCAGTTTCCATTCCCTGTTTTTGTTCCTGTTCAGTTAAAAGAAGAAAACCAAAAGTTCTTTTCAGAACTACCTCCAATTCTCATCAAAGAGCTATATTCTTAAAAAAATGAAGAGTAAGTGAAATATAGTGCATTGATAATTGAAAGGAGAATGAGTAAGAAAGAACAGAAAGGTATGAGAGGTGAAAGGAAGTGAAGTAGGAGGAATGAAAGAAGGTGAGTGTTAGAAAAGAAAGTTATGACACAGTGAATAAACTGGAGGCCTCATTTCTGAAAAGTGACGCATCGCTACGTGAAAACAGCAATGCGTCACTTTTGTGGACGCACTCCTTATGACATTCCAGATATGTCATATTTAATATATGACTAATCAATTCGCAAGGAGTTACAGATATGTCAGTATTTCTGACGTATCTGTAAACACAAAAGTAACGCATTGCTGGAGTGCGTCACAAAAGTGACGCAACTCCAGTAATGTGTCCTTTCACATGGAAAAAGCACCATGTGAAAGGTTTGCTGTGAAGCAGGCGCAAGATTTTGGCGCAACAGCATCCTAAAAGTGACGCACTGCGTCATTATTACCAAGCTTTTTGCAGGGGAACACCCCCTCTGCATGCATTATACCTGACGCTATTTTTAAAAAGTGACGCATCTAGGTACATGGGTCACTTTTTAAAACTCTGCGCCACATTATATCTGCATCAGGTATAATGTATGCAGAGGGGGCATTCCCCCGCAAAAAGCTTGGTAATAACGACGTACTGAAATCTATGAGATTTCTCTGCGTCACTTTTAGGATGCTGTTGCGTCAAAATCTTGCGCCTGCCTCGCGTCACTTTTATGTTTACAGATATGTCAGAAATGCTGACGTATCTGTAACTCCTTGCAACATGATTCGTCATACATTAAATATGACACATCTGGAATGTCATAAGGAGTGCGCACAGAAAAGTGACGCATCACACCAGCAGTGTAATAAAATGTGCCTCGTTGCACTATATTTAAAGGACGCAACAGCATCCTAAAAGTGACGCAGTGAAATCTCAAACATTTCACTGCGTCGCTATTACAAAGCTTTTTGCGGGGGAACACCCCCTCTGCATGCATTATACCTCACGCAGATATAATGTGGCGCTTGATTTTAAAAAGTGACCCATCTACCTAGATACGTCACTTTTTAAATATAACGCAACGAGGCACATTTTTTTACACCACTGGTGCGATGCGTCACTTTTCTGTGCGCACTCCTTATGACATTCCAAGTAACGCATTGCTGGAGTGCGTCACAAAAGTGACGCAACTCCAGTAATGTGTCCTTTCACATGGAAAAAGCACCATGTGAAAGGTCTTGCATCAGTCTAACACCTGCTGTAAAGCAGGCGCAAGATTTTGACGCAACAGCATCCTAAAAGTGACGCAGTGAAATCTCAAAGATTTCACTGCGTCGCTATTACAAAGCTTTTTGCGGGAGAACACCCCCTCTGCATGCATTATACCTGACGCTATTTTTAAAAAGTGACGCATCTAGGTACATGGGTCACTTTTTAAAACTCTGCGCCACATTATATCTGCGTCAGGTATAATGTATGCAGAGGGGGCATTCCCCCGCAAAAAGCTTGGTAATAACGACGTACTGAAATCTATAAGATTTCTCTGCGTCACTTTTAGGATGCTGTTGCGTTAAAATCTTGCGCCTGCCTCGCGTCACTTTTATGTTTACAGATATGTCAGAAATACTGATGTATCTGTAACTCCTTGCAACATGATTCGTCATACATTAAATATGACACATCTGGAATGTCATAAGGAGTGCGCACAGAAAAGTGACGCATCACACCAGCAGTGTAAAAAAATGTGCCTCGTTGCACTATATTTAAAAAGTGACGCATCTAGATAGATGCGTCACTTTTTAAATATTGCATAACAATGCGCATTTTTTTACACCGCTGGTGCGTCACAAAAATTGACGCACAGGAGGCGCAAAACTGGCAGCGCAAGGCCTTCATAAATATGGTCCTGGATTTTCCCCGTGCTTCGCCGGTGCGCGTACCATGCGCTTCCCCCGCGCAAAACGAAAAAAGAAAAAAAAAATTTAATGCCCCGCAGGACCCTATTTTAGCCCCTACATCAAACCTAGGGGGTCAGAGGGGGTCTACTCTTCCCCCTTATGGTCATTTGCCCCTTTTTTTTTCAAACCCCTTGTGTCTCGATTTTACCGAGACACAAGATGGCGGCCGCTCCAGACTGTTTAGAATGTTTACAGACACCCAAGAGCCAATCAGCTTCCTGCGCGCAAGTCGCGTGTCGCGCCCGGAGCGCACTCCGGTGCGCGCACCGGAGAGCGCCTATAGATATATATATTTTTTTGCACCTAAATTACTCAAAATCCACTGCAGCACATATCTTGAGACATAGCAAAGGCACATCGGGCTACCAGTCCCTACAATTTTGCCAAGTTTGCTGGAAATCCATTCAGCCGTTCGGGCTAAAAGTAAAATCGACCGCCCTATGGAAATTTACATGGGGAAAACGCGTTTTGGGACCCCCCTTTTATCTCGGCCCCCGCTTGACGTATCCCCCCCAAACTTTCAAGGAAGGACCGGAGCTCGACGAGGCCATTTTCAGGAAATTTTCAGGCAGATTCGTCAACCGGTGCCAAAGTTATTCCAAATAGAATTTTGAGATTTAACATTGAAAAAAATCCTAACTATAACTACCTACTGGCGACCGCCAGTAGGTAATATATATATATATATATATATATATATATATATATATATATATATATACAAATATATTACTCTGTCAGTGGTATTATTAGATCAGTTATAGTTACGTCAGCGTTCCAGTTTTCCAAATCCTAAAATAGGATTAGTACATAAAAAAATAATTTTAATGGCAGAACAAACTAAATTCGAGCATTTGTGACCATTAATATGCTTAGCACAGCTGGCCCTCTGCACTTTAATTTTCCATTATCTCTGTTAATGTGATATTTTCTACAAATGATTTGCAGATATGTTGCACTACTTTGGCTTCGGCTTAAACCCTCTAATTTTTCTATACCAGATGCCATGTTTGTATGCTAAGGACACCTGTTTCCTCCACTGCAAATGTTAACTTGTAAGACCTGTAGTGCCCAAAGTGAAATCTATCAGTGTGACCAGATTAGCTTGCTACACAATAAGCGCGCACCTGAAAAATCCAGCAAGTGAGAGAAATCAGCAACACATATCTCAAAAGAACATTATCTAAGAGGCAATGATTAACAGGTTGACCAGATTGGATTGTGATCCCGTGAGGGAAGCACCCACACTCCTTGATTTGTCAGCTGGTGTGCACTGTGTTGATTCCACCGCATTGGATTCTCAAGTTTGTGTTTACAAATTCATGAGATTGTTGAAATTAAAACATTTCTTTACCAATGTTATTCCAGTATCTGAACAACCATCACCAAAAGACACCCTCATGGGACTAAGAACTAAGAGTAAGTTCATACCACCAACTACTCATAAGGTGCTAGACGCATTTGAGAAAGTCGTTTCCAAGGCATTGAACATATCTATAAACAACCTAAATCCAAATCCACAAACCTCACAGTGAAAGAAAAACAAACTCTAAAAAATATGGCTAACAATCCCAATATCACTATACGACAAGCGGATAAAGGAGGAGCCCTGGTGATCATGGACACACAATTTTACATTGACCGTGTGAATGAACATGTATCGGATGTCAACACTTACTACAGAATCGATCAGGATCCGGCAATGGAATTCACCAAAATACTAACTATCATCATCGATAAAGCCATAAATCGTGGAACCATCGGAAAAAAAGGAAAAGAGATTTCTTGCTAAAACAAAATCCATCCACACCATATATCTACATGATTCCAAAGGTATATAAGCATCCCACTCATCCTCCGTGTAGGCCCATAGTATCTACCATCAACTCGATTCATGAGCCAGTTGGAAAATACTTGGATAAACACTTACAACCCATAGTCCAAACCATGTCAACATATATTAAGGACACTACCAACTTTTTGAAAATACTGGAAGAACACGCCACAACTTAAACCGAAGAAATGATCATGTGCACCATTGATGTAAAATCTCTATATACATCAATACCACACAACTTTGGTATAGAAGTAGTGGCATCATTTTTAATGTTGGCTGACATGGATGAAGATTTCAAAACTTTCCTTATGGAATTATTACATTTCACCCTTTACCACAGTTATTTCAGCTGGAATAAAGAATTTTTTATTCAATCATCTGGAACTTCTATGGGCAATTGCATGGCTCCCGCGTACGCGAATATATTCATGTACTGCTTTGAACTAGACAACATTCTTGCCAATCATGAATGGTCAAAAATTCTTCTACTGTACTAAAGGTACATTGATGACATTTTCGTACTATGGAAAGGAAATGAATCTGAATTATCCACAGCAATTTCCAAATTAAATCAAGTAAATGAAAGAATTGAATTCATGCATACTATAAACAACAGTTGCATGACATTCTTAGATGTCATGATACACCACACGAAAGGAAAACTGGAAACTACTGTCTATACCAAATGTACATATAGAAACAATCTTTTACATTTCCAAAGCTTCCACCAACCATCTCTCAAGAAGCATCTTCCTTATTCTCAAATTTTAAGATTAAAGAGAATTTCTTCCACTGAAAATGCTTGCAATGACAGCATACAGACAACCATATCCAAATTCAGAGAATGTTGTTATCCAATGGGTATCCTAGATGAAGCTGTACTTAAAGTACAAAAATAGATCATACCAGCTTACTCAAAACACAAGTAAAATCCAAAGAGGAACTAAGAATGGTCTTTATTTCCAAATACTCTACAGAAAGTCAACAAATCAAACGAATCATCTTGAAACATTGGCCTTTATTAACATTAGAAGAGGATTTTAATGCAATATTTTCTAGTCCACTTAGATTTGCATATCAACGCAGCAAAAATATTAAAGAATTGCTCACCCAAAAGGAGGACCCAACAAATTGTTGTTATAAAGGCACATTGCCATGTCATAACTGTGCTAATTGCAATGCTATCATCAAAGGAACAAATGTTCAGCATCCCAGCCAAGGAACCAAAATCAAGTTGAGAGTGAACGCTACATGTGACAGTCGGAACATGATTTATATGATTAAATGTCCATGTGGACTTGCCTATGAGGGCAAGACAGAGCGCAAAATTAAAACCAGACTGACGGAACATAAGAATAACATCCGCACAAATAACTGTAAATCACCTCTGGCATCACACTGTAACACCCACAATCATAACCCCAGTCAAATCAGATTTTTGGTATTAGAACAACCTCAAATTCTCCCTGGAAGAGATAACTCTAAACATCTCCTAAGACGTGAGATTTTTTGGATTCATTTCTTAAATACAGTTCATCCGAAAGGACTTAATGATCGGATGGATCTTAATTGTTTCCTGTAACTGTGCACCAGACCTTTACCATTGATGACTGATGATGCGAGCCAGATTTGTTGACATTATACTGTTTTTTTAAAGTACTCTTATTCCATCTTTTAAACAATGATTTTGTATCACTATAATGTGACATGTACAGCGAGTGATTAATTTGAATTGTCAATATCAACATTCCAAACTAACTAGCACAACACACACATATCACTCATTTTCTTTTCTATTTAATTTCTAATATTACTTTTTTATTGCTTGTGATTCACTTTGAATCAGGTCTCACACTTTGTGCATTCGCACATAGTATTTTTTTTTTGTTTATCAGTGCGTGCCTTTATCGCGTCATCCAACCGCGTCCTTTCACCCACCCGGAAACACGGAGGACACTGCACACGCCGAACGCTCTCGCCAAATATGGGGTAAGGTGGACTCCCTCCGCTCGCATTTTAAATTTCGTTATAATTCACGCCGGATTGAATCATTCACACAGACCTTTATTCATTACAGAGTGTGAAACCGGCACCACCCAGATTTGACATCTCGTTTAATCGTGTAAGTGTATTGCACTTTACCTGGGGTTCTTTAACCGATTGTGATGATGTTTTACATCACGTTGACCATCTTTATTTGAAACGCTTACAGATATCACGGGGCGGACGCGCCCATTTAACATTTCTTTCCACGCGCTACTAGGCGTTTTCGAACACACCGTAAAACGGAATATTTAAAGGTACTGCATTGATTTCACCTTGCTCACCCAAACCTGACCTTTGTTTCACCTATTTGCAAAAATGTGGATTCTGTCACCTCATTTCACTGTTTCGTATCACCATATGATTGATTTTGTGTAGGCTCACTAATGCAACATGAGCTCACGCGCACACCGTTTGGGATATAAGGTTGATTATTACTACAAGTACACGTCTCGTGTTTTAGACAAACTGTGAAATGCATATGTTGAAATTACAAAGATTCTAATGTTGTGTACATGTTCTTTGTCAGATTGTGAAGCCCCTGAAGAAGGGCTAAGGGCCCGAAATGCTTTGGGCAATTAATTGAACATGAGATAAAACAATGATGTGAAGATAACATCATCAAAAAATGATTTAAATTGAGAAGAAACTGAATAAAATTCTCTTGTGAACTTACAACCAAAGGAATACAAATTATTTGAAAAAACTTTCATATTGAGTGCTTTTGGAGACGTTGTCCACACTTGGTATAACGCTTCACCATTAAAATGTTGACCACACATCCTATGCATCCAGTAACTGAGAGGTATTTCTCAACAAGGTCAGCAAACATTTGAAGAATCCAAAAACTGGGAGGCGATGATTAACACAACAGAAGAATCCTGGATTAATTCTGGTTCTTAGCCAGAGAAACCAATATGCATTTAGAATACAATCAGCGAAATTGAGTTAAGGCACTTGCTGCAATGGCTTGGTTATATGTGTGCTTTGGGTCTCTTTTAGTTTTAGATTGGGAGCGAAATTAACTCCAGTAACTCCTCATAATCAGTTGAATGTACATTTTTGCACAAAAACAGGTTTGAAGTTGCTGTTTTTATACTCTTCGATGATAGGTGTAAAACATGCTGGTGAGAAATAGTACCGGCATATTTTGTATCCCTCATACCTTAATACAAAAGTAGCTTTTAAAATCAAACTGTAACATTTTACACATTCACTTTATTGAAAAAAATATCAGAGTAACACAAGAAGGGAGTGAAGAGGTAATGCTCAAAAGAGCAGAAAAGGTGGATACGTCCTCCTCAAGTTATATTGTTAAAAAACAAAGGGTTCCACTTAAATGGGAAAGTTAAGAAGTGTTCCTCCAGACTACTTGTGTCTCCTACAATGGTGGAAAGCACACAGCTTTGTTCAAATACCCTTCACCCACCAAAAGGACCTGTGGTGGCATTCTCTATCTTCCGGGGCTTGCTGCCCCCTGTTGGACGGGGCATGCTATAACCTACGTAGCACTCCCAGTCCCGCAACAGGACAGTGTCTGTGTGCTTTCCACCATTGTAGGAGACACACGTAGTCTGGAGGAACACTTCTATACTTTCCCATAAGGGTGGATCCCTTTGTTTATTGAAAAAAATCGTCTGGTCTATCATTAACTATTTGTGTGCTGAAGTGGAACCCTTTTTTTCAAATTACAAAGAGAAAATGTCATAAAATATGATTTTTTTCAGTGTCTAATTTGTAGAAAGAGGTATTTGCACACTCATGTACAATTTTTTTGCATTCACACTCACCACCCTAAACTTTGCTGATAAGGTCAAATTAAATGGGAACATCCAGGGTCGGCTTTAGGGCAGTCCGACTAGTGCGGCCGCAGTGTGCGCTGATGTGGGGAGGGGGTGCTGACCTCAGGGATGCTGTGTTTAGCAATAACTTATGATTTTAAAACCCCTGCCTAAAGAACTCCTACCGTGCAGATCACAGATTTGTATTTTATATGAACAACTGAGTGGATTACTACTTTTGTCATAGAGATCCTTCTGTGACCGCAGTTCATTTGATACAACCCTAATATAGAACATTGACTGTTCCCAATTGTCATCAAAGAGTTTCATGCAAACTTCATAAAATTGTTAAGACGTTATGTTTTTTTCCCCAGTCTTTCATTATCTATTCCTAATGTTGCTGAAAAGGGAAAATCTGTTATCAACCAGGGTTCATTAACATGCTGCATCCTCGATTTAAAAAAATGCATGTCACCCCTTACTCCCCTCAGGTGGTGTGGATTTGTAACGTTTCTTGTCACAATATCCTCAGAGGTCAACAGTCGCACAGTGTCACTCCCTGTGAATAACATTGATACCCAAAGTGCAGGAGAAGCCATTTTTGCTATCTCTACGATTTTGGTTAAATGGTGGCATAGAGGACAATGGTAACTATGGGCCTGATTACAATGTCGGCCGGCGGTAAGCCTCTGACCGATCATCAGAGGCTTACCGACTGACATGGAAGATTTACATTCCGACTGCTGAATTATAATGTCGGCGGTCGGAATGTAAACTTCCCAGTCATTCCAACTCAAGTAATCCTTCTAACAGGCACATATGTTCAGCACGCCTAATAACATCTCACATCTTTTCTTTACTAATCTATTTCAACTACTATGTCACTATTCAAAACACCAGATTAAATGCATGAAATCTCAAGAGCACAAATTTAACACAACTGATCCTACAAGAGAAGGAACCACAGATTACTATCAACTACATATTTACCTCTAACTTTGGGTTCCAGAGTAGAGGGCTAGTCACTGTCTTCCATGCCTTGTCAGGGAGGAGAAGGCCTATGAGGCTTATTTACAAGTCCCTTGCGTCGCCGGTATGTCACTTTTTCCCATATTAAAAGTGATACACCAGTGGCACAAGGGGCTTGTAAATAGGCTGCTATATAACTACAAGTTACAATTAAGGTTAAAGGAGGTGTTAATTTAGCAAGGGAACTACAAAACGCATTGACATAATGGTGCCTCAGCAAGTGCTTCAAAAATGCAGCACAATTTGCCTTTTTCTTGCGCCATAATTTGACCAGCCCTGCCACATAGTTGGATTCCCAATTGCCGTATAAATCCTGTGGCCCTGCTTATAACCACGTGCATCCAGCGTCAGAAGCCCTGCGCCCTTCCTTTCTGTTACTTTGACATCACTACTCTACATTCCAACAGATGCTACAAAATGGCGCTCAGATTGCTCTATAATCGTCAACATTGCTTAGATTACCCGGGTCTGTTGAGTTTGCAGGTAGCCCCTATCCTTATAGGCACTAAAAGGCAGTTGGAAGACGCAGACAAAGGCCACCCCGCGCTATTAGAAATAAATGGTTAAATCCTGAAGCATACTCACCACTCCTGTTGTGTGGAATATATGGCATGCCAGTGCTGGCTCATCACAGTGTCTGCCTTAAATTTGCCGCTTTAATCACATCACACAGTTTAGATGGAAGTAATCAAGAACTAATTACTTTTCTATCTCGTGGCTCACTCTGTGAAAATGAATTCTATTTCTGGCCCTGGGATGTGTGCTTTATCTGGGCAGAAGTTTTCAATGAATGCCAGCAGGAGTCTCAAAGTACATGTTTTCAATGTAAGCCGCGAGTTCTGCAAACAGTGAAGAACTGGATACGTGGGCCTTTACTAGTTCTAGGAGCTTTTATAGAATTTGTGGGAATGTGACGTGCAACACTTTTCATTTTGCAAACTCATGGTTTTACTGCCTTTTTCAACTGCTTATCACCATGTTATGTTATGTGTTGTGTTGTATTGTTTGTACTATCTTATTCTCTGTTATGTTGCTATGTCATTTTACCTAATCATAGCTGAACTTGTTTTGCATTGCCTTAAATTGTATTGAATTGCTTTGTGTTGCGTTGCACTGCAATGTCCTCCATAGATTTGTCTTGTCTAGCTTTTTATTCCTTTGTCTTGACTAGCTTCGCCTTGGCTTTGTATGGTCCGTCTTGTCCCGAATCGCCTTTATTTGCTTTTACTTGGATTACCTTGTCTTGCTGTGTTTTTATGTTGTGTTGACTTGCCTTGTTTTGTTTTGTCTTGCCTTGCATTGCTTTGTCTAGTCATGACCTTACCTATCTTGACTTTTCTTGATTTGCCTTGTATTGCTTTACCTTGCTCGGTCTTGTCTTATTTTGCCTAGTAATGAGGAAAGCGGTTTATTATATAGTGTGTTGTGTGACCTTACTGTGCAATAAGCTCAAAAGCCCACTTTGGATCCAGTCAGACTCATTTGCAAAACCTTGCCTGAACCCTGGGCAGCTCTGGTTTCAAGCAGTCAGGTTCTGTCAAAGAAACAAGTGGAAAGCATTTAAATATACCATTAACATTTGAATAAGAGCGAAACTGCATACAAAGAAAATCCAACATCAATTTATAAAAATAGCTCTTGTTTTTATTAATTTTTAGACACCAAATGGGCAAAATCCACCAGAGGGTTCCAGAGATGTAAACTGAAAGGCAAATTGTAAATGACTGCTTTTCATTCAAATCGCAAACATGTTTTGGCAATTACCGTGATGAGCAGTTACTTTTGTAAAGTTGTAAATGACTACTGCAGCATGCTTTGGTTGACCAACTCCGGGAGTGAGCAAGTCAGGGGGTGCAGAAACTTACCTTGCAGTCAAAGCAGTCTCCAGTCCAGTTCTATGCTCTATGGCCTCAACCACCATAGACATTAATGGAGTGGTCCTGATGCATAGAATACAAGATGATGAAGGATTCTGGGGATGCTTATCTGTTGACAGGATGCTGAGGATACCGATCTGGTGTTCCTAGTGCCGCTCCTCGGTCCACGAATACAGTGGGGTGACTTTGTCCACCGGGGTAAATGCCGCTCAAAGTCTGGTTTTAGTTCAACCAAAAACAGTTGCCACTGGTTTACTGGTCTCCGGTCACAGCAAAAGCAGCGGTTCACTTTAACTGAGGTCAGTGTCAGTCTTGGACAACCAAACTGCACTCCAAAGGCTCTCCTGGATCCAGCAGATGCAGGTGCAACTTTTGAGTGTTGGGACTCAGTCTCCCGGGCTGCACTTTGGCAGTACGCGTTAGTCAAGCGATTGTGGCTATCAACTTGCAAAGGCAGGCTTCTTCAACTTTTGTGGCCCTGTAGCTGAACAGGATGTCAGACAACTGACTCTTGAAGTCACTTCTGTCTGAGGCTCAGAGATAGCGTTCCTTGAGCAGTGCACCACAGGCACAGTTTTCTCTTTGCTAGCAAAAATATCAGCTGGTGCAATCTAGTCTTTGGTGTAGCCTCTCTTTGCCATGCCCACAGAACAGCAGGGGGTTCTTTCTCAGTCCTGTCTGCAGTGCGGACGTTATCCGAAGTCTGGGTGCCAGGAGAGCCACTTTTTCCCCTGAGTTTGCCCTCAGGAGATACTGAAGCTAAAAGCCAATAGGCTACCAGGGGCCAGATGTACAACCATTTTGCATGCACAAAATCGTTCACAAAATGATTCGCGCATGCAAACATGGCCGTGTCCAATGTACAAAAAGCATTCGCAATTGGCAAAAATATTTTGTGAGTAAATACCAACTCGCAATATTAGCGCATGCTTTTTGCGTTATCAAAATTGCGAGTCGGAAATTGCGGCACGCAAAATTGCATGTACAGAGTAGTCACAAATTGCGACAACACACAAAAAGGGATATTTGTGCATGCAATTTACCACTAAGCTGAAATAGGTGGTAATCAGGATCAACCTGTAAAAACAGACCCAGAATTCATCACAAACCTTTCCACAATGGCTGCCCTGTACGTGTTAGCAAGGAGGAGGCGGATAATGGCAGAATTGCAGAGGAGGAGAAGACAGGAGAGGATATTCAGAGTCAGGCTGACATTGTTGGATAAGACAGACAAGGAAGTAAGTATGGTTGGGTTCTCCAAGGGGAGGGGGGAGGGGGAGCTGGGAACAGGGGGGGGGGACACAAAAATTCAAAAATATCCTCAGGAGTCTGGTCCTTTAAAACAGGTTTCTCTTATTTTAAACAGTTCAACTGTCATAGCTAAGACAAATAAAGTAAATAAAGGTGACAAAATTAAAGTGCGTAGTAGGGAAGTGTCCACCATGAAGGAACGATGACATTAGTTCAGTTCTTATCTTGGAATGTTAATGGTCTGCGCGTGCGAGGAAGAAGAGAAAGCATCCTACAATATCTGCGAGATTCCCCGGCGCAGATCATTGTCATCCAAGAGTCACATCTTTTAAAAAGTGAGGCCGATTTAATATTAAAAAAACAAAAGTGGATAGACAAATTCATTAGCACCAATCACAACGCCAATATAAGAGGCATTCTCTTAATTTGCAAAAAATCAGCAAACGTGCAGATCCTTAATTTCAGTGAGGACAATAGTGGAAGATGGCTTCTAGTCAAGCTGTCTATACACGGGTCGGTATATAACCTAGTCGGATATTATGGCCCTAATATAGACGATCCTTCTTTTTTAGAAATAGTCAGAAACAATTTAATAGCCACCTCAGACCCCATAATATGGACAGGGGACTTTAACGTTATTTTGAATCCAAAATTAGACAAATTCACCCAACACACAGCAGGCATAGAAGTCAACCTCCTTCGAAAACTAGACAGTCCCTTAAAGGGATCATGGAGGAAATAGGGTTGGCAGATTTATGGAGAGAAAAAGCCGGTACTAAACTAGGGATATCCTATAGAAATCTAAAATATAAACATACGTCAAGAATAGATTTTGCCTTGTTTAGTTATTGCCTCCAAAATTCTATACCCACTATTAAGTACATACCCTCCCACTTATCGGACCACTCAGCTCCCTTATTTATACTAAAACTTCAAGATAAAAAAAAAACACCCCTCTTGGTCATTTGACCGAACCATCTTATTGGACCCGGAGGAAGTGACACATTTTAAGTCCGAAGCTAGGACGTTCTTAGATATCAATTTGGGCTCAGCATCTCCTGACATGGTCTGGAAGACTCTAAAAACATACTTGAGAGGTTGCATCACAAATAGAGCCTCTTATTTGAGAAAAATCTATATATCGAAATCCAGAATCTTGAACAGGAGCTAGAGATAATTGAACAGAGAATTGAGGCTTCAATTGGGTCACTACAAGATCAAAAGAATATGTCTGATCAGATAAACCAGTTAGAAGATATTCTACAAGAGAGGGTATCAAAGAGATGGGAGGCAAGCAAATTATCAAACTTTGAATTTGGGGAAACAGCAGGCAAGATCTTGGCTTGGAGGGTCAAAGCTGACCAAGCAAAAAATCATATAAGAGGGATAAAGGTCGAGGGGGAAAGTGAGCTCAGGACATCAAATCAAGAAATTAGCACAGCCTTCGGGAAGTTTTTTGAGGAGATATATAGTGAAGACATACTAGATAACCAACAGGCAAGAAATACATGGCTAAATCAGGTACCCTTACCGTCCTTTTCGCCTGCACAAAGTGAGGCGATTGAGATGGATATTTCTGAAACGGAGGTAAAGAAGGCCATTTCGTCAATTAAACACGTCAAAGCCGCAGGTCCCGACGGAGAATTGTATCGAGTATTGGCTGACGCAATTGTCCCTACTTTAACGGCCCTTTTCAATGGTATCTTGATACATGGCACCGACCCCCCTCGATCATGGAGCGAGGCCACTATAGTACTGATTCCTAAACCTGGCAAAGACCCAACCCTATGTGGGTCATATCGCCCAATATCACTACTGAACAGCGATTACAAGATATTTGCCTCTATCTTAGCATCTAGATTGGGTTCAGTAGTGGGGGAAATTATTCATCAGGACCAGAAGGGATTCATTAAAGGTCGTCAGCTTTCTGATCTAACATATGACCTAGTGGGGGCAATTGACATCGCCTCATCTTTTTCCTTCGCGCTGGCAACTCTCACCCTAGACGCGGCTAAAGCCTTTGATAGACTGAATTGGCCCTATCTCAAGGACGTATTAAGGAAGTTTAATGTAGGGGAGAAATTTTGCCGCACAATAGAACTAATGTACAACTCACCATCGGCACGGCTCTTAATAAACGGTACACTGTCTGATTCACTCGGGATTTCGAGAGGAACTAGACAGGGCTGCCCGCTTTCCCCCCTCCTCTTTAACCTATACATTGAACCGTTTGCGGAAGTTCTAAGACGGGATGTAACTATTCCATCTTTCAGGTTTGGGGAGTGGGAAAAGCGGGTAGCTCTGTATGCAGATGACATCCTAGTTTTCACCTCGGACCCGGAGACTACACTCCCAGAGGTAATAAGGAGAGCTGAAGAGTTTGGCCGCATCTCGGGCTATGAGATTAATCCAAGCAAAACTGATATCATGACATGGAATATCCCCGATTTACGGCTAAACGTAACCAACTCAATGAGATATCTGGGTATCCGGGTTGTGCAGGATGTTGGCAAAATTGCTCAGGTTAATTTTGAGAGAGTGTTCAATGAAAGTAAGAAATTGTTAAAATCTTGGTCTAATCTCCCACTGACTATTTTAGGCAGAATAAGTCTGATAAAGATGTCCATCCTTCCTAAATTTACTTTTATTTTTAATACTATCCCTCTTTCATTTGATAAAGCAGCCTTGGAAAAATGTCAGAGAGAGCTTAATTCTTTTGTGTGGTGTTATAAATCGGCAAGAGTGGCATGGAAGAAACTGAGAAGGAGGAGGGAAAAGGGGGGTCTGTCTCTACCTGACTTGCAGTACTATACGTGGGCATTCCAATTATCTCATTCAAGAATGCTTTTAAAAGTTCCATCTAATACATCAATTGGTCTCATGCTTAATGCCATGCTGATTGGAGCCGGCTTACCAACTAACGGCTACATGTTCAAGTATGGAGATCAGAAATACTTCAAAAAAGTTAAATTAAAGATTCTTATGTCCCAAGCGAAGTTATGGTCACATATAAGGAGGAACCTAGGTCTGTCATACTACTCTAACACTGCACCCATTTGGGAATCCCCAGGGTTGCCGCTTTGCCTGGATGACAGGCTTGCTACCCCATTGAAAGCAGGAGGGATATCAACATGGGGAGATCTGCTGGCAGGCGAATCATTGAGGCCTTGGGAGGAGTTGCGGGACCAGCTGGGCACAGAGTTTTCGAGGTTTAAGTACTTACAACTAGACAGCTGGTTCAAAGCATTGATCAGGTCAGGAGCAACACTTGGGAAGCGAAGCATCACTGAAGAGAAACTGGTAACACAATCAGGAGGGGGCAAAGAGGTTTTGCAGTGGTATTGGTGCCTGTTGGAAGAAATAGCTGGAGAATTCATCCTCCCGGAACAACTATGGGGCACAGAACTCGGTGCCCAGTGTATTGAAATTTGTCAGAAATCCTGTACCCTGTTATACAAGTGCGTTAAACCTGCATGGCTAAGGCGCAATCATTTTTTTACAATCCATCGAGCCTATTTTACACCATTAAAGTTATCTAAATTTATCCCAGGGAAGAAATGTAATAAATGTGACTATGTCGCAGCCTCGGACATCCACATGTTTAAGGACTGCCCTAGCATAAACCAGTTCTGGAAAGAAGTAAAAGCGACTTTGGGCTCCATTCTTAACATCTCGATCACTATTACACTTTCCCTGATCATATGTGGATGGGACAATAACATCAAAGGTCATGCAAGGACATTTCTGTTCTATGCAATATTGCTTGCAAGAAGAGAGATATGCAAGGTCTGGACGGAAAATCTGGCACCAACACATGCAAATTGGTTATCATCTCTCTATGCAACCTCCAAAACGGACATGTCGAGATCAGGTGGCTCACGTAGCCGAGCTTTCTGGGACTTTTTGGTTCATTGGAGACAGTAACCGGGGGTTTTTTTTTCCCGGTCCTATGATTATGCCTTAGAACTCCAAGAACTATGCCCCCTCAATTGGCTCCAAAGGCTAGTTCAACTGAGCAAAGCATCAAGTTTGGAGTCATACCCGCTTTACTCTTCGGGCCATCTCCTGCCGATTTTCATCTTTCATCAATCGTGTTATCAGGTGCGGGGGAATCCCTGCACTCTGAATACGCGCATGGCAGTTGGAGGCTGAATAAGAGTCGGGCCAGGCAAATGAGGATACAAAAAAAAAGACAGACAAGGAGATTTATGAGCAGTATAGGCTAAGTAGCAGAGTCATACTAGAGCTCATTGAAACCTTGAAGCCACAACTTGAGAGCAGAACCATGCGCAGCAATGCAATTTCCACACATGAACAAGTCTTGTGCTCCCTCCACCTCTTAGCCACTGGTAGTTACCAGGATGTCATTCCAGTGGCTGGTGGTGTGTCTCAGAGTGCGCTTTCTCATTTTTTCCATAATTTCCAAGATGCTATGCTATACAACAAATATCAACACATATACATGCCCAGAGATAATGAGAAAATAGACCAAACAAAACTGGATTTCTACAGAGAAGCAAGGTTCCCACAGGACATAGGGTGCATAGATGGGACACATGTGCCCATATGCCCACCATCCCTCATTGAATACATGTTTAGTAACAGAAAAAGCACACATTTCCTTAATATCCAAGTAGTGTGTGACGCTAAAAATATCATCACAGATATTGTAGCCAAATACCCTGGAAGCACCCATGATGCATTCATTTTCAGGCACAGTGGTCTACAGAAAAGGTTAGAAAGAGGTTACTTTGATGATGGATAAGCATTTAACATCAACATCATATATCTCACAACAGGTGACAGTCTGTATGCCCTGCGTCTGTTGATCCTCACGCTGTATCTGTCTCCCAACAACATACACGAAAGGCGGCAGGCGGGCAACTAGAGCCAAATTTTGGGGGGGGGGGCTAATTCTTCCAACCATAGACAGAGTGGCTGTAAGAAGGGGTGAACACACAACAAAAGCCTCATTTACATGTAAATGGTCTTTTAAAGACCTGTTAAGTACTCGGGTGCGGCTGCAATTAGATGCTCGCCAGCCCGGGAAGCTGTCTCCGCCCGGGCTGACACACACGACGGGGGTGTTGAAGCCCTGTGAGCCCAATGGTTGTTGCGCGCCTGAAAGGCGGTACAACACTGCACACAGGTGCAAAAGGACAGTAATTGAACGTACGTTTGGCATATTGAAATCACACTTCAGATGCCTACATAAGAGTGGTAGAGCTCTGCAGTATGCACCAAAGACAGTCTGTAAAATTGTGGCAACATGTGCCATGCTGCACAACATGACGTGCAGGGGTGGAATACCCATGGATGTGTTCTGAGGATGAGGACCCGGGACCACCTGCCATACCTTAAAGGGATGGTAGCACTGCAGCAGAGTGGAGAAGGTACAGGGACCAGATTTTCAACAACTATTTCTGAAAGAAACATACACATCAGTTAGACACTCAGCTGTACAAAAGACAGAACAAATTGTGAATAGCAATGGTTGCTTTAATTTTCATGTATCCATTATCAAACTAGGACAGCATGTCCATCAGTAACTGTAGGAACAATCCTTGAAAAAAGAATTCTGTGTTTCGTTACCACAAATAATTAAATTAAAGTTATAGGAAATCTTTTTTGTGATAACAAAAAGTTCATTTCCAGCCCCTGCGTGTAGCCTGGCCAGAGCTGCCACTACCCAACCCAATGTGCTGGCTGCTGCTTCTGAGCATCATTGGTTTCTCTGTGGCCGAAATGCTGCTATGGCATGACACATCACTGTTGGTGCCACCAATGCCATCATCACCAATGATATGATTGGTCTGTAGTGTTTCCACTGCTGCTGTAATTTTTCCTAGGCTACGTGCTACGTCCCCACCGTAGTGGCCCATCTCCACTTGCAGGCCAAGTGTGCGTTTGCTATGTTTGTTTGTAGCATGCGCCAGCCTTTTGATTGCCCTGATCAAATGATCAAGTTTCTGTCCCCTGCTGCGCTCCAAGCGCCTCTGACTTGCTCTTTCTGCAGACCTCTCTTTTGCTAAGTCTGCCACAGTGTTGGTGAGGGCATCCAGCTTAGATTCTATCCTATCCTGATTCTCTACCAGTTTGTTGGTGATCTTGCAGAACCCCTGGGACATCCTGACATTTCGTTGTCTTTGTAATTTGTGTTGCAGGCTCTGTATTTGCAGATTTTCATGGTCTATTGAAGCAGACATGGCCTGACTGATTGACCCAGTGGATGACTAACCTTGGAACCGATGCAGGGATCTGTTGTGTTGTCCGTGAGAGACGCACACGGGTGGACAGAGGGCCTCGTGGTATTGTGTCCTGCTGCGCAACAGAGGTGACAGTGGGGATTGACTATAGTGGTTGCAGCCACAGTAGTTGGGAGGTCAGAAAACCTGTGCCCACTTGTTTCCCCAATGTCCTGCCCTTCCTCCGTCTGCCTCGGTTCAAGGCTACACAGTGTTTCCTCATCAGTGTCGTCTGCTTCCAATGGTGTGTCTATGTGACAGAAAAGATGATAGAAAATAATAAAAGATGTGTTTCACTGTTTCAGTGATTTTACAATGTTTATCAGCTCAAGCCATTGCCTCACTACACTGAATTTTTTACAGCCTCCTTAGCCCTTGATGCAACACTAGTGTTGTTTGTTGTTTGAACATGGGTGTTTGCTTGTGGTTCATTAGTATGCATGCACAGTACAGGCGTTAGTAGGTATTCACACATCACATGCACAGTTTTCACTTTCCAGGATTTCTGGATGGCTGGGATGTATCAAGGCTCCCAAAGATTGCTACAGCTGCCCTCTCCAGGGTAGCATCCACCATTGCTTCAGCTGGTGATGGCTCCGCTGAAGTGGATGGTCTTCCTCCGGTTTTTCCAGCCATGCTGCCACCCTCTCTTTTGCCCTGGAGCAAAGATCATACCAGCACTTTTTTAGGTCTCGCTAGACCTATTGCAGCCAAGTTCCTTGTCAAGCGACCTAGATCTGGCCACGAGCGCCGATTACACATCGTGAACGCGCACGCCCAGCCCCCGGAGCCGTGCACATCTCCGATCTCAGTCAGCCATGCCTCTCTCAGTTCTCAGTTGCGCGCACACACACTCTGCATACACACACACTCTGCATACACACACGCAGGCACACACACACTGCATACACACACACAGGCACACACACTGCATACACACACCCTCACCCCCCCCCCACCCACCCACCCACCTACTCACGGGCTCACGCGCACACACACACAGTCACACACGCGCATCCACACACTCGAAGTGCCCATCTCCTGTCTCGCTAGCCTGATGCACCAAAAACACAGTATTTACACGTCCCCCCCTACTCACCGGGCTGACTCAGGAGTCCCCCGCTGCTCTCGAGGCCGGTCTTTCCTCCTCAGGTGTGCAGGGTTAGCGGCTCAGGCTCGGCAACAGCAGGCGACGCAGAAGGTGATGACGAGCTCCCTAGACGTCCGATGTGCATGCTCACAGCACATGGAAACGCGCACAGCGTGACTTGCTCCCGTACAGCTGAGGTGCATGCTCACGTACAGCTGAGGTGCATGCTCACGTCGTTATCCTTCGCTTGTTTTAGTAACGGGATCCGCTGGCGCAGGTCCGAATTGGGAGGATGGTTCGCTTCACGTTTGCCGTTCTGAGTAGCGAGCTGTGGAAGCTAATACTTCAAGTTGTGGGAGAGTCGATTCAGGCTTGTTTAATGTTGTAAAAGGGGTTCTCAAAAGTGCTACCCAGCTTTGCTTGTTGGCTACAAGCTTGCGTGCACGTGCGCGTGCACACGCGGCCATCTGCTTTGCTTTTCCTGCCTTTCCTGTGCTTTCTAGTTTGTACCTGTGGCTGCTGCATTTTACAGCGCAAACAGAATGGAATCTTTGTACATCATTCTTATCTCCGTAAGAAACTTGTTTAAACAGCACCCATATGTGCAAGTTCATCAAAGCAAGATTTAAATTTTCTCTCTATGATAACGATCTTTACAAGGGGGCAACATTTCACTTTATTGTGCCACTTCAGACTCCCATTCAAACACATCTACTAACTATTGGGACGTTTCACACCACTCCAGACTTGGCGTTTCACACCACTACAGACTTGCTGGCGGCTTCAGTGGTTGTCTTTCAGAAGCAAGGTGTTGATGCATTTCAAACGCATTCGGCTGGGAAGCAACTTTGTCCTTTCAGCCAAGGCGGTGTCGGCAGCCTATGTCTGGAAATCAGTAGTTTAAATAAAAAATGTATATTTACATACCACTTTATATAATCTGTTTAACCAGATGCCAACGGTTATGATTTTTTTTCAAACAGCATGGTGAAGCACCTTTATTTATTCTTTCGTTTCTGGTCTCCTCACTCAACGTCTCCAGCTGCCTTTCCTTTCCCCCTCCTTCGTGGCCCTCTCTGTCTCCAGTCACCAAGGTGTCTCCCCTATTCTCTGTAGTCTGTGTTCCTTCGTTTTCCCCTTCCCACACTAGTGCTTTTTTCCATTTATCCCGTTTGCCCGGTTCCTTTATTATTATTCTTTGCAAAAGTAAAAAGTATTGTTTTAAGGTATGGAGATTTTACTCTATCGTAAAGCTTTGCGGAATACTTTTTTGATGCATTAATGTCTAAATCTGTTTATTAATTTTTCAGAAGTGCTATATTTTGGGTGTGGGCCAGAAAGGTCCATGTGGCAACCTATGTAGCGCTTTTCTTTTTCTTCTTTTGTCTGAGGGCAGAGCGAGCTTTGTTGCATGGGAGCTGGAACTCCTGGATAATCGGAGTGTTGGCTCAGTAAAGTTAGCATAGCTATAAATAGTGCTCTCCCCAACATAACTTGTTTTTGTTACCGTTATGTACAGGGGCACTTTTTAAAAGCCATGCATGCTCCATCTCTTGTGGATTTAATGTCAACTGATTTACGAGTACCTGTCTGCAAAAGCTGGAGTGGGCAGTGAATGCACTGTTGCGAACAGGCAATGAAATTCAGTCCTGTGTGCAGCCACCAATTGACATAAGAACACTTTGAAAGGATAATCCACACATGAGGTCCAATATCACCTTTATATTCCAAGGGTTTGATGACCCCCCATTCTTAAATCGTGTCCCCTCAAAATTCTAGCGCCCTGACACCCAGAAATGCTGCATTTTTATGTTGCCAGCTAGGTTCATGGTTTATAAAATACCAGCACAATCTTTATGCAAATACAGTATTGGTTTTACCTTGACCACCTGCAGGGTGTTTCCTATACACACCTTCCAAGAGGGAATGGTTGAGAGTTCTGAACATTAGCAGTGTGTTTCGTTGTGTTTGCACGAGGGCTGCTCTTTATAGAATCGCAGAATGTTGTGATCCTCAAGAAATGTGGCACCCGACCATAAAAGATCGGGCAAATACCATGCTCGGCCCGTTCCATCAACAATGTAAGCAATTAAAAGTACTTTCCAGAGTTATTTACTTTTGTACTTGACATGGCTGCTTTCGTGACATCAATTTGCTCTGCTAGCCTCACAGTAGAAATGTATCATCCCAGTGTCAGATATTAAAGCATTGGTAGTGTGTAGCGCATTAAGAGATGTGCTAACTCTCCGAGGATGGACTTTTCCGATGGAGCAGGGTCAAGACTGATTTGCATATGTAGTAGAATTAGAGGGCATGGAATGGGCACAAGACCACTTATAGAAATGATTGCCACCGCTAATTGTGAAATATATTTGTTTCTGCATTTGTTACAGCCTGAAGAAGTGCACATAATTTTGGGATAGAGAGCGGTTGCATAGAACCCAACCTCCTTTTCTGCTTTTCACAACCTTAGGGTTTAAAGTTAGGGCACTGATACTACAAAGTAGTTAAGCGCTATGACTATGTATGTGGTCCTTCACAATTGCTTTAGTAACCTTATTGCTTTCTCAAATTTGCTTGAAAATGCACCATTTGCACACTCTTTTTTCAATATTTTCTCGGGGGAGAATCCCCCCGGACCCTCTTATGCCAGTCAAGCTTGACCGCTACGCTCACTAACTCCTCTGCACTCAGCCACAACTTTTACGCCTCACAACTTTCAAATGTCACCAGCTGCCACTGTTTATCAGAGGTGGTAACCACGACCAAAGCACTTTCCTACTATAGTAATCTGTGAGATTCAATGTAAAAAGTATCTCATTTCAGGCTTTAAATAGTACAGCAATCCACCCTTCAATGCCTATTGATGGTCAACACGTCAGGCCTCATGCCTTTATCGTGACTGTGAATAATGAGTGGATCAGGCATGTAGCCTTGATCATTGACTTGCCCCCATAACCAACTCGTTCCTGCTGTATCGAGCAGTAGCTTTCCCACAAAGCAAAAAATGCAATCTAGGCACTCTATTTCTGTTGAAGCACATATCTTCTGCTCAACCAAATGCTGTATACATTCGAACCAACAAGTGGGCAGAACTTACCACCCTTCCTCATTAGTACTTCTAAAAGCTTGTTTCTGTTTATCATAAAAGGTATTGCGCTAGCTGCACTGTCAAGCCAAACCTAAAATAGAATATGTGTGTATGGTTCAATACCCTTTTGTGGTCAGAAATGCTTCTGGTTTCGATAGTTTAGACAGCATGCCACCATTGCTACAAAAATAAATACACATTTTTTTGGCCTACCATTTATAGACTTTTGTTGCAATTGGTGTTGCAATATTTAGCAATGCCAATAGCTCAAACTTAATTAATGCGAGACCTATGGCATTGCAAATGCTTGTTATATCGTCTATGGAGTGGTGTGCAACTCTTAGCGTATTTATCCTTTGCTTAATGCAGCGCCGATCTTCCTCTTCTCAGTCTCGGGCAGACGGTGTGAGGCACTAACGAATAGTTCATCGTGGTGGTTGCAGCATTCCTCTGTGATGTTATCCAGCTCTTTGTCTGAGAACTTCAGCTTTCTCAACCTCTCCTTGCTTCCCTTCTTTCTCTCTTTGCTGCTCATGTTTTCTCTGGTTCTCAATCAGCAGTGTCTAACAGTGATGCTGCACCTGCACATGTGCTTGATTTTTGTTCTGAAGATTCCTTGGGCACCATTCACTGTTTGGGGTCCTTTATCTCAGACAGGAAGTGTATCCTTTTCTTTTTTTTATTCACTATTTGCGAGTGCTTTATTGGCCTGATTCATGCACACTTCAAATAGCGGATGCAAAATCGCTCTTATCATGGGACTCACTCTTTGCAAGACAAAAGCGACTCGCAAATAGTAAGTGGGCCAAATAGCGTTGCAAGTGTATACCAACTCGCAATCATGTTGTCTGTGGTGTTAGTAGGTAGCGAATAGCGACTTGCAATTTGTCGCAAATAGCAAGTTGCTATTTTCACAGGTCGTACATCTGGCTCCAGGTCACCTCTCGCTTGATGACAACTTCCAGTGTGTGGCATCTAGCTGTCCCTGCATGCAATATTCTGCTCATTTCCAAGATAACAGGACCTCTCTCCCAGTGTGTGGAGCTCAATAGCCCATCCCGGAATGTGGGTACCTAAGGGCTGCAAACCCACGGAAAACTGGTTTGGCAACTTTTTCCCTTTCTCTGTCCCCGACGCCAACCGGTCTATCAGAACAAAAGAGCAGCCCCCTCTCACGTGTGCCCACCATTTGCCCTTCAAAGGCGACTTTCCATTTGAAGCTGGTATTTTGGGCTCACACCTCATTTTGCCTTCCTGCCAAAAGAGATAATATCTCTTCCAGTGGCAGGTCCTTTGTGTTGCTTGCTGAGTCGTTCACACCTCCACCTAGGAGGACAGAAGGCAGTCTTGTGGCCAGCAACCTTAAACGATCCCTTCAAAAGTTGTGCAAGAGACTGACAACTTTCTAAAGTTGCCATTTACTTAAAATATACATTATTTTTGACTTGGGCATGGTCAGTTTTATTATATTGATTTTTTGATACTTTTTTAACAACTGATTTTATAAATTTTCTATAGTACCAGATCGGCCGAGCCCAGCAAGCAAAGTACATTTGGAATGTATACCGTAAAATCCCTAGGTACTGTAGATTACCTACCCCTGAGGTCTTCGGAACCTCAGACCAATGAAAACACCCCACCCCCCAAACGCGCTCCATACATAATGAAATACATTATATGGACATGGCGATGGAGTTCCCTTCTGTGTCAGTGTAGCACCATCACTTTAAACTGGCAAATCATTCACCACCAGCCATTCAATAGAGTCTCGGGTGGCCGGCTGCACCATTAAGGACAAGTCAATTCCTCTGTACTTGGCCCATAATGCCCAGATTTGCCCATGCTTCTGTGGACAGCCCCTCACCTGAAACATCGCATCCTCCGCCGACATGCACCTATCCATGGGCTTTTTCCAGGTAGCTATACAGGGCGGGGACGTATCCTTCCAGCGCTGTGCTATGTCACGCTTGGCCAATGTGAGACCAAAGAACAGAAGATGTCTTTTATACCTGTTCCCCCCAATCTCTTCTGTGCTGTGTAAAAGTGTTAGTCTAGGGTCTGCTGGGATTTCCCATGCCAGAACCCACCCCAAGCAAGTCAGCAACCCTGACCAGAAGTGCTGCAATGTCCCACAGCTCCATACCGTGTGAAGGAAGGGCCACTCGTCTGTGCCACAACAGAGACAGATGGAGGACTGAATAGCCCCCATCTTTCAGAGGCGAAGACACGTGTAATATATCCTATGGAGATATTTAAATTGGATTAGCCTGTATCTGGTGGAGACTGCAGCGTACCGATGGCTAGCCAGCGCTTCGGCCCAATCATCGTCAGTCAGGGCGGGCAGGTCTGCCTCCCACACTTCCTGGGTTCTGTAGATAGTGGTATTGGAGTGTGTAGTGAGTGTTTGACACCCCTGGGCCTCTGGACCCGCGTCCTCCAAATCCTCCGGATATTCGGGGAGACTTCCGGGCTATGCGCTAACCCATCCAAATCTATCCTGTTCCCCATTCAAGTGAGCAGATGAGTCAGGCTGGATGTTGTGGGCCCCCAAATCTCCCATCAACAGCCAACCTTCCAGCGGGTGGAACTCGGGTAATGACACGAGATGCCTTATCAAGGGGGTCAATACGTTACAAGGCTGCAGATAGCGTTGAAGCTGTGATTTGTGAAGGTCAAAATCCACCTGTAGCTTCTGAAAGTATTTAAGAGTGGTCCCCTGCATAATATCTCTGAGAGTGGATATCCCAATATCATCCCACCTGCGAAACCCTACTAGTGCCGAGACAGGCCGGAGGTGTGTTCCCTGCCAGAGGGGAGTGGCGCCCGTCAGCGTACCCCACCAATCAATGGACCGAACCACACGCCTCCATGTCTGAATGAATGTCCGGAATGCCGGGGTAGCGCCTCCAGGTACGAGCCACCATACAGGAGATGGAGCAGCAGAGTATCCGCCATGATGAGCCTTTCCACCGCATAAGCCGTTGATCACTAGGAGGTGCGAAGCTTAATAGTACGCACGGACGTCGGCCGACGCGATACCACCACAATACGTGGAATGAATACACGTGGCGAGCGCCACCCGGACCGCACCTCCTTGCCAGAGGAACCTATGCAGGAGTGCATTTATTTGGATAAACCACAACTGGGGGATAGGATATGGATAGTTCTGAAGCCTGTAAAGTAAGCGCAGCAGTGACACCATTTTGAAGATTGCGGACCTGCCATACAGCAAGAGGGGCAATTGGGACCAAAACGTCACTTTGTCTTGGACGGCAGGATGCAGTGGGGCTATGTTATGCGTCCAAGCTTTGCTGGGACACCGCATTATGTATACCTCAAGGTACTGCAATGATCAGCTGTGAGGCCCAAGCCTGACTCCTCTGCTCGCTTGAATGGGGAACAGGATAGATTTGGATGGGTCAGCGCATAGCCCGGAAGTCTCCCCGAATTTGGAGGACGCAGGTCCAGAGGCACAGGGGTCTTACATGAAAAACAGGGCATCGTTGGCGTAGAGCGCGATCCTGTCCGAGTGCCCCGATGACCAATCGAGCCCCCGGGGGGCAGAGTCCAGACGCACCTGTTGTGAATGTATCTAGGACCCTAATTAGATATTCCCGATTTATGCCCTTGTGTGGTTATAATAAATCATATCCTTATAAAGGCATAAGAATCATATCCATATTAAGTCATAGCCAATGCAGTCCAAATACAGGCAAGGCTACTCCCATAGACTCCTAGAAAGTACAACGCGTTCTTAAAAAACCAAGCCTCCAGCAGCCCGGGAATTTCCCCTGCTTCTGTTTTGATTTGTCCTAGAACTCCTGAGAGTCCTGAAAGAACTGCCAGTTCTTAGTGACATCTTATGTCCAACCTTATGTCAAACTCAGCACCTTCCAGGTATAAATATACCAGCATCTGCCTTAAGCAGGACACGGTGGTTTGGAGCAGAATTGGCTATCTACTTGCCCGACGCCCTGCTGATGCGAGTGCCGAAGTAAACCGACCCTCCCTGCTGACGCACTGGGAGAGACGCTGTCTTTTCTCTTGCCGAGAAATCCAGCTCCAGGGTTTTCCAGTCACCTTTGCGGGTTTCTGGGAGATCGAGTCCTGAGAGAGAGATACAGGACCTCCTTCATTCTATACCTATGGTACGTAGCTGATTAGACCCATAGAGAATTCTTGATTCAGATTCTTGGCAAAAACTGTAACTCATTTACTCCTTTCCTGTACTAGGCTTAGGTTAGGTACACTAGGGTAGGCGTATCTTAGAAACACCAGTTGAGTACGTTTAGTAATTATTTTATCATTGTATGTATTTTATCCATTTTAAGTATCATATGGCTTAGAAACCATATAAATGCGTTTACAGTATTATTTCATAATACTCCTTTTACTGTACGCACTTTACTTTATAACAAGTATTGCAATAGTGGCAATTCATTCCTACTGCATGAGAAAGAAGACTGCTCAATAAATAACCCTTTTATTGAAAACGCCTGTCTCTCTATTTCTCTGCATTTCTGGTGAAACGAAGCATGCACGATTGACTGAGTAAAATAGCTATCTATTGTTTCCGCAACTCTAGAGATATATTCCTTATTGCAGGGTGGAACAAAGTTGTCATGTGATATGGTTGTCAGAAGCTAATCCCTTCTTGTCTATTGAGGAAAGCTAAACGCCTTCTTGTGTACTCGAGAAAGTTTCTAGTGACCTCTGAGCGAGCTGGCACACACAATTAAGTCTAACACATTCAATAGAGACCTAGTCGACCCCAGTCCTACGTCTAAGCTATCGTCTATGTTATTCCAATGCGCAGAGCCTATTGGGAATATAGGAACTACACAACATGGCACCCAACGATTGGTAAGGCGATAATTTAACGCTAGATACTAGAGTAACTCAGTCGTGCTTTTCACACAGACCCCTTTTCCCGTAAAAACTCCAATAGATGTCTGGAGTGGGTAAAAGGTTATTATCCGCCAAAACTTAGTAGGAAGAGATTCCTATGTATTAGTTTTTGGTTTAGTCAACGTTGAAGGATACAGTGTTCCAAAATATTGTGCACCTAATCTTTGTTTCTTTGAAACTTGATCTGCAAACTTTCTGTCAGCAAAATGACAGAGAGTGACGACAAAAGGGATAGAGCTAGACTAGCAGCTTAACTTTTGACGGAAGACACAGGTCTCCAACAAGATCAACCGGATGCAATACTCATCCAGGTAAATGTAAGGAAAACCTTAACTATAAAACTTATAGGAAATGGAGTATCATCAAGAGGGGGTACAGTCATATTTGTTGTCGAGGCACATGAATATCAGCAGACAGAGGTATTCTATTCATGGATAACTTTTCCAGCAGCAAATGCTGTGACACGCGAATTCCACCACTACAAAGTAGGGGAACCTCCAACGGAATACATTCCTTTTGAGGAAGTTGAAATTCCAATAACTTACCAGAAGCATGAGCTCTGGTTTAATGGTGCCCTAAAACATCAAAATTACATTATCAGGCTCGGTCCACTAGGTAGACCAGGAGCCACATGGCCGGTTCTAGCCAGCTATACACCACATCCTGACATTGAAAAAATGTCAAGCGAAGAACTTTTAGTTCGAATAAAAGAATTAACAAATGCATATAGGCAATTAGTTCAATTGACAATTGACGGTACAATCCGCCAAAAACTAAAAGAAACAGATATAGCAGACCAACCTTTTGAACTCGCCAGAAAAACTGAAAAATCCTTTGAAGAATTAGGTAGAGACAGTTTAGGTGGTTAACCACTAAAACCACAACTAACTGAAAATCCTGAAAAAACTTTCATTAAAAATAATCTCAATTCTCAAAAGAAGAAGTGGGAGGGTAATAAGCAAACCTCTCCCAGAGAAAAACATTTCCAGTCCAGAGGAAAGTCGCCCCAACGGAGAGATAGATCTCCAGAAGGGGGGGGGGGCAAGTCTCCACAACGGGAGCCCTTTGAAAAAAGATATAACCTTAGAAATAGGGATAATTTGAGAAAACCTGACAGATATCAAGATATTGATACGCGTCCCTCTCGATCTTTTCAGACTTCCACACAGAAATCGGATAGAAGAGGACGGTCAGAACATAAAGAAGAGCGCGTCAAGTCCAAAGACAAAGAAGCTGCTCATCAAAGTAAAAAATTACAATTTCCCAAAAAGAAGGTAGCCAGTATTAAAAAAAAACATGCCGAGGATCCTCAGGACACAACTCAAGAACGGAGAGTGGGCCCAAACAATGCTAGACAGCGCAGCAGAAGTGACAATAGCTCGCAAGATCCTGATGAATCTTCTGGAGACAGTGGACATAAATGAATATATTCAAGTGGAAACTGCAGACACTCGAGTTAGCGTGCCCCATAAACTATATGAAATAACATTACGTATAGAGGGAGATAAAACTAGGATAATAAAATATCTCTTCTGGGAAAACCTATCTAAAGGCTATGATATCCTTCTAGCAGAGAAAGACTGGCCGCCAGAGTTTGTCAGGGAGTGCCCACATGGTGAAGAAATGATTATGTCTGCCTTCTCAAATCACATTCCAATTCATAACAAATACACATATGCAAGGAAATGGGCAGTGGCCCATGCTCCTGCATCATATAAAAATCATGTAGGATGGGATGAGGATTCTCCTCACCATAAAATCCAGTTAAAAAATCAACCAACTGCACAAAGGCAGTATCCTGTTAAGCAAGAAGCTAAAAAACAAGTCAGAGAACTCTTAGATCAAGTGGAATATCAGGGGGTGATTGAAACATGCACCTCACAAATGAACAATCCTTTTGTTTCCTGTCTCCAAGCCAGACGATTCATATCGTCTAGTTTTGGACTACAGCCACCTAAACTCTTGTTGTAAAACATTTGCAGTACAAAACTCACACAGTGCAGCACTAATGAATAATATTGTGCGCCTGTCAAAACGTTGCACCAGAAAGCAGGTATTTGACCGCTTTCCCCAGCATGGGGGACCAAAAGCAATTTTGTCGTCTCCCACAGGGATTCAAGAACAGCCCAGGGTTATTTTCACCTAGGGTAACAGAGTTACTACAAATATATGATGATGAGGCATTATCCTACATCGATGACATCTATCTTACAGACAATGACCTGGAGACACATTTGTAAAGAGTGAACACCATCATAGTTGGGTTCGCATCTGAAGGGTATAAATGTAACTTTAAAAAGTCACATATTGCCCACCAGACAGTCCGAGTTTTAGGATATGAATTATCAAGTGAAGGCAAAAGCCTAGCAGACAACTTCTTAGAGAAGTGTGCAGTACTCCAAGCACCAAAAACGCTGAAAAACTTACAATCAATTCTAGGTTTCCTGAACTTCGGAAAAACTTACATTCTAAATTATGCAGAGAGGGTTAAACCGCTCTACGAATTAATAAAACCTGATTTCAAACCAATTAATTGGACTCAA
The DNA here is from genome assembly GCF_964263255.1 of Lissotriton vulgaris. Classification (NCBI taxonomy): domain Eukaryota; kingdom Metazoa; phylum Chordata; class Amphibia; order Caudata; family Salamandridae; genus Lissotriton; species Lissotriton vulgaris. Next base: position 1,163,239,535 of record NC_141687.1, on the reverse strand, counting down.
AAACACACAGAAATGTTACGATCATTACAAACAGACATGTTAACAAAAACAAAACTGCAAACACGCGGAAACGAACGCAACCTTGTAATCTGAGTCATCCCAGGAAGATGCGGATTTACATACCTGACCTCCAATGAGGGAGAAACAGTACCAATAGCTTACAAATCACACTTGTACGCAAGCTGAAATGAAATTTAGTTCTACTGAAAAAATTCTAACTGCGGTACAAACTGCTGTAGCAAAAGAAAGAGCCCTCGCACAAGGTAAACGTATAATAATTGTTACACCAGTACCTGCTTTAGAAGCAGTAACAAGAGCAAGCATTCCAAATGCCAAAGCGTTACATCTGAGATGGATACAATGGGTTAATTCTCTTGCTGCACCAGACGTAGTATACAAATTTGATCCCAGAATGAAAAAGCTAGAACATCTAAAATACGAAAAAGAATGTTCTCTGTCGATCGAAATTCTGCCTCTGGAACAGTACACCTGTGTAATCTACACAGATAGATTGGCACAACACTACGTTGTGGATAAAAAAGTCTACAATGCTGCGTGCGCGATTGTTAAAGGTCGCTGGCGCTTAGGTAAATTCAGACCAATGGTCACTAAAACTGAATCAATTGGAAACTGTACAGCTCAGCGAGCTGATCTACGAACTTTGAAGATGGCGCTTGAAAATGCAGATCGCGAATTCCCGACACTAATAGTGTGCGACTCGCATTACTGCGTCGAATCTTATAATAATTCCATGCAGACCTGGATTAAAAATGGTTACAAAGATGAAAGAGGTGGCACAATAAAACATAAAAAACTTTGGGAACAAGTAGTTCTTTTGCAGAAAGAACTACAAAAGCCTCACGTGATACATACGCACAAGGCCGGACTGGCCAGCCGGACTGGCCAGCCGGGCAGGCGGGCAATCCCCCGGTAGGCTGGACCCTTGGAGGCCGGTTTCGGTCCCCAGGAGGCCGGTTTCACTCAACGGAAGTGATGATGAGTTACACAGCCCTGCAGCAACGTTCACACAGGTTGGTAAATTAAACAAAGCTGCCTGCCCGCACCTAAAAGACGATGAGTTACGATGTATCTGCGAGTGTTTTGTTTTCATGAGAGGAGCAGCAGGCCTAGGATTGAAGTGTATTTCCCTTTATTTTTGGAGAGAAGCATTTCTCTTCTCAGCGTCTTTTAGGTGCGTGCAGGCTGCTTTGTTTAATTCACCAGCGTGTGTGAAAGTTTGACAGCAACTGTAAAGGAAAACATTGTGCTTAGATTGGGAACGACCAGCTTTAGAGAGAAATGTTTGCATGTATTGTAACATTTGTCTTTAGCTTGTGCTCCTTCTGCCGAGCCGATACTGTGGAACCTGTACCCTTGTTAATCCGTTAAAATATCCACACTTCAAGTCCCAGAATGCAATGTAAAATCGTGGCCTGAATCAAAGAGTTATGCAAGTCTCTGAAAAATAAACATTGCAGCTATGCACAATGTGTGTACCTGATGATTTGTTGTTTATTCTGGAAGAATCATTAGTAGATAATAAATGTCCGGCTTGGATTTGGAGTAGCAGGATGTAGAGACCTACTGTAAGGGGAGGACTGACTTGGTGTAAATAGGGGCTGGATTTATAATTTTTGCCAGGGGTGCTTGAAGTTCCCAGTCCGGCCCTGCATACGCAGAGTCTTCAACGTGATGGCGTTCACGTTGCAGGGAATTCATTGGCTAACAGAGCCACGGCAGCAGCTGGTCAACCGGCTTCCGTAGCTACAAAAATCGTTCTAAAAAACAAACAGATGGTGAAACGCTGCTTGCAGTAAAAGCCTCCATGGAAGGCAATTATGCGGCCTTACCTCTGAATTATCCACTCGGAAATACATACATAATTGATGCGAACTCCGTTCCTTTTGCTCAAATCCCTGGAGTGGGGGATAGAGTAATTCCAAACACGAACCGGAGGGCCTTCTTGATTCAATAAGCACACATGGGATTAGGTCTGAGGCACCAAGAGATCCTGAAATCTCTAATAGAATTACAATCACAATACTGGTGGCCGGGAATGAGCATGCAAGTTTACAACTTTGCAATGGATTGTCAAGACTGCAATAGAGATCGCAGTTATGAACCGGACCAGATATCTGACTCTGGCAAAATAATACCAGCCCAGATACCCCTATTAGACAGCATTAGACTGTCTACATGTAGGTGTCCGACCGGACAAATACGATCCCATAAACATTAAGACGAGATTCATTTGGATGTGGCCCCAGCGCTCGGCTGACGCCAGAACTGTTATAAAAGATTTGCTAATCTTTATCGGCACATGCGCTATTGGCATGTTACATTCTGATCAGGGTCCTGTGTTTAGCTGTAGAGCTTACAAGGAGGCCATGGCCAGCATTGGCATTGCATTGCGGTACTCTAGTCCATTCCATCCTGAGGGAAATGAGGTAGTGGAGAGAAAAAAACGTGACATAAAGCAATCTATAACAGCGAGGGTATTAGGCTTGGGTGATGGGTGGGTCAAACATCTAATAAGTGTCCAACGTAGTCTTAACAATCTGCCAAGAAGTTCTCTGGGTGGAATCACTCCATATGAACTTTTGTTTGGTACAAGAATATTAATCGAAGATCTTGATTGTCAGACTTCAGTGGTGGAACAAAAAGCTTTTGATATCAAACATCGTTTGGCTGTTTTACAGGACTTGAATGAAACAAGAAGAAGTCTAAGTAACAGAAAGCTAAAGCCAACAATTACTGAAGAGAAACCACCAGTCCCAGATAGACCTGTCTGGATTCCAAAGATTGGGGATCTGGTCAGAGAAAAGATCACGGTGAAGAAGGAATTTGGTCCTTCTTACAGAAAAGCAGTACCTGTCTTAGCTATCAGCGGAAAAAGATCAGTCGTACTACTGCCCCTTGCTGGTAAAAAGGAGAACCTAGTTATCAATCGACCTGGTAAAACCACAACCATGTGGCCAATAATAAGTAGTAGGCCCAGAGGACTCCCAAGAAGTAGCAAAAGAACAAACCTTGCTACAATCCAAGAGGTTCAAACTGAGAGACTAATCACATTTGATAAACCTACAGTGAATAAAAAAGGACTATGCAACAAAGCCATGGAACTTGTGCCTCTTGAAACACAAATTGCAACAGTTTGTCAAGAAACACCTATCTACAATGATGTAGCCTCAGACTATTCTAATATGAAAAAGGAAAAAGCATCTGCAGAGATTAATAACAATCCTGATGCCATCCAAACAATTGACAGAACTGCATCTGACTACTTTATCAATTTCGATGACTTTTCCGATGATCCAAGTGAACATGGAGACAAGCTAGCAAACAAAACTTTCAAAGACAACATTACAGAGCTCTTTCATCAACTTGGAGAAACATACTTGATTTCACCCTGGATTGAACTGTGGATTGTGTTAGGTGTACTTTTCCTCCTGCTCTGGCTCATCTTAGTTTTGAGGTTGGGAATAATGATTGATGGAAAATACAGTACTATGAACACAGCAAGTCAGAACATCAACTTGGTTCTAAAACCTCACAGATCCTCTCACGTTGAAAAAAGAGAACTATCATCAGTGAACATCACATCCATTCCTATACCTGGTGGTGTAGCATGGGACAATACTGATTACGAAATCTAAGGCCCGGTTGAACTCTTGAAATATCCACATCAGTTCAAGATTTCTTTAAGTGACTTTGTATCACCTAGTACTTTCTCTGATGATTGGGACTTTGAAAATATTAATAATATGATGTCAGATTTAGAAATGTCAGCAACATTTACAGAACATGATTATTTACAGGGTTCATCGAATTATGAAGAAATGTATTGCTTCAATTATTTTGGGCATCATTATTTGCATAAATCTGCTAATCCAAGAAATCTGTTCAGTTATAATCAATGGGAACATTGTCCAACTCCGCCAAAAGGTAGTTCGAAAACATTTTATGAGAAATTCCCATACTTCTCAGGGTTTAATGTCACTGATCCAGAAACGTTTTATTTTAAAATTATGAGTGAGACAGGAATGAAAAACATGTTGACAAATACTAAACTGATTTAATCAGTAAACATTTTATGAAAAAATGTCTACATTTGGTTTTGAATTTTGGAAAAACAACATTGAGACAAAAACTGTCTGGGGTACAAAAGAATGGCAGGTTCAAGGTTAGAATCATTATTCAGAACCTGCATGATCCCAGAACAAATAATGTTCCTGAATGACACCATTCAACAAACAACCTGTCTTGGCCTAGCCAAGATAAAAGATTTAAACAACCCATCTATACCAAAGCCTCTGCCTGATAGAAATAACACTACAGGTGAGGGGTTAGACGTGTACCATATTTTAAAACAAAACAGAACAAATCCTAATTGGAACAAATGGTTGATCTGGCCCACAGACACTAATAACTGTAAAAAATAGATTCCTGAACAAAATACAGGGGTTCAAACAGAATAGGCCAGACCCAAGATATTCCCAGAGACAACATCCATGGATAGTTATAACATACAGTGTAGGACAACTATGCTTTGAATGGCTACAGAGCTCCACACTACCCGAAATTAAGCAACACTTGACTTTACTTAAAGAAGGTGCTGACTTGTGAGATTTCTTACAGGGACCTTGCAAACAGCGTCAAAAACCTTTCATATACGCCGGTATATACGCAGCTTACAATGAAGCTTGGAAAATAACACAAATTGAAACTGCAGAAAAAATACGAGAAATTGATCGTATTCATTTGGAAAAATCACTTTCTGTAGTGGACAATGGGTTAAAGACTCTGTACTCCAGAATTTAGTCACTGGACAGCATTGTATCATCTGCTATTGATATAATAGAACAGGATATGCTAATGTTACAACATGGCCAGTCCCAATTACGTTCTATTGTACAGTCAGGCTGGACGTTACAAACTTTGCGTTCAGGCAATGTGCCATGGCGTCTAATAAACACAACGTCATTATTTTCTATCTATAACCTCACTGATAGACAAATCTCTTTGGCAAAGAGAGGGGCAGACTATACCGTGCTGAGCATTGAAAAACTAGAACAAGCATTTGCAATGCAATAGGTCTCGCATTAGGAAAGTTTGAGCTATTGGTATTGTAAATGACAAATGTTTTATTTATGTGTTGGTTTTGAAAATAGTGAAATTAATAGTTTTTTTTATTAACAATGCAACTAGTTTTAACTCCCGCAGATGTGACACCTATAGCATTTGTAATGCAATATGTGTTGTATTTACGTGACTTAGATGTATTGATATGGCAAATAACAATGTCTTCATTTTTTTTAATAATTAATGCTTAAATAAGTTTTTGTAATTGAATAATGCCAATAGCTTAAACTTTTGTAAATACATTTTGTGAAGATTATGTTCAGTGTATTTTATTGTGACGAAAATCCAAGAACAGAAGTGAAATATTAATATTTTTTTGTGACATTTGTAATACAGCTTGAAACATTGAGTGAACATATTTGAACCAGTAGTTGTTGAATGGTTGCACAGATTGATGCTGTGGTGGTGCTGAGTGATGTTGTAGTGGCGACGAGTGATGCTGTGGCGTTCAGTGATGCTGTGGCGTTCAGTGATGCTGTGGTAGCGCATAGTGATGTTGTGGTGCACCTGAGGTATGCTGTGGTGGTGCTATAGATAGATAGAGTGAGGGCGATAGATAGATAGAGGGCGATAGATAGATAGAGGGCGATAGATAGATAGAGGGAAGGCAATAGATAGAGGGAGGGCAAAAGATAGAGTGAGGGCGATAGATAGATAGATAGATAGATAGATAGACAGACAGACAGACAGACAGACAGACAGACAGACAGATAGATAGATAGATAGATAGATAGATAGATAGATAGATAGATAGATAGATAGATAGATAGATAGATAGATAGATAGATAGATAGATAGATAGATAGATAGATAGATAGATAGATAGATAGATAGATAGATAGATAGATAGATAGATAGAGTGAGTGCGATAGATAGACAGATAGATAGAGTGAGGGCGATAGATAGATAGATAGAGTGAGGGCGATAGATAGAGCGAGGGCGATAGATAGATTGAGGGTGATAGATAGAGTGAGGGCGATAGATAGATAGAGTGAGCTCAATAGATAGATAGAAAGAGAGAGTGAGGGCGATAGATAGATAGAGTGAGGGCGATAGATAGATAGAGTGAGGGCGATAGATGGATAGATATATTGATAGATAGAGTGACGAGAGATCAGATAATAAAAAGGCAAGACTTCTGGTGACCAAACAGGAGCTTGAATGTCATATTTCTGGCTGTAGCACTTAAATTAAACTGCAGTTCATTCAACTAAGATTACCCCTTACTAGAAGGTGAGTTCCCTGCTGTGGCATTTTACTGGGTTCCAAATATAATGTAAGCATGTAAAAACATTGAAGAGGACTTCATCGTGGCAAATACTAATTGCAAAGCATGTGATACTACTTCAAAAACCATATGATTAATGTGGTTTTAGGTTGCCAAACTTCATTTTGTAAATTACTCTTCTTTTAGAATAGAGCAGTCTCTTTGGCACCAGAAGCCTTGCAGACACCCCTTTGGGGAGCTTAACTATAATGTAAGAGAAGCTTAAACTATTTCATGCATCACTGAGTGCCATCTCCTGTGTCCCTTCCGCAACGTCTTGGGGTGTGCTGGAAGCGAACTCTGTGAATCCAACTTGACAATCAACGGCCGCAATGGCTTTACAATAACCACTTATTGTGAATTACGCTGTGGTTACTAAAGAGGTTTGGTAATTCCCTGCACCCGTGGGTGTCCACCTCATAACAAGCATTGGCATAGGCAATAGGTTTTGCTTTTGTGACCTTATACTTTTTGATGCAGCATAATATCCTTTGTTCAACTACATCAACTGTTGTGTGTATAAACACTTTTACGGTCCCAAATGCGAAACCTATTGCCTATGCCAATGCTTGGTGTGGTTGTGTGTGTTGTGGTGTGTGTGTGTTTGCGCAAACTGTACCCCAAGGGATTGAAGCTCTTTAAAGGCCTACTAGTTTAGAATGCAGCTGGACGTAGTAATGTACTTGCTGCAGAGATAGGCAGAAGGCAGTAGGTTTTTTTTGCTGTAGGGTATGCCATGTGCATTTTTTAAATTAAAAAATAACAAGCACGTTGCTATAGTGCGAACTGGTCCCAATGGCATTGAAGTGCTTTACGCGCGCACTAGTTTCTAATGCAGCTTGTTTTGTTAATTTACGTGCTGCAGAGAGGCCTCTGTGTATTGTGAGAAATGTGCGATTGTATCATTTGTTCCATGTTGATTAAAGTTTTTAACATTTGTATACTATTGGAGGCGGAGGGATCGACCCGAGGAGACGCATTTTAACCTTTGTGCTGGAGGATGTGAAGCATGTGTATGAAGCTAGTTAACATGATTTAAAGTAAGTGAATGGTGTTATTGTGAAGGTGCATGTAAATTATTATTGTAACTATGCACCTAAATGTGGTCCTATGGTACGTGAGAAGGTTTGTTTTAAACGTTTGAGTTTATTACCAAATGAATGAAGGTAGTAATAGGGGTATACCGTAAGAGATGTTTTTGTCGGATTTGTGCTTGTGGTACGGGAATGCTTTTTGTGCATGAAAAGGTCACCCTGATTACAGGTAAGTTTAGGAGTAGTGTTATAAAAGGCTTTGCGGCGTAGTTGTATTTACTTAAAGTGCCTTACTTTGTGTAATAGGTATTGCAGGCTGGGGAAGTAAGAATGAAACAGAGAGAGCCAGACCCAGGTGGCAGTGTGAGGCATGGGTAAGCACTGCTTGTATGAATAAGTGACTGTTAAACTCGAGCATCAATGTGAGATATAGCAAAGCAGGGACAGGATACATAAGTGACTGTGTGTGTTTAAATGCAGTATTTGTGGTGACTAATGGTGCAGAATTATTCAAGGGTGGTGCTAACTGGGACGATGTTGTTGCAATGTATGCAGCTGTAGTGGGGATGATTGTTTAAGAATGAATGAGTGACTGATAGACCCAGGTAGCAAAGTGAGGCATGGCAAAGAACAAACAGGGTGAACAACTAACAGCCAGACCCAGGCGTTAGTGTGAAGGATATCAAACCACAGCCTTATACATAGGAATAGACTATGAACAGGCGGTCCCCAACTATAAGCCTACAGTAAGACATGCATTTCGTACTTCTTAATGTGTAATCCCCCTTATGTAACGTACAAAGTTCTATTGTAAATCTCTCTGACACCATTGGGCAAAATTTGTTTTATAGACATCATTAAGTAAAGTAAAAAAATGGCCTTACTACCAATACGCAGGAAGTAGGTGGCACCTCCTACTGCTAAAAGTCTTATAGGTCGATGTTTTTTTTCTCCAGATTATAGCTGTGCATAGAGAACTGTTTTTTACAAATGATAAACAGACAGTGTGAGGTGTTCAAACAGACAGCAATAGCTGTGTCTATTACACCAGAAACAGACAGGGTGAAGTGCTTCTTATAAACCAAAACCAGACAGCAAGGGGTGTCTCCTTTAGACCAGAGACAGGCTGTGAGAGGCTCCAAAGCAGTGTAAGTTTAGAGTGATTTTCATGTAACAAAATTTCGAAACAAAATTAAATCAGAAAAAAACTAAGGTAGTACAGTGTGTATTCTTTGAAAAGTACATGTGTTTGCTGTATCCGATCAAATTGGATATTTTTTGAATTTTTGTTAGTGTTAGCGGAGCAAGGTAAATTAAGGCGGATGTCTGTGGATAGCTTTTCCTCTCTTGTCGTCTTCGTTTTCTTTACTTGCAACACAATATATTTCCGAACAATTCATCAACCAGGATGGCTCTGACTAGATTGCCACTGTGGCGCCGGCAGTCTGTTTCCAGCAGAGAGGAAGGTGCTAAAGAAGCAGGATGCACCCGCGGTTTCTGCAAATGAGGTGTCACTGAAAGAGGATGACTCGGGCCGTCTTGTGGCACAGTGGCGCCTGTAGTCTGTTCTAAGGCTTACAGTTGCTAATTTTCAAGCATTGTAGCTGTGGAACTAAAACAGTGACACCGAACAGTGCATTAAAAGAGTTTAAAACATTATTATTGTTCCAAAATCAAGATCCAGCACACAGTTGCTTTAATCTTAACGACATATTTTTTGCATTAAAAACTGTCACAGAGTAATATTCATTTTACGGTGAAGAAACATGCAAGCTTTTTAAGTGCTCTAATGATGCCAGCGGGTGTGAGGACGCAAAGTAAATGTGCGCAGTGGATGGGTGGAAGCGTTTTTTTGTTTTGTGTGAGGCGGATCAAAGTAAGCACAAAGGAGTAAGAGCAATTAATTGTTCTAACATGCACCTTTTTGGATGTGTATTAAAATAAAAAGGCTTTCATTTCTTATGAACATTGCGCCATGGTATGGACAAGGCTAAACATGGGCTGCTGGAGAGAAGTATAACACTAGGACCAGCTGAGCAGGTACGCAGAAAATGAGCAACTGCAAAACGATTATGCTGTGGAAAATTAATTCTGAGATGAGCACAGAATGTCCACAATGGAAAACAAGCTCTCGGCATTGTGTGTGGGGGGGTGGAGGGAGCAGGGGAGCGGCGAAGCGGGGATTAAAAAACAAGTACGGGAAATGCAAGCAGCGGGGGGGGAGCGGATCCCTTAGAAGTAGCTCATGGCCTCGCGGCCATGAAAGCAATTAGGGGGGAGGTGGGAGGGAGGCTGATGGCTTTGATGTGGAATATATTAGATTGTGGAGGAGAAATCCGAGTAAGGCTGTGGAACAGATGGCTGGGCAGAAATGCGAGTCACGGCAATCAAGCAAATGGTAAGGGGAGCCTTTGAAGAGCAAGGCAGGGGGATAGAAGCGCGTTCACGAGCATGTGCACTTCTACAAATCCGGATCGTAAAAAGTCAGCTTTATGGTTTGGTTGCAATAGGTCTCTCTGCGAGACCTAAAAATTGCCATTGACAATGTCAGAACGACCGGTCATTGAATGGATAAGAAAATAAGGAACCCCCTGTAAAGGGTTCAGAGACCTAGTTTATGTGTATGGTAACTGCTAAATTTTAACAGTGTTTGCCAAAATGAGAAAGAAAAATTTCTTTCTAGAGTCCCCTCACTCACCGGGGTTCCCCCACGGTGACATGCTTCATCATTGGGGCTTCCCAGTTCTCTACGAAAAGGGGCGTGCTGCGACTAGCGGACTACGCAGGAGCACTGTTATAGTGACGGGCTATGTGTGGTGCAAAGTGTGGTGATGGTGGAGTGGGTGTGTGATTTAAAAATACCGTACTAGTGGGCCTCAACAATTTATTCTGCTCCTAGTTTGGTATATTAAAAAGGGGTGACACTGTTATCTGGCCTTAAGTTAGGGCTAGATCAGTGTTCAGTGGTCGACATGTTTCAAGCTCCCCCAGGCTTTTCATCAGGACCATACAGGGTCCAGCCCTGTATATTCCACTCCTATATTTAAATAAATAAATGAATTTGTCTCAATATGATATCTTTACGCTGTTAATTAATAAACATGCGTATTACATACATACGATTTTGTATCTTATTGTTGCATCTGTAAAAGAGACACTTGGTTAGTGGCAAAACAGCCCCCTACAAGAGCAAGGGGATCACACATGTATCTCTTATATGTCTAAGGCGTGAGTGTGCCTTATGCACCATACCGGTGCGTGCAGACTCTCAAATCAGTGCAGAAATACAGCTGAAGTGAAAAAGTGTTTTGGTGAATTCACACACATATATAACATAGGACTTAATGTGTCTATAGGAATGACACACCACGTATATATACACATATACACATAAACGATCTTTCATGGCAAAAGAGAATAGTTACATGTAGAGGTGCTAATTTGCACTTCATGGACTCAGGCGAGGGCAGGATCACCTCGTGGAAACGTTGCTGTAGGGTTTTTAAGGTCATGATTACTTCAGAGGTTTTTCAGAGATTAGCGTTTTACTCAGAGAATATGCATTGTCAAATGAGAGGTCTAAAACCCCAATGCGATGTGTCAGAACTATTTCCTGACGCTTAATTTCTAAAGTACTTACTTCCTATTGGTAAACCCGCTCAGTATTACCTATTCGATCCTCACCCGACCGCATTCTGACATTGAATGCGTGTGCCGGTGTATTTGGAGTCTCCGCGCTTCCGGGTACAGGATGCTCATGACTAGAGCGTCCCGAGTGCAGCGGCCATCTTGAGTGAGTGTTTTACGCGCTAAGCGCGAGTATCTGATAAGCTTGCCCCTTGTACCACTCATACAGGGAAATAAATACGGAGAATGATTTTACACAAGGGTCCAGACAGTTTGCTTCCCTTTGATGGAATTTAGGACGATTTTTTTAAAAAAGTGAAAAGTTAATAATTTGCTTCCAAAGTCAGGTCTGGAAATAGAAACATTCATAAAATGAGATTATTGGTAATATTACTTATCATCACGAAAGATGGGGTTTTTTCTTTAGTATCATCAGGCCATCGTGATGGTGGTTTAGGGAGGGTGAGATACCAGGAGATCTCTTTGGTTTGGTACATCAGTATTTTCGTGGACCTCATTATTTCTGAATGCGCCCCATGGAATATCATCGTTGAGCCCCAGGGTGTCTGTATGTAGCTTAAACACCCATCTTTGCTCACGTTCATGAAGAATATGGTCAAGATTGTCTTTGTTTTGCACTGTCTCCAAAACCACCCAAGTTAAATCATTGGGTGTATGATTTTGTTCGATGAAGTGGTTTGTCATCCGGGTAGTGGAACGTTTACACCAGATGTTGCTCCTATGTTCCACTATGCGGGTAGTGACCTTTCTAGTGGTCATACCTACGTAATGTAGGTTGCAAGTGCATGTTATTAGGTATACCACTCCACTGGTGTTGCAATTGGAGAAACCTCTTAGTTCCCACCTCATATTGTTATTGAAGATAACGGTTTTTGTTACTGAGGTTAAATGACAAACACTGCAGTTACTGCAGGGGAAATGTCCAATTGGTAGTGGTTGGGTTCTTATTGTTGGGTTTAAAACTACAGGGCGAGTGTGGACCAGAAAGTCTTTCAGGTTCTTCCCTCGACGGTGGCTAAACATAGGGGTGGGTATTGTTAGACCACCACTATTAACCATAGGCCAGTGTTTTTTGACTATCTTGGCCACTGTGTCTGACACTTGGTTAAATGTCGTGATGCAGATTGGTCTGGAATTGTCTGATTCGGATTTTTCTTTTGGTTCCAACAGGGCATCTCTATTGTTGTTTCCTGCCCGGTTTTTTTGCGTCCCTTATCAGTTTTTTTTGGATACTTCCTGCTTTCTAGTTTGTTACTCAAGTCTTCTGCTTGGGTCATGTAGTCCTCTTTGTGACTGCAATTCCTACGTAGTCGCAAGAATTGACCAAAGGGAAGGTTCTGTTTGAGGTGGCGAGGATGAAAACTGTCATATGCTAAAAGACAGTTTCGAGATGTCTCCTTGAAGTGAGTTGTTGTAGTGAGTTTACCTGATTTGGCATATATGTTCAGATCTAGGAACACTAGATTGGTCCTACTCATAGAGCACGTGAAGTTTAAGAAGGGATCTTGCGTGTTTAGCCATGTTAAAAAAGAATTAGCTTCTTCTTCTGTGCCTTGCCAAATTAAAAACACGTCATCTATGTAACGTTTCCATTCCAGTATGTGATGTTTGTAGGGGTTTCTCTCATTCAGAATCTTGGTTTTTTCCAGCTGGTGGACATACAGGCCCGCTATGCTCGGCGCAAATGTGCTGTCCATGCTGGTCCCATGTTGTTGTTTGTATAATGTAGTCTCGAAGCGGAAGAAGTTTTCAGATAGTGCTAATTGGCAGCATTCCATTACCACATGTCGTGGGGTATGGTATTTCCACTCATTTTCGAACAGTACTTCTTCCAATATTTGTAAAGTCTCTGTATGTGGCAGACTTGTATAAAGACTCTCCACATCCAGACTGATGAGAATACTGGATGTGGGGTCAAAGTTTAGATCTTTCAAGAGGCAGAGTTACATCCTTCGTATCCCTTAGGTAGGTATCAGTGCTTTGGACCAGAGGTCTTAAAAAGGCATCAGCGAATTGTGACAAGGGTTTTAAGATAGAACCTATCCTCGAGACTATCGGTCTTCCTGGCGGGTTTTCAAGTCTCTTATGGATTTTGGGGATTGTATAAAAGTATGGTGTCACTGGTTTTTTGTTGGTCAGGAAATCTATTTCTTTTTTGCTTAACCAGTCATTGGCCTGACATTCTTCAGTTAGATAGGCAATCGAGACCCGTAATCGTTCTGTAGGGTCTTCATTGAGTTTGATGTAGTTTCGTTCCTCTCCTAAAAGGCGCAGGCATTCCCTTCTGTAGTCAGCAGTGTCCTGTAGGACTATCGCCCCGCCTTTGTCGGCTGGTTTGATAGTAATTTGATCATTTTTAGATAGTTCCTGTATTGCCGCTAGCTCTGCCTTACTGGTGTTGTGGAAGACTTTCACTGTACGTGTGTCTAACCCTTGTACTTCCTTCATTACTGCTTTTTCAAAAGCCAGTATTTCAACTGGTAAACTTTGGATTGGTGGAACAAAATTTGACTTTCTTTATAATCCTGTGTCGCTCTGTGGTCTCTCATCTGCTTTTTTATCTTTGAAAAATACCTGGAGTTTGATTTTTCTCAGGAATTCTTTCAATTCACAGCAAAGTCTGAATTTGTCTGTGGTTGGGGTTGGTACAAAACCTAAACCCTTGTTTAACACTTGTGTCTGTATATCGGTCAGGGTTAAGGAGGACAAATTAACCACTAAATCGGATTGTTGCTCATAGTTGGCTCCGGTGGTCCTTTGCTCCGTGTGTGGCGTCCTGTTGTCACTACTGGTTCTGCCCATTGTACAGCCTGGTTGGGTTTGTTTTTTGCTCGTTGGTTTGGGCGGCCTCTCCCTAAAAAAGGTTTTACTTGGTTTCCTTGATTGTTCCCCCAGTTCTGGTAGTTGGGTTGATGGTACATGGGTGGGCCATAGAAAAAGGGTGGTGGTGGGGGGCCATAATTATAGGGATCTTGGTAGACAGGCCACATAGGCGCCGGGTTCCCTCTGTGGCTCCTCATGTTGCCTCTTCCTCGTCTAGGTCTTCTATTGGGATTGGTATTGTAGTTGCCTGTTCCTCCTGAGCTGTCAGATCCTGTATCTGACCCATCGCTGTCAGTGTTGTAGCCCGGATTTCTGCTACTGGTTCTGTAATCCTCCCTGACGTATGGGTATATTTTCTCATGGGAAAAAGTCTTTTTGTCCTTAGATAGTTTGATGTATTTCGAGTCCTTAAGACTGATCTCAAAATCAGCCATAGTTTTATTTAGCTCATCCAATCTTTTCTTAAGTTCAGCTGGAGTTTGGAAGGATTTCAGACGAATTTCCATGGATTGAATCTCTTCTTTTAGGGAGTCTACCAATCTGGTTGCCGTTTTTATAATTAGAACTAACCAGTCCCTGGTGCAGTGCCACGATATTTGGGACCAATCCAATTTGAACTGTTTATCCTGTTGAAATATAAGTGGTTCATTTCTGACTATAAGGCCTCTTGGTGCTGCATTGGCTTGTAGGTATTCCGCCATCATGATACCATGTATCAATGTTTTGATCTGTGTTCTTTTTAACTCTGTAAGTTCGTCCCAACATTGGTTAGCATCACTGTTTTCTCCGTTAGGTGCCCCTGCATGAGGTAGCATGTAGGCAATGGCCCTGTCTACTTCGTCTTCTGAAAAAGACAGGCCTGTGTATTGTGCCATGATTGTTTTGTGTGTGGTGTCTAGTCACAGGGTCACCTGGGTATCACTTTTCAGGTGACCTCTTTGTAGAGATATCAAAAGAGAAAAAGCTCCCGCAGCCCGTGGCTGCCAAATGCAAAACTAGAAAAGAGGGGGGAGAAGGAGGATAAACTAAACTAGGTCGGCCTCCAGTCTATATCAGAAAATAAGGAACCCCCTGTAAAGGGTTCAGAGACCTAGTTTATGTGTATGGTAACTGCTAAATTTAAACAGTGTTTGCCAAAATGAGAAAGAAAAATTTCTTTCTAGAGTCCCCTCACTCACCGGGGTTTCCCCACGGTGACATGCTTCATCATTGGGGCTTCCCAGTTCTCTACTAAAAGGGGCGTGCTGCGACTAGCGGACTACGCAGGAGCACTGTTATAGTGACGGGCTATGTGTGGTGCAAAGTGTGGTGATGGTGGAGTGGGTGTGTGATTTAAAAATACCGTACTAGTGGGCCTCAACAATTTATTCCCCTCCTAGTTTGGGATATTAAAAAGGGGTGACACTGTTATCTGGCCTTAAGTTAGGGCTAGATCAGTGTTCATTGGTCGACATGTTTCAAGCTCCCCCAGGCTTTTCATCAGGACCATACAGGGTCCAGCCCTGTATATTCCACTCCTATATTTAAATAAATAAATGAATTTGTCTCAATATGATATCTTTACGCTGTTAATTAATAAACATGCGTATTACACACATACGATTTTGTATCTTATTGTTGCATCTGTAAAAGAGAATGACACTTGGTTAGTGGCAAAACATCCCCCTTCAAGAGCAAGGGGATCACACATGTAGCTCTTATATGTCTAAGGCGTGAGTGTGCCTTATGCACCATACCGGTGCGTGCAGACTCTCAAATCAGTGCAGAAATACAGCTGAAGTGAAAAAGTGTTTTGGTGAATTCACACACATATATAACATAGGACTTAATGTGACTATAGACATGACACACCACGTATATATACACATATACACACAAACGAGTTTGATGTAGTTTCGTTCCTCTCCTAAAAGGCGCAGGCATTCCCTTCTGTAGTCAGCAGTGTCCTGTAGGACTATCGCCCCGCCTTTGTCGGCTGGTTTGATAGTAATTTGATCATTTTTAGATAGTTCCTGTATTGCCGCTAGCTCTGCCTTACTGGTGTTGTGGAAGACTTTCACTGTACGTCAACAAAGGCGGGGCGATAGTCCTACAGGACACTGCTGACTACAGAAGGGAAAGCCTGCACCTTTTAGGAGAGGAACGAAACTACATCAAACTCAATGAAGACCCTACAGAACGATTACGGGTCTCGATTGCCTATCTAACTGAAGAATGTCAGGCCAATGACTGGTTAAGCAAAAAAGAAATAGATTTCCTGACCAACAAAAAACCAGTGACACCATACTTTTATACAATCCCCAAAATCCATAAGAGACTTGAAAACCCGCCAGGAAGACCGATAGTCTCAGGGATAGGTTCTATCTTAGAACCCTTGTCACAATTCGCTGATGCCTTTTTAAGACCTCTGGTCCAAAGCACTGATACCTACCTAAGGGATACGAAGGATGTACTCTGCCTCTTGAAAGATCTAAACTTTGACCCCACATCCAGCATTCTCATCAGTCTGGATGTGGAGAGTCTTTATACAAGTCTGCCACATACAGAGACTTTACAAATATTGGAAGAAGTACTGTTCGAAAATGAGTGGAAATACCATACCCCACGACATGTGGTAATGGAATGCTGCCAATTAGCACTATCTGAAAACTTCTTCCGCTTCGAGACTACATTATACAAACAACAACATGGGACCAGCATGGGCAGCACATTTGCGCCGAGCATAGCGGGCCTGTATGTCCACCAGCTGGAAAAAAAACAAGATTCTGAATGAGAGAAACCCCTACAAACATCACATACTGGAATGGAAACGTTACATAGATGACGTGTTTTTAATCTGGCAAGGCACAGAAGAAGAAGCTAATTCTTTTTTAACATGGCTAAACACGCAAGATCCCTTCTTAAACTTCACGTGCTCTATGAGTAGGACCAATCTAGTGTTCCTAGATATGAACATATATGCCAAATCAGGTAAACTCACTACAACAACTCACTTCAAGGAGACATCTCAAAACTGTCTTTTAGCATATGACAGTTTTCATCCTCGCCACCTCAAACAGAACCTTCCCTTTGGTCAATTCTTGCGACTACGTAGGAATTGCAGTCACAAAGAGGACTACATGACCCAAGCAGAAGACTTGAGTAACAAACTAGAAAGCAGGAAGTATCCAAAAAAACTGATAAGGTACGCAAAAAAACGGGCAGGAAACAACAATAGAGATGCCCTGTTGGAACCAAAAGAATAATCCGAATCAGACAATTCCAGACTAATCTGCATCACGACATTTAACCAAGTGTCAGACACAGTGGCCAAGATAGTCAAAAAACACTGGCCTATGGTTAATAGTGGTGGTCTAACAATACCCACCCCTATGTTTAGCCACCGTCGAGGGAAGAACCTGAAAGACTTTCTGGTCCACACTCGCCCTGTAGTTTTAAACCCAACAATAAGAACCCAACCACTACCAACTGGACATTTCCCCTGCAGTAACTGCAGTGTTTGTCATTTAACCTCAGTAACAAAAACCGTTATCTTCAATAACAATATGAGGTGGGAACTAAGAGGTTTCTCCAATTGCAACACCAGTGGAGTGGTATACCTAATAACATGCACTTGCAACCTACATTACGTAGGTATGACCACTAGAAAGGTCAGTACCCGCATAGTGGAACATAGGAGCAACATCCGGTGTAAACGTTCCACTACCCGGATGACAAACCACTTCATCGAACAAAATCATACACCCAATGATTTAACTTGGGTGGTTTTGGAGACAGTGCAAAACAAAGACAATCTTGACCATATTCTTCATGAACGTGAGCAAAGATGGGTGTTTAAGCTACATACAGACACCCTGGGGCTCAAGGATGGTATTCCATGGGGCGCATTCAGAAAATAATGAGGTCCACGAAAATACTGATGTACCAAACCAAAGAGATCTCCTGGTATCTCACCCTCCCTAAACCACCATCACGATGGCCTGATGATACTAAAGAAAAAACCCCATCTTTCGTGATGATAAGTAATATTACCAATAATCTCATTTTATGAATGTTTCTATTTCCAGACCTGACTTTGGAAGCAAATTAATAACTTTTCACTTTTTAATGTTAATGTTAATGTTAATGTTAATGTTATGGAGATTTATATAGCGCACGGCTGCCCCAGCCAAGGGACGTCCTGGCGCTGCGAGCAGACAAAATGCAGAGAGAAGGTAGCACAGATAAATGACAGATTATTGAAAAAGATGAGTTTTGACGGCCTTTCTGAAGGCTAAGAGGTCCTGAATCCCCCGGATGGCTTCGGGCAGACTATTCCATAACTTGGCAGCCAAGAAACTGAAGGATCGGCCGCATACTCTGGCCAGTCTAGTGCGAGGGATGGTCGCAAGATGTTGCCCCTCTGAGTGGAGCGATCTTCTAGGTGTGTACTCAGACAGGAGGGGGCTCAGCATGGGGGGAGAGGCGGTTTTAAGGATTTTGAAGGCTAAACATAAAGCCTTGAACTGAATCCTTTTGCCCACCGGGAGCCAATGCAATTTTTTCAAGGCTCCAGATACGGAAGAATGGCGAGGGAGACCAACCAGAGCCCTGGCTGCCGCATTCTGGACTCTCTGCAATCTGGTGGTTTCAGCCAGATTCGCTCCCAATAGGAGAGAGCTGGCATAGTCCAGTCTAGAAAGAATCGTCGCCTGAACAATGAGCTGGCGGGTGCGGCAGTCAAAGAACTTCAGAATGGGCCTGATGTTACGTAGAATGCCAAAGCACGTGGCAGCCACTTTTTTAGTGTGGATGGTGAACTTTAAAGCCGAGTCCACCCATACTCCCAGATTTTTGACGCAATCCTTTGGCTTGGGGGGTGGGCCTAAGATGTCAGGCCACCAGTTGTCTCCCCAGGACGAGGTGTTTTTCCCCAGGAGCAGAATCTCAGTTTTTCCGGCATTTAATTGGAGGAAATTCGCCGTCATCCAGTTGGTGATGTCAGTGAGTGTCTGTTTAAAGTGATGGGCTTCCAGACCACTGTTGTTATTCAAAGCCACCACCAACTGGGTATCGTCTGCATAGGATACCAGTGCAAGTCCATTCCTTCTAGCCACCTCCGCCAAAGGGCGAACATAGACATTGAACAGGGTGGGGCTAAGGGAAGAGCCCTGCAGCACTCCCTGTCCAATGCTATGCTCCTTCGAGATGTAAGGAGGGGTAGAGACTCTAAAGGACCTGTTAGACAGGAAGTCTATGAACCATCCCAAGGCTACCCCTGTAACTCCAATTTCCTCCAATCTCGTCAAGAGGACCTCGTGTGACACCGTATCGAAGGCAGCACTGAGGTCCAACAGGACCAGTGCTGCTGTACCACCGGTGTCAAGAATGGAACGGAGGTCCTCTGAGACACTGAGCAAGGCTGTCTCGGTGCTGTGACCAGCTCTAAACCTGTGTTGGGAGTCATCCAGAATGTTGTTGGTAAGGAGGAAGTCGGACAGGATGTTGTTGACGTGTGCCTCGATGATTTTGGCAGGCCAGGGGAGCAAGGAGATGGGCCTGAAGTTCTCCGGGAGCGAAGGGTCTAAGGTGGGTTTTTTTAAGATGGGGGAAACCCAGGCCTGCTTCCATTTGGAAGGAACACTGGCGGTGGAGAGTGACAGATTGATGATGTCTCGGATGGGTTCTGTGATAAGTTCGTGGGCTTCACAGAAAGTGTCCAGTTTTAAGGGGTCTGCCGGAGATCCAGATTTAATCTTTCTGCAGATTTTTAAAAAACTCTCTCGCTCAAGTGTAGGAAGGGAGGTGAGAGAGGGCCTGGTAGGATCAATGATGACCGATGACTGTGGGCATTTTGGGAAAGTGTCATATATTTTCTTGATCTTATCAGTGAAGAAATTAGCCATGTTATTGCAAAGGTCGGGCGAAGTGATAGTAGTATTGACGTTTTTTTTTGCAGTGAGGTCTTTCAGAATTTTAAATACAGATTTCGAAGTATTGGAGCTATTGCTGATTTCACTGGCATAATATGCCGCTCTTGTTCTGCAGACCTTACGGTGATAAGTTTTTTGGAGCAGGACATAATCCTGTTTAAGGTTGGCGTCAAAGTTTTTCCTCCAACACCTCTCTGCCTTTTTACATTCCTTTTTCAGAGTAGCTAGTTCAGAGTTATACCAAGGACTAGCTGTGTGGGTGCGGGCCTTGGTCCATCTGGCAGGAATTAGGATGTCAAGTGCCTGGGTGATCCAGAGGCAGAACTGATCATAACCTACATCCAGGTCTTCACTCGGGAGTAGGGGATTTAGTACCAGGAGATCATGTAAGTCTTCAAGGTGAAGTTTTCTCCATGGCCGTTTCTGAACTAATGGAGTAGGCGCTGCTGCAGGGCTCGAGTTACAGGAGATAGACAGAATTACTAAATGGTGATCTGTCCAGGTCAAAGGGATAGGCAGGTCTGTGGATCCACTGGTGATGTTGGAGAAAATGGGATCAAGAAGGTGTCCTGCTCTATGGGTAGGGCCACTAACAAGTTGATTGAGTTCGAAAGCCGCAAGATCCGCTAAAAAAGTGGCCACTTTAGGCTCGGTGTCCCTATCGAGATGTAAATTAAGATCGCCTATGATCGTGAAGTTAGCCGTTTTGATAACATTAGTGTCCAGATATTGTAGAAGTGAATTAGTGAAGAGGACGTCTGCACCAGGAGGTCTATAAATCAGAAGGCCAGTTGCGCAGAACTGTGGATTAACTTTAATCGAAAAACGAGCGCTTTCGCTGCCTCTAATATCCACTTTGATGAGTTGACAATCAAAGTGAGATTTAATTATGAGCGCTAACCCCCCCCTCTCGTGCTCCTGTTCACGGTGTGGATAGTATAACCTGTGGGAGTTACCAGGTTGCAGACCGAGTCCATATCGTCAAGGAGCCACGTCTCAGTCATGAACAGGGCATCAAGAGAGTGGTCAGTTAAGAGATCGTGGATTTCAGAGTGATGTTTGTACATAGATCTGACGTTAAGGTGACCTAGCCTGAATGTATGGGCTTGGGGGGCTTTGGATTTAGTTTTAATAGTGGAGCAAAGTTGGGAAGGGTTTGCGAGGGGATGGCGTATATGGGCAGGGTTGCGTCTAGCGCAAGAGCATGAAGAATGCTGAAGGCCCAACAGTTCAGCTTTAGAGTAGCACATCTTACCGCCTTAGTAGCAGAGTGAGGTGCAGAATGCCTGGTGCCTGGCGCTTCCTTAACGCGGACAGGCGCAGACGGGCAGCTCTTTGGCGGGTCTTCGGTGGGGCTGCGCGCGATCGCTGCGCGCTCGTAATACTGCGAGGGCTAAGTAGCCACAGGAAGTTGGACACTAGAGCGCTAACCGCTCTGCGTACAGGCCGACCAGAAGTGTCCCAACGAAGAAATGCAGGGAGACGGCTCCAGCAATCAGTTATGGCGTGTGGTGCAGGGGGAAGTGAGTTTTAATAAAAGCACAGTTTAGTAAGCACACATAAGGATTCCAACAATTCCAACAGGATTAAAATGAAGTTTTTAAAATAAAAGCGCTATCTTGCTTACACTGCCCAGGTCAGTTCGCAAAGCGGGTCGGGGACACTGCCACTGTCTCCTTCCCGCAATGCGCTGCAGCCCCTGCTCCGCCTAAGTAGCCACAGGAAGTTGGACACTAGAGCGCTAACCGCTCTGCGTGCAGGCCGACCGGAAGTGTCCCAACGAAGAAATGCAGGGAGACGGCTCCAGCAATCAGTTATGGCGTGTGGTGCAGGGGGAAGTGAGTTTTAATAAAAGCACAATTTAGTAAGCACACATAAGGATTCCAACAATTCCAACAGGATTAAAATGAAGTTTTTAAAATAAAAGCGCTATCTTGCTTACACTGCCCAGGTCAGTTCGCAAAGCGGGTCGGGGACACTGCCACTGTCTCCTTCCCGCAATGCGCTGCAGCCCCTGCTCCGCCTAAGTAGCCACAGGAAGTTGGACACTAGAGCGCTAACCGCTCTGCGTGCAGGCCGACCGGAAGTGTCCCAACGAAGAAATGCAGGGAGACGGCTCCAGCAATCAGTTATGGCGTGTGGTGCAGGGGGAAGTGAGTTTTAATAAAAGCACAATTTAGTAAGCACACATAAGGATTCCAACAATTCCAACAGGATTAAAATGAAGTTTTTAAAATAAAAGCGCTATCTTGCTTACACTGCCCAGGTCAGTTCGCAAAGCGGGTCGGGGACACTGCCACTGTCTCCTTC
Organism: Lissotriton vulgaris; assembly: GCF_964263255.1. NCBI lineage: Eukaryota > Metazoa > Chordata > Amphibia > Caudata > Salamandridae > Lissotriton > Lissotriton vulgaris. The sequence continues at coordinate 1,163,217,399 of NC_141687.1, read as the reverse complement.
CCGCAATGCGCTGCAGCCCCTGCTCCGCCTAAGTAGCCACAGGAAGTTGGACACTAGAGCGCTAACCGCTCTGCGCGCAGGCCGCCGGAAGTGTCCCAACGAAGAAATGCAGGGAGACGGCTCCAGCAATCAGTTATGGCGTTAAAAAAAAATCGTCCTAAATTCCATCAACGGGAAGCAAACTGTCTGGACCCTTGTGTAAAATCATTCTCCGTATTTATTTCCCTGTATGAGTGGTACAAGGGGCAAGTTTATCAGATACTCGCGCTTAGCGCGTAAAACACTCACTCAAGATGGCCGCCGCACTCGGGACGCTCTAGTCATGAGCATCCTGTACCCGGAAGCGCGGAGACTCCAAATACACCGGCACACGCATTCAATGTCAGAATGCAGTTGGGTGAGGATCGAATAGGTAATACCGAGCGGGTTTACCAATAGGAAGTAAGTACTTTAGAAATTAAGCGTCAGGAAATAGTTCTGACACATCGCATTGGGGTTTTAGACCTCTCATTTGATAATGCATATTCTCTGAGTAAAACGCTAATCTCTGAAAAACCTCTGAAGTAATCATGACCTTAAAAACCCTACAGCAACGTTTCCACGAGGTGATCCTGCCCTCGCCTGAGACCATGAAGTGCAAATTAGCACCTCTACATGTAACTATTCTCTTTTGCCATGAAAGATCGTTTATGTGTATATGTGTATATATACGTGGTGTGTCATGTCTATAGTCACATTAAGTCCTATGTTATATATATGTGTGAATTCACCAAAACACTTTTTCACTTCAGCTGTATTTCTGCACTGATTTGAGAGTCTGCACGCACCGGTATGGTGCATAAGGCACACTCACGCCTTAGACATATAGGAGCTACATGTGTGATCCCCTTTCTCTTGAAGGGGGATGTTTTGCCACTAACCAAGTGTCATTCTCTTTTACAGATGCAACAATAAGATACAAAATCGTATGTATGTAATACGCATGTTTATTAATTAACAGCGTAAAGATATCATATTGAGACAAATTCATTTATTTATTTAAATATAGGAGTGGAATATACAGGGCTGGACCCTGTATGGTCCTGATGAAAAGCTTGGGGGAGCTTGAAACATGTCGACCACTGAACACTGATCTAGCCCTAACTTAAGGCCAGATAACAGTGTCACCCCTTTTTAATATACCAAACTAGCAGCAGAATAAATTGTTGAGGCCCACTAGTACGGTATTTTTAAATCACACACCCACTCCACCATCACCACACTTTGCACCACACATAGTCTGTCACTATGGAGAAGTGTGGCTCAGGGGTTAGAGGCGGCAGACCCGGAAGCTGAGATCGGTCCTGGACCAGGGTTCAATTCCCTGCCTCGGCGGGTCTTGGGCAAAAAATTCCACGGACTCTATCATTCTCGCTCCGGTGCCTTCTCAACTCACGGGATCACACTCTGCGACTCTGGGCAATAGCTTGCTTAATCTCCACAACGGCCCCTCGCGGTGGGATGCCTGACTTTCACCTTGTGGATACCCGCTGGGGCTATCGCACAGGGGAATATCAGGACGGGTTCCCTAAGCAAGCGCCGGGACACCCACTGCGGGTAGCTGTGCGCTATATAAGCTCAACTACACTATAACAGTGCTCCTGCGTGGTCCGCTAGTCGCAGAACGCCCCTTTTCGTAGAGAACTGGGAAGCCCCAATGATGAAGCATGTCACCGAGGGGAAACCCCGGTGAGTGAGGGGACTCTAGAAAGAAATTTTTCTTTCTCATTTTGGCAAACACTGTTAAAATTTAGCAGTTACCATACACATAAACTAGGTCTCTGAACCCTTTACAGGGGGTTCCTTATTTTCTGATATAGACTGGAGGCCGACCTAGTTTAGTTTATCCTCCTTCTCCCCCCTCTTTTCTAGTTTTGCATTGAATGGATAATACATGGCACCATTACAATCCTGATAACAACTTTTCAGTTTCAATACTGCCAAATCTATATACCAGCAGGCCTGTATGAAAGGTTGGGTAAAGGATACATCAAGACAACCTGGAAATTACCTTATACACATAGATGTTGGAGTGGGGGCAAGAAAAAAGTATTTCTTAGTGGTAACAACTGTAAAAAGTCACTAAGCGGTACACTTCTGTGTCAAGGAATTAACTTGCATGGAGCCTGCGAAGGGTCTTCAAATAACCTTCATGTCACCAGCAAGGCACCCCTGCTACACAGATAGAGCCCTTTTTCAGACAGCTTTCCAACGGCAGCTACGTTATAATACGTGACCACAGCTGTTGTGGCATGGTGCCAGGAAAAGCCTATCTCGTGAGCGTTACTTCCATGGTCACTTGTTGTATGCAAGTATTGTATCCAAACAGCAAACCAGACATGGAGGCGGCAATATGGCCTTCTTTGAATATCTCTTCTATTCGAATTGATACTTTAAGCAGAATGAAGTCTATTCTTTTACAAACAACTGTGCCTTTAACCTCGTCTAGAGAAACGTATGATCTGCAAGTTGCAAGGACAGCAGCAGAGATACATGCATTATTATAAACAAATTGCCCCGTACATTTCGTAGAAATGTTAAGTCAAATCTTAAACATGTCTGATACCAGCGGCATCGCACATGTATTTAAGACAATTTTTTCGGGACTGCTAGCACCCTTCGAAGCAGCTCTTGGCATCTTCCCGAATTTTGTGCATTCTGTGTTCAACGACCTGCCTCTCATCTTGGGACTCGTAGCAGGAATCTTATTTTTGTTCCTTCTGCTCCGATATGGCAAGTCAAGTAACAGACAAAACTCAGGCTACAATGGAAGACATGATCCTAGCAGTCCAATACCGAGAGCGGATCACTAAAGTCCTTGGCTTGGCTCGGCTAAGAGATCTGAATACTACCTAATTTCTTTCATTCAGACCAATCTGGGAAGATTGCATCGTACCTGTGCTAAGATGCTTGCTTTGCGGAGAAGAATGCTTGTTAGACGTCTGACTCACACTTCCATCAGCAGTACCTATGGATGTCGATACTTTGCTTGGTTCGGTAACGGCTCATGCAACGTGTTGTCCCCAGCGGCTACCCATTCTGATGATGGCATTCGTTGAGACCTCACCATTAAGATTAGGTGGCGGTGAGGTATGAGATGAAAGCGGCACACAGGTACAACCTTCCATGACCATTGCTGATCTAAACACCGATGATGGCAATGCATCGCACGATTGCACTATTTCCACTTTTTCAGAGTTGGCCCAACTTTCACCTACTGTTGTAGACAAATTTTTTGCTGGCCTATCTGAGGTAATGTTCTCTCCTAACAACGGGAATAATATTTGAAATAGCGAGCTCACAGCGTCCCCTGAACTTTGAATTCAGCCTTCAGTTTTGATAAACACAACTTCAAAAAACATTGGAACTATTTTTCTTCCCCTAAGCAAAATTATTTTTCTCCAGTTCCCAAAATATTTACCTTTTTTTGGCACATGATACTCTGCTTAAAGTAGAACTATTCTTAGAGAACAAGATTTCTATTTTGAAATACATAGAGACAATATTTTGACTTAGCCTCTAGCACATGTACAGTCTTGTATAAATATGTGATGAAATGGTCTCAACCTTCTCTTCTGTATTAAGAGCCATTTCATAAATGTAATTTTCTTGATTCATTCAGTCTACTTTCTAAATGAACAAAATATGCATTTTCTGAATGATACCACTGCTTGAAAACGTACAGTATTATACTCATTTTTCGTGTATACACCATTTCAAATGCAAACTATGTATTTTGGGGTGGGCTGAAAAACACATGCATCGTTACATGTTTAGTATTGCTTAGTATTCAGTAATGATGGACATTATACGTGGAGTGGGTGTTGTGAATGTATCTAGGACCCTAATTAGATATTCCCGATTTATGCCCTTGTGTGGTTATAATAAATCATATCCTTCTAAAGGCATAAGAATCATATCCATATGCAGTCCAAATACAGGTAAGGCTACTCCCATAGACTCCTAGAAAGTACAACACGTTCTTAAACAAACCAAGCCTCCAGCAGCCTGGGAATTTCCCCTGCTTCTGTTTTGATTTGTCCTAGAACTCCTGAGAGTCCTGAAAGAACTGCCAGTTCTTAGTGACGTCTTATGTCCAACCTTACGTCAAACTCGGCACCTTTCAGGTATAAATATACCAGCATCCGCCTTAAGCAGGACACGGTGGTTTAGAGCAGAATCAGCTATCTACTTGCCCGACGCCCTGCTGATGCGAGTGGTGAAGGAAGCCGACCCTCCCTGCTGACGCCCTGAGAGAGACGCTGTCTTTTCTCTTGCCAAGAAATCCAGCTCCAGTGTTTTCTGGTCACCCCTGCGGGTTTCTGGGAGATCGAGTTCTGAGAGAGAGATACAAGACCTCCTTCATTCTATACCTAAGGTACGGAGCTGGTTAGACCCATAGAGAATTCTTGATTCAGATTCTTGGCAAAAACTGTAACTCATTTACTCCTTTCCTGTACTAGGCTTAGGTTAGGTACACTGGGGTAGGCGTATCTTAGAAACACCAGTTGAGTACGTTTAGTAATTAATTTATCATTGTATGTATTTTATCCATTTTAAGTATCATATGGCTTAGAAACCATATAAATGCTTTTACAGTATTATTTCATAATACTCCTTTTACTGTACGCACTTTACTTTATAACAAGTATTACAATATGGCAATTCATTTCTCTTGCATGAGAAAGAAGATTGCTCAATAAATAACACTTTTATTGAAAACGCCCGTCTGTCTATTTCTCTGCATTTCTGGTGAAACGAAGCATGCACGATTGACTGAGTAAAATAGCTATCTATTGCTTCCGCGACTCTAGAGATATATTCCTTATTGCAGGGGGAACAAAGTTGTCATGTGATATGGTTGTCAGAAGTTAATCCCTTCTTGTCTATTCAGGAAAGCTAAACGCCTTCTTGTGTACTCGAGAAAGTTTCTAGTGACCTCTGAGCTAGCTGGCACACACAATTAAGTCTAACATATTCAATAGAGACCTAGTCGACCTCAGTCCTACATCTAAGCTATCGTTTATGTTATTCCAATGCGCAGAGCCTATTGGGAATATAGGAACTACACTACACACCCATGTCGCTAAGGGCTCGATCGCTAAGGTGTATTAGAGAGGGGATAGGGGCACCCCTGCCGCATGCCCATACAGATAGGGTAGGGAGCTTAGCAGCATCCGGCCGAGCGAACCGAGGCATTTTTTTGAAGTACCAACTTTAGAAGTCCCATTCAGAAGTAACCCCACCTCACTTGTCAGCGTGTAACCATGTACGTGCCGTTGTGGCTACTAGCCCTTGTGCAGCAAAAATAGTTATTAGTTCACTCTGCTGCTAGGACATGTAAAAACACGTCCTGTTTTTTAATATATAACATCCTGCCTTAAGACTCAATAGATTTGTCTTAGTGGTGACATATATATTTAACAAGCATTTGCAATGCAATAGGTCTCGCATAATGTGAGTTTGAGCTATTGGCATTGTAAATGACAATGCCTTTTTTATTCATGTTTTGGGTTTTAGAACATAAATAAAAGGCATAGTCACTTACAATGCTAATAGCTTGAACTCTCGCAAATGCAAGGCCTATTGCATTGCAATAAAGGGCCTTCTTGACCGCTTGTTAGATTGTAAATATCAGAGGGAGACACCGGCCTACGACGTCTTCAAAGTAGTGATAAATAGTACAGTGAAGAAGATGTGTAAGTGTTGTAAATTACACAGGCACAAAGTGTTAAGTGAGAGTTACATACGATCCGAGCTATAAACACTAGCAAAGTGCTTCAATACCTTTTTCTCTGTGATTACACTGTTAAAGTTCAGGAGGAAGAGCAAGGCAATTTTCTGCCCTCTCCATGATTTGAGTGTGCAGTTGGCATTGCGTAATGTCATTGCTATCTTTATCCTAATAAAAAACACTCCAGCTGCAGTAGGGCCCTGGCTTCATCTCCTGGTGCAGGGCGAGTTAACATTTAATTTTTCCATTATTTTGCAGCTGCACAGCATTGGGGCGTCGCTCCTCCACCTTAGTTCGGGAGCCCCCACTGCTTACCAGCTTTAAGGTAAGCTCTGTGCAGAAAATAAAAATGTATTCATTTGACTCTGGCATTACGAGAGACAGTGGTTATGTGTGTTAGGATTTTTTCCCAATCCGTATCAGTAATCTGTAGTTCTGGAGTTGTCTCCCATTTCACTTCCAAGTCTGCGAGGGAAGTTAGAATGTTAGCATGTATGGCTTGATATAGGGTCATTACCTCTTTAACACAACCCATCATTGTACAGAGCAGTTGACAGACACTGTGCGTCGCATGTTCCAAGTCCTCATTGATTCATAATCGTTTCGACAATTGCCCGGTGCAACAAGAATACCGAATTCCTCCATCAAGTCTTCAAAAATGCAAATTTTCCGTCCAGATATAGATCTCCTATATGATTTATCCCATATGTAGTCCACCCTGCTATCCCCAAACTTCAAAGGCAACTATTTTCCATCACCTTACTGGCAGATCTGGTGAGTAGGGCACAGGGAAGCGAGTTCACCGCAGACAACGCCGCCAGCACTGCTGTATCATCAGGAGCTCCCGAGAGGCAGAATGTAGTCCCCACCAAGGAACCAAGAGGACCTGAGATAAGTCATTCAAGTCTGGAGGTGAACCAATGGTACCCCCTACAGGATTCAACCTTCAATACCACCAAGTAATACGACTCTAAGTCTGGAGCATCCAACCCAACTTCCGCTACATGATCCTGCAACTTAGTGAAACACTACAGCTACCACTCCCTCAGATCAGGTCCAATAGTAGGGATTCCAGGTCTCTTGAGGCACCAACAATGGTAGAGTAGAGAATAAATAAAGCATTCTCGCTAGCAACACAATCTTAGCCACTGCTTTTCTAACTAAAGTCGCCCAAAAGTTTACACTAGTTTGAAGTGCTCCAACTGCCACCCCAACATTACCATCTAGTAAGTCTTGGTGAATATGAGATATTTTAACTCCTAAATATTTCAGACCTGTAGTGTTGCAGGCAAGTCTGTGCCGGTTCTGAGGAGGGGTGGTATCCCCACAGAGACAAAATAGGTGGGATTTCTGCCAATTCATATGTAGGCCTGAGGCTGCACCAAAGTGCTCCAATAAGTCTATTGGGCAAGGTAAGTCCAGTCCGACATCTCAGAGAAGCAGTTGCAAATCATCAGCATATAATGCTGCATAAAGAGATTTCCCACAAACATCTAATCCACTGTAAAATCCCCCAGGGTGAGCGCTGCTGGCCAGCAGCTTCATTGCAATGGCAAATAATAAGGGTGAGAGTGGACACCCATGCCTAGTCCCATGCCCCACCTCGTATGGATTAGATATAGTTCTGCCAGAGTGAATCGGCACTGTGGTACTCATGTAGAGAAGTCTGATCCAGCTTATAAACCCAGGACCCAACCCCATTTGAGCCTTTACTTGACATATGAAGTCCCAACTCAGGCTGTCAAAGGCCTTCTCCATATCTAGCCCCATAATCGCTGCTCTCCATTTATCTAATAAATCTTAATTTATGAGTGAAAGGAGTCTACGGATAATAAGCTCAGTATTGCACCCAGGAAAAAATCCTGTTTGATCTATGTGAATCAAAGTGGGTAAATGGGGCAGGAGTCTGGTCACTAGGATTCTACTTATAATTTTATAGTCCAAGTTAAGCATGGGCAAAGACCAGTAAGTCCGACATCCATGGGAAGGGGAGCTGGTTTCAACAGTGGAATAACCAGGGCTTCCCATGTGGATACAGGAAGATGCCCAGATTTTCAAGCTGCAGAGTAAAGTTCTGCTAATTTCTGGGCCAAGGTTTCCCTATATGTGTCTTGGAAGTTGTTCTTGGCGACTGGGGGTTTGTTGGAGAGGGAGAGGATCAGCTGGGTGTTGTCGGCGTAGGAGACAATGTTGAGTCAGTGGTTCCTGATGATGGCTGCGAGCGGGGCCATGTAGATGTTGAGGAGAGTGAATGTAAATGTAAATGTAAATGTAAATGTATAGGCATTTATATAGCGCACTACTTACCCGTAGGGTCCCAAGGCGCTTCGACCGCTGCGAAACCCTTCCTGGCTTCCCTGAGAGATGGTCCCTTAATGGGTATCTCCAGGGTGAGACCAGGCATCCCCGGTGGTCTGGTGGGGCCGTTGGTGAAGATGAGGCAAGCTAATGCCCAGAGTTGCCGAGTGTGATCGCTGATCAGAGTGGGCACCGAGGCGAGAGAATTATCGAGTCCGCTGACCCTGGTCCAGAAACCTGCCGCGCCGGGAATCGAACCCTGGTCCCGGGCCGTCCTCTGCTCTCGGGTCTGCCGCCTCTAACCAGTGAGCCACACTATTTCACAGAGTGGGCTCAAGCAGGAGCCTTGAGGCGCTCCGCAGCTGATTTCCATGGGTTCAGAGTGAATCGGTGGTAGCCTGAATCTCTGTGTTCGGCCAGTGAGGAAGGAGCTTTTCACTGATGCCAATGTCGTGGAGTCTTGTGCATAGGATGCAGTGGGAGATGGTGGCGACGGCAGCTGAGAGGTCCAGGAGGATGAGAGCTTCAGTTTCACCTCGGTTGAGGAAGGTGCAGGCATCATCTGTGGTGGCTAGGAGAGCAGTCTTGTGATGTGTGGTTGCTATGGACCCTGGCTTGGGAGAGGTCGAGGATGTGGTGCGCTTCAATGAACTTGGATAACACCAACATTAATTTAAACTACTCATATGAGTGAAAACATACTTCGAAGATCTGTTCAGCTCATGTCTCTACATGTAACTGTTTGCTTTTAAAACTTGGAAATTCTATCAGTAATTTAAACCTAAACATTTATTATATGTCATATGTTTCTTCTAAAGTACTTACTGTGTGCTATCCCATAGTAATGCAACTTACTGATGTATAGCCTACATACTACAATTATAAAGTTACTATTACTTATAACACTATGAACGATAAAGCATGATTAAAGAACATTTACCATGTTAAATCCCCCATCCAGTCTCAACACCACCAGTAATTTCTTCAAGGCTCTCAGAGTTTTGCTGGTGCTCACTGTTCCCTCCCAGAGCTCCAGTTTCAGGTCAGATGCAGTCCCTTCACCAGTGGCCAGCGTGACTCTCCTGTGGTTGGTCAACAGTTTCATCATTCTCCTCTTGCGGTCAATCAATCGTTTTTGAGCTCTTGAACTGTGTGAGGAAACGTAGAGACTGCATTCGCTTTATCAGTGACATTCTGACATTATTGGGCCCTAAAATTTCCTGTAGTCTTAATCAAGCACGGTCAGCACATGTAAGAGCGGTGGGGTGGGGCTTAGTGGGGGAAGTTGACAGATGACGGATAGGTCAAATCAAATAAAAAAGAAATAAAACTACTTACCTTGCGCTCGCCGAATCACCGACTGCGGCGAGTGCAAGGGAATTGGTTTTATTATATACTAGCAGCCCGTCCCGACGTTGTTCGGGTATGAATTGCTGCCGGCCAGTAGTATATTGTTTTGTAAGATTTCGTTTTGATAGCATTTCTTATCTGTGACAGGCCTGTGAAACACTCCGATTCACAGTGCACTGCTGGTGCACTTAAGAGTGCGCGTTCAGTAGTGTGTGAACTCGAATTTCCCTACTTTATTTTTCCTTGCAATATTATATAGCACGAACTCGACAACATGGCATGAGCCCAATTTACATTACAGAAGAACACATTCCTTTGTGGTAGGCACAGGGAGACAAAGCAATTTGCCTGGAATCACAGGATGTTGAGCTGATGCCGAGATTCGAACGTAGCTCCCCAGCTCTAAAGTTCGCAATTCTAGAACTTGTGGCGGGAGGTGTGTCTAAAAGTGTATTATGGGGTGCAGGGGTATTTAAAGGGAGCAGGGTGGAATAAGCACACGATATGAGACATGGCATGAAGGGCGTAACGTACCACACGCCCCCAGCGTTTGTCACACCCACAGCACACGCCCACAGCACAACGCAGACACGCCCACAAGGGACTACTTTGCTGGCACGGTTCTTTTACCTTTTAAATGTATATGGTGGGCGTCTGCATAGCCTATGTCCTTGTGCTGCAACTGATCTTTCTAACGCTGTATTGGGTGTTGTGATTGGTGATGTGGTTCCTGAGATTACCCGCCTCAAAGGTTTGGGCTCTCTCTTTATTATATTAGTATGGATTTTTATTTAATTATGCCTATCCCGTCGTCCATCGACTCCAAGCCCTACCCCCTCACTGCTTTTACCTGTGCTGGCCGCGCCTGGTCTTCATCAGGAGGTGATCTACGAGTCTTGGCTCCTCCTTTACGGCCTATTTGGCCAGAAACTATACCTCCCTCTCAGAAATGTTGAGTTTCCTTACCCTGCTAGATGCCACCTCAATGATAGAAACAGCCAAATACAATTGAATGCCTAATATATTAGCTGAATTGAGACAGATTGGAATCCATACATTTTAAACAGGTGTAAGTAACAACATGCTTTCCAGAGATCCCTCCTAATATCAGTCTGCATGTGTTCAGTTAGATGTCTACGTTTATACAGGAAGTGACGTGTGTTTGGCACATAAAAAAAAATATTACCTTTACCTGTGCCTTTTTTGCAAGTCAGGTGCGGTAACTTCAAGTCCGATGCACAAACTATTTACTCATGTAAACCCCAGGCAGGATTTTTCAGCACCTGGTATTATTAATCTACTGAGTTTATCGGTTGGTTGAGTGTGGTAAATCCAATACTGCCGGACCCCGAAAAACTCGAAATTCTGTGTAACTTGTGTGGACTTACCATCGGGTATCAGGGTAACCGGACCCATACTTACCACCCTGATTTACTACTCACTTAGGAATTAAGGACTTTGGCCCTTTAGTTACAGTTTTGAAATCTCGCTAGTGCACTCAGCGTCTCATCCTTCTGGGGTCAATAAATGGGTATCATGTGAATGTTCCCTCTACAAGCATGCCTGTAACTTTATACTTCCTTATAAAGGAACATTTATCCCAGCTCTTCCGCTCTATGCACAATAAAATGGTTAGATTCAAATATCCAGTTGATGTCTTCTTAGGTTATTTATTGTCAGGATGTTTGGAATGCTTCCAAGACATTTTGTGTAGATTTCAGTGCTCCTTTTCTAACAGCAATCCACAGAGCCCCCAGATCTTGAGAAAAGTTTTCCAACAATGATCCGTGGTGAAGCTTCCAGCTGGCTGGGAAGAAGTGCTGTCAAGCCAGACAAGTTCAGGGCGAAGGGCTGTCCTACAGACTCCCCAGTGACCACACTGGAAGTGTCAGCACAACCATTCATCACAGAAGAAGAAGAACATTGAAAATAATATAGTGCAATTCCCCAAACTGAGATAAAATGACCTCCCCAGCATGGAAGGAGACCGATCTGCTTCCACTAAATTTTGGCAAATTAAAAAGATAATGGAGGGAACCAACAGAACTGTGTTTCCAAGCCAACGATCTGACGGCTGTGTTACGTAGCTCCTCCATAATGTTGGCTTCCTACTAGGTGACAAGCAGCCAAGTTCTCTGAATGAGATTTGAACCAGTGGCCTGTTTTTGGCACAGAGGAGGCAATTATGCTCTTTAATCGCACGTTGAAATGCGTACGGATTCCAAGGAATTAATGCTCTACGTATGTAGCGGGATTTTTACGCCAAGGAAACATGAGGTTGATGGATTCCAGTCCAACTTTCACATTGTGCAGAATCTTAGTAGAACAGGAATGCAAGAAGTCACGTTAGCCTTGAATCACTCAAGAAAAGAAAAAGGATTGTGTTTGCTAGCTGGAAAGGAATTCGACGTCCCGTGTCTCTGACACTGTGGTTACTTTGAGACCACAAAATAAAGACACATTCACTTTTCCTTAGTTGTACTTGACAGAAAACCTTAGGACTGATTAATTGTATGATAGTCCTTACTCTGTCCTTCTGGGTGGAAGAGGAGGACATTGAATGCACCATCCTCATGATCAAAAGAAGATTGCCATATTTAGAGATCAACGCGGTCTCAGTGGCCTTCTCTGTGCATTCGGAGGGACCACCGTCACAGCAGTTCCTCTGTAGTACCAATCCCTCTAGTGATAGGCCGTCATCGGTTTTGATGGTCATTCACAAAAAAATGTGTTTTTCCAAATCAAATTCTGAAAGCAAATAACTGATAAACCCACAAACAGGTATTTTTTTTACCTAGTGCGTAAGGGGTTATTATTTAAATTTTTCTGTTTGTCAGTGCCAAGTTTCCGATGGCAGTGACGCAGAAAAAAAGGACATCCGACTGTCAACACTAAGGGGGCGTATTTACAAGCCCAATGCGTCACATTTATTGATGCACTGGTAGCGCAATGGGCTTCCCCATATTTACAAGGCCACGTAGAGTCACCCTGCAGGACTTTTTATGGCCATTTCACGCATAACTCTGCGGTGGGTGTTACCACGCAACATCCATGGAACTGGACATATTACCAGGTTTAGAACATTTTGTAAACCAGGGAATGAGTCAGAATCCTGCGCCTTCCCAGGGGAGGCGCAACAAAGAGTAATACTTTTATTCGTGTTTTTTCCTCTTTCTATGCGTGCTGCGTTCTGCAGCATGCATAACAAGAGGAAAATGCCATCAATGATTGTTTTTGTGAAGTGAGGTGTCCTTTCCTGCACATAAATAATCATCCCCTTGGCGCAGGCACCCTTGCAAAAAGACGCAAGGGTGTCTGCACTGGAGCACTGCTGCTGATTGTACGCCGGCGCAAAGGAAAAGGACAGAAATGCGCCGTATCGATAAGGTACATTACTGCCCTTTTGTTTCAACACATGGTAATGCAGCAGGTACAGGTAGGCTTGCCGCGCTTCCGTGTGTCAAAATATTGTAAATGAGGCACTAAATAGGGTGAGTGAAGCGATAGACTTACTCGGACAGCCAGCTGTTGGAATAAGCTTTCTGTCAACAGAGCTAATGGGGGCCCTGCAGGCGGAAATCTAATAGTCCGCTTGACGTTACATAGAGCAGGTGGACCAACAGTTTGATGGACAGGGTGCTCCTTCACATTTGTTCCGGATTACCTGTTCGACAACCTCTAAACCAGGCCTTTAGTTCTTTGGAAGGAGGAATATCAGCTCCTTATGCAAAGTCTGCTCTCTCCCTATAAAAATATAAATGCCGCAACCATTCTCAGAAGACATTTCCTTAATAATTATGGACCTGATTCACAAAATCATAAACTTTCAGTTTCACCAAAGTGTAAGTTTGCCTTGTAAATCAGGCCCTATTACATTTCTAGAGCGCCTGCAAGCTGAGTGCCTTATTTATGAAGGCCTTGCGCCACCGGTGCGTCACTTTTTCCCATGTTAAAAGTGACGCACCGGCGGCGCAAGGCCTTCATAAATAAGGCCCTGGGTGTCTAGCGCTGTTGATGGCAATGGCCAAGGGCGGGAGGGAGTAGGGCCAGGTAAAAAGAAGCTCAAACTGGTAGAAAGCAGAAAAGTTTTCAGTTTTGTTTTCATGGAGTATAAGATGTGGCGACGCAGTGTTGGTGTTTTGGGGGTATAGTGGGTGCGCAACCCGTGAATCCTTAAAGAATGGGTCTGTACGGCTTCAAGACACAGGCCACATCCATGGAGGAGACAGTTTTCACCCTAGCATTGCTCGGTGGAGCTCGATAACATTTTCCAGAAACACCTGGAGCCTTCACTTTGTCCCCTGGTACCCCATTTGCTGCGCCCCTTCTCTCGTTTGCCGCATTGGATATTTCTCCCATAAGTTGCATTTTGATGTTTCCCAGAGGATTTTTAGAGCCTCCCTCAACAGACTACTTGATGTAAAATGACGTGGTAGGTGGCTCGTTAGGAATATGTAGGCCTACAGTGCCTAGAAGCAGTTAATGTCTATCAGGTGCGCAACTCCCATTGGGCTCAAGGGCTTCAGCATTCCCCCCCCCCCCCATTGTGTGTGGCAGCCCAGGGAGACAGTTTCCCTGGTACACACACAGCCACACCTGAGTATTTCACATGTCTTTAAAAGACCATTTATTGTTAGTGAGGCTTTCTTGTTTTTTCACCTCTTCTTAAAGGCCCTGTGTCTCCACTCTGCCTATTGCTGGAAGAATTAGCCCCCCTCCCCCCCAAATGTTTTCTTAGCCCACCCCGAAATTTGCCTCTAGTTGCGCCTCTGATGTATATAGTCAAGCACTTCACTCCTTAAAACTTTGCACGGTGGCGCCCTCAGCTGGAACAGCTCGGCACCTGCGGCGTGGCTTCAAATAGTTACGTCATACAGCATGGCTGAGAGCAAGAGATGAAAAGAGTTATTACATGCTGCCAAGCTCTGTGGAGCGGCTGCAGGCGCTGTGAGGATTCTTAGCATGGCTCGGCGACATGCCTCTGCCCCGCTGCAGCAGGAACACGAACAAGGCGTACTTTCAGAACTGACCTCTTCGTGAAAGCTGTCGCCAGGTCGTTTCTTGCCAAACCTCAGAATTTGCTGGCTCAAAAAATGGATTTTCGGCGTCTAAAGAAAGCTCTTCATTGTAAATTCAAAGGCAGGGCCCGGCCAAGTGAGGGCGCGTACCCAGCTGTGACAGCCACAGTCCACGCTTTTGAATTCGACTACCATTGAGGACAATGCCTTCTGCCTGAGCTCAGTAGGACCGAGTGGACAGATAGTGGTCAGTCCAGCCATCATGAAGACATGTTCATCTCGGCAGGGAGCTCTCTCTCTCTGGCGCGGAAAATTTAAATGATTTTAATTTATTTCTTTTATATAACACGAACCAGGGCTAAAGTCCTAAAAAGACAAGTGGGTTTACTCAGGCCAAAGGTCTCAAAAAAACGAAGTGGGGGGACTAATCTAGTTAATCAGAATGCTAGTGGCATCACGGCGCGAGTGACATCACGGCCCGTGACATCGCAGCGTTGACTTTACGGCACGTGACATCACAGGAAGCGGCATCATAAGAAGTGACATCAGATCTTAAGCCCTCACATATATGTTTAACATGTCTATCATGAGTACAAGAGCATATTTCGAGTATACAGGGAAACCCTCCTGATTTTGGCAGAAGATTCACACTTTTGTAAGTTATACATAAAACAGTGTTGCCTTTTGTCTGCATAAAGGTCCTCTACCCGTAGTGCTTTAAAAGAAAAAAATAGTGGTAGTTAAATTATTTCAACCCCTCCTCAGGGGTAGTAAGCACTCTATAAATTACATTTATTTTGTGCAAATACAGGGAAAGACCAACACATCTGACTTCCTTACAGTGAATGCATAGCTTGTAAAGAGGGATTGAACAAAGTGAAAAGCTGCCTCTCTTAAGAATGTGTGAAGTGCTAACAAGGTGTGAGCCTTTGTTTCTCTCTGTGGCATTTGCATCTAGTCAGTGTGAGGCTCCTGACTGCTCCTCACATGAGGCTTCAACAAAAGGAGTCCTGATGTCCCCTTAGATTCAGCCTTTGTTATGGGCCCAGCATGAGTCAGAAATAAGAAAGCCCCGTCCCGCTGCACTTTGTTGCGGATTGAAAGCAGACAACAACTGCAGGCACTGCTGAATGTCTACCGGTGTTTGGTAATTACACAGGGACGAATTCAGTCAATTTTTCAGTGGAGCCCAACTTCTTGGCTGAGTGGACGGCGTCCACCCTGTGAAAATAGTGGGTGGATGCCATCCACCCATGTGTACCCCCGATTCGTGCCCTGGGTGTACTCACCAAGTTGAGCAGCCTGTATGTTATATCACCTTGCATGACATCAACGCGCATGAAACTACTGGAAGTGACATCACATGTGAGATCACAGGAAGTGACATCACGGCATGCGACATTGAATGTGGCATCACAGCAAGTGGCATCACAACCCATGACCTCACAGGAAGTGAATTCAGATGGTAAGACCTCATATATGTTTAGCGCAGGTCCATCATGAGTACATTTGAGCACATTGCAATATTTATACAAATAGGAGTTTGCATTGGGGTTGTGCCAAAATATTGACGCAACCCCATTGCAAAATATGGGCCTTCACTTATACAATTGTTTTTTTTACACCCTGACACAGAGATATTGGCAACAAAGAGAAATGTGGCACTAAATCTGTTCTGCTTAATTGGTTGCAATGTCTGTATTAAAAAATATCTTATGGGGTTAAGGCACCTGCTGCAGAAATATTTGTGTGCCAGCTAAATCGCAAAGAACAATAATAATGGTAAGATAACTCTGAGGATAACATATTTGCAGGAGAAATCTGTGTTTTGCCAAGTCCTAGTTTTGAATTAAATAGCATAGAGGATTAATGTGTCTCCTGCTAAGCACATTATGTTACAGGGAGATGACAGATTTGTATTTTACATTAACAGTAAGTGGGTTTCTTCTTTTAACACAGAGATCCTTGTGTTACTTGCACTTCATAAATTGTAATCCCTCCAATATAACACAGTGAGGTATGAAGGACATGTGGCTCCAACATCTTGTAACCCTCACCGTCTTATGTAACATCCTTTATATTGATGTGCACACATATAATTTATTGTCAATGTATAATCTGTACCTGTGATGTAAAGTGCTATGACACCCTGCATTCGGATGAGTAGTGCTTAAGCGCTCTAAAAGAAATAAAACATAATAGTGGTATTTAAATTGCTGTTTGTGAAAATACTGGGGTGACCAACACATCTGGCATTCTTATACTGTATGCACATCCATACTAATATAATAAAGAGAGAGCCCAAACCTTTGAGGCGGGTAATCTCAGGAACCACAGCACCAATCACAACACACAATACAGCATTGGAAAGGGCAGTTGCAGCAGAAGGACATAGGCTATGCAGACGCCCACCATATACATTTAAAAGGTAAAAGAACCATGCCAGCAAAGTAGTCCCTTGTGGGCGTGTCTGCGTTTTGCTGTGGGTGTGTGCTGGGGGCGTGACAAACGCTGAGGGCATGTGGTACGTTCCGCCCTTCATGCCATGTCTCATATCTTGTGCTGTGGGCATGTGCTGGGGTCGTGGGCGTGTGCGGGGCGCAGGATTACGGTAAAAAAAGCGAGCATTGTGTACAATATTTCATTGTTTTTTCTTCCCAAGTTCTGTACATTCCAGCTCAGAGTGTCCACCCTGCTCCCTTTAAATAACCCTGCACCCCATAATCATAACCCTCCCTTACTCCTTAAAATACCCCAACACCCTTAAACACTAACCCATCTTAACCCTATAAATATACCCTGTACCCCAAAACCCAAATCTATCACTAAACCCTAAAAATACCCCTCTACCCCAAAACCCAAACCTAGCCCTGAACCCTATAAATACCCCTGTACCTCAAAACCCAAACCTACCCCTGAACTCTAAAAATACCCCTGTACCCCAAAACCCAAGCCAAGCCCTGAACCCTAAAAATACCCCTCTACCCCAAAACCCAAACCTAGCCCTGAACCCTATAAATACCCCTGTACCTCAAAACCCAAACCTACCCCTGAACTCTAAAAATACCCCTGTACCCCAAAACCCAAGCCAAGCCCTGAACCCTAAAAATACCCCTGTACCCCAAAACCCAAACCTACCCATGAACCCTAAAATACCCCTGTACCCCAAAACCCAAACCTAGCCCTGAGCCCTAAAATACCCCTGTACCCCAAAACCCAAACCTACCCCTGAACCCTAAAAATACCCCTGTAGCCCAAAACCCAAACCTACCCCTGAACCCTAAAATACCCCTGTACCCCAAAACCCAAACCTACCCCTGAACCCTAAAAATATCCCTGTACCCCAAAACCCAAACCTAGCCCTGAACCCTTAAAATACCCCTGTACCCCAAAACCCATACCTATCCCTAAACCCTAAAACTACCCCTGTACCCCATAACCCAAAACTATATCTGAACCCTTAAAATACCCAAACACCCCAAAACATATACCTCAATACCCCAAAACATATACCCCAATACCCATACTTACCATATCCAAACATTAAAAAAAACATGCTTTTACCATTCATGCATTTACAACGAATGTTTGCGTGGCAAAAGCATATAAAATGTAATGCCATGCGTTATAATGGCATTGCGGAGTCATGGTACTTTTGTAATGAAAGTATGCGGAGTGATGGTATGCAGAAAGAAAGTTGCGGAATAATGGGTGTTTACCCTCCCCCGGTAAGTACATTGGTGGCCGGCGGCCCACATCTCCAGCAACATACTCATATTTTTTCACCACCGATTTGAAAAATGCACAGGTCTCTCTCATTGATAGCCAGCACCGACATACACTTTTAGACACACTTCCCGCCACAAGTTCTAGAATTGCAAACTTTAGAGCTGGGGAGCTACGTTCGAATCTCGGCATCAGCTCAACATCCTGTGATTCCAGGCAAATCGCTTTGTCTGCCCGTGCCTACCACAAATTAATGTGTTCTTCTGTAATGTTAATTGCGCTCATGCCATGTTGACGAGTTCGCGCTATATAATATTGCAAGGAAAAATAAAGTAGGGAGACTCGGGTTCACACACTACTGAACGCGCACTCTTAAGTGCATCAGCAGTGCACTGTGAATCGGAGCGTTTCACAGGCCTGTCCCAGTTAAGAAATGCTATCAAAACGAAATCCTACAAAACAATATACTACTGGCCGGCAGCAATTCATACCCTTACAACGTCGGGACGGGCAGCTAGTCTCTTATATACAGGGACTGAACAAAGTCCAAAGCCTTTCTCTCTTAAGTACCTGTGAAGTGATAAGATGGGAGCCTTTGTTTCCCATCCTTTGCATCTAGGTGTGAGGTTACTGATAGCACCCAACCAGGATACTCCACCAAAAAGAGGCTAATGGTCCTTTAACTCCAGCTATTGTTATGGGAGAAGCTGGAATGAGATGAGCTCCTTCCCCGCCTACAAGTTGCTGCTTGGAACAAAAGAAGACAATGTGAAGGCGCTGCTGAAAGTGTCCTGGTGTCAGAAAATTTCACTGGGATGAGTTGAGCATATTTCTGGGAATTACAGGCGAAGTAGGAATGGGACGTGGCACTCCGCTGAATGTGGCCAGCTTTGATGCAGGGTGGATGACGTCTATCCTCTGAAAATAGTGGATAGACAGAGTCTACCCACCCGTGTCTAGCCCTGACACGAACTCAATCGAAGTGGGTTTCAGAGCGCTGTTTATAAGAGAGTATGAGACACTAAGCAGGAGGTCAATATATGTATTGAAACAGTGCATAAATGTGTTACCAAATATAGAATTAGTCACAATAAGTACAGATGTATAGAGATTACAGTACACTGAATTTATGCATCAGTAATAAGAAGTACATACCTATACACAAGATGGCAACACCATGGAGTACAGATTTAAGCACCAAGGGGCAGATTTATGTTAACTGGCGCATCCCCAGGGATGCGCCAGTTAACATGCGCCACAGTGCGCCACAGCTCCGCCAGCCATGGTGCGCCGCATTTATAATGCGGCGCACCATGGTGCAAAAACGGCACAGATGCGTGACGCATCTGTGCCGGAAATGTGGCGCATTGCTGGAGTTGTGTCGCAAGCGCGACGCAGCTCCAGCAAGGCTCGGGGGTGCCCCATTTTACCAATGCTGCGTCAAGACCTACGCCTGCTTCAAGCAGGCGCAGGCTTTTGACGCAGCATTGGCTTAAAAGTGACTGAGTGAAATCAGCCACTTTTGCGAGGCGCACCTGCCCCGGAACGCCCACCCTGCGCTGGAACGCCCACAAGCGGCGCAGGGCTTTACAACGTGATGCATCTGCCTAGATGCGTCACGTTGTAAATCGTTCGTAGGGATGCGCCACGTTTACGCCGCCTTGCGTGATGCAACAGCGGCGTAAACGTGGCGCAAAGGCTTTAAAAATCTGCCCCCAAGTAGGCATAAAAGACATTGGTGTTGCACAGCAGCAACCAGAAAGAGAATAGTATAGACAGAACCCAGTGATTATATTTTAGGGGTAAAGAGTGGCACTGAGAGAGTGAGCAGGCCAGTGTATGTGTAGTTTTACAAAGCCAAAGCTCCAACCAGTCGTCGGTTGAGGAAGGTGCATCATGAATATGCGAATAAACTGGCAGGTGCAGATGTTTCTCAAGTTACAATTTCTTGAGGAGTAATTTCAAAATCTGTAAACAGGGGTATTTTTGATTTGAAAAGGGAGGGCGCTCTATATTCTTGGAGCATTGCCAGAGAAGGATTTTCAAAGTGTGGACTTCTTCCTGAAACGCGGGGTGGAGACTTCTGTTTTTGAAGTGGAGACGGTGGGAGCCTACAGTGAGAGTGTCTGGATGAGACACTTAGGAGTTTGGAGGTTCAGTGCTTTGACTGTAAGGTAGCCGGCACTCACATGACTATTCCGTGATTGAGAGCTTTCAAAGGTTACCAAGAGCAGTGGTAACATGTTTTTGATTTTGTGAGGCATCTGAGTGGGGCTAGTCTATTTTTCAGTAGGCCAGTAAGGAGGGAGGAGCCATAGTCAAGACAGGAGATAACAATGTGACTTCAGGCACCAGAAGTAAAGATTGTTTGAGATTCATGAGCTTGTGGATATGAAATCTCACTCACTGAACAGTAGCAATAGTATGGATGGGACTGTTGAGTTTAAGATTAGAGTCGAGGGGCAAGCCCAAGGGTCTGGCGGAGGTAACCTCGTATTAGGATGCCATCTGCTGTTTTAAGGGATTCATGCCAGAAAAGACCACTTGCTGGGCAGGGCCGGACTGGCCGTAATGGGCACTGCGCATTTGCCTGGGAGGCTGGAAGGGTGGTGGCGGTTTTGGGGAAGTGGGGGGTGGTTTTGTTACTGGAGGGGCAATACTACAATATAGACCCCAGTAAAAAAAGCATCAGTGCTGATGGCCGGTAATGTTAAACAGCGGTGTTTCAGGCCTGCCCCCCGGGAAGGGGGCCAGTCCGACAAAATTGCCAGAGCTGCTTGGGGTGCCCAGTCTGCACCTGTTGTTGGGTCAGGTTTAGGTGTGAGAAGAAGAAAAAACAATTTTTAATGCAGTGATTTGAGGTACGTTTGATCCATCCGTTTGTGAATGCTCTGAAGTGGGAATCGTAATTTGGAGATGGAGTCAGATGAGTCCAGTTTATAATAGACCTAGGTGTAATCAGCTTTTTGGTGAAACAAGACATTAAAATATTTAAGGAGTTATCACGTGAGTTCAACTCAGGTGTTATTAAGGGTACTATTAAAGGTATTTTAAAGGTAATATTATTAACTTTTGCTTCTTTCTTCGGTTCATAAAAAAAAAGATTGACGCAGGACCAGAGACGACAACATCTATGTGGGAGATACAAGCTGCAAATAAGGGCACCAAGATAAGTTGACAAGTGGGGCACCACATTGTAAGAGAAAAACAAATCAAAACATATCAAATTTAAAAATGGGGTGCCCATTGCAAGCTTAGGGTCATCTCTGAAGACGATTGAAGTTGTTTGTTAAAGCACCCCTTGTATGAGCCATTTTATATTACATTGAAGCCTACAATCTCAGTAAAAAAAATACAGCATCTAATTTCCTTATTACGGTAAAATTGTGATGTTCCTAGTAACTGTAATAACAAAAAAAACACAGCTGCCCAACTATATTAACTTATTACAGTTGAGTTGCAGTGCCATAAAGCCTGCTGATTGACCTAGCAGCTATTGTGAATGGCAAGTCTTAGAGTATAATTACAGCTGCGGATTAAACATTGAAGGAGAACTGACTTATCTTTTTTCTGATATGTTTTCCTAAAATGAACTGTGATCAGCAGAAAGGAGATATTTATGGCAACAAGTTCCTTTTTTGAACAGCATAGGTAATTAGAGGAAAGACAGAAACTCAATGCATATTTACTTTCTACACAATCTGACCTACAACATTTCAGAATCTGAATTACATCATACTGATTGTGATATCTTTTTGCAACAAATTACTAATTGCTATTAAGAGAGTTTAATTTTAAAGTACAGATTTCCCTTTTATTCTTCATGTCAGCATTCATGTCATTGCTTTCATATGAATAAGCAAGACACCAATAACCTATGCAGTTTGTGGGAAAGCTGATGATATGACCATGTATAGTGAGAAATAAAGTACCATATGCCACATTTAAAAGGATATTTCAAGTCACCTTGGAGTTCAATAACCCTATAAGCAGCTCGACATTAAGCATCGCTCCTATATGTGGTGAAGGAACTTCATAGTGATTTGAACATGCTTATAATATATGAAAGGGGTACTTTATCCCACATATTTTTTGAAAAAATCTCTATACCTGGCTCTTTTGAATTGAGCAGAATCTTGAAGTCTTAATCTCACAGATAATTTTGATAGATATCACCTCTATCTGTATGTAGCTATCCGCCATATTCATGAAAATCGGCATTTGCGATTCTGTAATAGCGAAAAAAAGCGAATCGCTATTCAGAAATCGCAAATCCGAATTCATGAAGAATTGCGATTAAAAAAAGCGATTCGCACGCGATCGCAAATTCCGTTAGCGATGACCGATAATCGCAGAAAAATCGCTATTTTCGGCTACCCGCGCCGGGATTGCGAGCTCGCAAATAGCGATATCGCTATTTGCGAGATCGCAAACTCGCGAGATCGGGAAACCGGGAAGTCGCATTTCGAGCCCAGTGATGACATCACAACCAGGAAGCTGCCGGTTCCCACCACCATTCTCCACAGTGAGGCTGACAGAGAGGGAGCAATTTGGAGAGCTGCAGCTATTCAGGAGAAAACCACAGAACCACAACCCTGCTACAATGGCTGAGGAACCTGCACCTGGCACCAGCAGCTCGTCTGGGCGCAAAAGAAAATTAAAATTTTCGGAGCAGGAGCTAGAACACCTGATAGAGGGGGTGGTGGCAAACCATGAGAGACTGTTTGGCAAAGATTCAACGAGGGTCTCTGAACAGGAGAAGCGCAGGATATGGCAGGGGATAGCCTCGACTGTGAACTCCGTGGGAGTGGCGCACAGGTCCCTCGAGGAGTTAAAGAAGCGCTGGTACGACCTCCAAGGCCGTGCCAAGGAGAAGGTGGCGGCGCGCCTTGGGGAGTCCTCGGGCACTGGAGGAGGAGGACCAACTGTCTCACCCAATACTGCCATGGAGGACCAGGTGGAGGACACCCTGGAGAAGGAGGCCTGTGTAGGATTTACACAACTAGACTCATCCCGCACCACCCAAGACACCCAAGGTAAGTGGCATGCGACTGCGACCCTGCCCCCTATGGATGTCCATGACCAAATAGGCTCCCCTAATGTCCCATAGGCATGCCATAGTTGCACATCAAGGAATGTCCTGAAGCATTGTGGGAGATGTAGTCTGGCCAAAATGTTGTAGTACCACAATGCAGCCAGACAGGTCCCAAAGCACACAAAGCCACTGCCATTCAGGGAATGTCACCCAGCATGCATGTAGCAACTGCACGTCTGCCAGATACATGCAACTAATGATCCACCACTTACCCCCACAGGTGGCGAAAGCAGCGACAGCGAAAGGCTGCAAATCGATGAGGGGGTCCAGGAGGAGGAGGTGCCACCACCAACCCAAGCACCAGCCCCTGCCGCTGCATCAACACCAGCAGCAAGAACCACCTGCAGTGTCCCCCCTGCGACTGGTGCAGCACCCACAGCTGCTGCCAGGCCAGCCACCATTGTGCCTCCTGCTACCGCTGCTCCACCTAGAGCCGCAGCCAGGGCAGTCACCACTGTGCCCCCTGCATCTTGTACACCAGCCACACCAGCAGTCACACCCCCTGCATCTGGCGCACCTGCAACACCTGCGGTCATACCCCCAGCAGCTGTCGCCTCAACATCCGGGGCTGCGCCAGTTCCCACACAGCGGCCAGCCACACACTCAGGCCAGCAGGGCAGGCGTGGCAGGTCACGCCAGCACTCCACTCCAGCAAGCAGGCGGGCCAATGAACAGGGACTGGCGCGGCTCAGCGTTGAGAGACGCATGCTTCGGATTCACCAGCGCCAGGCACAGCAGCAAGGAGCTATTCAGCTGCAGCTGCATATGATAGGGCGCAATGTAGCCACAGTTGCAGGCCACATGGACGGCATGAGGACAGCCATGGCAGGTGTGGGTGAACGATTAGACAACATGACTGCAGCCATGGCAGGTGTGGGTGAGGGAATGGCCCGCATGGCTGCAGCCATGGAGGCCAACACCGCTGCCATGTCGAGACAGCGCAGTGGAGCACGCCGGCGCCACCGCCAACTTATGACCCGGCTGGCCTCTTACAGCAGGGCAAGTTATGTAGCAGCAAATGCTACTGCTCTGTTGGCGCGGCGCTCCCTGACCCAGCAGCACCAACTAGTACAGTGCAGCGAGGACATGACTAGGGTGCTGGAGCACCTCACCACGGCCGTCATTGCACTACACCCTCCAGCAATTCCATCCGTCGTGAGGAGTGATGATGCTAGTGAGGGGGCGTCCAGCGTCAGCTCTCACTCTGCCTCACAGGTCCCACCACACAGCCGCAGCACCAGGCCCACGCCAGGGCCTGAAGCCCCGGAGGAGGATGCCCCTCAGAGGCGCTATGGCGCAACGCGCAGTAGGCGCTCCTGAGAACTTCAGACTATCATTGGCACAGGCTGACATTAAGCCTGCCATGTAGTGATACACAGCAGTATGCCGTAATACTGTTTGTTGTAGTTATTTGGACTGGAACCTTATTTTTATTTTTGTGAATTGAACAAATACATTTATTTTGCCACACACATTAGCGTTGTGTCATCATTACATTTTGCATGCATTGTTGATTTGTGGGGTGATGGAAGTGGTTGTACTAGAAACTGTTCACTGTGATGTGGTTGCGACGTCTGTGCCCTTCTGCTGGGTTCTCCCCATGCGCATGGCGCGCATGTGCAGGTGGCCGGTTGTCCCCCTCAGATTCACTGCCAGAGATGTCAACAGGTATCCGGCGCTTGGTTGCAATGTTATGTAGTATTGCGCAGACAGCCACAATGCGGCAGCACTTTTCAGGACTGTAATACATGGCCCCACCTGTCTTGTGCAGTATGCGGAACCTGCTCTTGAGCAGGCTAAATGTCCTTTCTATGCAATTCCTTGTCCGTATGTGTGCAATATTGTAGCGCCGTTGCTGGGGTGTAGCAGGGTTGAGGTATGGGGTCAGGAGGTATTCACGGAGGGCGTAGCCACTGTCACCTGAATGAGAGGAGCAGATGGTGATTGCCTGTGCTGCGCTGTTACATCTTAGCAATGTGACATTTTCAACAAAGTGTACTTACCAAGTAGGTGTCCTTCCCTAAACTCTCCCCTGACCAGTCGTGTGTGGAGGCCGCTGTGTCGGAAAATGAAGGAGTCATGGGTACTCCCTGGGTACTGTGCGACAATGTCAGTGATGTATGTCTTAGCATTGCAGACCATCTGGATGTTGAGGGAGTGGTAGGACTTTCTATTGCGGAACATATACTCCATGCCAGCTGGTGGGCAGATGGCGACGTGGGTACAGTCTATGCATCTGAGCACATGTGGAAAATGGGCTACATTGTAGAATTGTAGCTTGGTCATGTCCAATTCCTGTTGGCTGGCGGGGAATTTGATGTGACGGTGTAGCTGGGTGAGCATGGCGTCAACAAAAGTGTGGAGGCAGCGTGACATGGTGGGCTGGGATATCCCCCCAGCAGCCGCTACTATCCCCTGGAAACTCCCGGAGGCCAGGAGGTCCAGGCTACACAATACCTGCACATGTGTAGGCACAGCATTGGTACGGCTTGTTGGGTGCTGCATCAGGGGGTCAAGTTCCTGTATTAGCTGCATTATCATTTCCCCATTCAGCCTGTATTTAGCATATATCTGCTCTCTGGTTTGGCCCAGCAAGGTGACCCGCTGGCGGAATATCCTGTCCTGGATCCTGCGTCTCCTCCGTGCTAATCGCTCTAGCCTTCGACGCCTCACCACCATGTACATTCCTGGCATTGTGGGACTCCTAATGCTGCTGCTGATGATGGTCCTTATGTGTGATTGGTCAGGCCAGTACCTGTTGGTGATAGGACAACGGTTTTTTGAAAGTTTTTTTTGCATGGCTTTCATGGTTACCACCTGCTTTGAGTTGTCCTTATTTTGTGCGGTGCAAATAGCGATTTTTGGGTTTTTCGCTAATTGCGATTTTTCTTGAATACCGATTGCGATTATATAGCGAATTCGCTATTATTTTCGCAGAATCCGTGGTGTTTCGCAATTTCCGAATCGCTAATGCTCACCTGCCGGGATTCTGCGAATATATTAGCGAATTCGCAAATCTGTGTTTGCGAATTCGCTATTTTGATGTTGAATGCCAAATACGGAAATTGCGCCCGCATTTGCATTTTCGCAGCGATTGCGGGCGCAATTTTACTTCATGAATCAGGCTGTATGTGGTAGTTCTATAGTGCCGACCTAGCCAAGAGGCAGTGGAGCTCCGAACCAAAGCACAGGTTTCCTTAAAGCCCTTGCACTCTTTTTCATCCCCCTACCCTGGCAATACTGCTCTCTCACACCAGGCGTTCAGAGGCAAGTTCCTGAGCTGATCTGCCTTTTCTAAAATCACCAGACTAAATGAAACACTTGGCACACAAAAGCGTTGCCTTAGCAGAAGGAAGGAGTGTTTGTGATGTAAATAAGCCCAGATCACAATTGAGGATGTCTACTGATAATATTATTTTATATAGATCCATTTTCATATTTCCACCACCACCCATGGTGGGTAATCAGAGACAGTGGCAACGTGGGCTCTGGCCTAGGGCCTCACCTTTCTGTGGCCCCCTGATAGAGCCAGCTCTGTTCTGCAGAGTCTAGCACTGATGAATTTGAATAATTCTTAAACAGTTTATTTTAAATAACTTTTTACTTTAATTAATTTTTTAAGGTGCATATCTATCAGAGTCTATTACAGACATTTTCTGAGAAATATTGTGTTTCTATTCCATGCAACAGCCATAAAAAGATTCTTTAAGATCAAAATAAGACCTCACATATGGGAAATGGGAGGGTGTCTAAGAGATTACTTTCAGTTATGTTACTGAGCAGCTGCTATATTACTATATAGAAAACACAGGTTACATCCCTGAATATTAGAAGTGAACAGATTTAGAATTTGGACGAGAGTGTATGTGCATTGTCATTGGCCTTGCTAAAGAGGTTACCAAAACGCTGACATTGGATCATAAATTCCAAGCTGTTCTGAACAGCGGTCCTCAAAATACATTTGGCCCAGGGCCCCCAAAATCCTTAAGATGTCCCTCGGTGGGTTTTAGGAACCCTGTGTGTATTTTAAATTCTGCTCTTACGAATTAAGGACTATTCGAAAAGGACTTCTAAATAGGGAACCTTAGAACTCATACACAGTGCATGCAGTTTGAAAAAAGTGTGGCCTTGTGTTACCTCAGTTGAGGTAACAATCTGTCCATATCGTCATGTCCCCACATATTTTTTCCAAAGGCCCATGTTTGTGGTTATCAGTGACTCAGAGATTACACCAAAATCACATAAAAAAAGATGCAAAGTAATTTGCAGTTATCGCAAAAAAAACAAGAAACATTGGGGGATATTCTCAAGAACGTGCAATAATCATCGCCAAAATAGGCTAACGCAAATTTTCATATCGCCATCTATCGCAGGAAAATAACGCTGTTTTAACTTCGTATTCACAACAGGACGGTAACATGCAATAGTTTCCCGATAACTCATCAAATGTCTGCAATAAAATTACCATGGCGGCGATAATAATCCAAAGCCGAATGTGAAAAAAGTGGCGATGGGCCCAACCTCGATAAAAAAAATCAGCGATACTCTGCACCAGGCCTGCAAATCACACACGTTATGAGAAGTTGGCCTGGCATACGCTGTCCACTAGTTATAGTGGGCATCTTGCACCAGTCCAAACAACCCTTATTGATGTTAGGTTTAAGACAACCTTTATTGAAACCTATCCTAGTGGTAGCTATGGAGATCAGCCTTCAGGCTAATTCTTGAAGGAGTGTAAAGCAGATTGGTTTACCGGATTTTACCCTCTTGAAAGACCAAATAAAAGGGGAACCACACAAGGTATATATAAAATATATGTATTTGTTACTAAACACTCTCTACTAACCTCTTTGAGATTAGAGAACAAGATACACAATATCAACACGATAGAACTTCATTAAATAGCACAATATAAAATGGGCCCCAGGGAGAGACTAAACCATATATTAAGAAAGTGGTATAAGAACCACAAACGTGACTAGACACAGTGCCTAGAGCACGTAGAATCACTGGGATCCCAAGGAACCACCCATGGTAGTGACACAAGAGACCCACGGGGGACGTGTGCAGTGTGAGAACACAGCCGCGAGCTCTGTACAATCCTATGGGAAAGTTGGGGTTGGAAAATGAAAGATTAAGGACACCTCGGAGAGGACTTGGAGCAAACCCAGTTACACTTGGAAGGTTCTAAGGCCAGCACCCATTTAAGCACCAGAGTACTCGTGTTACCTCACCCAGGGAAGCCGGATGCCTATGTGCCAATTGGTGTCGGGAATCGTAGCTGTTTTCAATGGCGAGTTGCTGCAAAGTGCTGCTGCGTGGAAAGGAAAAATGTCCGGTGCGATCCAAGCCTGGATCAGAGATGTGAAGAACCTGAAAGCAGAGGGGACAGAGTCTGGGTTACTTCAGGTCAACCAGGGGCATGGTAGACCAATGCCCACCAATGTCGGGTGTTTCAGGTACAATGAGGTGAAGCATGACTCCATTGCCGCGGGGCCCAGGAGACGTCGATGATGACCAGAGTCTGCAGGCGAGCTTTCCCACAAAGGATGTAGAGTGCTGGGGGTTAGGTGTCTTGATCAGAGACCAACAAGCCTTGACAACAGTAACCCACACAGTGAGAGTAAAAAGGCTTTGGGATGAACCAGCAAGGTCCAGGTGACTCCCCCAAGCGATGGAGAGTCAGGGCACTTCTGGAGCAATGCAAAAAACAGAAGAGGGATCCTAAACGGAATAAAGAGGGAACAACCCACCAGGGCAAAGTAAATATCAAACAACATGGAAAGGGAGTTCCCAATTATAAAAGGGACAAAAGTTCCAAAACTTAGCTGAAAACGCCCACAGAACAGCTTCATATTTTTCAAATTTTATTTTATATATTTGTTTTTTTTCTCATAGAAAAATATATCCAATATAAATAGTTGAAGTTAATACATGGTTCATTTGTTCATTTCATTTTTAAAGTACACATAAAAAACACATCAGCCTAGGACCATATGGGGCAATGAAAAATGTTACTCATTCAATCAACCAATAACTCATTCCACAACCACTCCACACATACAAAAACAGCATTTCATTAAACATACAGGCCGAAAACCCAGTATTAGAGAAGTATCCTAGTCTAAATCATGGCTGGCGAAGCATATCTGTGGGCGAGAAGAATACGTCAAAATACAGAACAATTTTAAAATGTAAAACTCATACTAACTGGTCACGGACACGAGCAAGGCAGTATGCACTCACATCTTTAAGCAACACACACACACACACACCATTCGTGCTAAGGGAGACAGATTAGATAGTGACTCAGGAATTACCTTATAAACCAAGTGAATAGAGACAGCACAACTGTGTGACCAACAGCCACCAAGACCATAAACAGTGAAAAGCTCAAAGATACCCAAGAACAATCAAAAAATATATAAAAATGGAGCAAAGCTTGTGAAAAGTGAGAAAGAAGAAAATCCTACTAATTGCATACCAAAAGACACACATATATAGTGCTTCCAACGTTGCTCCAAGATGGATTACGAAGCAGGGAGGGGCCCTCAAGGCTCCAGAGGGAAACCTCAGACTCGTAAATAGAAGCATATAGTAGGCAATATTAAGGCTGCAAAAGATATACAGAGTAGACGCAAACATGAGCACATTCTCATAATCGATTTGAGCTAACTGCTAGAAAGGATAAGGGGTAAGGAATAGTGACTGCTTTCAAAACAGCTAATAATGGATGTAGCGACTGCCTCCTACAATAACAGTAACAATCCTATTGGGTTCTCTTGTCCACCAACATTAGATAAAGAGAAAAGTTGGATTATGCTCCCCTCCACCAATCATTGTCAGTGACACACTCCGTCTAAGTCCAATGAATATCACTTTACGTTCTCCGAATGGAGCGGGACAAGAACTCGAGCGCTCGAACCAAGAGCAGCGTGTCTAGATATAAAACACAGCAAAATGAGGCTCAGTTCTGTCAAGTATACGTATCGTGCATGCGGGTGTATTAAAAGGACATGTAATACAGAGATGAAAGTAGGGCCCGTCAAAGAAAGAGGACCTGACTATGCAGAGTGGGAGTATCTAGTTTCCCATGAACCGAATAATGGCCGCAGTCGCAACCATGAAAAATGCGATAAGAAAATAGAAGTTAGAATACCTGGCAGTGTGACGAGAAGCAGATGACTCACTCGCAAACAACACAGAGACTGGAATCGCCAGAATGAATGCATATAAAAGTTGTAACGTCCTGAAAAATAAAAAATAAATAAAATAGAATAAAACGTGAGATATAGACTTCGGGGCATAAGTCAAAAGCGTAGTCTGCCACGATGTCAGGGCGGAAATTCTGACTGCTTACCTCAAGATGGACACAGCACGTCTCCGCAAAAGTATACGCCAGTCGACCATCCCCGGCAACAAGGGGCCAAATGCAACAAGCACGATGGCGGGATGGTGATAGAAATACTGTAGGCTAAACATCCAATACGGAGCACCTGGGCGCATGCATGCTCAGGACCGCTAGAACGCTAACTACTCTTCCGTCAAGCGGAAAAATGGCGGCCGTTCGTTTATTAACTCAAACTGCTTGCAAGAAATCTGCAAGTAGAAATTCACGACCATCACGAAAAAAGGACGAGGGGGGAAAGAAATACCCACCCATTGGAGATAGAAATATAGTGAGATGAAAACATCGCTCCAATTACGGGCAAAAAAAGTCTAGAAAAAAGGAAATCAAAAACATAGAAGAAATACTCGCATCAGGGACAAGTCCCTACTGGATCCGGACAGTCGGTAATCAGAAAAATGGGGAAACGAGAAAAAACAAAATGCAATCATCCCTGAAAAGGGGAAGGCCAAAGAAAATACATACAAGGCAAAAATAAAAATAAGATAAATAAAAATAAATAAAGAATTTCTGGAGAAAGAATTTGTATCATCACCAAAGTGCACCAGAATCAAATGATCCCGAGGGGGTACGACCAAAGAGGAAAAAGCATCATGAATCTAAGATAATCAAGTATCTACAAAATTGCATTTTCCCATGGGACCTGCTCATTAAGTCCAGAGACAGCCATCTCAAAGGAGAAGATCCAGAACACTTCCCTTTTGCCTCTCAGTGCATCAATGTTCCCATCTTCAGGGCAATGGATGCGTTCGAGTATAAGCCATTTTAGATCTTCCACAGAATGTTTCAGGGCCCTCCAATGGGCAACCAGAGGGGCCCCTGTGCGAAGATTTCTAATACACGATTTATGTTCGGAAAACCGTGTCCTGAACTCCCTGCCTGTCTCTCCCACATAGCCCTTGGAGCATGGACAGAGGAGGAGATAAATTACATTGCTAGTCCGACAGTTTGTCATTTCTTTGAATTGGATTTTTCTCTTGCCCCAATCCAATTCAGGAATAGTCAAAACATGACCACAGGCATGGCATCCACCACACCTGTGGCTCCCAGTGATGGGATTGGCACCAGTAATGCTTCTTTGACTAAGTGCTGGAGGCTCAGCCGGAGATGCCCTGACTAACACATTCCTCAGGTTTCTGTTGCGTCAAAACGCAAAGATTGGCTTTTCCAATTTCTCAGTAGTTTTGTCCATGTTCAAGAGATACCATTGAGAATTGATGATGTATCTCAATTTCTCATTGAAATTAGAATGTGTAGTTACAACGACGAGTTTGTGATCTTCATTTCTTTCTTTCGGTTTCAAAAGTGCCTACCGATCAAAATATTTGGCTTGTTTATACGAGTCCCTGATCAATCTATTGGGGTATCCTCTGTCCAGGAACTTCGTTTTCAGTTGAGCGGCATGAAACTCAAAGTTGCTCATATCTGTGCAATTCCGGCAGAGCCTTAGAAACTGACTAAAAGGTATACTGTTTCTCTGGCTCCGCGGATGAAAGCTGTCGTAGAGTAATAAAGTATTTCGGGCCGTGGGTTTCGTACAGAGTGAAACCTCAATACAGCGGTTGTTGACTTGAATCACACATCAAGAAATTCGATTTTGGAAGAGCTGGTGTTCACACTGAATTTCAAGCGTGGGTCACAAAGGTTTATCCATAGGATAAACTCACTAAGTTGTTCCTGTGGGCCTCGTCAAATAAAGAAAATATCATCAATGAAGCGATTGTAATTCGTGACATTTTCAAAAAATGGCGCAATCTCATTATAGATAAACCTTTCTCCAAATGCGCCCATGTAGGCATTGGCTACATTCGGGGCACAGGCTGCACCCATACTAATGCCCAGCACTTGCTCGTAGATGACTTTATCAAACTCAAAGTAGTTTTCTTTAAGCACAATGGCTAGACATCCCAAAATAAATAGTTTTTCTGATTGGCAATCTGAGCCATCAAGCATCTTTTTAACTGCCTTTAATGGGCCTTCCTGAGGGATGTTTGTATATAATGCCTCAATGTCCATTGAGACAAGTATATCGGTGTTAATGTTGAAATCCAGGCCCTCAATCTTTGTGATCAAGTGGCCGGTATCTCGAACATAAGCAGGGAGGCGACAGATGATCGGTAAAAGGCAGGCATCCACAAATTTGGACAGTGGTTCCGTTAGTGATCCGATAGTGGACACAATGGGTCTATATGGCAGAGTCACAAGGTTCTTATGCATTTTGGGTAATCCATATAAGACCAGAATTTAAAAAAAGGTTTTATTAAAAAAATCCAATTCTTGGTCACAAATGGATCCACGTTGTAAAGCACTGTGAGTGACATCAAAGATTTCAGTCATGATTCTTCTAGAGGGGTATGCCACAACCTTACAGTAGTGTTCCGGACAGTTAAGCATCGAGAGGATTTGCTCCTTATAGTCCGAACTGTCAAGGACCGCAATTCCGCCCCCCTTATCACTAGGTTTCACAGTGAGAGTGTGATCGGCAGATAACTTTTTAAGTGATTGATATTCATCATAGCTCAAGTTTTAGGCTGCTTTCGGGACGAATTTCGTCATGCTTTCGATTTTAGCACAGACACTCTTTTCAAAGATGTCCACTTCTGGGCCAACCTGTTCAAGATTCGGTGTCAAAACCGAGGGGGGTCGAAAACCAGATATATTGTTGGTCGGTTCTATTTCTTTGCCAGAGAAGAATTTTTTCAACCTAATCTTTCGAAAAAAAGCCTGAACATCTTTATTAAGTTCAAATGCGTTAAAAGGAGTACTAGGGACAAATGAGAGTCCACATGATAAAAGGTCAATAGTTGTTTTCTCTAAAGGTTTTTTGGACAGATTGAAGATAGGAATAAGGGAGGAGTCATTGGATGTTTTTACTCCCTCCAATATTGATTCCGCCTTGTCTCCAGCAAACTAGACGGATTCTCCGTCTGTTGGTATCCAGTCTGTTGGTACCGCCCCTTTTCCTGAGGTCTGAATCTGACCCGAGTTGTGCCTCGCCGGTTCCCTAAAAAAGATTCGATCGTTGGGGACCGTCATAATGGGCACGTCTGTTGGAAAAATTGTCAGTGGGAGCGGGTCCTCCTTTGTTGTCTGACTCCGAGGTGTCAGAGAAGGTACGGATTTGTCTATTGGACCAATGTTGTTGGTCCCCTTGTTGATTAGCATCCAGGGCAGAGTACTATTGGGCATTCAGGTATGGATATACCTTTTCTTCTGAGAAATACCGGATGTCTTTTTTTAATTTGTCGGTTTTCCTTTTCACAATGTAATCACCAAAGGAGTCAAGCTCCAAATTAACTTCCTCCAATTTACGTTTGGCATCTCCAATCACAACATTTTTAAGGAGAGATTCCTCAATTTCAGTAATTTCCTTCAGGAGACCTAGGACCACCTCTCTGGTAGTTTCGATAATCAATAACATCAGGTCCCTAGAGCATCGATTAGCGATGAGGGACCATCTTTCAAGAAACTGTGAGATCTCTATAAATAATCCCGTAATGTTTCTAATCCATAGATATTGGATCATGAAATCCGCATGTGACTCAGTCCTTCTAGCTTTCTTTTTAAGATTAAGGAGTTTGAGCCATTCATCATTAGATCGTTTATTCAGTGAGAAGGGGTGATCTGAGGAAGTGGCTGGCCCTGGTAATCGATTGAAATCCTCTTCGCTGAATCCAAAGGTTTTGATGGCATCCATAGTGTAGCACAGATAAAATAACGATAACACAACACGGACCAATTAAAAACACGGGAGAACGTCTGGAGCAACCAGGTAAGCCTGTTCAAAGTTACAGTACCCTTCTCAGGGACCCACAAGTCGATGGACAAGGGATCACGAAGGGACCTCGAGAGGAATCACTGAATACCAGCCACAGGTCACTCATGGAGTGTAGGCCAGTAATCTTCAGTGGAATCACTGTTCGGGGTCTGGACTACAAATAGCCCAATGCACAGCCTCAGAGATTGCCAAGAAGCATATGCAGCTGCAAATGGTCACGGTGTCCAGGGGTTCGGGTTGCACGGTCCCCACGAGGGCTTTGGATCTCAGGTTTGCTGAGAGCATGGATCGGCCTCGGGGGATCTTGGAAACCCACCTCCTGTATTGCAAAATCTTCGGAGTTCTTCAGGAGCTGCGCAGTTGCAAACCGGGCAGATGCATCTTTGGTGCCTGCCTTTCAGGGGAGTAACTCCTTCACTCCAAGGGGGATTCTTCGGTCATCCAATGAAGTGTAGATAGTTGAAGGTCTGGGATTCTGTAGCTGAGTTTTGTCCAGGTAAATCTAAAGTCCTGTAGTCATGGTTTCCTACTTTATTCCCAAGGAAGGGGTGGTACAAACTCTGGGGACCCACCTATGGGAGGTTCAGAATAGAGGGGTGGTTACACCCATATCCTTTGTCCAGTTTCACGCCAGAGCAAGGGCTGGTAGCCCCTGCAACCGGTTTGAGCTGGACTATGCACAGGGACACCAAGTGTGCCCCCAGTGCAGACATCAAAGCACTCTTAGAGTGCACCCACCCAGCCCCAATACACTAAAGCTTGTGTGGGAGGTGGTTACACCTCCCTGTGACAGGAAACCTATTTTCCAGCCTTCCCTGCCGGAGTTTTGTCCAGCAGCAGGAGGCCAGACTCGTGTCTGTGGCTGCATCATCCATTTTGTGATGCCAGGGTTCTGTTAAGCTGGTACCGGGTGTACCGGTGTAGTCATGTTTCTCCCTCATGAAGGGTGGAATCATACCTCCCCCGCCAGGATTGGCGGGGATGTATGATTCCAAGGTGCTTGACTTTACAGCGCAATACAAGGCGCACCTTCTACAATGGCTCACTAGAAATTGGAAATTAACAAATACAGTCACTGCAAATTATTATCTTCTTTGAGCCCATCACTGTATAATATTTACACAATTGCTCACTTTGCGCCGTTCAGGCTGTTCACTTTATCACTTGGGTCGACACTTCTCTTCACTTGTACATATTTTTGCACCAAGTGCCTTCGGGTTGTTTTATGATTTCTTTCATACAGTGCTGCTACAACTGTAATCCCTGTTGATTTATTTGTTTAAATATATGGTGAATAATACCCTAAACCTAATTCAATTGAAGTCTCCTTTATTCTTGCTACTGTAATGCTTCCTGCATACATACATAACTGTCTTTGAAATATTACCTGTTGGGATATTGTTTTTTGCTCTACCTTTCAACCCAATCCCGACGTGGTTTACGGGTCACACTCCTGTAATGATTTACCTGACACCAAACACAACATGTTTCCTTGCAGCCATTGCAAAGTTATCATTTACCCCAAGGTTATAATGCACTTAAGAGTATATGGTCTTGCTGCATCACAGAAGAACCCTGTATAATAGATTCTGAAGGCTACAGAGTGGCCCTGATCATGCATGGGCACCCTCTCACACAAAGCCCAGCACCCTGCCTTCCGGATTGATAAGGCCTGCCATAGGGGTGGCTGATAGGTTTATATGTGCAGTGATATAAGGTAGATATATAGGGAACCTATATCTAAGTAAGGGATGCATACACCACCTTACACAGGCTGCTATAGCAAACCTGTTGTGTCATTTTGAGTGCTCTCTCAGGGGTGGCATAATACATGCTGCAGCCCCTGAAAAGCCTCTGCGGTACCTATGCCCTGGGTATATAGGATACCATATACCAGGGACTTATAAGGGTACCCCGGAATCTAATCTGTGGTGTACCTAAAGTACATGCAATAATGTTAGAGAGGAAGCAGCTAGGCTGGCGTCCTTAGTAGCAGGGTCCCAGCCAGACTAAAGTCGAAAACAGTGAAACATCAGCAAAAAGTGGGGGTAACTATAAGAAGCAGATCCTACTCTCCTACTTAACCCCCCCCCCAACATAAGGACATTTAACTAACCTTGACAAGTTGAGTCTTCATGTTCTAAGTGGAAATATCTGGAGAGTCCATCTGAATTGGCATGGTTACTCCCAGGTCTATGCTTAAATGCTCCACTGTATAGTCCATCCCCTGTAGGGTAATAGGACCACCTCAAAAGTTTGGGGTTTTCATCTTTCATCTGTATTATCCATAAGAGGTGCTTATGGTCTGTCTGAACAGTGAAGTGAGAGCCAAACAAGTATGGCCTCAGCTTCTTCAGAGCCCAAAATACAGCAAAGGCCTCCCTCTCAATAGCTGACCAACGCTTCTCTCTGGGGGTCAGCCTTATGCTAATAAAAGCTACTGGCTGATCCTGACCCTCATCATTCAATTGTGATAACACAGCCTCTACCCCAACTCAGATACATCTGTTTGGACAATGAATTCTTTGGAGTATTTAGGACTTTGCAGAGCGGGAGCAGTGCGCATGGCCTGCTCAGGTCATCAAATGCCTTTTGACAGCTAACTGTCCACTGAACTTTGTTTGGCATTCTTTTAGAAGTTAAGTAATTCAAAGGGGTCACAATGGAGCCATAACCTTTGACAAATCTTCTATAGTACCCTGTCAGGCCCAAGAAAGCTCTGACCTGAGTGTAGGTGGTTGGAGCAACCCAGTCTATGATGGTCGTGATTTTGCTCTGCAATGGTTGAACCTGACCCTCACCCACAAGGTGGCTCAGGTACACAACTGTGACTCTGCCCTATCTGGCACTTGGTGGCCTTGATAATTAGACCTGTTTTATGCAGGGCCTCCAAAACATTTCTCAGGTGGACCAGGTGATCATCCCAGGTGGAGCTAAAGACAGCAATACCATCAAGATATGCTGTACTATAGTCTTCCAGTCCTATAAGGACTTTGTTCACCAACCTTTGAAAAGTGGCAGGTGCATTCTTAAAACCAAAGGGCATCACCACAAACTGGTAGTGCCCACTAGGGGTAGAAAATGCTGTTTTTGGCTTTGCATCAATCAACCAACCATAAAATTTGTATAGCGCGCTACTCAACCGTAAGGGTCTCAAGGCGCTGAGGGGTGGGGGGGGGGATCACTACTGCTCGAACCGCCAGGTCTTGAGCTGTTTCTTGAAGGAGAGATGGTCTGGGGTCAGCCGTAGGTGAGTGGGGAGGGAGTTCCATGTCTTGGCTGCCAGGTAGGAGAAGGATCTACCTCCGACGGTGGATTTCTGAAAACGAGGGACGGAGGCGAGGGCGAGGCTGGCGGATCGGAGCTGGCGGGAGGGTGTGTAGAAAGTGAGGCGGCTGTTGAGGTACTTCGGGCCCGTGTCGGGGAGAGCCTTGTGTGCGTGGGAGAGGAGTCTGAATGTGATCCTCTTGTTGACGGGGAGCCAGTGCAGGTCCCTCATGTGGGCAGAGATGTGGCTGCGGTGTAGGATGTCCAGGATGAGTCGTGCTGAGCCGTTCTGAATGCGCTGGAGTCTTTTCTGGAGTTTGGCTGTGGTTCCAGCGTAGAGGGTGTTCCTGTAGTCCAGACGGCTGGTGACGAGGGCCTGGGTGACCTTTTTCCTGGTTATGGTGGGGATCCACCGGACGATCTTTCGGAGCATGCGCAGGGTGTTGAAGCAGGAAGACGAGACAGAATTCACTTGCTTGGTCATCGTGAGGGAGGAGTCCAGGATGAAGCCCAGGTTGCGTGCGTGGTCCGTTGGTTTGGGTGCGATGCCCAGGGCAGGGGCCACCAGGAGTTGTCCCAGGCAGAGGAGGATGGTCCTAGGATGAGGACTTCCGTCTTTTCTGAGTTCAGTTTCAGGTGGCTGATCTTCATCCATTCTGCGACGTCTTTCATTCCTTCCTGGAGGTTGGCTTTGGCGGTGGCGGGGTCGTTGGTGAGGGAGAGGATCAGCTGGGTGTCGTTGGCGTAGGAGATGATGTTGAGGTTGTGTTGGTGAGTGATGGCTGCGAGAGGGCTCATGTAGAGTTTGAAGAGGGGGGCTGAGCGAGGATCCTTGCAGTACGTAGCAGATGACTTCGGTGGCCGCGGAACGGTACGGGGGGAGGCGGACTCTTTGGGTTCTTCCGGCGAGGAACGAGTTGATGAAATCCAGTTCCGTTCCTTGAATTCCGGTGTTGCTGAGGTGGCATACGGTGTCGAAGGCTGATGAGAGGTCCAGGAGGATGAGGGCAGCTGTTTCCCCGTTGTCGAGCAGGGACCTGATGTCGTCGGTGGCTGCGATGAGGGCGGTCTCGGTGCTGTAGTTTGCTCGGAATCCGGACTGTGAGGGGCCGAGGAATCCGTTGGTCTCGAGGAAAGCGGAGAGTTGTCTCAATGACTTTGGCTGGAAAGGGGAGGAGCGAGATGGGGCGGAAGTTCTTGAGGTCCGTGGGGTCCGCTGTGGGTTTCTTCAGGAGGGTGCTTAGTTCAGCGTGTTTCCAGCTCTCTGGGAAGGTGGCGGAGGCGAAGGAACTGTTTATGACGGTTCGGAGATGGGGTGCAATGATTTGAGTCCGCTTTGTTGAAGATGTGGTGTGGGCATGGGTCGGTAGGGGGGCCGGAGTGGATGGTGTTCATCAGGCGGGTGGTGTCTTCGGTGCTGACAGGGGTCCAGGAGCAGAGGGTGGTGGTGGGGGGTGCTGGCTCAGTGGTTGGGTGTGTGGTCAGTGCGCGGAAGCTGTTGTGTATGTCGTCGACTTTGCGATGGAAGAACGAGGCGAGAGAGTCGCAGAGGTCTTTAGAGGGTGTGATGTCGTTGTTGCAGGCGCTGGGGTTGGAGAGCTCTTTGACGATGCTGAAGAGTTCCTTGCTGTTGTGGGTGTGGTTGTCCAGTCGTTCTTTGAAGGTTGTCTTTTTGGTGGTGCGGATCAGCTGGTGGTGTTTGTGGGTGGCGTTCTTGAGGGCTGTCATGTGTTCTGCTGTTTGGACATTACACCAGGCTTTTTCCAGGGTGCGGCAGGTTTTTTTTGAGTTTTTGAGGTCGATGGTAAACCACGAGGCTTTCCTGCTGCCGGGTCTGCTGGGAGGCTTCTTCAGTGGTGCGAGTTCGTCGGCGCAGTCGGTGAGCCACTGTGTGAGGTTGCGGGCTGCTTCATGGGGGTCCGTTGTGTTGGTAGTTGGGTTCTGGCTGAGGGTGGTGGCGAGCTGGTCGGCGGTGATCTTGCTCCAGTTTCTGCGGGGAAGCCGTTGCGGGTGGTGG
Source organism: Lissotriton vulgaris (assembly GCF_964263255.1). Lineage (NCBI taxonomy): Eukaryota > Metazoa > Chordata > Amphibia > Caudata > Salamandridae > Lissotriton > Lissotriton vulgaris. The sequence goes on along the minus strand of NC_141687.1, from coordinate 1,163,177,669 downwards.
TGGGTCGTGGTTCTCTTGAAGTTGAAGTGGACGCATCTGTGGTCTGTCCAGTGTAGTCTGGTGGAGTGGCTGAAGGAGATGTGCCTCCTAGAGGAGAAGATAGGGTCCAGCGTGTGGCCGGCGAAGTGGGTGGGGGTGTTCACCAGTTGCTTGAGTCCGAGATTGGCTAGGTTGTCCAGCAGGGCGGTGGTGTTGCAGTCCTTGTTGTTCTCCAGGTGGAAGTTGAGGTCCCCTAAGATGATGTAGTCTGTGGAGGTGAGGGCGTGCGGACTGACAAAGTCTGCGATGGCTTCGCTGAATTGTGTGCATGGTCCCGGGGGTCTGTAGATGAGGGTGCCTCTGAGGGTGGTCTTGGGGTAGGTGTGTATCTGGAAGTGAAGGTGCTCGGCGGCGTTGAGGGTGTCGTCGGAGTTGGTCGTGATGCGGATGGTATTTCTGTGGACGATGGCGATGCCTCCTCCGGTTTGGTTGACTCGGTCCCTCCGGATGAACTTGTTGCCTTCCGGGATGGCTAAGGCGATGTCGGGGGCTGAGGAGGCGTTCATCCAAGTTTCTGTGAGGAAGGCGACGTCTGGTGATGTTGTTTCGAGGAGGTTCCAGAGTTCGATGGCATGTCTATGGACGGAGCGGGTGTTGAGCAGGATGCACTTGAGGTGGTTGTTGCTGGTGCTTGTCTTGGCTGGTGCGGTGCAGGTTCGGGAGCAGGTGAATTTGCAGGCTTGGCAGGTGAAGGGTCCGTGGGTGCGTTTTGGGGTGGCTCGGTAGCGGGCAGGGTTTCTGCCGGTGTTAAGTCCGTGGAGGGTGGTGGCGTCGTACGTCCTTTGGGTGGGCTGGCGTCGTCGGGGGCCAGGGGTCCTGGCGCTGGGCACGGTCCAGGCATGGACGGGCATAGATTGGCTTGCCTTTGGCGCACCTTCAGCTCGCAATCGGCGCGCCCACTGCGCGTAACCGCCGTTCGTGTGGACTCTGCCTTAAATGGCGAAGTGGGAGGGAGGAGCAGCTGGGAGGCGGGAGCGGGGTGGCGAATGGGAGAGGGGAGAGGGTACTGAAGAAAAAGGGGGCGGGCCTCAGGGGAGCAGCGGCAGGGAGCGGGGAGCGGGGTGGAACAGCTGGAAAAAAGGCAGCAGAAAGGCACGAATACAATAATCAGGGGCACAACAGTGAAAAGCAAACCAAGTACTGGTACAAAAAAACAAGGGAAAACCAGGGAAAAAAGGAAACTCAACTGCAGGGGCAGCGGCGAACAGGTGGTGGCAGCAAGGGGGACCAGGCGCACTCAGGAGGAGCCACGCAGCAGGTGGAGCGACCGGCTCTGATGAGGTCAGGTCAGGTCACAGCTCCTCGTAGCGCAGCCACAACCTTAAGTGTCCAGTTGGAGGGAGGAGCAGCTGGGAGGTGGGAGCGCGGTGGCGAATGGGAGAGGGGAGAGGTTACAGAAGAAAAAGGGGGCAGGGCCGCGGTGGAGCAGCGGCGGGGAGCGGGGTGGAACTGCGGGAAAAAGGCAGCAGAAAGGCACAAATACAATAATCAGGGGCACAACAGTGAAAAGCAAAGCAAGTACTGGTACAAAACACAAGGTAAAACCAGGGACAAAAGGAAACTCAAACGCAGGGGCATCGGCGAACAGGCGGTGGTAGCAAGGGGGACCGGGCGCACTCAGGAGTAGCCACGCAGCGGGTGAAGCGACCTGCTCTGATGAGGTCAGGTCAGGTCACAGCTCCTCGTCGCGCGGCCACAACCTTAAGTGTCCAGTGGGAGGGAGGAGCAGCTGGGAGGCGGGAGCGGGATGGCGAATGGGACAGGGTAGAGGGTACAGAAGAAAAAGGGGGCAGGCCGCATGAGAGCAGCGGCAGGGAGCGGGGAGCGGGGTGGAACAGCGGGAAAAAAGGCGGCAGAAAGGCACGAATACAATAATCAGGGGCTCAACAGTGAAAAGCAAAGCAAGTACTGGCACAAAAAAACAAGGGAAAACCAGGGAAAAAAAGGAAACTTAACCGCAGAGGCAGCGGCGAACAGGCTGTGGCAGCAAGGGGGACCGGGTGCACTCAGGAGGAGCCACGCAGCAGGTGAAGCAACCAGCTCTGATGAGGTCAGGTCAGGTCACAGCTCCTCGTCGCGTGGCCACAACCTTAAGTGTCCAGTGGAAGGGAGGAGCAGCTGGGAGGCGGGAGCGGGGTGGCGAATGGGAGATGGTAGACGGTACAGAAGAAAAAGGGGGCGGGCCGCAGGGGAGCAGCGGCAGGGAGCGGGGTGGAACAGCGGGAAAAAAGGCGGCAGAAAGGCACAAATACAATAATCAGGGGCACAACAGTGAAAAGCAAAGCAAGTACTGGTACAAAAAAACAAGGGAAAACCAGGGAAAAAATGAAAACTCAATCACAGGGGCAGCGGCGAACATGTGGTGGCAGCAAGGGGGACTGGGCACACTCAGGAGGAGCCACGCAGTGGGTGGAGCGACCGGCTCTGATGAGGTCAGGTCAGGTCACAGCTCCTCGTCGCGCGGCCACAACCTTAAGTGTCCAGTGGGAGGGAGGAGAAGCTGGGAGGCGGGAGCGGGGTGGCAAATGGGAGAGGGTACAGAAGAAAAAGGGGGCGGGCCACGGGGGAGCAGCGGCAGGGAGCGGGGAGCGGGGTGGAACATCGGGAAAAAAGGCGGCAGAAAGGCACGAATACAATAATCAGGGGCACAACAGTGAAAAGCAAAGCAAGTACTGGTACAAAAAAACAAGGGAAAAAAGGAAACTCAACCGCAGGGGCAGCGGCGAACAGGCGGTGGCAGCAAGGGGGACCGGGCACACTCAGGAGGAGCCACGCAGCGGGTGGAGCGACCGGCTCTGATGAGGTCAGGTCAGGTCATCAGCTACTCTGATCTGCCAGTAGCCAGCTTTCAAGTCAAAAGTGCTCAGGAACTTGGCTGAGGCCAAAGTATCTATAAGCTCAACTGCCCTTGGAATTGAATGAGTATCTGTCCTAGTGACTGCATTGAGACCCTTGTAGTCAGCACAAAACCTAATTTCTCTCTTGCCACCATGGGTGTGGGGTTTGGGGAAAAGACTACTGGACTAGCCCAAGGGCTATCTGAGGGTTCAATAACTCCCATTTATAACATCTTCTAGACTTCAGTCCTGATACAGTCCCTGACATGATCAGGTTGCCTGTAAATCTTGTTTTTAACAGGCAGACTGTCCCCAGTGTCCACTTCATGAGTGCATCAGGCAGTCTGATTTGGAGTCAGTGAGAACATATGTCTAAACTGTTGTAGAACTTTTCTGCAATCAGTTTGTTGCTGGTCAGTGAGGCTGCCTGCCAAGGCTACACCATCTACTGAACCATTATCGGGGTACTGTGAGAGCAGGTCAGGGAGTGTATCACTCTCTTCTTCCTGTCCCTGATCAGTAGCCATGAGCAAGCCCATGTCTGCCCTGTCAACATATGGTTTGAGCCTGTTGACATGGAGCACCCTATGGGGGCTCCTGGGAGTTCCTAGGTCTACCAGGTAGGTAACCTCTCCCTTTTGCTCAATTTTAGTATGAGGGCCACCCCACTTGTCTTGGAGTGCTGCTGGGGCCACAGGCTCCAACACCCATACTTTCTTCACTAGCTGGTAAACAGTCAGCACAGCCTTTTGTCCATGCCAGGCTTTCTATAATTCCTGGCAAACCTCAAGGTTTTTAGTTGCCTTCTTCATGTACTCAGCCATCCTGGAGCGGTGAACAAGTACATAGTCCACAATATCCTGTTTAGGGGGGTTGAGAGCTAACTCCCATCCCTCCTTCGCCAGACACAATTGACCCCTAACTGGATGTTCAAACAGAAGTTCAAATGGGCTGTAACCAACCCCCTTCTGTGGAACCTCTCTGTAGACAAATGGAAGGCAGGGAAAAGTATGTCCCATCTGCGCCTAAGCTTTTCTGGGAGACCTTTAATCATGCCCTTGAGGGTTTTGTTCAAACTTTCAACTAAACCATTGCATTGTGGGTTATAAGGGGTGGTACGTTTATAATTTACACCACACTCCTTCCACATAGAAGTTAAGTAAGTAGACATGAAGTTTGCACCTCTGACTGATACTACCTCCTTAGGAGAACCCACCCTGGAAAAGATTCCCAGGACGGTCCTTGCCACCACAAGCGCTGTGGTGGTCCGAAGTGGGATTGGCTCTGGATGCCTAGTGGCATGGTCCACCACCACCAGTATAAATATGTGCCCAGATGTAGTTTGGGGATCCATGGGATCAACAATGTCAATCCCTGCCCTTTCAAAGGGAACCGCCACCACAGGTAGGGGTATCAGGGTGGCTTTTGTTGTACCACTTGCCTTACAACTGACTTGACAGGTGACACAGGAGCAACAAAACTACTTTGCGTCTTCAGACATGTAAGGCCAATGAAAGTAAGGGACAATTCTATCCCAAGTCTTGTTTTGGCCTAGGTGACCTGCTAAAGGGATATCATGTGCTAGTGTCAATAGGAAGCCCCTAAACTTCAGATGTATTACCAACTTCCTGGCTGCACCAGGCTCGGGCTCTCTACTATCTGAGTAAAGGAGTCCATCATCCCAGTAGACATTATGGGACCCACTAGCACTCCCAGCAGCCTCAGCAACAGCTTGTTGTCTGAGGGGTTCAGGAGAAGGGCAGCTCGTCTGCTTCTGGCTCAGATCTGCCCTGGAAGGGCCCCCTGACCCTAAGAACTCCACCTGATCAGGCTCAAGCTCCTCTGGAACAGTTCCTTCTTGAGGACTAAGAGCATCTACCTCAAGAGACTGGTCTGTACTCTGAGTCAGGGGGGAGACACTGCCTTGCCCCAACTGCTCCTTTTCTTGGAAGGTGCCTGGTCCATTCTTCCAGGATCCAGGGCCAGGTTAGTGGATGATATCTGTGCCTGTGACCTAGACATGGCAAACACATCTGCAGGGATGCCCAGCATTTATGCATGAGTCCCGAGCTTCACTTCAGCTCAAGCTGAAATTTCCAAATCATTGCCCAACAAGCATCCAACAGGGAGGTCTGCACTTACCACAACCTTCTTAGGGCCAGTTACCCCTCCCCAGGTGAAATTAACAACTGCCAAGGAATGGTCTGTCCTGACATTGTTAGCATTGGTCACTTGGTACATCTCCCCAAGTAGGATCTGGTCAGGAGCCACAAAATCTGTTGTCACCATTGTGACACTTGCTTCTGTGTCCCTGAATGTCAAAGCCTCTTTTCCATTTATCAAAGGCGGCTGTCTGTATTTGCCCAGATTACTGGGACCGACAAAGAAGGACATATCCACGCCTCCATCACAGATCAGTATAGCCTGAGTTGGAACTCCGACTAGACCAGAGTCCATCTCAGAACCCAGGGTTAACCCTACTACACCCTTATTCTGAGTACCACCACTTAGAGCTGAACTAGGGGAATAGTTGCCTTAGGGGCAATGGTGGCTGAATTCGATTCTTTGGGCTTGGTACAATCACTAGTCCAATGGGTTTTCCGTTTACAGATTTTACACCATGGTTTCTTTTGGCCTTTTCCCGTGTTAGATTGTGATTCCCCACCAAATGCAGATTTTTGGGGCCCTTGAGAAGACTTGTGGTCCTTACCCTTTTCCCCACCCTTATCAGAATTCTTAGAACCTTGCTTCTTGGAGTCACCTTGGTTCTGAACCTTCTGCCTCACCCTGGTTCTGACCCATTTGTCTGCCTTCTGACCGGATTCTGGGGGACAGGTCACACAAGAGTTCACCAGGTATTGATGCAACAGCTGATTGTGACAATTATTAAGGATCTGCTCCCTCATAATTAAGTTGTACAATCCTTTAAAATCACACACCTTACTGCCAAGTAACTCAGTATTGAGTTTGTGCCTTTTGGGTGTCTCTAAACTTAATTCTGTATTGCTCAGTGGTTAAGCCAAACCCATCAATCAGGGCACTCTTCAAGACACTGTAATTATCAGCATCCTCTTCTCTTACAGTGAGGACCTTGTCTCTGCCTTTTTCTGCAAAGGAGAGCCACAAGATTGCTGCCCACTGCTCCTGATGGACCCTGTGTACTTTACAGGTCCTCTCAAGTTCAGTTATCCATTTGTGAATGTCATCCCCACTCTGGTAGGGAGGGAAAATCTTGTTCAGATTCCTATGGTCATGAGTATGTTCTCTACCTCTAGGGACTCTGTAGCTGTCACCATGGGGCTCTAGCCCCTCTTTTCTACAAGCTCTCTGGAGCTCCAGGGATTCCCTGTCTAAGGCCAGCTGCTCTCTCTTGATCCTAAGCGTAGCTTCTTCAAACTTGAGCAGTCTGCACTTTTTATCATAGGAGGACTCTATCCCCTAGAGGAGGCTGAGGACCTCTGAGAGACAGATGTCCCTACAGATGTACCAGAATGATTAGACTCCTGTGAAGGAGATCTAGACCTTCTAGGTACACTGGTAACTCTTGCTGGAGGGGTGAAGAGAGGGCCACTGTGGTTCTCTTCTTCAACCACAGGGACAATGTGATTGTCCAGGTTAGAATCATCATGATCCTCCTGGTCAGCATCAAGGTCTAGGTCTTGGACGCTTTCCCCTCTTTGCCTTTCCTCTTCTGCTCCCCCACCCAACCTGCCTGCCTCATCAGACCCTGGGGTCTTTCTAAGGTCATCTAAAAGCAATACCTCTATGAGACGTTGGGCCCTAGGGTTTTTCCCTGTCTTCAATTTCCTAGATGCACACATGTTCCTCAATTCTTGAAATGGGACATGGTCATACTTAGTTATTCTGGAGCCACTGGCTTCAGCCTTTGAAGACATACTAGTGTGGTGTGGTGTCTGCATCTACCTACTCTAGTGAGACTACTAAACTCTCTCTTGAGTTAGAGAAAGGGTGTGCTAGACCCTTAACTTACCCAACTCTAAGTTTAGTGGAACTTCCTTTATTCTAGACTTGTTTTATATGTACCTATGTACCTATAGTGGTTTTCAGTTAGTCACTCATATGAGATTATCTGGTAAAGCAATAGCAAGCTTGAATCCAACCGCTGCACACCAATGTGAGAAGTTGGCCTGGCATATGCAGTCCACTAGTTATAGTGGGCGCTTGCACCAGTCCAAACAACCCTTATTGATGACAGGTTTAAGACAACCTTTATTGAAAGCTATCCTAGTGGTAGCTATGAAGAGCAGCCTTCAGGCTAAGTCTTAAAGGAGTGTAAAACAGCTTCGTTTACCAGATTATAACCTCTTGAATGACCAATGAAAGGGAAACCACACAGGATATATATAAAATATATGTATTTATTACTAAACACTCTCTACTAACCCTTTTATGAGATTAGAGAACAAGATACACAATATCAAATGATAAAACTTCAGTCCAAAGCAAGCCTCACCTGCAGAGTCCGTGGCAGGGGGCCAGTGGGGTATTGCGACCAGCACACGCGCCGTGAGGGGAACGGCCCGTGCAGACAAGGAAAGCCGTGAGGGGAACGGCGGTAGTTCCCATCGGGGAACTACAATACCCAGCAGCCCCGGGACACGCGCACGAGGGAGGAGGCATCAGCGCGAACGGAGGCGCATAACAGCTCGCACTCTCGGCGAGCCAGTGGGAGTCCAAAGCAAGCCTCACCTGCAGAGTCCGTGGCAGGGGGCCAGTGGGGTATTGCGACCAGCACCCGCGCCGTGAGGGGAACGGCCCGTGCAGACAAGGAAAGCCGTGAGGGGAACGGCGGTAGTTCCCATCGGGGAACTACAATACCCAGCAGCCCCGGGACACGCGCACGAGGGAGGAGGCATCAGCGCGAACGGAGGCGCATAACAGCTCGCACTCTCGGCGAGCCAGTGGGAGTCCAAAGCAAGCCTCACCTGCAGAGTCCGTGGCAGGGGGCCAGTGGGGTATTGCGACCAGCACACGCGCCGTGAGGGGAACGGCCCGTGCAGACAAGGAAAGCCGTGAGGGGAACGGCGGTAGTTCCCATCGGGGAACTACAATACCCAGCAGCCCCGGGACACGCGCACGAGGGAGGAGGCATCAGCGCGAACGGAGGCGCATAACAGCTCGCACTCTCAACTCGCCACGCGAGTCGCGCGCGGGAGAAGCCCGGGACAAGGGCGGGCCCTCTGTGGCCCTCAGAGGACCCGAGGAGGACGGGGCGGGCCTCCCCACTTGGCCCCATCACTGAAGCAGGTACTCAAAACATTTGTCATTTGTCCCTGACCCGTTCTGTGTCTTGTTCGTAGGAGCTCCTGCTGTCCCAACAATATGTCTATTTGGGAGGAGCTGAATGCCTGGTGTGGCACAAACTATGTCCCTAACATATCAACTCCGCCCATAGTTGGCAGAAACACTGACCCTACAAACCACCCTCCCCAGGAAGTACTTTTCTCGCCTGAAACGACATCCACTCAAGCCAACACGCTGCCCCAGGCCCTATTCACAAAAAGGAACATCGAGGAGATTCCAGCAAATGTTGATCTAATGTCCTGTAGCCCCTCATTACCCCCCGATAACTCAACTGTTTTAACGCCGCATAAGGTGGGGGCCACATCAAATGACTCTGTTTCCCCCTTCCAATCGACCCTACTGGCCCACATTGAACGATTGCTGAATGCGGCCCTATCACCCCTGGTCATAAAAATTCAGGATCTGGGAGAAAGGTTGTCCAGCGTGGAAAAAATAGTAAAAAGGATTAATCCATTAAATGCAAACACTGCTCCCCCTTTATGTTATATACCCTCCACCAACCATGAGAAACCTAAGTCTACAGAACACAGGAAAGCACGACCAAATGATTCCTCTACCAGCAAATCCATCCCAAAAAGTTGTAAGATTACTCCCAAACCAACTTATGCACCTTTAATAGCACCTAGGATTCCTCTTGAAAGAAGGCCCCGAATTAACCTACCCCCTGAAGCCGCCCCCTACGTGACCGTCCTCTCTGGGGTGCCAGAGCTTACTCAGGGCAAATTTGAATCAAACCAGGACCTGCTGAACAAAGCCATCTTCTGGCTTAATAACAATAGACCGCTGCCACCTGACCTAGATGGCGGAATTCTGAGCGTCAGGAGGGTGGGATGGCTGGGCACGCTGCCCAAAACCTTTCCAGGAGATCTGATTTTAATTAAATTCAAACACAGGAACATTGCCCCCTATCTAAGATCTTCACACCCCAAAACTGGAGATGGCCCTATTTGTATCTGTGATTTGTTTGACTTTTATCCTGGCCCCAGAGTATCGAACTATAAAATCAGTTGAAAGGGGGGATCCTGGGTACCATGCGCTTTTATTTTTTATAAGATTGTTTTTAGATTGGCTTAAATAGCCGGATTTATTTTCCCCTTTTTTATCTTTCTTTTAAAACCTGCAACCAATTGTGTCTCTATATATGTATGTATTTTTTCTCTGCTGCTTTTATGGTTTTAAATTTAAAAACCGAATAAAGCTTGATTTGATTTGATTTGATTTGATAAAACTTCAGTAAATTGCACAATATACAATGGGCCCCAGGGGGAGACCAACCGATATATTAACAAAGTGGTATAAAACCGTGATTTGACTAGAAACAGTGCCTAGAGCGCGTAGAGTCACTGGGACCCCATGGAACGCAATGGATCAAGCGAAATTGTTAAATGGGAACAATTTACAAAAACCATGTCTATCTACGCTACAAGACCTAAGCCACACGTAAAATCAAGCTACGGCAGTTCGAGAAAATTTACTCGAGAGCATGAATTAAAAATTAGAGGCACAAAAACATCAATCTACCGCACGATGAGAGAACTTCAACTGAAACCCATGGATATAGTGAAGCATGATCACCTACGGAAACTAAAAGTAACATTGGAAAAACTAAAATGGGAGGCTAATAAATCCATGCAGGATACTTCGTGGGCACGACTTCACTCTGATACCAAACGGAACGATGGGGCAAGGTTCTGGAAAACCATAAACTCCTTCATAAGACCTATGCATAATGGGGTTTCATCCAATATCACAGAAGAAACATGGGTAAGTTATCTTGGAACCCACTTTAATCAGGCCACGGGAAACAACCAGGCGTTAATACCGGACTGTGAGATGGATACTTGTAAAAAATTCAAAGTACAATCACCCCAAATGCACATTAGCATCCAAGATGGTCAGAAATCGATTTTAAATGATGATTTGCCGAACTTACAAAACACTATCCAGCGCCAAATTAAGAAAGGAAGAAGTGAGGGAGCTCCGGGACCAAATGGAATCCCGCCAATCCTCTACAAGCAAGATGCCAACGGCTGGGCAGCAGCTCTCGAACCCCTTTTTCTAGAGATAAGACATTACAACACCCTGCCAGGCTCCTGGAAGGGCTCTATCATTTGTCCAATTTTTAAGGCAGGAGACAAGGCTTCCCCTCAAAACTATCGATTGGTGGCCTTAATTGATAATGAGGCAAAGTATTTTGCAGGTATACTCCTGGAGGAGGTGTTGGCATGGGCCACAGAGAAATCCCTAATTCTGGTCAACCAGACAGGCTTTGCCAAATCAGTAGGCACAATGACCAATATTTTAACTATGGGTATGCTCATAGATGAGGCAGAATCAAACAAAATTCCTATCCATTTTTGTTTCAGAGACTATAAGGCCGCCTTCGATCACATAAATCGGAATATTTTATGGTAAAAAAACTGAATGGCTGGGGGATATCGAGACCTCTGCTGGATCTGCTGATCAACCTTCATACAGAGACCTGGGTACAGATAAAGGTGGGGGACAGATCAGTTCTGTCAAGGTGCATACAGACGAACAAGGGCCTCAAACAAGGCTGCGTCCTGGCCCCCACTCTCTTCAACCTGTTCTTAGGCTACCGTGTACCGATCCTAAACAGCTGCAATTCCCACGCTCCTAAATTAGGAGGGTTCCAACTACCCTGTCTTCTATATGCAGACGATATAGTCTTAACCCCTTCGGTGCTCATGACGAGCTCAGCTCGTCATGAGGCACAGTGGGGCTGTGCTCATGACGAGCTGAGCTCGTCATGACCACACCCTTTTACATTGTGCTCCAGCACAAGGGAAAAATCTGCCAAGCAGCCAAGGTGTTAATAAGCCACACAAAGGTAGGGCTTCAACATCTTGTGAATGCAACACACAGCTACTCAAAAGCAAATGAACTGACAATAAATCTGGAGAAAACTCAGTCGATGACCATCAGTAAGAACAAAATAAAATCTATATCGTGGTTCTGGAACAACATACGAATTGAAGACACGCCAATGTACAAATATTTAGGAGTAAAGATTGATAACAGCGGGCAGTTTACCGCCCAGAGAACGAGCATCAGAGGAAAAGGGCTCGCTTTGGCAATCTCTTTAAAAACATTAAACAATAAACTCTCTGGACCCTCTCTTTTTTCTCTGGCACAAGTAATCTGTGCGAAACTTCTGCTAACAATTACCTACGGGAGCGAGGTACTCAGAGGCAGAGACGCTAAGATCCTTGACAATACAATTATAGCTGCCTACAAAATCATTTTTTGCCTGCCCAAGTGAACTTCACCAGCACAAATCAGGCTAGAGTTCGGTATCCAACAACAGCTCCTGGCAAGACAGGGGGCCTATATTTCAGCCTGGGACAAAGTGAGGAAATCCTAACAAGGATCTATAAACGAGCACCTATGGACGGAGCTAGAGCAAAATCCATCCTCACCAGCAGCCAAGTACCTTACGAGCAGCCTGGCAAATACGGGATTAAAGCAGCTGTGGGACACCCAGCAAGTCACACAACATTTAAAAATCTGGTCAAGATATCCATCAAACAACTATCGTGGGTTCAAGATAAGGCAGCCCTTTCAAAAAGAACGCACGGCTGGATGACCCTGAACTCTTACTCAACAAAAGCACCACAGAGCTACTTCGGCGTGGGTTATGCCAAACCCGTTAAAGTGTGTTTCTTAAAGTATAGGTTGGGCTTGCTACCCTGCACTCAAAACTTTCCACGCTGGCTAAAAGTCAAAGCAGGCTCCCTCTGTCGGTTATGCCGCCTAGCGCAAGAGGACATGCTGCACTTGCTATGTTCCTGAAACTGCTGGATGAACGGAAATATCTGCTGAAACATCACTTCAATCGACGAGGGATATGCACACGAAGGAATGCAGTTCTTGCCTGTTTTGCATCCCAGGGTCCCCAGCTGATCTGTAGTTTTGTGAAATTTATGAAGGTAGTGGAAAAGAAGATGCCAAAAACTAATCTCTAAAGGTTTCGATATAGTTTGACAAAACATAACAGCACCTATTGTCAAGGCTGATTTAAAGAGAAAAATGAGGATACCGGGAAAGCAACAATATTTTACAAAACAAAACTGAATCAAAATTTTAATAGACTACGCTGACAGGATAAAATGGTGTGCCTAAATGAATCGAGGAACTGTGATTGTGTTTTACTGGTTTTATCAAGCATGTAGTTTAAAAAAAAAATCTTCTTTTACTCTGTTTTTGTATTGCAATGGTTTTAAGTAACTATGCGAAATAAAATTACTTACTTACCATGGAACCACCCAAGTTAGTGACACAGGGGACCCACGGGGGACGCGTGCAGTGTGAGAACACAGCCGCGAGCCCCATACAATCCTATCCGAAAGTCACAGTTGGAAAATTAAAGATTAAGGACACCTCGGAGAGGACTTGGAGCAACCCCAGTTAGACTTAGAAGGTTCTAAGGACAGCACCCACCCATGTGAGCACTGGAATATTCGTGTTACCTCACCCGGGGAACACGGGTGCATAGGTGACAATTGGTGTCGGGAATCGTTGCTGTTTTCAATGGCGAGTTGCTGCAAAGTTCTGCTGCCGTTGAAAGGAAAAGTGTCCTGTGTGATCCAAACCTTGATCAGAGATGTGAAGAACCTGAACGCAGAAGGGACAGAGTCTGGGTCCCTTCAGGGTAATCAGGGACACGGTAGACCAATGCCCACCAATGTTTGGTGTTTCAGGTGTGATGAGGTGAAGATTGACTCTGCTGCCACGGGGACCAGGAGATGTGGACACACAGCGTTATACAGCGCCGGGACGCCCCGTTGCTGGGGCAGCTGTGCGCTTTACAAGTTTAATACATTTACATTTACATTTACATTTACATGGGCATCCTCTCACACAACCCCCAGCATCCTGCCTTCAAGATTGATAAGGTCTGCCATAGGGGTGACTGATAGGTCTGTGCAGTGATATAAGGTAGATGTAGGGAACCTATATCTAAGTAAGGGATGCATACACCACCTTTCACAGGTTGCTGTGGCAGACCTGTTGAGTCTTTTTGAGTGGTCTCTCAGGGGTGGCATAATACATGCTGCAGGCAGGTACCTAAAGTATACCTAAAGTACATGCAATCATTTTAGAGAGGAAGCAGCTAGGCTGGGGTCCTGGATAGCAGGGCCCCAGCCAGACTAAAGTCGAAAACAGTGAAACATCAGCAAAAAGTGGTGGTATCTATAAGAATCAGATCCTACTCTCCTACACACCTCAAGCAGTAAAAATCACTATAAAAGCAGAAAACCCCCCACAAACAAAACAACTGCGAAGCACAGTCGAGGTAGCCGGAGCAAGTACAGAGGACAACCAGAACCCTACAAGCCCCAAGGAGGACCAGCCTGGAACCTCAGGTCAGGGAAGGGCAAGGAGAAGAAGAAGAGGAAGACGCGGTTCAGTCAGCAGGAAAACAGGATACTGATAACGGAGGTGGTACAACACCATCAACTACTGTTCCTCATCTCCACTGTGTCATTGGCAACAAAACATGGAGTCCATCGTGGACAAGGTGAATGCAGTTGGAGTGCTGAGGAGGACAATGGAAGGTGTCAAGAGGCACAGGAATGATGTGAAGTGCAAAACCAAGCAGAAACTCAGCAACAACCAGAAGGCAGCAATGCATACTGGAGGTGGGAGTCCAGCGCCACAGGAGGAGCTGGATGAGATGGAGGAAATTGTGTCCACAGTCATCAGTGTGGAGACGGTGGTAGGAGTTGGGGGATGGGACACTGCTCGACATGACCTGACACAACAGAAACAGGGTGAGTAACGACCAGGGACTGGGGGGACGGGGGAGATGGTCACAATGGCACATAGGCATAATTAAGTATAGCATAGTGCACACCCACAATGACTCTGGATCATGTCCCTGATCCCCTTGGCACACTGCAGCACACCTAGAAACAGCAAGTAGGCCCTCTTCGACTATGTGCCCAGAGGGGGCCCTTCCCACACATCACCAATCTCACAACCAACCCATGCACATGTGCCAAACCCAGCAAAGCGGAATGTCTGTGAGCCACACTGACAATGCAAGTGACACAGGATGACGAATAGCATTGCTGCAGTCAATATATCATGACATGTTGCACGCCACAACACTGAGGTGGCTGAGTGTGGCCCACATCCGTAAAGGAACAGGTCACACTCTGACACATCCAGGTGCACAAACAACCCCTGACGTCAACAACACATCTGCAGACAAACCATGCTCCAGACTCCCAACTCCCACCAAGAGCCCAATTTACCCAAGTATGCAACATCTCAGCACTGTATAAGCACAGAAGTCAAAAGCACACCGCCTGAAAGGGATAAGGGGCAGCAAAATCAGAGCTGCAGGGGCGACTCTCCCAAAATGCAGCACACACACATAACATGCAGAGAACATCAACATTGATAACAATGTGGTACAAACTGTAACACGTTCACAGCAGAACAAAGGACACAACTGGTGCCGCTTGTGTGTAGAAACTGGCCTTTGACATAGCAGGGAAATGTGAGTTGATAATGTACAAGTACAAACACACATCCGTGATGTTTTCGAAATGTCCACTGTCCCGCATCAAATAGGCAGCTTCTCCCAAACAATCACAATGTTCATTGTCATGCAGTCCGTATGTAAACTTGTACAATGCGTAAACATGCATGTGAGCACAATGTTAAACTGCATTTCCCCTTCATATTGCAGAGGGAAAATCAACACCTCCTGCAGAGCAGACCGAACATCTTTTCACTGATGACGACGAGGACCTCTACACCATTGACACCAACGCCCTCCAACAGCTCATGGACAGCCTCAGCACCGCACCTCCAGGAGCAGGGCAGCCCAGCTGCATCGAGGAGACCCCACCCCCTGTACAGACCACACAGCAGGAAGCACCCACCACCACAGCTGTTTCCCAGGACCACCATGAACAACACATGGCCTTCCAACACCGTGTGTTGCGGTGCCAGGAGAAGATGGCTGATCAGGTGCAGGTGGGGTTCGACCTCATGGCATCCAAACTAGATGCCATACGTGGGTGTCTAAGACCCATCAGGGACCACTCACAGTCCCTAAAGGACACCCACAGTCCGCTCCATACTCTCCAACGATCCATGACTGACATAGCTGGAGTCCTGACTCTGAGACAAGAACAACTGTCTAGTCAGAGTGGCTCCAGCGATGTCAGACGGGAGTTGGGACACATGCGGAGGATCATGGAGAACATGGATCGGATGCAGGCGGAAAGAATGGCTGCCATGGCTGCACACCAGCAAGAGGTAGATGGGCTTTTCCATGCCCTACAGACCCTCATCATGGCATTGCTGCCACAAGGCCTGGGGCAGATGAATGCTGCTACTACTACTCCATCAACATCTCCACCCCCTGAAGTGTCAGTGAGACACAGTGCTGCAGACAATACACCTCCAGCCACTGATGTGTCACTGCCACACAGTGATGCAGACAAACCAACACCACCCATATGTGAGGCACATGAAACATCAGAGGACGAAGATGCGGCTGATTCTGCCTTAGAAGGAAGTGGTAGCATTCATCTCTGCCATACGGCCTGTTTCTGCTTGGTTCTGCCCTCTGCATCATCACCTTCCACTGTCCCCTGATACACTCTGAGACACTCACCTTGGACCTCAACATGGACTGCCATATTCTGTTTGGTTACCAAGGACACAGCATTCAGACTGCAGACTGAACTCTTCCTCTACCGATTAACTTGTCAATCCCTAAAGGACTCTGGCTGGCCCTCCATGGGGCAACAAGTAAAGTGGGGTTTGCATGGCCCTGTACTGCTCCAGCCTCAACATTCCACTGAAAGTAAATAAAGCATTCTAATTCACACAGATGTGTCATGTCTATGATCAATCAAATATGAAAATATGGATGAATGCAGGGGAAGTGATTCTCCCTCGCGTCCATGTTGCTAATGTTGTGGGACTTGAATCACAGGGTGCAACTCTCTGCATCATGGTGGTACATATCAGAGCCCAAATGACGCCCTGTTGTCTTTTTTTGGTCCCAAATGACAGCCTTTATGTCATGAATTTGGACACATGTGATACGCTGCTGAGTGGGTTACGTACTATCTTTGACACCCTGTAATGGCATTTTGAATACGGGACACCAAGCTGATGATGGCATCCAAGACAGGTGTGAGGAACTTTGATAGGGCTGGCTTTGAGACTCTCCCGACTCTGGCAGTTGTTAGTTGGAAGGTACCAGAGGCCAACAGGTGCAGCACAGCCAGCAGCTTTGTCTACGGAGGGATGTTAGTTCTCCGCTGTCTTGGTACCGTCAGCCTTTGGGCAATGTGGGTCAGAATACGGAGGATGGTTGTCCTTTTGAGCCTGTAGTGGGCAATTACATCCTCTGGCGTTAAGTCTGTGAGGCTGGTGCATTTTCGGAATGTCCGCTGTCTTGTTCTGTGCTGCTTCTGTGGTAGTCCGGGTGTGGGGGTGGTCCGGGGGTGGGGGTGGTCCTGAGAGTGGTGGTGGTGGGTGTTGTGGCCCTCTGGGGTCTCCGAGCTGCATGATCAGTAGCTCCAGGACATGTTTTGGTCTACAGATATGGCTCTGGGCTGGGCTCCCCTTTTATACTGCAGGTTGTCGTCCTGCTTAACACCAGTAGAAGGCAGGTGTTAAATCTCTGCTGCTAACGCGCCTTATCGCCTGTTTTGGATCTCATCGCTGATCTGGCTGATCATTGAGAATATTGCGAAGTGGTGTTTTCGTGTGTTTTTGAATACTGGCACGCCTACTCTGCATATCATTAGCGTTAGTTGTTGCTCTCATCCGTGGCGATGTTTTTGCGGCAGCTATCGCTGAAAAACTGGCGATAGGCTCAAATCGCCACAGCACAAATATAGTGCCATAATAGAAGGCAAACCAAGGAGGCGTAAATGTTTATGAGACGAACCTGCACAGACAGCATAGGCACTGGCACTTAGAATAGTGTGATAAGTGTGTGAATAGAATATTAGCGTACAGTCCTAACATCGAGACGTTAAACTAAGGGTGAAAACTGAGTGATGTGGTGAAATCTTTCAAACACCAAGGCGCCGGTTGGAACCAAGCTCTAACATGGCCTTACCAGTCACAAAAGGAGCGAGGAAAATGAACTTATAGGAAAGCTATCACCCGTAAAATTGTAGTAGCTAGTAACACATCGTGATGTAGCAAGTTTGCTGAAGGCCCTAATACAAGCAAGGTAAATTGATGCCCTACAACTGGTTTGTGGGAGACATGTGTGTCTCAGCGTTCAGAGCGACTAACTCTGAACGCGGGGCTCACGGTTCGATACCCCGCGCCAGCGGCATCAGCTCAGGATCATATGACTCTGGGCAAAAGCTCACTTAATCTCCCCAATGGCCCCACAGTGCCTGGATACCCCATGGGGTGATACATTTGCGCTTTACAAATGTGAAATTAATTGAATTACCCACTGCCGCTTTCAGTGAAGTGGGTCCCTTACTGCCCTGAGCCCCTGTGCCACTGAATTACTATTGATAGCTATGCCTCTGGCAACAACCATTACAGCTACACGCCAGAGATCAACACGGATGGCCGAGGAACACACTCTAAATGTACTGGGCGAGTGTTTGTCTACTAAGCATGACTGCTGTGCAAGTTACAGGATTGTGCAATTCTAAGGATGCCAGAAGGACCTAACATAATGAGGCACCTGACCCTGCAGAACTACAAACGGCCCTAAAATCTTCAATACCCCAGTTAGTAAAGTTATTCTTAGGATTATGTTATTGGGCGACTGGTTTATTCCAAAATACAGTAGCTATGGCCAGTGAGAGGCCCACCGCCTCCAGAGGCTTATTTAGGCCTAGATTTAATTACAATTCAGGCAAGGCAGCACAGGAAGCAACCTTACTGCTGCGTTGTGTGAACGGGAGAGAGCAGAGCAGTGCCTTATCTATTAAGATGTGGCGCAGTTGCTCTCTATTTTGCGCTGGCGCACTTTGGCTCCAATGCGCCAACCAAGACTTTATTGTGTCATAGTGCAAGAATACCTCTAGCTTTCTAGCTTTCGAGTATTTAATCTTCTGCCGTAGGATCACTTACCTTCCGTTTCCAGGTCACATACACGTCGCGGGCTTTCTCTTTGGTCTTCACAGCGTCCTGCCATTCCTGCGACCTACTCCCCCTCTGCTCGCAGTAATTACCCGCATAAAAGAACATGAAAGACATTTAATGAATCAACATCTACAACATAAATGGTGGTAACGCGCTGCGTCACTGGGATGATTTCTACCATATGTCCTATGCTTATCTAGAATGCTCTGTTGCTTGCCAGAATCTGTTTTTGTGTCACAGTGGTGATTTTCCTGAAAGACAAAATTCAGCAAGGGTATTATTTCCTTATTTCTGCGATTTTAAGAAATAAGCCATGAGAATACAATAAGGCTCTTCACAACTTTTGTGATATTTTGATTTTTACCTTTTTTACTTTCACTAGAAAAACATATACGAGGGGGAATTGTATATAAATAAATCCCAGACTCTGTGCTTTCTACCTTTGCTGCAGTCCCAGTCTGCAATTGGGCCTTTCACTGTATCTTCCTGCATAATATATTAGGTTTGCATATATCACACACGTAAATAAAAGCGATGTTTTTCTAGATGTCTTAACTTAACGCATATTCTGCCTTTATTTTTCATAGATTGTATACTACTCCATGTATGCATTCCCTTAACTATATAACGGAAGAGGGAATTTACAGCTAGATTCATCATTGTCCCGTTTAGCGAGTCCTTAATAGCGATTATTAAGGAATCGCTATTAAGGACTTGCAAAACGGGATTTATGTAGGAATCGCTAAATAAATTGCGATTCCTACACATTCCTTATTTGCGATTAGCAAATTGCTAATCACAAA
Organism: Lissotriton vulgaris; assembly: GCF_964263255.1. Taxonomy (NCBI): domain Eukaryota; kingdom Metazoa; phylum Chordata; class Amphibia; order Caudata; family Salamandridae; genus Lissotriton; species Lissotriton vulgaris. The sequence goes on along the minus strand of NC_141687.1, from coordinate 1,163,158,549 downwards.
TAAGGAATAACTCCCCATTCATTCCTATGGGCAAGGATGCGATTTCAAGAGTGCCAGGGGTGTCCAAAGGACACCCTGTAGCACCCCTGAAATGTAAATTTAGACTTATGTTGCGCACACACATGTCCAAAGGACGTGTGTGTGTGTGTAACATACAACTGAGAAAAATGCACAAAAGTGCATTTTTCTCAGTTTTCGCTATTTACCACGAAGTCAGACTTCGCGGTAAATAGCGGCAAAAAATAGCGAAATCGCAATTTTTTAATGGTTCATGAATAGCATTTAAGGAATCTCAAATTGAGATTCCTTAAATGCGATCGCAATTTGAAAAAGCGCAATTTTTTGCGATTTTTCAAGTTGCAAGTTAATGACCCATTGATGAATTCCAAATGCCATTTTTGCCGGCGCAAACAGCCGAATACAGCGATTCTCACCGTTTGCGCCCGCAAAAATGCTTGATGAATTTAGCTGTTATTCAGGTATTTCTATACATGTATTGGCTCATGTTAAAACAGCCTCAGCCTCATGCTATATACAAAGGGTTAAAAATGCATTGATTCTCCTATTCTATTACTTATATTCAGGAGGCGTAGAGAGAATATCTGGGCACCACGCACCATCCTGCTTTGACTTCGTGGGAGATATTATTTTTCTCTTCCCATCCCCTCGTCCCCTGTACCACCTCACTTAGCTTTGACTTATGTTGGGCAGTCTTGCTGGTGGGTGAAGGTTGAGAAATTGCTGCACACCCTTTTTATCGCTCCTGCGGAAACTCAGGTGAGATTTGACAGCGCAGCTGCAGAGCGAGTCCCTGAAGGGGGCGTGGCTGCATGACACGCTGTTAGGGGCAGATTTGCAAGCCCGTTGCGCCACTTTTGCGTCACATTTAACATGGGAAAAGTGACGCAAAAGTGGCGCAAGGGGCTTGTAAATCCGCCCCTTAGTTCTCCCGACAGTTCTGCTGTGCGGGACGCACCCAGGCAGAGCCAGGGCCAAGGGCAAGCCCATCCACGCCCGTCGGAGCCTGGGCCACCCCTCTAATCTTTTACTCAAAGGTACTGTAAATCAGATGTGTTTACTTTATTGCCCTCTACTTGTTTAATTGACTGTTGAAAGGCCATAGAGAGTTCCTCTTTTGCCCCTTACCTGGATTTTAAGTAGAATCGGAACGTGGCAAAAAAAAATGGGGAAGAGGAATGCGGTAGGTGTGAGAAATGGTCCTCCTAATGCGCAGAAAGGTTCCAAGTCAGTGTGAGGGACCTGTCTAATGGATAGAAGTGATTGCATTCTGGAGGAAGTTGACAAGTTACTAAATGTTCCTGGGGATCCTGTTTCAACTGTCCCGCCTAAGCCCAATCCTTGCCCTGCAAAGAAGAAAAGGGTAAAGAAAGGGGTTCCGGATATGTTTATAAAGAATAAGAACCCGCCAACAACCTCTATTGCAACTATTGTTAGAACACTTCGGATATCAAGCCCTGTTAATGAAAGTGTTGGGGGCAATGTCCTTGCATCGGATAATCCAGATGTATTTGTTAAAAACAGGTTTTGTATCCTTTCTGATATATGCAAAGGCGAGTTAGGTGAGGGAAGAGGGTAATTAAAGAGCAGCCAAGTGACTTATTGAATGCCAACAAACTATTGGAGATGATCCAGGCTCTGAGGGATGAGGTCTGAGATTTGAGGCTAGTGGTGAAGACCCAGGAGGAGAAAATTGACAGGGTTGTGCCATCTATGAGTGGTAATATGAGCTTAAACCAATCTGTCAGGGCCCACAAGGAGAGTAAAATCGCCACTCCTGATACTTTCCCATTAGTTCAGGCTGTCCCTCCTCCAAGTCCCTATGTGCCTTTCCAAGCAAAGTGCTTTGTGGTCTGGCGGTTCTCTCCTCCTCTATTACCAGAGGATGCGGTAAGCCACCATACACACAGTTGGTTCAGTTGGGAGGGAGGAGTTCATTGTAGGATGGCTAGTGGTGGTCCTGGACGAGGGACTTTAAAGGAGACAGATGCCCATAGCAGGGTACCAAAGGGCGATTGTTTTGTTCAAGGTAAACCTCTCCATTTCCACCATCATTTGTGGGGAGGGTCAGTGTCAAATGGGCCCCTGTTATACCGACCACACCAGGTGGACCACTACCATTTATTTTGTCACAAGTCCCTAAAGTCACAGAGGGCGTATGGAGGATTAGGACTCTTTAACCAACAAAGTCATTTATTGGCTTTGGGAAGTAGAGAAATGCTACTCAATTATAAGGAATGACATTTTGAGAGCTATGAGGGTTGAGACTCCTGGTAGTCCCTACGATACTGTGAAAGTGGTCCTGAAGGATAAAGTCCTCGTTGACGGTCTTTTGTCAATGGATGCCTGCAGAATATGCAGTGCTGATACCCAAATCCAGATTAAATATATGGACAGCAATATAGATCATGATCAGCTGCCCAGGGATTGTACTAGCATAGCAGGCTGTGCGACATTGATTGACTGAACAAAAATGTTTATGGGGAAGATTCTATAACTATGGGACTTGGAGGTGTCTTGGGTAAACCCTTGGAAAGAGCAATATTATTGAAGGCTGGAGATGGGTATTATGATTTGGGATTGAGTGTACTCAGCTCTGTCGTGGATGGTCGGGGTGTCTCTCCTGTACCATCCTATGCTAGGTCAGACATACCACATTTATTGAAGAGGGCAGTTATTCCTTTTATCCAGTCTGAATTTCCAGATTGTAACAATAAATCATTTAAAACCCAGTCCTGGAATGTCGTGTGTATAGGGCCCAAGCTGGGGGAAGCGGATAAGGGGCAGTTCATTGATGAGTATATCTGCCTCTTACAGGAGACCTGGAGCACTTTCCCAGGTACTAGAAATTGTTGTACCTCTTTTTGCAATCATGCAATGCAGTCACATTGGGAGATTTGGCAATATAGGGTAGGACCAACCAGCAATGTATGGTAAGAGTCTAAGCTACCTCCCTGGTCATATTGGCAGTCAGGATAGATTTCCATAGTAGAACTTCCCTGTTGCTGTTTAATGTATATAATCGGGTAGGGGTCGAAATGAGGAAACTAAGGTCAAATGCATTATAGAGGACTTCCTCGCGAATCATAGGGGGAAAGAGAAGGTTATAGTCGCTGGCGACTTGAACTCCCCTTTTGAACTACTTGTCTCCTCTGATATACTTCTTTTCGAGGATCTGGATGTGTCTTGGGAATTCCTTCTTTAGATTTTTCCACAGTGAAATGGACACAGAGGGCAGCTCAGCTGCTTGCATCAACTTTAAAATTTGATCTTCGAGTTGTAAATGGGAGAACCAGGTCAGATTGTGAAGGTAGACTCACATTTAATAGAACAGATTGTACTAGTTGAGTCAAATATTTTCTAATTAGCTGAAAGGGCTGGTCATTCATACGAATATGACTCGTTACAACGCGAGTCATTACTTTGCGTACCATTACAACGCAGTCATTGTAACGACCGCGTTATCATGCTATGCCATTACTATGCAATTCATTACATCCGCTTACAGAAGATGGCGTGCTGACATTAGAAATGTATAATTTACTATTCCAACTCCACCCTACGTAACAGTAGGGAAGGTGTTGGAATAGTAAACTATACTATTTCTAATGTTAGCATGCCATCTACTGTAAGTCGATGTAATGACTTGCGCAGTAATGGCATTGGTGGTAACAACACAGTCATTGTAACAACTGCGTTGTAATGGCATCACCATGTGATGCACGCGTTGTTAAGGTTGTTTTCCCATTCGTACAGGATATGGTGGTCATCGACAGGGTATAATGCCCATAGCTTGTCATTGTCAGGCACCCTAGCAAATGCCCCTCATAGCTTGGGTCATGCTTTCCAATAAAGCCATTAAGCGCGGCTGGGTGGAAATGCATCCATAGGTCCTGGGATCAGTGGTCAATCAGGTCAAAGCTCAAGTAGAGTTACCAGATAAACGGTCTCCGGGCAAGAGAGTCCTGACACTGAGGAAGACACATGAATAGCTCTTTAATAGTATAAGAGACCTGTTGTTGCAGGACAACAAGTGTGCCCACAAGAGCCAGAAGGAAACTTCTTGGCACACTGAGGCCTGTAGGGTGGCCAAAACGGGGCTTCTTCTGGCAGCCAAAGATAAAAACAGGCCTCAGCTTGTTTTGTGCAGGGCAAATTGTAAAAGAGAGCTGGCAAATGCTAAGAGGGCCGGGGGAAATGCTGTCTGGGCTGAGCTGTCCACAGCCTTGAGCTCTATGGATAATGCAAGGTTTTGGGCTACTCTGGTAAGGAGGGAAAGTGTGGTAGGAAGGCGAAAGACTACTTTGTACAACCCCCGGACTGGGTAGCCCATTTTCCAACTTCTACTCTTGTAGTGCAGGGACAGCAGGGGCAAGTTTTGATCCTTTGTTGGTAGCAAAGCTAAAGACTTAAACTCCTCTGACACTTGAGTAGAGGGAAATGACAGGGGCAATTCAGTCTAGTCCCTCAGCAAAAGGACCAGGCCTGACCGGATCCCAAATAAGCTTTTTAAATCGTATTTGGAAGTTTGGGCCCCCTACATGAATCATCATTCAGATTACATCTTAAAATGAATGAAGATTCCAGCTACTTGGCTTTCTGCCGAGATTATTCCAATCTATGAGAAGGGCTTGTACATTGATCCAAGTAACTATCAGTCATTTAACTTAATTGATGCTTCACCTAAGATCTTCTGTAAGTAAGTTCTGGTACACCTTCTGAACTGGACTGAGGCAGATAATGTAATTTCTGATTTCTAGGCGGGGTTCAGAAGTGGTACTGATCGCGCAATTATTCAGGTTCAACTGTATCTGCTGAAAGGTTGTAGCAGTCAACAGAAGTTGGATTTTTGTAGCCTTTGTTGACTTGCATGCTGCCTTCCATCTAGTCCCTAGTGCAATGCTCTGGCCAACTTTAGACAAGATGGGATTCTGCAAAATTTACTTTCAATTCTTCTTCGGCTACATGAGGCAAAGTAAGCTAGGGTCAGGTGGGGGAATTATAGGCAACTCACCGATCCAATGAAAAGTTTGAGTGGGGTCAGACTGGAATGTGTCTTGGCCCCCAAATTGCTCTCAAATTATATAAACAATGTAGTGGATTGGTTGGTCCGAGATGGCTGTGACTATCCTAAAGTGGCAGGCAGGAGAGTGCCTGCACTCCTTTTTGTGGCTGACACTCTGCTGATTTCCAACTCACTCAAATGCCTTCAGCAGCTCCTGAAGGATTTTAATGGTTTTTGCAAAGCACGAGGGTTAGAGCTTAACAGCTACAAACTGAAATTCATGATATTTAATGCTGTAAAAAGTAAAAACTATAAATGTAAGCTGTATTCCAATAATTACACCAAAGAACAAGCTTTAAATGCTGATTACTTAGGGATAAGACTTACTCGAAACTTAGATTGATCTATGCAGGTCGAAAATCCCACATCTCCTTGCTATATTATACTTCAAGTCTATTGAAGAAAACACAATCTAAGAGAGCTGCTCCAAAAATGTAGATTCACGTTATGAAGGCTTTTGGAGCCGTTTTGCATGGCTCCCAAATTTGGGGTCATGTTAAGTGCAATATTCTTTCAGTTGCAGAAAAAGACACATTAGGTCCCTTTTTGCTCTCCCTATGAGTTTGCCTTTGACTCCATTGCACATTGATTTGGCTCTTAGGATAATCTCCAGGGACATTGAGCTTAGGCCAGTGTGATACTGCCTTAGACTTTGGACTTCTCTTGCTCTAGGAGTATATAGGGGACATTTAAGAGATTTTCTGTCCCTTCCTGAGACCCAAAAAACACAATGGCTACTGTATGTTAGGACCACCCTTACGAAGCTGGGTCTGGGAGAGGGTGTGGTTGAGGCCAGAGGAATCCAATCACTAACACTGAAATCAAAGCGGCGTACTGGGAGCATGTATCTGCAGAAGCCATATGCAAGAGTAGAGGTACCCTACGTATTGAATGTATTAACTTTAACTTGCTCTCTGTATATGAAAGGTCGATTGATGAGATCACGTCTCCCTCATGGTTCATAAACAGTTTTTACATTTCAGGTACAAGTCCCTCCTTACCAGAACTTTTTGTGCTAAGTGGGCCACGGGTATTGCGTGGGTGTAGTGTGCCCAGCATGCAGCAGATAGCCCTCAGTGAGTATACCTCATATTTTATTTTTTTGTCATGCTTATGGTCTTATTCCCTATCTTCCCGAAAGTGCAGGAAAAACCTTGGTCAGCACGTTAAGTGATGTCATCATTAGACCACTGCAATGGGCTGTTTGATAATGCACAAAGCAGGGTAATCAACAAACTGCAAACTGTTCAAAATGCTGTCAGGGACCCCCAAATTTAAACCTATATCTCACGTGATTAAAAATTACCACTGGTTGGCAGTCAGGAATCGCATAAAATTTAAAGCTTTATGCATTGCCTTCAAAGCCTCACGTAAACTAGGCCCTCAGTTTCTGATAAATCAGCTATCCACATACTGTCCCAACAGACAACTCCGTTCTTCCACTGCACACCAGCTACAGGTACCACGAACAAAGACAGTGTCTTGGGGAGTCAGGCGTTTCGTGGTGACAGCGGCAAGATTGTGGAATGCTCTGCCGTTGCAGATTCGTTCATGCCAGTCACTGTTGCACTTTCGCAAGATGATAAAAACATGGTTGTTTAACCAATAAGCTAGCCTCTGACTCTGCCTAGTCCACAGCGCCGAGACGCCCAAGGGCATTTGTTGCGCTTTATAAGTTTAAAAAATAAATAAATGTTGCGCTTTATAAGTTTAAAAAATAAATAAATGGATTCCTGTGCAGGAATCTGGGCACCAGGAGCCAGCTGGAGGCATTTAGGATTTTAAGGACCGATAGCTTTAAGTTAGTGGTAGTCACTGTTGTGAGATACCTTATGGCTTCCTGGATCTGGCGTTCAAATTGCATCCAGTAAGTGAAGAGAAATTATCAGGTTAGTTAGGTGGGAGTGAATGAATATGATTCAGTAGTTAGCCAATTATTTTAACTATTAACACTTTCTCATCTTCATGTTAGGTATTTTAACTCTGGATTTTAAATTCTGGGAACATTTTAGCAGTGTTTTTATTCAAATTATTTGGTATTTAAGCATATGCTGGTGGGAGATCCCGAATGATAATTTTTATGACTCATTGTTATTTTGCACAGCCTTTGGGCTTAAAAAGATCTACTGTCCACGGGCATTACGTGGGCTTCCAAAGTTTCAGAAGATCATGCACTTTAACATAATATTTGTACTGATTAAATGGAAATTCTTATTTGTGACCTTGTTTTTTAATAACATATTTTATTGGCATCTTGATATTCAACAAGTACGCAAAACGTTTACAATTAGTCATTCCATTTTTCAGCATTCCTCCAAGCTAGTTAGTACAATCGGTTGATACTCGGGTCGTATATCTATGTATTACTTTCCACTACATACAGATTGCTAGGTTATTTCACTAAGTTATAGTCTAGTGTTCTATTATAATCGAGGAGGGTCTAAGTTCTGTTGTATAATATGTAACATGTATGGGACCAGTCTATCAGGGGAAGGAATGTCCCAGAGCTTATTACTAGATGTTTCGTGGCGTGGTGTAATTAGAGAATACCGCAAAGGAAGGATAAAGCTATCCTGGTATTAGAGAGGTAAATGAAGGAACAATAAACCAAGTGAGTATAACTGTGTGGATTGGAGAGTATGTGGAGAGTGGATGCGTGCCACTCACAGTGGCGGTTCAGGAGAGAGGGGAGGACCACCTCAGCAGCAAGTCAGCTATCTCGGACCTATACTTCCGTCTTGTCGCGTAAAGGCGTGCTGGGTGGGAAAGAGGGGCCCATCAACTCAAGGGGCCAGTGTCCATATTACTTCTATTTTCAATCTAAGGGGGGTGCGCAACTCGTGGACTAGTGTCGGCATCTGACTCCGTATGGTGGCATCCATCAATTTCCTAGGACCTCTCTCCAGGGGCCGCCATGAGATGTCCTCTCAGTCCCCGAGCATCCTCCCTGGCCAAGGCCCATTCCTCTGCCCCAGCCCAATGTGTCACATTTCTTTTCCAGTCTGTTATAGCTGGTCCTATTGTTGATTTCCATGCCAATGCTATTCTCCTTTTAGCTAAAATTAAAGCCAAATCTATAAATTGGGAGCCAACCTTCCGTTTGGGTGGTCTAGGGAATAATCCCAATATGCAGATCTCCATTGTGAGTTTGAGCGTAAACCCCACTGTTGCCCCTGTTCGTTCCAACACTTCACTCCAGAATCTATTTACTATCATACAGCTCCGTACCATGCGACTGAAATCAGCATCATTGTAATTGCATCTTTGATAGTTACATATCCCCCCCCCCAAACGTAACCCAGATCCTTTGTGGCGTCATGTATGTCCTTTGTGTGTAATTAAACTGTATGCGTTTGAATGTAGTGTTTCGGGAGACCTTTTTATGACACACCAGTATCTTTTTACATTCTCCATCTGTCAATTCCCTGTTCAGGGCATCCGCCCATTTGTCTCGTAGCTTTTGAAGTGGGGGGTGTGACAGCTGTTGCAATGTAATACATAATCATTTCACTTGGTGACGTGCCCCGCCCACCGTATGTATGGATTGTAACAATCCAAGTGTCTCGAGCTCCTCCCCACCACATTTCCACAGTTCACGGTATGTGCATACCAGGGCTTCATATAGAAGGAATTGACCCAGTTGTAGTCCAGTGCTGTCCACCAAGTTCCCCAATGGGATCAGCATTGATTGGTGGTAGCAGTCCCATACAGTCTATAAACCCACCGTAGTCCAGTGGGACAGTTGTTCAGGGGTAAATATCGTCCTAGGGATGCTGTATGGTAGGCCTATCAGGGGCAGGGCAGTTGCATATAGGGGGGTCTTCTTCCCTGTAGCAACACTGTGTTTCCAGCATTGTAATGCTGTGGTTTGCAAAAGGGACTGATATGGGATCGTCACAGCTGTATCAGTTAAATCAGTACCCTTGGGGCCCACGCCCTCTATACATTGTGCTAACCACTGTAGTTGAGAGGCCAGATAGCAGTGCTCGAAATTCTGCGCTCCTAGTCCTCCTTCCTCAACTGGGCGCTGGAGCGTTAGCAAGGACATGCTCTGGTGGTTCCTTTCCCAAATGAGATCTCTAAGTAGGGAATCCAGTTGTCTGGACCAGCCCGGGGGTACTGCTAATGGTAGGTTAGCGAAGAAGTACAGTCAGCGCAGTAATATGACCATTTTTGATGGCGAGATTCTCGCCATGATCGGGAGACGCAAGGAGCACCAAACAGGTACACAAGCATTAAGGGATCACAGTGAGTGACCGAGGTTTCCTTCCCTCATATCGTTCAGGGAGTGAACTATCTGGATCCCCAGAAAATTAAAGGTGCGGACGCCCAGTTAAGATTTTTAGGCAAGTCCACTGGGCGGGAAGCATCCGGCAGCAGCGGAAACAGGTAAGTCTTAATTTTATTGACTCGTAGTCTGGAAACCCGCTCATACCTATCCAAAATATTGAGTGCCTACGTGGTACTGCGTCCGGCATCCTCCAAATACATCAGGAGGTCATCCGCAGATAGTGAGATAATATGCGTGTGTCCGTTTACTGTTATCCCCAACCCAGCACCTCCTTGGTGAAACAATGCCGCTAGTGGTTCTATCACTAAAGCGAACAGGAGTGGTGACAGGGGGCATTCCTGTCAGGTACCTCAGAAAATATGGTATTGCGGGGAGACTACTCTTCCCGTAATAACCCTGGCGGTAGGTCGCTCATAGAGCAACTGGACCCATTTTACCCCGTCCTCCCCGAGACCCATGTGTCGCATAGTATCAAATAAAAAGTCCCATCTAATTGTATCTAACGCTTTTTCTAGGTCTATTGCCAGGAGTGCAGAGTTGAGCAAAAGCCGCATGGTAGGGTGGTATTGTATATGATATAGACGACGTAAATTATAAGAAATGTGTCTTGCCGGAATAAAGCCTTTCTCGTCTGAGTGGATATGTGTGAGAGCAGATTTTAACAGGAGGGGGGAGAGAGAGAGTCAGTGGATTCAGTCTCCCTAATAGTATGAATAAACAAAGTGGAATCCACTCAAAGTGATAGTGATCCCTAGAGTGATGGGGAACACACAGTGTTGTTTAAATGCCCCTCACACACCAACAGGCCCCTTGGTGTCATGCTTCATCATCGGGGCCTTCGCAACCCTCTACGGGATGCGGCGTGCTGCGACTTGCGGATACGCAGGAGCACTTGGAAGTGAACTATGTGTGGGGGTGTGTGTATAACCAAGGTGTGAGTGAGGTGAGGTGAAAAAAAAAGTGAATAATTAAAAAATACCTGGCACGTGGGAGGAAAAATAATTTTAATTTAATCCCCGGCTGGTATTGTTAAAATAAGTGCAGGGCGTGGTTTGATAGATATGAGTTAGGGTATCAAAAACCACTGTTTTTAAGTGTCAACATGTTTCGGAGGTCACAGCCCCCTTCTTCAGGACAAGGGTTATGCACTTACCCTCCCCTTACTCACATGCAAAATGTAAAAGTGTTTAAAAATTAATTACCACAATGTGTAATTTTCCTAACAATGTTTCTATGATAGTGAATGCAGTTGCGCCCAATTGGCGATAGAACTTAGAGTTCTCAACTACTAGACCTCATGAGCCTAAGCGTATTTTGGGGATCCTTCCTTTCTGCTCAGAAATGACGGTTACTGCATTGGCTAATCGCCTGCCTTCCCTCAACGCGGCTCCGATGAAGTGAGGCCTGTTGGTGTGTGAGGGGCATTTAAACAACACTGTGTGTTCCCCATCACTCTAGGGATCACTATCACTTTGAGTGGATTCCACTTTGTTTATTCATACTATGTGTGAGAGCAGTCGTTGGGCCAGCAGCTTACTGAGGATTTTAAAATCCATATTGAGCATGGAGAGAGGGCGATAGTTCCGGACCCGTGGGCCTTCCAATTGGGTTTTAGGAGGGGGAATAACCAATGGGTCCCTGACAGAGTACGGTAGACGCCCCAGTCGCAGTGATTCTGCATAAATCGATGCCAGGCGTGGGCCCGATTTCAGGGCATATGTGTAATAAGATTTTGCTGGTAGACAATCTGGGCCCTGAGTGTTCCCCGTGGCCATGCTTTTAATAGCCACTTGTATTCCGTGAGGGTCAATGGGACTCCCCAGGCCTGCCATGTACTGGTGATCCAGTCGCTTAAGCGGGGCCAGAGATAGAAATCCTTCCCATTCATCGTGCCGCACATCGGGGGTGCGTCATCTAGAGTTGCATAGTACTTGCAGAAGAGGACATTGATGGCCTCTGGATCATAGACAGAGTGACCTGTTTCAGTTTGAATGTGAGTGATCTGTGAGTCTCTGAATTCTGCTTTGATCAGCCAAGCTAAGACCCCCCCCCCCCCCGGTTTACCCTCTCCAGTGCCTGTGCAATTTTTCAACCTCACCACCATTGAGGTGTGTCTTCTGTAGTAGAGCAATCTGCACCCGTCTTCTTCAATATCAGTGTATGTTATGCCACTTGGTTTCAGTGCCCATCCCTCTAACATTCCAAGATATGAATTTTAACGTATGGGATGTATGTGCCATTGGTAAGCATTGAGAAAAAACGCGTTGGCTCCTGTGGGAGTAACGTCGCTAAATCGGCACACCGTGTCTGATTTTCAATAGTGTTTATATATGGCCGGGATGCCCGTCACCCCCTCCCAACACAATCCCCAAGGATGGGAAGTCGGACGCAGTTCTGAACTTTTGGAAGGCGGGAGGGAGTCACCCTCCCGGCCGTATTTATTAAAATATGAAACAAAATTTAAAACATGAAATAAAAAGTTTCATAATCATGTACAATTTTACATTTATTACATTTCGATGAATACATGTTCTTTGGCTAACCTTAACAAATCTCTAATACAAAGGTTTCCTAGCCGAGTCTAACATCCTGCAAATGCATACATTCTAAATAAAAATTGCACATCCTAGCATTAAGGGCCAACGGCAAGGTCTTAACCGGTGTCAGATCCCTACTACCAAAACTGTCGCCCTCACGATGTGAATGACGCATGCGCAGAGGACTGTACCCTCATTGCCAACTGCAATTTCCCTTGTCTTGTTGGGGGCCCCCCTTTCCGCTCGACGCCATCTTAAAGGTCGTCCGAGCTCCCGTGTGAGGTATCTGTAGGAAGGACAGCGTGGACTACCCCCCCATCCCCACACTCTCTATCCGCCGTCGCGGATATCCGGGCCCCGGGAAATTCATAGGAGGGGCATATAGCCGCCTCCTCCCCTGGAAGGGGCCTATGGCCGTCTCCCCTTAGGCGACCCATCCTTAGTGGGTTCCGCCTCTCAGTGGGAGGGGCCAATGGCCGCCTCCCCCCCGGGCGCTCCCATCCATAGTGGGTGGCGCCCCCCTCTAGGGACCTTGAAATTACTGCTCACCGATCATGACCTTACCGCCACAGGCCGGATAGTTGACCGGCTATCCGGCCCCCCACAGACTCCTCCTAAAGGTCATGCTTCCTCAAACCCCTTAGCCATGCTATGAAGTCTCCTATGAGTAAAACATTCCCCTCCCGGGACAGGTGAACCCCATCATTCAGATACATGTGATCACCCCGAATACACCCATGAGGAATACTATGCAACTGCGCAGAGCGAAACAGTCTACCAATTTTATTGTTGACCTTCTTCACCGAATGGTTCAGTGCTGACACCGAAAGGCCCCCCCGCCATACTTTCCTGGGAATCATGTGGGACCAGGCAATTGTGCACCCCGGGATTCTTTTTGCCAACCAGCTAACGGCAGATAAAACTTGCTCGAGCAATACTCGTCTACCCAGAGTCACCAAGTCATTACCCCCCAGGTGTACTATGACTACAGATGGCGGTGACCTCTGCCGCCCTAAGAGACCCTCGACAAAAGATTCGAACTGGTCAATACAGAGCCCGCCCCTTCCGTGGAAGGCCACTCTGTACCCGTATTCCCCAGCTGCGCGAGTCGCGTCACCTGCTTTGAATACGTCCCCGGCCCGCCTCACGTATGAGTGGCCCACGACCCACACCACTCTCTCCTCAGACGGTGATCCATGACCGCTGGTCTCCTGGTACTGGGTCGACTGCAAATTCCGCCCCGCATGATATGCTCGCGAAACTGTAATTCAAACAAAAGACAAGAAGCGTGAGTGCATGTCAATTGACTTACAACATGTGCAATCGCACATACCTTTTGAAGCAATTCGAGGACCATCGTCCCATCTGTTTTACTTCCTCCGCACTCTGACCCCTGGCTGTAGCCTCAGTAGCAGCCCCTATCCTAAAGGAGAGGGTCCCAAAATCGCTCGGGTCCATGCCTGCGGCAGCGATTGTCAGCGCCAGCACCCTCTGAAACTGAAACCTCGTCAGTGGGGTGCCATTCCTGTGCCTCAGCAAACATCCCCCCACGTAGCAGTCCTCAGTGCCAAGTATTCCTCTATACACAGTATCGGGCAGGTGGGGGACCCTCGCATGCGCTGCACAATAACACTGTTTCCCGTAGCCCCCTGGTCGGTTTTGGACCTGGCTATCGTCACTACCATCGAATCACCCCTAATTAGGATGTGATTCCGGCACAGGCCTCCCTCAACGTCTTTTTATTCCTAGCGACCAGTTCGCTCACTCGCATCGCCCCATGGAACGCTAATGCGAAAGCTGCCCGGAACAATACCGCCTCGAATTGGGAGGAGCATGTCTCGACTAGTTTCGCCATAAGTAAGGACAACCTTTCTAAGCCAATCGGGCGCCTCTCATCCTGCTTGCGACCTTCAAGGCGCTGCCAGCCGCGAAGGGCTTTTCTCGCCAAGAAGGAACTTGTTGGGTCCGTTATGCCATGCACCTGCGCCATAAATGAAATGGCCGCCCTGTGCCTACTGGCCGTTGCCGCTGATCGACCTTCTCTGTGTAGAGCTACCAAGAACCCCAGGAAGGACTCCTCCTGACCCCAGTTCTGACTCCCTGTCGGACCCAAAAATGCGCAATAGGAACGAAACGCTCCTTCGTATGCTTTCCTTGTTCTGGGGGCTAAACTTGCTGCCACAAGGTCTTGTAATCCGGGGCACCGATTAGCCAAAGCGCCTCGGGGAATGGAGCCGCCACTAGGTCCGCTGTAGGTAGATAACCCCTGAACGCCTGCATATGTGAACGAGAGAGTGCATCAGCTGCATGATTCAGTACGCCCGGCACATGTTTCGCCCTGAACTGTACATTCAGTCTCATGCAAAGCAGCACAACTTCCTTCAACAATCTCAAGATCCATTTGCAGCGTGCAGCCTGATTGTTAATGCATTCGACCACAGTCATATTATCAGACCAAAATACCAAAGAGCGGTCTCTGAACTCGTCCGGCCATGCCATCAGAGCAACAAAAATAGGGAATAGCTCCAGGAACCCAATGTTACTTGGGAGACCGCAGGAGTGCCACCACGCCGGCCATGTTTGCGCCGACCATCGGTTACCAAAGATGGTGCCAAATCCCACGCTCCCCGCCGAGTCAGTCCACAAACCCAGCTCGTCCGAAGACGCTGGCGGCTTGTTCCACACTACTCGACCATTGAAGTCCGCCAGAAATGCCAACCAAATGCGCATATCCTGGCGAACCTCTGCAGACAGTCTCGTGAGGTGGTGTCCTTCTTTGAGACCAACCATAGCTTGTGCAATAGAACGTGAAAAGGGGTGGGCCATTGGTATAACTCTCAAGGCAAAGTTAAGCTGACCCACTGTTTGCTGCAACTGGTGCAGGGTCACTTTCTCCTTACTAAGGCAAAGTTCCAGGGAAGCCCTAAATTTAGCTACCGTTCCCACTGGCAAACGGAAACATCCCTCCACAGAATCGAGCTCAATTCCCAGAAACTCCAGTGAAGTAGATGGTCCAACCGTCTTACCTGGCGCCAATGGCACTCCAAACTCCCTCATGAGGATGCAAAAGTCCTGTAGCGCCTGCGCACATTTCGTGTCGCTGGCTGCTCCCAAGAACAGAAAACAGAACAGGATGGCTGGACAGGAAAAATTCCTACACAATTTACAGACACGCAGTCAAAATGTACCACGTGGCCACAGGGTTTAAATCCCAAAATGAATTTATTTTCTTTACCTGAAATTATCAAAGTTTCAAAACACACAGGCTTGAACAAAAAACTGTTACGACAGTGGATTCATGTGTACAATATCTACAAATATACAAGTTTACAAATGTACACTACTTACAACAATAAATCGAGCAAAACAAATAAGCATGACACGCCAAAAAACAATGAAAAGAATTCAGTGAACACAATAAGTTGCAATTATCTACAGTGCAAAATTAGTGCATGAAGCAAATGTGCGACCAGTCCATAGGACTATGAACCCAAGGGACAGGCGGAGTAGATGGAATAAGATGCCTGCCTGTCTACCAAAGCCTGTGGTTGAATGTTTTTTTGGGTTGCACAGCTAGGATCCAAAATAATGAGTTGAGTTCTATCCTAGAGGCACCCTTTGCGATTGCCACAGGGTGGGAGTGTTGACGCGTTTCGAACCTGGATGTTATAGGTTCTCTTCAGGACAGGGACTGGGAACAGTGAGTCTGTAAAGATATACAGAGTGGGTGTCAGGGTAGTATATCATAGTACTGTAACAATTAATTCTGACTCCACAAGGGGAAAAAACAAATACCTGCACGGGGGCATTGGAATTGCCGTGGTGTCGGTAAATCTCAATGGACAGTAGATTCTGAAACAACACATACAAAGATCGAGCTTAGCGCAATGGCAAAACCGGGAGTTTTGGGATAATCAAAGTGGTGGTGCACATCCATAGAACATTTGTGAATCATACCTGGAGTTCACACTGTGGTAAACCGAAGATGTAATGCCCGCCAAGCGGTGCACAATCAGGAATGAGGGGGGCTCACATTTTGCAGCACGTGGGTTACAAGCTGGGAAAAACCACAAGAGAAGAGTTCCCAAAGTTAGCGATACGTTGCCAAGTGTAAGGGCTCACCAATCACAAACATGCACCCAGGGGGGGGGAAATCCTACCTGTATTCACAGCTGGCTGGTAGAGAAATTTATTTAATCACAAAGACGAATTCGAGCCGGCAGGCGGTTATTTAATTAATTAAACCGGGACCTGTGGCAGAGAAAATAAGTATTTGTTTAGTCACGGACTCGTGAGTAAATGCCGAATGCTAAATCACAGGGGCGCACGCATCATGTGCGCGAAACACTTACTCGTTTGTAAAGATACGCTCCGTCAGTCAGTTCGGCAAAACGCTCATTCTGTTAGTAACGCGCGGCACTCTGCGAGGGTGTTTAAAGAGAATGCCGGGTCAGAAGACATGTGGGCGTCTCTAGAGGCGGGCTCACCGGGGATGCTGGTAGATGTAGTTGGAGTGTACCAGACTGGAAGTTTGTACACGCTAAGGGATTACAGGTGTTGGCAACGGGTGGCATTTGCCATGGAAGACAGAAAATGTCCGAGTTTCAACAATATCGGTCTCATAATTCAATAGTCGATCCACATAGAGGCATTACTATAATACTTATTACTTCGTCTTGGAAATTACTAGAAACACACAGTGTGTGTCTGGTGGAAGGCTCCTAAAGAGTGCTGCAGAGTATAATTTGACGGCTCATAGTGATACAACCACAGGGGGATTGTGATAGTTGGAAAACATGTGGCATTCAAAATACTGAACCATTTACATCAGGATCAATACACCAAAACTGGATACAATGCAATTCACACGGTCTACACCAAGACATTGTTGTTATCACAAACCGGTTTCAGAAACATTTAGTGAGCAGATTTACACCATCCTGACTAGCATTGTATAGGAGCATGTTCACAAATCGGGTAAGCAAGAAACTCTTTAGTCCCAACCCCGGGTGGATCATTGCGCCAAGTAAGGAAAGAATTGCAATGGGGGAGAATGTAAAAGTGAAGTAAAGAAAATTGTGAAAAGCAGTTCAGAATTGCAACACAGCCAAGCTCAGCGGGACTCAGTTCATAAGCTGGTGATTTCAGACATTTCATTCAACCCGGAGTTGGATGTGTCAAACTTCAATATGAGGTACGCCTCTTTTTGAGACAGGCGGACATCGGGGTCACCATTGCCACCTCTGATGACCGCTAGCACCGTCCATCTTATGTCATGACTGGAATGTTTTTGTTGTAAGAAATGAGCGACCAGGGGGGCTGTCATGTTTTTGTTATTGATTCTTGAACGGTGTTGAATAATTTTCTGACGGACCTCCTGTGTGGTTTTGCCGATGTACAGCAGGTTGCACGGACATTGTATGGCATACACTGTGTATTTGGTTTTGCAGTTTGTATGTTCATTGTGCCGGCTCGAATTCGTCTTTGTGATTAAATAAATTTCTCTACCGGCCAGCTGTGAATACAGGTAGGATTTTCCCCCCCCTGGGTCCATGTTTGTGATTGGTGAGCCCTTACACTTGGCAACGTATCGCTAACTTTGGGAACTCTTCTCTTGTGGTTTTTCCCAGCTTGTAACCCACGTGCTGCAAAATGTGAGCCCCCCTCATTCCTGATTGTGCACCGCTTGGCGGGCATTACATCTTCGGTTTACCACAGTGTGAACTCCAGGTATGATTCACAAATGTTCTATGGATGTGCACCACCACTTTGATTATCCCAAAACTCCCGGTTTTGCCATTGCGCTAAGCTCGATCTTTGTATGTGTTGTTTCAGAATCTACTGTCCATTGAGATTTACCGACACCACGGCAATTCCAATGCCCCCGTGCAGGTATTTGTTTTTTCCCCTTGTGGAGTCAGAATTAATTGTTACAGTACTATGATATACTACCCTGACACCCACTCTGTATATCTTTACAGACTCACTGTTCCCAGTCCCTGTCCTGAAGAGAACCTATAACATCCAGGTTCGAAACGCGTCGACACTCCCACCCTGTGGCAATCACAAAGGGTGCCTCTAGGATAGAACTCAACTCATTATTTTGGATCCTAGCTGTGCAACCCAAAAAAACATTCAACCACAGGCTTTGGTAGACAGGCAGGCATCTTATTCCATCTACTCCGCCTGTCCCTTGGGTTCATAGTCCTATGGACTGGTCGCACATTTGCTTCATGCACTAATTTTGCACTGTAGATAATTGCAACTTATTGTGTTCACTGAATTCTTTTCATTGTTTTTTGGCGTGTCATGCTTATTTGTTTTGCTCGATTTATTGTTGTAAGTAGTGTACATTTGTAAACTTGTATATTTGTAAATATTGTACACATGAATCCACTGTCGTAACAGTTTTTTGTTCAAGCCTGTGTGTTTTGAAACTTTGATAATTTCAGGTAAAGAAAATAAATTCATTTTGGGATTTAAACCCTGTGGCCACGTGGTACATTTTGACTGCATGTCTGTAAATTGTGTAGGAATTTTTCCTGTCCAGCCATCCTGTTCTGTTTTCTCTGTTGCTGAGATCCGGGCTGGGCAGACGTAGGATCCAAAACCTTTACTGTTCCACACCCAAGAACAGAAAGTCATCTAGATAATGCATAACATGCCTATGCCCTGTGGCCTCGGTGAATGCCCACTCTAAAAACAGCTGAATTTTTCAAAATAGGCACAAGAAATGGAGCAACCCATCGGCATGCATTTATCCATGTAATAACTCCCTTGGAATGCAAAACCTAGCAAACGCTGATCCTGTGGGTGTACCGGGAGCAGCCGGAACGCTGATTCGATATCTGATTTCGCCATCAGCGCCCCGGGGCCCAGGCGATTTAACATGGTGACGGCATAATCGAATGATGCGTACCGCACCGAACAAACTTCTGGGTCAATAGCATCGTTTACCGAGAAACCCCTTGGGGCAGACAGATTATGGATCAGCCTAAACTCCCCCGGGTCCTTCTTCGGGACCACCCCTAATGGGGAACAGATGAAATCTGCCACTGGCGGGCGCTGGAAAGGCCCTGCCACTCGCCCTAGACTCACTTCTTTTGCAATTTTCCTCTCTACCATACTTGGATTATGCTGTGCTGATAGCTGGTTTTTACAAAAAGGTTCCCCACGAAAATCCCCTGCCGGGATGTGGAAGCCGTATTAGAATCCCTTCCTCAACACCCCAGTGGAGACATGATCAGGGTATTTGTTCAACCAAGGAGTCATAGCCATGAGGTCAACGGGAGTAGGCAATTGTTCACAATGATCCACCTCAGTCCTGCTTGGACCCTCCTTTACCTCCCGCCCCGTTATTTTTTGATCTACAGGAACTCTCCGGGTGTGAGGAATTCCCACAGCCCGCACACACATGCTTGAACCTACATGTTCCCTGCGGTCTGTTACAGTTGCCTCGATTGAAGCCCCAACAGACCCCCCGCTTTCCCCCATTCCCGCCAGCTTTCGGCTGGTGATCACCACCGGCGCCTGCTCGAAAGGGCACTGCGGGCTTTTGGTGGGAAACCCCCGACCCACTCCCGTCCAGCGAGGATGTCCCTGCCGTCCCAGGCAGGAGCTGCTTATGCCAAGAAATTGAGTCGAGGCAGTCTCATGTCAGAGAGGAATCATACTCTTTCGCTTTACGGAATTTCATGTCGTAACTTTTCCATTCGTCCCCCTCATACATTTCATAAAAATCCATTATACGAGTTTGATAACAAGACAGTTCAGTCAATACCTCGGGCTTACGTTCACCAATAATCGCAGTAAACATTGCAAAGGCCTTCGCCCAATTCGTTATTGTCTCCTCCACCCTGAACTCCGCCATCTTGGCGCGCCAGACGCTCGGGTGCCACAAATCTTTCTGTGTTTTAGCATATTCCATCTTGCGATGGTCAGTTAATAACGAAAACATATTGACATACTTGTCTGCCCATATCAATTCTTTTGTGGCAATCGGGATATGTTGTACCACCCTCTCCCTTCCTGAGGGTAATGAGCCCTCCCCCGCCAGCGGCAAAGCGAGCTTACCCGGTTCGGTCGTTGTTCCCGATGTTTTCTCGCGACCAGCCGCCGGTCCTTCCGGTATCACCTGTGGGGAAACAAGAGGAAGATTCGCCTTCGCGGCATCTCGCGACTGCAGCAACTGCTGGATTAGTAACTTGGCCTCTTCGGCCGTGTCTCCGGGCGCCGTAGCACCCCCTGCCTTCTTATTGAGCCATGCGGCCAACTGGGTGGCCAATTCAGGAGGCATATCCTCATCGTTAGCGGGCGTAATCACAACCGGGATCGGTTGACCCGCGTCTGGGATTGGTACCGGGTCATTAGCTGGTATGACCTGGGTAACCGGGGGCACCTCAGGGACCGGAACCTCCCCAGCAACCGCCCTCCTCTTGACCCGTTTCCCTCTACCCTCGGGGACGATTCCCGGCAAGGCCGGGCCTATTACCTTCTTCGGGTTACCAGGCTTGTTCATTGCGGCCAGTTGCTTCTTGACGACCGCCAAATCTCGATCAAGCGCTGGGACTTGTCCGACTTTCCGTTCCATGCCCGCTATTCTGTTCACCAACATGCGCAGCACCTTGTCTGTCTCGGAACCCTTTCCTGCCTTCTTGCCAGAAATGGTGTCGATTATCCGATCCGAGTCGATCAACACGGTCCTGGATCCTTCGCTTTAAAGTCACTGAAAGAGAAACACAAGAATTACAAGTTCTCAAAATTGCTCCTTGTTCCGTCGAGGGCTCACGAGCAACGAGTGGGTGCAGCCTTCAGAGCACAGGAACAAGAGGACGCTTCTTCGGATTCCCGCTCATTTATTCTTCTTCGGGAGTGCGTGTACCCTCCTCTGGTACGCCTACTGGGCGTGGTCATCGGTGTAGGTGTCTAGGACAACCCCTCTTGGGCGGGAAAAGGCGCGCCCCGGCTACGCCGCTTCGGGCATACCAGCCGAGACACGCCCTCCGCCCAAAATGGTTTCCCGGGAGGATCGGGGCACCCAACCATACGTTCGGGGGACCGAGTGATCGCCCCTTTCCAAGAGTCTTGCAAGAAGATTTGATCAGTCGTTAATTTTATTTTTTCATTCTTTCATACTATTGAGTCGGAGCCGCGATGAGGGGATGGCAGCCTACTAGGTCGTGCAGTAACCGTTGCTATAGTGAGCAGTGCGGAAGGAACCCCCAATACCACGCTAAGGCTCATGAGGTCAGATAACCTTGGTCCATAAGTTCTATATCTTCAACGCCAATTGGGCGCAACAGAGCTTTTTCAGACTTAAAACACTTATAGGTACATTTCACCTAGTGTTTTTTTGTAGAATACACTTTTACATTCAACACCCATGTGAGTAAGGTGAGGATAGTCGTGCATATCCTTGTCCTGAAGAAGGAGTCCCTGTACTCCGAAACATGTCGACGCACTTTTTGAGGTTGATATACCTTAATATGTATAACTGACAACCTCGCCTTGCACCCCCCTTTTAATAATACCAGCCGAGGACATAATAAATATTTTTTCCTACGAGCCAGGTATTTTTTAACCTTCACTTTTTCACCTCACCACTCACTCTCCTTCTCACACACACAAACACATAGTTCACTATCAGTGCTCCTACGTATCCGTGAGTCGTAGCACGCCGCATCCCGTAGAGGGATGCGAAGGCCTCGATGATGAAGCATGACACCAAGGAGCCTGTTGGTGTGTGAGGGGTATTCAAACAACACTGTGTGCTCCCCATCACTTTAGGGATCACGACCACCCTCTGAGTGGATTCCATTTTGTTTAAACGAATTGCCAGGGGAGATTGAATCCACTTCTTCCTCTCCCTCCCTCCTCTTGTTATATTTATGTTTTGAGTGAAATGCATTGAAGGAAATTTAACTTTGGGTATATCTTTACGGTAGCTAAAAATCAACCATCAAGAAGCCCACTATCAAGGGCGGCTTGTAATCTTTTTCATGAAGGGAAAGACATATGTGGTTAGAAACTAATCAAGAGGGTATGTGTGTTGGGTTCAACGTCTACTATAAAGAGGAATATCATAGACTAGCAGCCCATCCCGACCTTGTCCGGGAGCAATCAGGCTTCCCCGACCCCCGCCTGCTCCGACATTGGCCAGCAGCCCGGGCCCCCGTCCGCCCTGTCCCCCGGCTGCCCCGACCCCCGCTTGCCCTGACATTGTCCTCCGGAGGCTTACCTCACACAATTATGCCAGAGGCCCAGTCTTGCAGTAGTGGCCAGCAGCAGCGCCTGAGGCACTGGGGAGCTTTCTGGGTAAGTGGGGCTCTGGCGCTCTGTTTGCAGGGAGGCGAGGATGAGCAGAGGTTGCAGGGATAAGAGTAGGAGTTCACAGAGTATGGAGCGGTCGGCGGGAGTCGGGAGCTTGAGCACAATTATGCCAGAGGGTCCCCCGCCTGTCCCGACCCCCGCCTGCCCCAACATTGTCCCCCGGAGCCTTTTTGTTGTAACTCCCCGTCCCCCGCGTGCCCCGACCCCCGCCTGCCCTGACAATGTCCCCCGGAGCCTTACCTCAGTCGCCGCTAATCAGTTCAGTGCTCCTCGCCGCTCCGCCGGTCCGCTGCTGCTCACCGCCTGTGTGCCGCTCGTCAGTGCTCCTCCCCCGCGCCATGTCCGCCGCTCAGCCGACGCTCCTCAGTTCAGTGCTCCTTGCCGCTCCGCCGGTCTGCTGCTGCTCACCGCCTGTGGGCTGCTCGACAGTGCTCCTCCCCCGCGCCATGTCCGCCGCTCCTCCTCGCGTTCCTGGACGCCGCTCCTCCTCGCGCTCCTGGACGACGTCAGCACACAGGTCGCGGCCAGCGCTACTTTGAGGGGACTACTTTTTTTTAATGTAAATTTTTAAAATATAACGTATTTTTTAAATTTATATAGCCTATGTCCATCTGCACAACCTGAGGATTCCAACGATGTATCGGGTGTGTGGATTGGCGCTGTGGTTCCCGAGTTTACCCGCCTCAAAGCCTCAAGGTTCTTCCTTTATAATAGTAGTATAGCTGTAAACAATAGTTATTTAACATTCAAAATGAAATACAAAAATGAAAACATATCGAAACTTAATAACAGTTCCTTAAAACATCCTTCAAATGCCTCTTCTAACACGTCAACAAAGCACTGCCCCCTACATTGTGTAGGGGGGAGGGTGATGAAAGTTGATATGATCTCTTTCAGTGCATTGCTGCTCTAGCTCACCAGCCTGACCCAACTTTACAAGCCTCTTAGATCGACAGGCATACTGAGATGTCTCTTAATTTTCTTTTTTGGCAGCAAAGTCTCTGACGCTGCCCTTTTAAGTGCAAAGAGATAAATGGAAACACAGGTTTGGATAGGGGTTCTGCTCTGCCATGACATCTTTATAGCTGTTTATAGAACTGATTAAAATATAACATGTGCCTTGACTGCGCTTTCACCAGTGTTGCAGAAGTAAAGTAGAGGAAGTGAGGCATGTGAATATGAAAAGACTCTTACCTAAGCACAAGTCAAGGTTTGTATCTTTGGTGCGCACAATCGGCAATGGCATTAAGGGTGAGAAGGAGGCGGGGTGTTACTGCTTTTAGAAATATATGCTTTTTAAGGGAAGAGGTTGCCACCCTGTAATTTTGGCAGACAATTTTAAAACGAGGAAAACTCGCTGGCCATGGTATTTGCCATCTTCTTTGAAAAGCTCCATGTAGAAACTTGGCAATTGTACACTATATTCTGTCTGACGGGCAGATTGCAACAGTGACAGATAATGTAAGCTTACCTGACTATGAGTGTTCTGACCAGGTGTTGAGTTGGAGGCCATAATAGAATGTTGGAGCTTAACGCCTAAAGCATCAGTGACCTCGCTGAAGAGCAAGGCTCTCAACACCCCTGGACCTGAAGGAGGTATAGCGCTAAGCTCTACTTGCGAGTAAGATACCCAAGTGACTCAGCTCCTTTTATGCACAGCTGACCTGGGATCCATTTCTCTCTGCTCAGGGAGAAGACCCACAGATGCTGTTCCCAAAGCAAAGGTTTTCAGTTTGCCATTTTAAACTATTTTTACATATGTTAAAAATAAAACACAACACATCATGAAGCATGAAGTCCAACTAGTATTAATGCAAAATATCAGGCACCAAAACAAATGATTAAAGACAACTGTTGTTTTGGCTGTCCAAGCCTCTCTCTAGAAAATTATCAATTGGATCTAAGAGCTAACATTCATATAAAATCAACATCGCACATTTTCTCTCAATACAAGTCAATGAAGCATCATCCTGTGACAATACATGTTACTGTCAGTGAAAACTTATCAAATGTGCAGTGGTAAGGTTATTCCCACTCAAAAAATGCAAAATGGCCTTGAGGATTAGATATCATTCATGTACACACCAGTGGCCATATTGTTCTCACAAAATCTTGCTTTCCTTGTCAGGCTTGCAAGGTTAAATGGTAGGAAAATGTGCAGGATACAACACTCAGCTCTAAGATTATACAGTGTCAAAGGAAACTTCAAGCCAATGCAAAATTACATACATATTTGATTACATGATTAGTACATTCAGAATTTCATAAGCAGTTTCTAACATTTCACTTCGTAGGAGAATATGATCGTGCCACATACAGATTGTACGGTTTTTTCCCATTCACTCATTTTTTTACAACAAGAAAAACTTTGTTTTACAACAGTGCAACAGAAATTAGCTTTACCATCTATTTATTAATCTCATTGTTATCACTTCCTTTAAAATCCAGAGAAGTAGCAAGCATAAAAGTATTGGCAGTGCCTTAGTTTTGCAAAAACATTGGCTCGTGCAAGAGATCAATCGAATAGCAGTAAAAACTAAAACCCACGATCATGATAATACCAACAATGAATTCAAATATCTTCATACATACATCAAGGACTGAAAGCCTCCCCCAACGATTCAACCCTGCTTAGATGCCATCAAGACTGCAGGGCCGCTTTGTATCATACATGATTTCTTAATAATTTCTTTAATGTTTTCTATCGGGTTGAGTATGCCAAGGGAAGTGTTGAGAAGGAGAGTGCAACATTCAGTTCCTGCAATGGCACAGACCAATCCTGCTTTGGTCTGCTAAGAGGTAGTCTAAAACTTGTCTATTTTGAACCATCATCTTGGTGGGAGTTCCTGGCTGTTCTGTTACTAATCCCAAAGCTATTGCTGTGGAATTTGATATTTGTTCATAATCTCCCCATTCCTTCTTATTTCATCTAAAGCAACAGTCATTTTGTATATGGGAATAAGAGCAGTGAGAAATTAGGAGGCAGTGCAACCGCCCAACTACCCCTCTTTCATTCTAAGGGATGATAATCAAATTGTCTTATGACTGGACCAAAATACCCTGGACTGCAAGCCCCAGTTCAGTTTAGGGGCAGCCAGAGGTGGGCTTGTGATTCGAAAATTAAATATGCACGAGGTCCCTGAAGGTAACGTTTGAGAAACAATAACCATGTGTAAGGCAGTATTCAAAGGTAGATAACTCAAAAGGAGTGTTTTCTACTCTTAAATAACTATTACTGTGTCACTCGAAGATACTGGATAAATTATCTCTGGTGCTCACAAATGAATCCTTTCTCAGTCCTGGTAACATGAGTCATGTCTGGAATGTTGCGATTAAAGGGATTAGTGAGCTTTTCAAGATGTGGGGAAGAAGAGGGGGAGATGCTTGCAGACTGTGGCAGTCTATGTCCGAGAAGGAAAAGATGAAGGCAAGTGTCATTAAAACGGATGGGCACTCCAATCAAAGACATCTTCTACTTCAACAGGCATGTACATACAAATCCAGCAGGAGTTAATGATCTGTCTGTACTTTTCAAGTAACAACACGTACGATTGACCCTTGTAAGCCCAGCTATGACTGCGAACAAGGGGAGTTTCTGCATAATTTGGTTTTAGAATAATTCTCCATTCTGCAGTGAGGATGTTTCCAACTAAAAGCCGGATTCTCAAAGCAGCAAGGAAGATATCTGGCCAGATCCACTGAGGGATCAGCTATCTACAAGAGGAAGTTGCTAACCGCAATCTTTTTGTGATTACTTCTCCAATTAACATTTTCTTGAGACCAATACTAAATATTTTCTGTTTATAAGACCATATTGTGGTGCCTACATAGGCTTAGACAATGATGTAGACACAAATAATTGTAGTACCTATATTGGCACCATAGCATAGTCTTATGGAGCAAAAGTAATTTATATTAGACATAATAAAAAGTCAAATGGAGGTGTAATAAAAAAACTGTGTTGATTGGATGATAGTACTTACTGCAAAGTTGAAAAATCATGTATAATAGAAATTGAAGATGGAAAGAGGGGTGATGAAAGCTATTTTTTGTGTCTACTTCAATGTCTAGGCCTTAAATATGTTGAATTGATTTCAATTGGGTGAAATTGTGTGTTTCTGTAGGAATATGGCTGAATGATTGGGGTTTAGAGTCGAATCTGAAGTGGGGTTTGAAGTGGCATGTGATCATGGGAAAAGGATATAGATTTATGAAATACTTGTATCAAGATACATTTCAATTTATAGATAATGAACATTTAATCATACATATATTAAATCTGGTAAAGCAATGTCTTGTTGAGAAAAATTAAAATTAATTTTGTGATGAAATAAAAGTGTATTTATGAGATTATTTTTATGGTTTGGCTCTGTATTGGCTACATATATGTATTACTAGGGGGCGTGGCCAGCCGCTGAACATGGCGGACGTAAGATAAGAGAGCTCCGGACCCGGGCCCCTAAAAAATGTTGAACTTACCCAGTTGCCGTGCTGCAAGGGTGTCCCAAAACGCAGACTTGGTGGCTGAGGGACCTATGGGTGCTCTGCACTGACCGGAAGGAGCACTGACCAGCGCATCACAGGGCTCCCAGCCGGGAGGGATCTCAGCCGTCCGGCGAAGTCACACAACCGCGTGGGCCAATAGGACTAGAGAGGCTGCCTTGACCAGTGAGGAGTGACGCCGGGGCGCACCCACTACCGCCAGCAGCGATACCTGATAGCGGAGGGCACTGGTAAGAGCGGCGGACACTGCAGTGCGGGGCGCGTCAAAGTGCGGAGGATACTGAGGCAGCTGCACACAGGCGGCAAATCTAAGTGAGCTCGGGGCTGTGCGGCCTACTGCGGAGGGGGCGGAGCTACATGGCGACTGGAGCTGGAAACGACATACACAAGCTTTGATTGCTGATGGTTCGCCACATTGTGAGGGTGTAGAGGCTCGTATAGTGTGCAGAAGGAAGACCTGGGCCCAAAGGTGTGGATCTACTTGGGGGAGGTGCTCTGTCTAATCTACCACCGCTCCATCGGATATTGCCCGAACGAGTAAGGACGCACACCTAGAGGACAAGTTGGAGGGAGTTCCCTTCCCCCCCCCACTGTGTGGACACTTGAAGGTCTCCCCTCCCCCACCCCCCCCTCGCATACACGACAAGCGTAGCGGTAATACGCTGAGTAGCCCCGCATGTCGGGATAGACCCATATGGACAGTGTGGCTCCCTCCTATTGCCTCACGGAGACGTTACTTGCCCGGCCCCTAGCTGTGTCTCTAAATACGGCTGGCGACGGCACTGCCCATATCTCTGCGACTGGAGCTCGACTGGCACCCCCTAGAGGCCTGAGTGCGTGCCACTACTTATAGATCCTAAGAAACTGATTGACTAAGACTGGGTGCTGCACTATACCAAGAGCCATGGGGCGCAATACGACGAAAAAGCAGGGTCAGGTTAGCTCAGACCCATCACGAGGCACGCAGGACAGTGTGGATAATACGCCGGGGTCCAATTGTTTCCCTCCCACGGTGGTGCCTGCACAACTGGATAATATGGACCTCATTCTACAGGAAGTAAGAGACTCCAGGAAGGCCATCGAGTCTCAGATAGGATCTTTGACCACAGGGCTGACCCTGCTGAGGGCGGACCATGCAAAAGTAGCAGATACGGTGAAAGAACACACATCGACCCTGGCGGAGGTGCTCCCACAACAGAAACAGACTGCAACCGAAGTGAAACTCCTGCAGACACAAGTAGGTGCCTTAATGGACCGGGTGGAGGATGCGGAAGGGAGAGCGAGGCCCAATAACATTCGGGTGATCGGCTTGCCGGAGAAAAGTGAGGGGCCCGATGCAACTGGATACATGGAACAGTGGTTCAGAGACCATGTAACGCTAGGAGGTCTCTCTTCGCAATATTGCATAGAACGGGCACACCAAATACCTACTGGGAGGCTGAGGCCTGGTGCCCCGCCGAGGCCCCTTATCGTGAAATTCCTAAATTTCAGGGATCGGGATACATTATTGCAGAAGGCTAGAGAGGCGGCACCGATTACCTTTGAGAACATGAGGATCTCACTATATCCGGACTACACGGTGACGGTGCAACGACAGCGCTCCCCCTTTATGGCAGTGAAGCGTCGACTGCGGGATCTAAATGTTCAATATGCCCTGTTATTCCCAGCCCGTTTAAAGATCCTACATGAACAAAATTCCAATTTCTTTGAGAGTCCTGGTGACGTGGAAGACTGGATTGAGGTGATGGAACTGACTAGCCCTGCGGACAACCCCACTCGCGGGGACTTTGAGAGAAGACCTCAAAAATCGGTTCCCCTGATCCGTAGGAGTGCCCACCATCGGAGAAACAACATAAATAAACGTGTCACGACGCAGCGGCTGCAACAATCTAAACAATAAGCAATTATAGCAACAGCGACTTTCACCGATGCCCCGCACGTTTGTACTGAAACAAAATCTTCTACAGAAGGAGAGACATCACATGGATCGGACTCCGAGGGCAGTGTGGCCCTGTTCCCCTCGGCTACACCGCAACTAATATCGGACTTATTTGGTTGATGCACCCACGCAAGTATACCTTGTGCCTTTGTTTACGATGTGCAACTAGTGTACATTGCTGATAATATATCATTACTGTACAGGTGATACTTGCTGATAAACGACCCGATGAACCCGGAGAGAACAAGGAGCAGGGAGGCCGAATCTCGGACGAAAGGTGGTGAATGCGAAAAATACCTCCTAAATCCTGATAAGGAATCAAACCCTCCTGCAAAAGCAAATAGCCTGACGACATCCAGTCACGTGCTACATTTTCTGCTGGTCCCTTATCCGAAAGGGGAACTTTGAGAAAATAATAGTCCAATATACCGGTGGCTCCTTGTTCCTCCTTATTAAAGTCATCTCCTTGATATTACCAAGATATAAGAAGAGTCTATTAGAATCATTGAAATTGAATCGCTTGTTACACGGTGTCCTGTGATGTACTAAGGACCTTTTTTCTCAGATTGAATGAGAGGAAGTTACGGCTCCAAGACCACAGGAGTCCGTTTTTTAAACCCTGTCCTGATGAAGGTGTCAACTTAGGAAACCGAAACGCTGCGTCGACAACTTGGTTTTTAATCTATTGCTGTTTTTAAATTGTGTAATGTATATACTATAGAAATGTACATCAGTTGTGCATGATGCTGACACTCTTTTTTAATTTTACCACTGTGGCACAGTTATTTGATATTTGATATTGTACAAAACTTGTGTAATAAATCTGTGAGATATTTTATTTTAAGTGTATTTGTATTTTTGTGAGAATTGTTATTAGTGGCTTTATTTGTGTAGATCTCTTGAGCTATGGTGGCATGATATAACAAGGTCTATCTCCTTTCTCTTAAATTAAATAAGAGGGACTACCCTGCTTTTCTGTTGATACTTGCTGATAGCTACTGTTGGGCCCGTGTACCGATGTAGCTCTAGAGTGTTATGTGAGGGTACTACACGAACGCATGCGAGGTGCAGGCGCCGCCCCCCCATATGGCGAAGGCCCTTGTTTTGCAATTTCTACTTTGCTTGTTGCAATATTATGTTGTGGTCTGGTATGGTTCCAGGACCAGACCGTGTACTGAGTATGTTGGGGAGAGGGTTGGTCACCTTTATAATGCAGCTGGTGTTAAATTCGTTCTTCCACGCAAACCTGTTTACACTCCACAAGATGTTCAGATTATCGCAATGCATGGGTTGGGTAACTACAATATAATTACCTGGAATACACGGGTAGGGGCACTTCCCACAAGAGAAATAGGATACACGCATACTTGCTGCGCCGCAAGGTACAGATAGCATGTCTACAAGAATCACATATGATACACAGCGAAATAGTGAAACTTAGGAAGAAATGGAGGGGGCAGGTTTTTTCCACCTCTTACTCAGGTTATGCTCGGGGGTCCACGATATGGGTCCGACATAGGGCGCCCTTTGTTGCACATGATCAAAAAATAGATAAGGAAGGCAAATACGTTTTTGTGAGGGGGTCACTGGACGGACAAATGGTGGTACTGGGCTCTGTGTACGCCCC
Organism: Lissotriton vulgaris; assembly: GCF_964263255.1. NCBI lineage: Eukaryota > Metazoa > Chordata > Amphibia > Caudata > Salamandridae > Lissotriton > Lissotriton vulgaris. The sequence goes on along the minus strand of NC_141687.1, from coordinate 1,163,128,240 downwards.
TAACTTTGATCAAGACAAGTACTGGGACTTACTCAGCGGAGCACTGACAGGAAGGGATACGTGTCCATGGATACTGGGAGGGGACTATAATGCGTTTGTCAGATGTATCCTTAGATAGATCACACCCGCCACTACGCGGTGCGGGGGTATTCAAACAAGCTGAGGCTCTGGAACGCTGGGTGACTGGGTGGAGACTCTGTGATGTGTGGAGGATGTGGCACTGAAACCACCAGGAATACTCATTTTGCTCGGTGGTTCATGCATTACATTCCAGAATAGATAGGATTATTTGCTCTAATGATGTCGCAGTACAGGTACTTCACACTACGTACTTACCCAAGACATTCTCCGACCATAATCCACAAGAGATAAATATTACATGGGGTAGGATACCCACGCTGGTTCCAACGTGGCGACTCTGGCCGCAATTGTTGGAAGACTCAGTGTTTCGTGCAGATATACTACACACAATAGACCGATATTTTACTGAAAATAGCAACACAGCGACAAGCAGGTTAATAGAATGGGATGCGTTTAAGGCGGTATTAAGAGGCAGGGCGATTGGTGTGATGGTCGGTGCACGACAGGAGCTCCACAAATCTCTGGTGGACACTGAAGCGCAGATGGGGAGGTTAGAACAGTTGGCGGCGACTGACGACACATCCTCAGAGGAGCTCCAGGAAATGAGGATTGAACACGCTGAACTGTTGGAATCCCTTAGGAACATAGATTATCAGGAATACACTCAAAGAACGCATGTAGAAGCAGATAAGGCAGGTACTTTACTAGCTAGATTACTACGAGATGCCCCTCCCACAATCATGGTTACTGAAATCAGACACGAAGATGGTACAAGAGTCTGCACGCAGGGCGAGATCAATGAGACCTTCAAGACTTACTATGCTTCTTTATACAGTGCGCCTGAGGGGGTACCCACGGAACAAATGGATGCTTTCTTATCAATATTGCTGTTTCCAACGCTGCCGCCCCGGCACAGAAAGACCTGACAGGGCCCATTACCCCACATGAAATCAGGACTGCTATGAAGGGACTTCCTCGAAATAAGACCCCCGGTATGGATGGCCTCCCCATCGAATTTTACACCGTATGTGCGGACACGCTGGTGCCCAAGTTAGTTGAATTGTATAAAGCAGTATGGGATACGGGCAAACTGCCCCTCACTACCGCTCAGGCACTGGTCGTATCACTGCCTATGCCAGGCAGAGACCACACGGACATGGCTAATTACCGCCCGCTATTACTGCTCCCCACCGAGTATAAAATACTAAGTAAAGTACTTGCTAACAGGCTGCTACCATTCCTCTCACGCTTGATACACGTGGACCAGACAGGGTTTCTGCCAGCACAAAGCACTTCCCTAAATATAAGGAAACTGCATCATTTGATGTCGGAAGCGCCGAAGCAATTTCCCCACGCAGGCTGTCTCTCCCTAGATCTCAAGCAAGCATTCGACTCGCTGCACTGGGAATATATGCTCAGGGCGTTACCATGTTTTGGCATACCTGAGGGGTTTATGAAATTGCTACGACGGCAAGGGCGAGGACAGGCAGACACATCTCGAGTGAATATTTGATACACAGGGGGACGAGACAGGGTTGCCCGTTGTCGCCCCTGATTTTTATACTGGCTCTAGAACTCCTTGCGATAGCAATGAGTCAGACACTACCACATATGAGAATAGCACTCAGACACACCACACACCTTTTTGCAGCATATGCAGATGACATAATTGTTTATCTTCGTGACCTACGCCAACCCTTAGTCCCAATTTATGATCTGCTAAGACGCTTTGAGACCCTATCCGGTCTGGCAGTTAATATTGCCAAATCGCATGCATTCTTCTTTGTAAACAACGATGAGGCCGCGGAAGTGGAGTTTGGGGATACTACCCTGCAGGTCGCTCCAACTACATTTAAATACTTAGGTATTCAAATATATAGAACCCAAGTTGATATGTTGGAGGGTAATCTTGACAGAAAGGTACGTTCCCTGCGATCCAGCGTTGTTTTCTGGACCTCACTGCCCTTATTCATTATGGGGCGAGTTGCAATAACAAAGATAGTCGTATTGCCATGCCTGCTCTATTATTTTACGAATTTGCCTATCATGGTGCCACTGTCCACTTTCAGAACACTGAACACGATGATTGTGGAACTAATATGGTGTACGGGACGGAGACGCCTTAGCCTGAAAAAACTGCAGGTGGGTACTAGCAGGGGAGGATTAGGAGTACCGGACTTCCGGGCATATTATTACGCCTGCCAGTTACAATGGCTATCGTACTGGGTGGCAGGGCGTAACCTACATGAAATAGGATACACTGATACGGGCGTCAATAACAGTGCGCTACACACTCTCTTCCTGCCCGGACAAAAGCTACTGAGAGATCTGCCTACATTGTTAGGATCCGCGCTTAAGTGCTGGAAGGCGGCACTAAAATACACCAAGGCGACCTCAACGTTTCCGAGCAACATCCCATTGCTGGGCATCCCCACTTACCGTTGGTACACTCACTAAACGCAGGATAACACCCTAGACAGAGGCTGGCGTCGCTACAGTGGCGGACCTTTTCAGTCATGGGGTCCAACTGGACCATGACACGTTTATCCATGAGACGGGTGCACCGCATAACTTATTTATGACACATGCCACATTGCTACAATATGTTAAGAAACATTGGGCGCCACATGGCCAGGAACCAGACCAAAATGAGTTGGTAAAGATGGCACACTATATGGGGAGGGGGAGGCATTTCATCCGCTGGATATACCATGGGATCAGCACACATACTAGGCTACCCTTAGATCCCCTGCGTGAGACCTGGGCGGAGGAGATAGGTCGGGAACTGTCGGACAAAGAATGGGCAGTGATCCTGGAACACCCCAGGAAGGTTAACCGGAACTCGAGGATCATATTCATTCAAACCATGATACTACACCTTGCTTATCTGACTCCAGAAAAGCTGGATAAAATGTTCCCACGGACACAACACTCCTGTTCTAGATTCTAAATGGAGGGGGTGGGAATCCTGCATATGTTGTGGACATGTACTAAACTGATAGACTATTGGGTCAGGATAAGAGAAATTGCAGGACTGGCGGCCCATCTTACGTTACGAGCTACAGTAGAGGAATGTCTGCTAGGATTACACAAGCACAGGTCAAAACACAAGGTACAATACTGATTCTTAGACCTGGCACTGCTCCTAGCTATTTGGAATATCACGATGCGTTGGAAGTCTAGTAAATCTCCAGAGGTACACACCTGGCATACGGAAATGTTAAAATGGGGCAGTGCAGAGGGCTTAGCGCTGCGTAGAGAAGAGGCGCAAGGGCTACGGAAGATACCAATAGCACTGGAATGGGGGACTATGTTGGAAGAGCTCAAATCCACAGAGATTGATAAAACAGCTTAGAAAGTATCCATGTCTGTAGGGACATTAACACCAATGGTCCGTACCTTGTTATATATAAAGAATGATACAGTTGTATTATACCTCAACGAATTGGATAAGATGTTATTGGGGTGTACATGTATTGATGATGCAGCTGCGTATGGGATGTGACCACAGTTGTGGGAGGGGGGGGAGTTACGAGGGAGGTTTTTATTTGAGAATATCTGTCATACAATGTTAATTATGTGTTTTGCAATAATGTTTGTGGACCTATCAGATTGTTAACCTAATATGATCAATATATATGACTGTATACGGTACTTAAAAATCAATAAAAATATGTTTTAAAAAAAATATATGGATTACTAGGTGAAGTCTATCCAAAATTTAAAATAAATATGTGGTTGGTGCTTTTGTTTTGCAATATGTGTTTGGTTCACCTGTTCTGCTCCCCACATTAATGAATCCAGGGGCCTTTTGTTGCTTTTGTTTGTGTCTACAGAAAAACTTGTGAGCGATAAAGTAGTATCACTAAGGCAAGTAGTGTGTTTACCATTGGTGACGCAGTTTACATTAAGGCGCTTTTGATTTATAAGTGTTAAGGTATTCATAACACAGTTGGAACCTCTTGGGCTGCCGTAACATCACAGGAATAGTGACAAGTCGACCGGGCGGAAAAGGGTTCAATATGGTGGCGGTGTCTGTTAGACACCGGCAGCCATATTAGAACGTGTGCGGGAACATGCCTTTCCATGGCGGCATTGCCTCCACAGAAAGGCATGCAGAGTCTGCGTGCGGGGGCCTGTTACAGGCCCCCAGGGACTCTGGTGCGGTGGGGGTGCACATGGGGGGTCCCTATGGTACCCCCCCTGCCTTTCAATGCACAACGTGGCAGGCACAGCGCGGTGCCTGTCACGTTGTACATTGAAACGCACAACCTGCCTCTGTGGCAATCAGACGGTGCTCACTGCACCGCCCACCACAATGTTGCAGATTCTCCATGCACCCGCCAGTGTGGTGGGCACATACTAATCAGGAGTGCGGGACAGCCGCACCCTCAGCGGGTGGTCCCATTTCCCGAGGGTATGGCGGGCAGACAAAGACCTAAGTATACGCTGTTATGCTTATTGAAGAAAATACCTTAACTTACTCTCCATGCTACCTGGACTCATCCTCTGCTTGCACCGACTGTACTAACAACTACATTCAGCATATTCACTCACTTTCCATGAGGCTGAACTATCAAGGATCAGTGCCATCCTGATGCCTACCCCCAACCCACAGAAAGCTGCAAAGCCAAGGTTATCAAACCTAGTCATCAGGTTTCTTCACTTATGATCATAAACTTAGCCACACCTACCTTCAGCTTGGGAAAACCAGACAAGTCCCAGAGCATACAATAATTGGACCACTTTTGAAGCACCCCATTCCAGATTTCAGATTCTCTTACCAATTCCCAACCAGTATATGGCCAACTTTGTTTAGCCAAATTCTTGTATGTCATCTGGAACAGGCCAATGGCCTGAATGGCATCCAGTCTGGATTTACATCCTAAGAAGAAGCTGAGACTTCCTTCATGAACGGCTGGGAAAATTAGCTCACCACTTTCCCCCAAAGTATCAGAATTAGGGCTCTGATTATAATTTCCATGGTCGTACTGTTGAAAGCCTGTTAGTGGCGGTCCGACAGTCCATCAGTCCGACCACTGTATTAGGAGTGTTGGATCAACATCAGCCTGATGACACCCCACCCCACCACCACTGCCAGGATCCTGGATCCTGAGGGTGGGGCAGTGCAGATGGTTGAGGGGAATAATGGCGGTGCTGAGGAAGGCACAGCAGTGCATATTACAATCTGCATTTCCAACATCCTTTATATGGTGGCGACCCTGCCAAGTAAAGGATTTCAGAAACGTGAAGAGGGGGCCCCAAACAGGTCCACGGGCAATTTCTCCCAGGGTGGGCAGTGTATGGGGACACAATTGTGCCCCCTCTACATGCACTGTTGGGTTTGCACTGAGTGCCATGCACGACATGTTGCATGGTAAGTGTAATTTTTGCACAACAGTACAGGCGCTGCACAGCAGCAGCATCGCCTTCAGGCTAACATAGGGGTCGATTCCGATTCAGGGAAAACCGCCCGAATAGCCGTTCGGAGCGTTTTTCCCGTACGAACCGTACCCTGCAACGTCCCCCGTACGTACGACGAAGTACAATTCGTACCAGGAGCTGGTCTCCATACAAATCGTACAGAGACTGTGCGAATCAAATCCCCGTATGAATCTCCCTTGGAACCCGCTCTACGCGACATCTGCACGGTTCGTGGCTGCTTTTTCTGACACAGCAAGTACGATTTGTGTCGGGTACGCACCGTACAACCCTTTTTCTACGGGAGCTGAAAACAGTCGTAAAAGCAGAGTTTGCCCCGAAACAGGTAAGGAACGGCCCCCCTGGGTACGGTGCGTACACCCCATGATCGCAGGGGTACGCACTGTAGCCCTGCGATCACGGGGTGTACGCACCGTACCCCGCGATCCTGGGGTGTACGCACCATACCCCATGTTCGCTGGAGGTACGGTGCGTACACCCCAAGATCGCAGGGGTACGCACCATACCCCTGCTATCATGGGGTGTACGCACCGTACGGTGTGTAAGCGATTGTGTGCTTTTCCGTATGAATCGCCCTTACCTGACATGGACCGTACGAATCGCGTCCTCATACCCCGGTCCGGATCGTACTTGTCGGGTCGTACGGCATGTGTACGAGTCGTACAGTTCACTGTTTCAGCCTTGCAATACGTACGGATCGCGACGATTCGGACGGATTGACAGAATACAGATCGCACTATGCGACTCGGATGTACGGGTACGAATCGTACGGCGATGGCTCTGGATGAAAATCGTACGGACGATTTTTATCGAAGATCAGAATCGGCCCCATAGTGAGCATGTGCATGCTGCTGCTGATAGATGGCTGCTGTCACAGCCGTCATGCCATAATACGACATTCGGGAAGCCACTGGCTTGACCGCAGTCTTCCAACCTTTGACAGTATGGCCTGTAGGTCTGACTGCCTAGTCCCCATTCCCTCTAGCTTTAGGTCTTGTTCTGTAGGGATAGGGATAGTTTTAAAATAATGTAGTGCAATGTTACCTAGGGTATGTGTGTGTGTGTATATATATATCTATATATATATCTATATATATCTATATATATATCTATATATATATATATATATATATATATATATATATTCACTGAAAAAAACATAGGTTATAGACCATATATAGTTAGGGATTCGCATTTACAAAACCTTAATTTACTCGCACAAAACCATAGAAATTCGCATATATAGTTAGTTGCAATAACTATATATCGCGCACCCGCAATCCACTGCTGATGATGTCACATATTACATCATTCATGACATGGTCAGTGACATCACTGATAACAAAACTATTAGATGCAAAACTCACAATAACTGTAAAAGCAAGAATATAATCTACATACTGAAGTGTCCTTGTGGGCTGTTTTATGTCGGTGAAACTGGTAGAGAAGCTAGAATCAGACTGCAGGAACATAGATCAGCTATTAGGACTAAAAAGATTACCGCCCCAATTGTTTCACATTTTCTGGAAAAGAATCATGGTGAATGTGATTTCAAGTGGTTCATCTTGGAAAGAGTTAAAATAGGAAAGAGAGGCGGGAACATTATAAACAAACGTAAACAGAGAGAACAATGGTACATTTCCTACTTTGACACAGTAAGAAATGGACTCAATTCCCGGGAAGAATGGGACAGGCTGATCGGGTGATGATGAGGGGACCTGCATAGTATAATCAACACTGCATCCCAAGAATCGGTATTGAGTTGTCTTATACATGCTTGTACTGATACTAGCTCTATTTTATGGAACAGGTAGAACCAGGTCTACAGATAGTCTTAAGCATGTTCTTAAATAGGGAGTTAACAACAATTATATAGCTCTATGGACAAGTTTATAGCAATTTACTTAATGGTCCTGGAAGCTGATGCGTATGAACATACATATATGATAGGCTGACTGGTCTAGAATTGGGGGACCTGTACTTCTGTATTTTAAGAAATAAGTATAGAGATACCTTACATATTCATGTGCTTACATTAGTTCATTAAAATGAGTAGGTAAGATCACTTCTAGGGTCAGCCCTCTATCTTGTGCTTACATTGGCACATTAGCGACCTAAGTAACAAATCACCAAAAAACAGGGCTTTATATCCCAGGGATACATCTATAATAATCAATTGATATGTCCTGGAAGCACTAGGGTTCCTAGACGCATGTATGCTCATGCGCGGTCTAATTAATACATAGAATCTATTGTCGATATTCCAAGTATAATTTGCTAGAGGATGGAAATGATAAATGTTGGTTGTACTGTAAATATAAATCCGCGTGAATATCACTCTGCACTTTTCCGCGCAACTGAGGCGGCTATTTATCGGCGAGCATTTTAGCTTTCTACAAGCTTCTTTCTTTGTCTATGCTCCACTCTGGCGGTAAAAAAAAATAAAAAAATTTTGTACTTCCGCATTCGGACGCCAGGAGAAAGTATTTAAATGGCGTATATCATTTGAGTCGGATAGCATTTCACGGAGAAGACATGCGGGAAGTTTACCGGTTCCGTTTTAAAGGTATGTGATAACTCGGAGTGTAGGAACCGCGTTTAGATTAATTCCTTTGGTCACTTTATCCCGATACTTAGGCGTGTTTACGCTTTGTATATTTTGTAGGAGCAGTAGCCACCATTGAATGGGAAGACGAAGGCAGCCCCATTTCAATTTTCAGTTGGCGTTAAGATTATATTATGTGAGTATCTGCTTGGTTGAGCTAACTATCGCCTAACATGTATGCAATATGGGAACTAAATATGTCCCATTTAACTTTTTTCCTAGCGCTTCCATACTGGGATGTTTTTATCGATATAACCATACTACCGCGTGAATATAAGATTTCCAGACTTTCATTAGTAAGTTGTATATCTAGCTTATTTCTTTTAAAAGTTGTGTCTAAAACAATACGTATAGTGACACATCTGCTTAATTCTAGGACACTATGAAGAACTAGTCGTTAAGTTAAGCTGTAAGGAATGTATGCGCCTTCCTATTGAGAGGAACACATGACATAAACTATATGTGAGTATCTAATTCGTGCACTTCTTGATCTATATAGATTTGTCTAGGCAGGAAAATTAGATCTCTTGGCTGACTATTTTTGGAACTATGGGTTCCTAAAAATGTATATGTTTATACATTTCTTTCAGTCGGCACGTATTCACGGCACCGAATAGACGAATCTTTGCTTTTAATTCAGCTGGCTACAGTTGCACCTTTTCAGACTATTCAGTCCGCTATAAAGGTTAGTAAAAACTCCTCATTTAGAAATATTTGCGATATAGCCTAGGTTTGGGGTATATCCAAGGATTGCCAAGGGATTTGAAACCCTATGACAGAAACAACTTAAGCCAAGTTGGAATCACAATCACCATTTTAAATAATCTGGTTCGATGTGGTAATATAGAGCATTCCCAACAAACAAGTGATGTAAACGCACACATTGATATGATTCCTATGTTGTAACTGACTGAACAAAAGTGTGGATTGTAAGACACTCTAAGTAGCGTTCACATGTGGGTATTATTCAAAGTGTGATGAACTGGAAACAATTGAAGGATAGCAAATGTTTTGAATTTGTATATGTTCTGTAATGTTAATTATGTATACGTTGATGAAAGGTGTTGCATTGTATTGAGCAGTGGTGAAATAATTTTTTCAAATTCTGGCTAGCACATAGATTTTAGCCTTGTGTATAATTTTATTTTCTAATCTTGAATTTGATGATGAGACCTGTTTCTCTTTTAAATTAGAGTATTTCTCGGGAAGACAGCTAATAATTTTCCTGAAGAAGACGGCTGCATTTTTTCTGGCCCGTCGAAACGCGTTGAGAAGTGGGGGAGAGAATTCAAATCACTAACTAAGGACTATTCTGACTGATGCTGAATATAACCTTTCTGATTTCCTCCTTTCTTTGAACTTTAGGAACTTGTGTGATGAACTGTAAAGATTATTTGTTCCCTATATTGTCTGTTTTCCCTTGATTGTGATTAGTATAATTTTACTTGGTTTTTTAACAAATATTTTAAATAAACTTATGCATTTGGTAATTTGTTTGTTGTTTCAGAATTTGGATCACTACTGCACTGCTCTTAAGTTTGCCTGTATTTTGTGTTATATGTTATGCTGTTTTGATTAATGTGGCCAGAGGGAATTGCTTTCTTGACAAAGTCAATAGTTGGTACCCCATCCCTTTGGTAGAGGGTCCCTCTCTCTTTTATTAGAGATTTAGTGCACAGTCCCTGGTGGATTGGAGAGCTATTGAGTCTATAAGACTTCATTATTATTGTATTTTGTTGCTAGTGTGATGGATCAAATTAAGACCTTTGGGTTTAGCGATGACCAATTACACCGGATTATGAGTACGAAAAGAGGAAATAAAATCACCCTAGTATCAGGCAAGGGTGAGAACTGGGGTAAATTACTAAACCTGAAAAAGAAATTAATCCGCACTGAAGCACATGCGGATTTTCTAGCCGAATATGTAAAATCGGGTATTATTCCGATCGGCTTACAGGTTCGCAATGAACCAGGTCTATTCACAGACAATAAGAAGTTTCTAGAAACTTGGACACTGATCTCTAACAGGTGTAGTAGAGATTGGATGCTCCTTATTATAGAAACTGCTCAAGGACTCATTATACTGGAGCAGGAAGAAATAGAAAAATTAGAAACAGAACTTAAAGGATGCCCTGCGTTGGAGGAAGCTAAAAAGAAACTAGCTGACATAAATAGAGATGTTGAGGGATATAGTGAATATCTGATTAACAAAAAAACAAATAAACTGAAAAAAGATATCGAACGCTTCTCTGTTGAGAATGTATATCCCTTTCTCAGAGAAAATTACTATCAAAACAAGAATGATGGAAATTGGGATAGACCATATACTTATCAAATCTACTCCAGAGGTGGCAATAGACGTGTCACATTTTCGGAAACCTCAGGTTCCGGTAGTGAGGAGGAGGATTGTAATACAAATGAAACCGGTAGGAATGTCCGAGAACAGGAAGATTTTTTAGAATCCCGCCCAAGGAGAACCCAGCGATTCAATGGGAACCGAGGGCGAGGACAGTTCAACGGGAACCAAGGACAAGGACGAGGACAATTCAACCGGGGCAACTCCCAGTACAACCGTGTACCTCAACAGCAGGAATACATGAGCACACGGAACAAACAGTACTGGAGACCTGCAAACTACCAATGATAAATCTATCTAGCAGAGAATTGAGTAACACAGAACTCAACATTTTAAGCAAAGGCTTTAGCTTTGTCCCCACAACCACCATAGACAGGTTCCAATTAGAGAAAGACCTGAAGGCTTTTTTTAGAAAGATAAGACTGAAGCGCTTTTTTGAGAATAGAGAGAGTAGAGTCACTGAGAATATCACAGGATTTAAACCAAAATCTACCTTTACACCTACTGTGGGCATGATAGGAAAGAACATTGAGGCCTTCGAGATAGCGGTAGAGAGTGGAGTCTTTAAAATTCTTGACAAGGAAAAGAAAGTACCCTCACATAATATATCTAAGACTGAGAAGGAGGCACTAGAAAATCTTAAGAATGACAACTCAATAACGGTGAAACCAGCCGATAAAGGCGGTGGAGTTGTCATCTTCGACACCCCAGGCTATGAAAAGAGAATTAGGATGATGCTCGAAGTGAAGGAACATTATGCTCCAACGAATGATTCATGCTTACTAGGGATCTCTAGGGAATGCCTACAGTTACTAACCAACGCAAGAGAGGAAGGCCATATTAGCGAAGAGGAATTCAAATTTCTAAATAACACTGAACCTAAAACCCCAGCTATTTATGGCCTACCAAAGGTTCATAAACACAGATTGGATCCGCCTATGCGGCCCATCGTGAGCAGTATAAACTCTCTGCTTGAACCTATTAGCAAATATGTGGATCACTTTCTGAGGCCATTAGTTTGTGGACTGAAATCCTATGTGAGAGACTCCGCACACATTATTTCCCTGGTAGAGGGATTGCCCTTCTGTGAAGAGACTCAGTGTCTGGTTACTCTAGCCATTGAGTCTCTTTATACTAACATCCCCCAAATTGACACAATTGAAGTCATTGATGAACTATTGTCTCATCATGATCTAAATGGGGCAAGTAAGGAATTCCTTGTGGACTGCGTCCGTCTAATTCTAACGAATAATGTTTTCCTGTTTAAAAATGAATATTTTAAACAATTGAAGGGGACCAGCATGGGGGCCACATGTGCCCCTAGTCTGGCCTGTCTTTATGTTGGCCACTTTGAAAGTAAGCACATTTATAACGAAATGGCACCGTTTTTCGAGAATGTAGCGGGCTCGTACCGCTACATCGACGATATTTTTTTCATTTGGGAAGGTACCACTGCTGTTCTGGAAGAATTCCGCCAGTGGATTAACTTGGGTGACCCAAATCTGAGGTTCACCTCTACCTATAGCACAACCAAGGTTGATTTTTTAGACATCTCTATCAAGAGCGTGGATGGTGCACTGGCGGTTGAGCTGTTTACTAAGCCTATGGCTAAAAACACGCTCCTCCACTTTTCCAGCTTCCACCCTAAATCACAGAGGGAAAGCATTCCCTTTAGTCAGGAGGAATTGCTCAGATGTAAATGACTATTACAAGCATGCTGCAGTTTTAAAGAAAAAGTTTCTTGATCGAGGCTATCCAAAAAAACTTCTGTCTAGCTCCCTGAAGAGGGCCAGATTTTATGATCGTGAAGCCTTTATCAATAAGTCTGACACTCAGAAGAGTCCCTTAAATAGAATAGTTTTTGCGGCGAAATTCTCCCACATTAGTAATCAGATTAAGAATGTAGTCAACAAACATTGGCACATTCTTAACCATGAGGAAGATACAGCATTGGACAAACCCCTCTTTGCTTTTAAGAAGAATAAAAACCTGCGAGATCTTCTAGTCCATACCTACAAAGAGGAAGGAAGAGATAACCAAACAACTCTGGATAACACCACAGTTGTTGGTACCTCTAGGTGTGGTAGCTGCAATATCTGTGATCAGTGTATGGCAGCCACTGAAATCACATGTAATAACAAAACTATTAGATGCAAAACTCACAATAACTGTAAAAGCAAGAATATAATCTACATACTGAAGTGTCCTTGTGGGCTGTTTTATGTCGGTGAAACTGGTAGAGAAGCTAGAATCAGACTGCAGGAACATAGATCAGCTATTAGGACTAAAAGATTACCGCCCCAATTGTTTCACATTTTCTGGAAAAGAATCATGGTGAATGTGATTTCAAGTGGTTCATCTTGGAAAGAGTTAAAATAGGAAAGAGAGGCGGGAACATTATAAACAAACGTAAACAGAGAGAACAATGGTACATTTCCTACTTTGACACGGTAAGAAATGGACTCAATTCCCGGGAAGAATGGGACAGGCTGAACGGGTGATGATGAGGGGACCTGCATAGTATAATCAACACTGCATCCCAAGAATCGGTATTGAGTTGTCTTATACATGCTTGTACTGATACTAGCTCTATTTTATGGAACAGGTAGAACCAGGTCTACAGATAGTCTTAAGCATGTTCTTAAATAGGGAGTTAACAACAATTATATAGCTCTATGGACAAGTTTATAGCAATTTACTTAATGGTCCTGGAAGCTGATGCGTATGAACATACATATATGATAGGCTGACTGGTCTAGAATTGGGGGACCTGTACTTCTGTATTTTAAGAAATAAGTATAGAGATACCTTACATATTCATGTGCTTACATTAGTTCATTAAAATGAGTAGGTAAGATCACTTCTAGGGTCAGCCCTCTATCTTGTGCTTACATTGGCACATTAGCGACCTAAGTAACAAATCACCAAAAAACAGGGCTTTATATCCCAGGGATACATCTATAATAATCAATTGATATGTCCTGGAAGCACTAGGGTTCCTAGACGCATGTATGCACATGCGCGGTCTAATTAATACATAGAATCTATTGTCGATATTCCAAGTATAATTTGCTAGAGGATGGAAATGATAAATGTTGGTTGCACTGTAAATATAAATCCGCGTGAATATCACTCTGCACTTTTCCGCGCAACTGAGGCGGCTATTTATCGGCGAGCATTTTAGCTTTCTACAAGATTCTTTCTATGTCTATGCTCCACTCTGGCGGTAAAAAAAATGTTGTACTTCCGCATTCGGACGCCAGGAGAAAGTATTTAAATGGCGTATATCATTTGAGTCGGATAGCATTTCACGGAGAAGACACGCGGGAAGTTTACTGGTTCCGTTTTAAAGGTATGTGATAACTCGGAGTGTAGGAACCGCGTTTAGATTAATTCCTTTGGTCACTTTATCCCGATACTTAGGCGTGTTTACGCTTTGTATATTTTGTAGGAGCAGTAGCCACCATTGAATGGGAAGACGAAGGCAGCCCCATTTCAATTTTGAGTTGGCGTTAAGATTATATTATGTGAGTATCTGCTTGGTTGAGCTAACTATCGCCTAACATGTATGCAATATGGGAACTAAATATGTCCCATTAACTTTTTTCCTAGCGCTTCCATACTGGGATGTTTTTATCGATATAACCATACTACCGCGTGAATATAAGATTTCCAGACTTTCATTAGTAAGTTGTATATCTAGCTTATTTCTTTTAAAAGTTGTGTCTAAAACAATACGTATAGTGACACATCTGCTTAATTCTAGGACACTATGAAGAACTAGTCGTTAAGTTAAGCTGTAAGGAATATATGCGCCTTCCTATTGAGAGGAACACATGACATAAACTATATGTGAGTATCTAATTCGTGCACTTCTTGATCTATATAGATTTGTCTAGGCAGTAAAATTAGATCTCTTGGCTGACTATTTTTGGAACTATGGGTTCCTAAAAATGTATATGTTTATAAAATTCTTTCAGTCGGCACTTATTCACGGCACCGAATAGACGAATCTTTGCTTCTAATTCAGCTGGCTACAGTTGCACCTTTTCAGACTATTCAGTCCGCTATAAAGGTTAGTAAAAACTCCTCATTTAGAAATATTTGCGGTATAGCCTAGGTTTGGGGTATAGCCAAGGATTGCCAAGGGATTTGAAACCCTATGACAGAAACAACTTAAGCCAAGTTGGAATCACAATCACCATTTTAAATAATCTGGTTCGATGTGGTAATATAGAGCATTCCCAACAAACAAGTGATGTAAACGCACACATTGATATGATTCCTATGTTGTAACTGACTAAACAAAAGTGTGGATTGTAAGACACTCTAAGTAGCGTTCACATGTGGGTATTATTCAAAGTGTGATGAACTGGAAACAATTGAAGGATAGCAAATGTTTTGAATTTGTATATGTTCTGTAATGTTAATTATGTATACGTTGATGAAAGGTGTTGCATTGTATTGAGCAGTGGTGAAATAATTTTTTCAAATTCTGGCTAGCAGATGGATTTTAGCCTTGTGTATAATTTTAGTTTCTAATCTTGAATTTGATGATGAGACCTGTTTCTCTTTTAAATTAGAGTATTTCTCGGGAAGACAGCTAATAATTTTCCTGAAGAAGACGGCTGCATTTTTTCTGGCCCGTCGAAACGCGTTGAGAAGTGGGGGAGAGAATTCAAATCACTAACTAAGGACTATTCTGACTGATGCTGAATATAACCTTACTGATTTCCTCCTTTCTTTGAACTTTAGGAACTTGTGTGATGAACTGTAAAGATTATTTGTTCCCTATATTTTCTGTTTTCCCTTGATTGTGATTAGTATAATTTTACTTGGTTTTTTAACAAATATTTTAAATAAACTTATGCATTTGGTAATTTGTTTGTTGTTTCAGAATTTGGATCACTACTGCACTGCTCTTAAGTTTGCCTGTATTTTGTGTTATATGTTATGCTGTTTTGATTAATGTGGCCAGAGGGAATTGCTTTCTTGACAAAGTCAATAGTTGGTACCCCATCCCTTTGGTAGAGGGTCCCTCTCTCTTTTATTAGAGTATCATCAGTTAATTCTGGTACACCTGTGAGGACTATCGTGTAGGGAGTGGCTTCCGGGGGCAGATGGGCAGGGCGTCTGGTTGCTGGTGTTTTTTTTACGGTGTTCTTGGGAGACGGCTGGGAGGCCGCTGGTTTCAATGGGGGAGAAGCTGGCTTTTTTTCCGGGTGGAATCTGCTGTTCTCTTTATTTGTCACTGGACCTGGGGTATCTACAATGACAGAGTCAGTGTTTTCTAGTTGCTGTTTAGGTACAGCAGAGCTTTTATTCCGCTGTGCTTGAGGTGTTTTGGATGGTGGGTTTTGATTTATAATGTTTTGTTTGTGACTTTTTTGAACTAGGGTTGAATTGGAAGGTTTAGCTGCTTTGTGTAATTGTACTTGGCATTGTTTTTTGGGTGGCTGCGGTAGATTCCGTTGACCCTTTGTTTCAATGCGCGTGTTGGTGTCAAGGAGGGTGGCAGAAATTATAGTTAGCTGGGCTTCTAAGTTTCTGATGCTAAGTTGAATGGGTTTTAGATATTGAAATAAGAGATCTTTAGTTGTAGTGAGAACTTGCGAGGTGACTTTGCTTGTTCTGCATAGGTTGTCAGAAGTCTTGTTTGAAATTGCCAAGTGAGGTAAATTGGTTACAGAAGGGAGTAGTATACTTTGCGGCGTTGTGAAGTTTGAATGGATTGTAACTTGATCTGAACTCGGGGCCATAATTGCTGTTTTATCGGCAGTTAGTGGGTTTCGTTTTGGGATAGCTCCTTCCCTTTCTCCTTGTTGGAACAGGTTAGCATTTGTCTGGGCGTCCTCCTGGGTTTGACAAATCGCCAGGTCAGGGGTTACTTCCAAGTCGTCCAAAGTTAATGAGAGGTCAGACTCGGACTGTGTTACAGAAAGATTTACTATGGATGGTACTGTATTTATGTCTGGTGCTGACAGAGTCACGGGAAGGGAACAGTTTTGAGAGTTGGAGTGAATGGGAGAGGTGGCGTTTGCTATGGCGCCTAGAGAGGAACGTTTTGCATTCGCGTTCATGAGATCTAGTGACACTCTCTTTTCCATCAGAGCAATACTCTGATTTATTACCTCATGGGTCCGTGAGATGAATAGGTCAATGGGACCCGTTATTTGAGCTACCTCCTGTGCATGTTTGGATTTAGTCTTTGTGGTACTCCTGGTTTTTGGTGGCATGGTGTTGGTTTGCTGCGGGTTCAGTGGTGAAAGAGAGATGGCCCGGTCCGGTCTCTATCGGGCACTAACGGGCAACAACGGGCCCGCCCTTGGCCCGGGCTTCGCCCGGGCGTCGACCCGCGCGCGTCCCGCAATGCGCGTTATGAGCCCTGTTTAAGTAACTGTGATGTAATGTAAGGAAGGGGCGGGGTACTGGGAGGGGGCGCGGCTCACTCGGGAAGAGGAAACAGCTGGTGTTGCTAACGCTGTGCCTCGCAGTCCCGGGGCCGCGCCTCTTACCTCCTCTGCGGCCTTGCGTCTCCTCCCTCAGGCTCACAATGTTCTTGGCAGATGGTAGCTACTCCTGTAGCGATGTTAGGTAGGACTTTGAAACGCTGGAAACGCTGGAAACAACAACCTCTAAGGCGAGCGGCGCCCGCGAAGCGGGGGCCGCGAGAGGTTAAGTACGCCTTGTAGGGGGCGGGGCACTGGGAGGGGGCGCGGCTCACTCGGGAAGAGGAAACAGCTGGTGTTGCTAACGCTGTGCCTCGCAGTCCCGGGGCCGCGCCTCTCACCTCCTCTGCGGCCTTGCGCCTCCTCCCTCAGGCTCACAATGTTCTTGGCAGATGGTAGCTACTCCTGTAGCGATGTTAGGTAGGACTTTGAAACGCTGGAAACGCTGGAAACAACAACCTCTAAGGCGAGCGGCACCTACTATCACTAACAATGTTCCAGGCTAATGTATTTTCCCGGGAAATTTACAACTGTCCTGCAAGTAAAATATTACTTTTTCGAGAAAAAGGGCGTTTCTTCGTCCCATGAGGGAGCCGTTGAGCAAAAGAGGCTCGGCCTGCTGTCTTAGTCGCTGATAGGCATGAATATCAGATTCTTATCGATCACTTTATGTTGCAGGAGTAGAAAACACAACAGCCCTTGACCATTTTTCTTTACTGCAATCCTGCGTATTATACCTTTTAACAGTCATGTAATTGGACTGCTTTATTTCACTTGCCTTTTACTGATTCGAAAACAGTGGCTATTATTCAAAACTTTACCAATGTAGGTACTACTACCATGTTTTTTTTTAAAAACCTTTATTGTGAAAATGTCAGTATACAAATACGGGCCTATAACCATGTGGGCCGGCCACGGAGCAAACTGGAATCGTATATGATGAGGGCACATTTACACTGTAGAAGAACGTAACGGGCGACCCATTAGATTGCAAGAACTAAGGTGTCTAACATTTGTGGAATCGGTGGACGTACATTTTATAATTAAAGTATGACAGGGCCAGTTACAATAAAATTATCTAGATATACATTTGAGGGCAAGTACCATGGGTGACGTTAATTCGAACTTTCAATAGTACTGTTATCAATAACACATCAGAACTTAATATCAATAGGGATGTCAAAATGTTCAATCAATTCTCGTCCCCGCCCGCCATGTGCTTAAAAACTGCATACGTATCTCGTGATATCAAGGTTGGGCAACCAGTACACAACAAGGAGTGGCGAGTCCCATTTATACCGGCGCCATTTTGGGCGAGGCCGGGCAGGTCCAGGATATAGTCAAAATGTCTCCACCAACCAGCGGTCGGACCAGAACCATTTTCGGCAGTCCAAAAATGTTTCGTTAAATGACAACAGAAGAAATAGGCAACAAGAACAATCAGTCAAAAGAGGGGACGCTTTCGTGAATGGGGCCCATGCCCTAGCAGGCAAGCGTCCGAGTTCCAAGGTGTCCCAGAGCCATTTTAGTGGACCAGGCCCAAATCCAAAGAGCTGGCCGCCATTTTGAGAGTCTTGTTGCAGCCAGCTATCGCTGCACCACAAGAATAGCCGCAATTCAGCTAGATGGCGGGTGAGTCACTGTACCGCAAAAGCGGGCGGAACTCAGCTGAAAGGCGAGTGAAACGCTAAGAGGCACCCCACTGCAGATGAGGTGCCTCCACCTGTGGAGGAGGGAGAGGCCCGTTTGCGCTGCCTCCCCCCCCCGGACACCCCACGCCGTCTTTCTGCGCAGCATTGTAGGATGGCCACACCAGTGAAACTTGCTGGACACCACCTCGGTGCCATCTGGATCTCGCTGCGTTCGAGTCACTGTACCGCAAGAGCGGGAGAAACTCAGCTGGACATGCCATCTTTCAGTGCAGCATTGTAGGACGGCCACACCAGTGCGGCAACTTGCTGGACACCACCTCGGTGCCATCCGGATCTCGGCGCGTTGTGCTGCCTTCGGCGTACTGTAGCAGCAAGAGTGACCGCAACTCAGCTGGACACGCCGTTTTTCGGCGCAGCATTGTAGGATGGCCACACCAGTGCGGCAACTTGCTGGACACCACCTCGGTGCCATCCGGATCTCGGCGCGTTCGACTCACTGTACCGCAAGAGCGGGAGAAACTCAGCTGGACACGCCGTCTTTCGGCGCAGCATTGTAGGATGGCCACACCAGTGCGGCAACTTGCTGGTCACCACCTCGGTGCCATCCGGATCTCGGCGCGTTGTGCTGCCTTTGGCCTATTGTAGCAGCAAGTGCGGGCGCAACTCGGCTGGACGGCGTGTGAAACGCTAAGGGGCGCCGCACTGCAGATGAGATGCCTCCACCTGGGGAGGCGGAAGAGGGCCGTTCGCGCCGCCTCCCCCCGGGCACCCCACGCTGTCTTTCGGCACAGCATTGTAGGATGGCCACACCAGTGCAACTTGCTGGACACCAACTCAGTGCCATCCGGATCTCGGCGCGTTGTGCTGCCTTCGGCCTATTCGCACATCGGTCCGCTACTGACGCCGCCTCATGGGCCAACGGATTTTGTACGCTTTTTATAGCCCAAAGCCGCATAACAGGTCATGTGACTTGTTTATATAACTTTTCATTGGTTCATTTTACTTTTGGTTTCCTAATGATGGAAGGCTTGATCATATGACCTAAAAATAACACTTTTCATTGGATTAAAACTTTTTTTTCCCAAACGATGAAAGACCTACCTTTTTTTTTCTCACTCGGCAATCAAAAAAGGTTCCGTTAGATGACAACAGAGGGGACAGGCAACAAGAACCATCACTTAAAAAAGGGGAGGGCAAGTTCTTCCCTACCGGGTCACGTTGGGGCTCCACCGGAACTCATCGAATTGATAGTCTACAGTGTTTCTGGATGTTTCAGACTGAAGCTGGCGTCAGCATGAGAGCACCACCATCTCGTAGCTCCGTCGTGGCCATTCCGCAAGCAATCATTTGAATTTAAAAAAACATTTGTACAGCGCTCGATTACCCAGCGGTTTCATGGCGCTAGTGGTGAACAGTGGACAGCAGCAACTAGAGGGATCTAAGTCAAGTAGGCGGGAGGGAGTTCCAAAAGGTTGGAGCCAGGACAGCGAATCTCGCTCCACCCGCCTTCGGTTTTTTAAAGCGAGGAATGGTGAGGAGGGCTAAATGAGCGGAGCGAAGTTCTCTGCCTGGGCAGTAGGGCTTAATAGCCCATGGCAGCCGCTCCCCACCGGAAGCCTGCGGGAGTCGGGGGCCCCCAAGACTTTTGTAGAATCTTCAAGGCTGAGGGGACACTTTCGAGAATGGAGCCCAAGCCCTAGCAGACAAGCGTCCGAGTTCCAAGGTGTCCCAGGGCCATTTTAGTGGACCAGGCCCAAATCCGAAGAGCCGGCCGCCATTTTAAGAGTCCTGTGGCAGCCGCCTATCGCTGCACCGCAAGAGTGGGCGCAACTCAACTACATGGTGAGCGAGACGCTGTAGCCGCAAGAGCGGGCGGTAAACAGCTGAATGGCGGATGAGGCACAGTGTAGCAAAAGCGGGCGGAATGGCAACTGAAATGGTAAAGGGGCGCCCCACTACAGCAGACGAGCCTCCACCTGGGGAGGCCCGTTCACGCCCACGCCGTTTTTCGGAGCAGCATTGTAGGATACCAAAACCAGTGCGGCAACTTACTGGACATCACCTGGGTGCCATCCAGATCTCAGCGCGTTCTGCTGCCTTGGGACTATTCGCACAACAGACCGCTACTGACGAGGCACAGTGCAGCAAAAGCGGGCGGAAAACCGCCGAATGGCAAGTGAAACGCTAAAGGGGCGCCCCACTACAACAGACGAGCCACCACCTGGGGAGGCCCCCCCCCCCCGCCGGGGCGCCCCACGCCGTTTTTCGGAGCAGCATTGTAGGATACCAAAACCAGTGCAGCACCCAGGTGACATCACCTGGGTGCCGTCCAGAACTCAGCACGTTGTGCTGCCTTAGGACTATTCGCACAACAGACCGCTACTGACCATTGTTGCTTCTGTTTTAAAAATTTTTTTTAACGTGTTTACAGTTTTTGTTGCGTTGTATATATTTATAAGTTATTAAAGTTTTATAATCCTACTACTTTGTTGGAGTGCTATATATTTTTAATGTGACACATAATTGTAAAAACTTTGATGTACAAAGAGGCATCCCTGGAATCTTCCGCTTCAGGCTCGGTCCCACACACCCTCACAGTGAGAATCCCCTCCCCAATCACAATACAGGATGGTTATCAGATAGTAGGAATGCGTGTGGTGTGACGGATCTCATCGGGTGGGGGCCTTGATCTACTGTAACTCCTTTGAAGAGGGGTGATTCTTTACAGTTGAGGCCATAAACTACATCCGCAGGGCTACGTGATAGCCTGGGACCAGCCTGGACAATCAGACACAAAGGAAGAGGAATGTCAGAGGGTGCGGTAGTGAATAGGGTGAAAGGGTGGTGTCGGGCGGGCACAGGGTGTGATTCTCAGGGAAGAGCAGCGCAGATGGGGGAGGTTTATGGCCCATGCATAAGACAGAGAGCGGGGGTGACCAGTGCGTGGGGGAGATGCTTGCGAGGGTGGGGAGCCATGCTGAGGATCGGCGGCGTGCAGAGAGTGGGTCTGGTCAGGGCATCTAAAATGGCTGCCATGCACGACAAAAGTGTGGCATTGGAAAAAAAGCAAGATGGCGCAGACAATGTTTATCAATATGAATTAATTTATAACAAATATTTTTAACAATATATTTACTCGCAGTGTCAAAATGGCGGTCAACACTTCCTGATTTCCTTCGAATCGAACGTTAACAGACGTCACGATCGGCGGGGTGCAGAGAGTGGGTCTGGTCAAGGCATCTAAAATCGCTGCCGTGCACGACAAAAGTGTGGCATTGGAAAAAAAGCAAGATGGCACAGACAATGTTTATCAATACGGATTAATTTATAACAATTATTTTTAACAACATATTTACTCGCAGTGTCAAAATGGCGGTCAACACTTCCGGATTTCCTTCGAATCAAACGTTAACAGACGTCACGCAGCAAAAAAAAAAAAAAAAACGCTCACGCGCAGCCGCTGGAAGACAAGTATCAACATATATGAGCCTCCTCAGCCCCCCTCAGAAAACATAGGGGGTCAGGATACGTCTCCCGTACCCCCTTATACCCATGTCTCACATTGTTTTTCCTCCATCTTGTAATTTAATTAAATCGAAACACAAAATGGCGAATTCCCGTTTCGCGTCCCGGTTCACTACCCGGTTCGCGAACCGGAAAGCGCTTCTACCGCAAAAAATCAATATTTTTTTATTTGCCCCACAGGACCCTTTAATAACCCCAACATCATTCCTAGGGGGTCAAGAAGGGTCTACCTTGCCCCCTTTCATTAAATTCCCCCTTCGTTTTTCTCCTCCTCTTGTCTCTCGATCCTACCGAGAGACAAGATGGCGGCCGCTCCGGACTGTTTAGAATGTTGACAGACACCGGAGAGCCAATCAGCTTCGCTACGCAATGTTCCGTTACGCGAAAAGTTCGTGAACCGGTGCGCTATCCGGGACGCTGTCACAGATATATCTGTTTTTTAAAACGTTTATTTCTCAAAATCCACTGGAGCACATATATTGAGACCCAGCAAAGGCACATCGGGCTAACAGTCCCTACAATTTTGCCAAGTTTCGTGCAAATCCATTCAGCCGTTCGAGCTAAAAGTGAGGCCAAACGCCCTATGGAAAACTCAATGTTAAAAACGCGTTTTGGGACCCCCCTTTTTTCTCGGCCCCCCTTGACGAAACCCCACCAAATTTTATGGGGCTGCTCAGAAACAAAATGTGCCATTTTCCTGAAAATTTCAGCCGATTCCGTCCACAAACGCCAAAGTTATTAGACATAGAATTTTCAAAAGTCCCATAGAGAAAAAATCCTAACTATATATACCTACTGGCGACCGCCAGTAGGTAATATATATATATATATATATATATATATATACATATATATATATATATATATATATATATATATATATATATATATATATATATATATATATATATATATACCACCCAGAGGCCTCAATTAAATGAAATAAATTACGGAGGGATTCACAACCCCAGCACGAACTTCCCCGAATTGTTTAAAAAAAAGGCTTTTTTGGCTCTGGGGGTCCCTGTGGGATCCCCTGAGCAGGCCTAGGGGGTCAGTGTGTTTCTACCCTGCCCCCTTTTCTTTTTTTCACCTTTGTTTTACTGTTTTCTTATGACTCAGTTCTACTGAGTCACAAGATGGCTGCCAACACTTCCTGGTTTGGAGTGTTGGCAGCCAATCTCAGTGAAGTTCGATCTCGGGAGGGGTCGCGACTCCACCACGTCCCTAGATATCAAAACTTTTTCAAATTTCTCAGGAACTATTGAACAGATTTAAAACAAGCATTTGCAATGCAATAGGTCTCGCATTAGGAAAGTTTGAGCTATTGGTATTGTAAATGACACATTTTTTATTTATGTGTTGGGTTTGAAAATAGCGAAATTAATAGTTTTGTCATTTACAATGCCAATAGTTATAACTTTCGCAAATGTGACACCTATAGCATTTGTAATGCAATATGTGTTGTATTTACGTGACTTAGATGTATTGATATTACAAATAACAATGGCTTTTAATTTTTTTAAATAATTAATACTTAAATAAAAGTTATTGTAATTTATAATGGCAATAGCTTAAACTTTTGTAAGTAACGTTTGTGAAGATTATGTTCAATGTATTTTATTGTGATGAAAATCCAAGAACAGAAGTGAAATATTAACATCCGTTTGTGACATTTGTAATAAAGCTTGAAATATTGAGAGAACATTTTTGAACCAGTTGTTGTTGAATGGTTGCGAAGATTGATGCTGTGGTGGCGCTGAGTGATGTTGTGGTGGCAACGAGTGATGCTGTGGCGTACAGTGATGCTGTGGTAGCGCATAGTGATGTTGTGGTGCCCCTGAGTGATGCTGTGGTGGTGCTGAGTGATGCTGTGGTGATGCGATAGATAGATAGAGTGAGTGCAATAGAGAGAAAGAGTGAGTGCGATAGATAGAGTGAGGGCGTAGATAGATAGAGGGAGGGTGATAGATAGAGAGAGGGAGGGTGATAGATAGATAGATAGAGTGAGGGCGATAGATAGATAGATAGAGTGAGGGCGATTGATAGATAGATAGATAGATAGATAGATAGATAGATAGATAGATAGATAGATAGAGCGATGGCGATTGATAGAGGGAGAGAAATAAATAGACAGATAGAGTGAGGGCGATAGGTAGATATACAGATAGATAGAGTGAGGGCAATAGATAGATAGAGTGAGAGCGACAGATAGATAGATAGATAGATAGGTATAAAGAGTGAGGGCGATAGATAGATAGTGGGCGATAGATAGAGTGAGGGCGATAGATAGAGTGAGGGTGATAGATAGATAGAGTGAGGACGATAGATAGATAGATAGCTAGATAGATAGATAGATAGATAGACAGATAGACAGATAGATAGATAGACAGATAGAAGATAGATAGATAGATAGATAGATAGATAGATAGATAGATAGATAGATAGATAGATAGATAGATAGATAGATATAGTGAGGGCGATAGATAGAGTGAGGGCGATATATAGACACAGTGAGGGCGATAGATAGAATGAGGTGTGATAGATAGATAGATAGATAGATTGATAGAGTGGGAGAGATAGATAGATAAACTGAGGGCGATAGATAGATAGATAGAGTGAGGGAGATAGCTAGATAGCTAGATAGCTAGATAGCTAGATAGATAGATAGATAGATAGATAGATAGATAGATAGATAGATAGATAGATAGATAGATAGATAGATAGATAGATAGATAGATAGATAGATAGATAGATAGATAGATAGATAGATAGATAGATAGATAGATAGATAGATAGATAGATAGATAGATAGATAGATAGATAGATAGATAGATAGATAGATAGATAGATATAGTGAGGGCGATAGATAGAGTGAGGGCGATATATAGACACAGTGAGGGCGATAGATAGAATGAGGTGTGATAGATAGATAGATAGATAGATTGATAGAGTGGGAGAGATAGATAGATAAACTGAGGGCGATAGATAGATAGATAGAGTGAGGGAGATAGCTAGATAGCTAGATAGCTAGATAGCTAGCTAGATAGATAGATAGATAGATAGATAGATAGATAGATAGATAGATAGATAGATAGATAGATAGATAGATAGATAGATAGATAGATAGATAGATAGATAGATAGATAGATAGATAGATAGATAGATAGATAGATAGATAGATAGATAGATAGATAGATAGATAGATAGATAGATAGATAGAGTGAGGGCGAAAGATAGAGTGAGGGTGCTAGATAGATAGAGTGAGGGCAATAGATAGAATGAGGTGCGATAGATAGATTGATAGAGTGAGGGGCAATAGATAGAGTGAGGGCGATAGATAGATAGATAGATAGATAGATAGATAGATAGATAGATAGATAGATAGATAGATAGATAGATAGATAGATAGATAGATAGATAGATAGATAGATAGATAGATAGATAGATAGATAGATAGATAGATAGATAGATAGAGTGAGGGCGAAAGATAGAGTGAGGGTGCTAGATAGATAGAGTGAGGGCAATAGATAGAATGAGGTGCGATAGATAGATTGATAGAGTGAGGGGCAATAGATAGAGTGAGGGCGATAGATAGATAGATAGATAGATAGATAGATAGATAGATAGATAGATAGATAGATAGATAGATAGATAGATAGATAGATAGATAGATAGATAGATAGATAGATAGATAGATAGATAGATAGATAGATAGATAGATAGATAGATAGATAGATAGATAGATAGATAGATAGATAGATAGATAGAGTGAAGGCGATAGATAGATAGATAGCTAGAGTAAGGGCGATAGATAGATAGATAGATAGATAGATAGATAGATAGATAGATAGATAGATAGATAGATAGATAGATAGATAGATAGATAGATAGATAGATAGATAGATAGATAGATAGATAGATAGATAGATAGATAGAGTAATTATGTGGCGTGTAATTATGGAGCACTGAGTGATATTTGGAGTGTATGTTGAGTTGAGTGCAGTGTAAAGATGTAGCATATAATTATGTGGCACTGAGTGGTATCTGGAGTGTATGCTGCATTGAGTGCAGTGTAATTATGTGGCGTGTAATTATGTGGCACTGAGTGGTATTATGAGGAGTGTATGTTGCATGCAGTAGAGTGTAATTGTGTGGCATGTAAATATGTGGCACTGAGTGGCATTGTTTGGAGTGTGTGTTGTATTCAGTAGAGTGTAATTATGTGGTGTGTAATTATGTGGCACTGAGTGGTATTTGGAGTGTATGTCCTGTTGAGCGCAGTGTAATTATGTAGCATATAATTATGTGGCACTGAGTGGTATTGTGTGGAGTGTATGTTGTATTCAGTAGAGTGCAATTGTGTGGTGTGTAATTATGTGGCACTGAGTGGTATTGTTTGGAGTGTATGTTGCATTGAGTGCAGTGTAATTGTGTAGCATATAATTATGTGGCACTGAGTGGTATCTGGAGTGTATGCTGCATTGAGTGCAGTGTAATTATGTGGCGTGTAATTATGTGGCACTGAGTGGTATTATGAGGAGTGTATGTTGCATGCAGTAGAGTGTAATTGTGTGGCATGTAAATATGTGGCACTGAGTGGCATTGTTTGGAGTGTGTGTTGTATTCAGTAGAGTGTAATTATGTGGTGTGTAATTATGTGGCACTGAGTGGTATTTGGAGTGTATGTCCTGTTGAGCGCAGTGTAATTATGTAGCATATAATTATGTGGCACTGAGTGGTATTGTGTGGAGTGTATGTTGTATTCAGTAGAGTGCAATTGTGTGGTGTGTAATTATGTGGCACTGAGTGGTATTGTTTGGAGTGTATGTTGCATTGAGTGCAGTGTAATTGTGTAGCATATAATTATGTGGCACTGAGTGGTATTGTGTGGAGTGTGTGTTGCATTCAGTAGAGTGTAATTATGTGGCACTGAGTGGTATTATGAGGAGTGTATGTTGTATTCAGTAGAGTGTAATTGTGTGGCGTGTAATTATGTGGGTATTGAGTGCAGGGTAATTATGTAGCATATAATTATGTGGCGCTGAGTGGTATTGCGTCGAGTGTGTGTTGCATTCAGTAGAGTGTAATTATGTTGTGTGTAATTATGTGGCACTGAGTGGTATTTGGAGTGTATGTTGCATTGAGTGCAGTGTAATTATGTTGCATATAACTATTTGGCACTGTGCGGTATTTGGAGTGTATGTTGCATTTAGTGCAGTGTAATTATGTGCAGTGTAATTATGTGGCACTGAGTGGTATTTGGAGTGTATGTTGCATTGAGTGCAGTGTAATTATGTGGCGTGTAATTATGTGGCACTGAGTGGTATTTGGAGTGGTGGTGGAGGTGGTGATTGTGGACGTGGTGGTGGAGGTGGTGGGTGTGGTGGTGGATGTGGTGGTGTTGGTGGTGGACATGGTGGTGGTGGAGGCGGTGGTGGTGGATGCAGTGGTGGTGGACATGGTGGTGGTGGTGGACACGGTGGTGGTGGACGCGGTGGTGGTGGATGTGGTGGTGGTGGATGTGGTGGTGGTGGACGTGGTGGTGGTGGATGTGGTGGATGATATGGTGGTGGATGTGGTGGTGTTGGTGATGGACATGGTGGTGGTAGTAGATGTGGTGGTGGTGGACATGGTGGTGGTGGAAGTGCTGGTGGTGGTCATGGTAGTGGTGGACGTGGTAGTGGTGGATGCGGTAGTGGTGGACGTGGTGGTGGTGGTGGATGTGGTAGATGTGAAGATGGACATGGTGGTGGTGGACGTGGTGGTGGACATGGTGGAGGACGTGGTGGTGGACGTGGTGGTGGTGGACGTAGTGGTGGTGGATGTGGTGGTGGTGGACATGGTGGTGGTAGTGGACGTGGTGGTGGTGGTGGTGGACATGATGGTAGGGGTGGACATGGTGGTGGTGGATGTAGTGGTGGATGTGGTGGCGGATGTGGTGGTGGACTTGGTGTTGGATGTTGTGGTGGATGTGGTGGTGGATGCGGTGGTGGACGTGGTGGTGGTAGTGGATCTGGTGGTGGTGGAGGTAGACGTGGTGGTGGTGGACATGGTAGTGACCTCGTGGTGGACGTGGTGGTGGCCCTGGTGGTGGTGGACATGGTGGTGGATGTGGTGGACATGGTGGTGGTGGTGGTGGTGGACATGGTGGTGGATGTGGTGGTGGTGGTGAACGTGGTGGTGGTGGACGTGGGTGTGGTGGTGGAGGTGGACGTGGTGGTGGTGGACATGGTGTTGGTGGACGTAGTGGTGGTGGACATAGTGGTGGTGGATGTGATGGTGGTGGTTGTGGACGTGGTGGTTGTGGACGTGGAGGTGGGGGACGTGGTGGTGGTGGTGGACGTGGTGATGGTGGACATGGTGGTGGTGGACATGGTGGTGGTGGTGAACGTATATCTGGCTCTTGCGCTGAACTTAATGAAAATCAAGATAAAGTACTACGAGAAATGAGCGAAACATTAATATCAGCATGTTGGACCCGGGATCTCCGGTCCACTTAGGGTAGCTTGACATCAAGTGGAAAGGCTTAACTCCAAGACATTTGTGTTGTACTTGCGTCACACTCAATGCAGTAACACAGTGAATCACCACTAAAAATGACACTGCACCTTATTAGAAAAGAATGAAATACTTTATAAAGAACTTCAATTTGGTTTACTCTCTAACAGGGTATATCGTAAGCACAATTAGCACTTCAACAATGGAACAATTGTTTCAATAAATTATCACTTTAGTTATCAACTTTCTCTCCCAGAAGGAAGAATTCCAAAAGATCTCTTAATACTTCCACCCCCCAGTAAATACTACACAGCTTACATAAATCCAACAGTGAGCAATAGGTTTTCACTTAGGGAAACCAGGCAAAACATTACTTTGATACGAAA
Source organism: Lissotriton vulgaris (assembly GCF_964263255.1). Taxonomy (NCBI): domain Eukaryota; kingdom Metazoa; phylum Chordata; class Amphibia; order Caudata; family Salamandridae; genus Lissotriton; species Lissotriton vulgaris. The sequence continues at coordinate 1,163,099,243 of NC_141687.1, read as the reverse complement.
ACAATATTACATCTACCTTCTGTCAGATGGGTTTCTGCTGTAATAAAACAGGGACCAGAACTCTCATGGAAACGAGATATGCCTTAGTGTCGATCAATTTATGTAACCTCTCCAATTTCTAATCAGTTGTAGAAATAGGTCAGAAGGGTTTTTAGGACTGGCAGGACCCCAAGCTTCTATAGGGTGGTTTCAATGATTTAAGCACATTCAGTTCTTGTCACATCTAAGCATGGGCGGAAAATCCGTACGCTCGCGGATTTTGCGGATTTTCGGTAAATTCGTAATCCGCGAGATTCGCGAATTTCCCGCAAAATCCGCGAGCAGCGGATTTTATGGCTTGCTCGCACTGTTCGCGTGAGTTCGCGGCTTCCCAGTTCAACTTCGCGCCCCGCGAATAAGCGCTAAATTGCAGAAATACGATCTTAGCAAAACTGAAACTACTTACCAGGTTCAAAAGTTCAAGCTCATCATTAGTAGCCATTTCCTGTAGTGCTTCCTGAGGGGCCCCTCCAGAGTTCAGTTGCCTACTTGCAACTATTATGTGACCCTGCTCTGACCCTCAGAATAGTTACACAAAGGTCCTGAATTACAGCTAAGGCAGACAAGCAGGAGCCAGGCTGGAAGTTCAAATCCAGTGACACATTAATCAGCCCCTAATTCATTATTGTCAGTTGGGGCAGGGCAGGTGTTGTAACTAATTTTGCAACAATGAAAGCACTTAGCAAGTGCAAAAGATCACTAATCAGGAAGCACTAAGGAAGCAGGTGCCAGCTAAAAAAATATTCTGTGACACATTAATCAGCCCCAAATTAATTCAGGTCACTTGAGGCAGGGAAGGTGTGCTTTGCTTTGCCACAATAATGTACACTGGACAACCAGAGGGTGCTGTGATGAAACAGAGGGTGGCATGGGTGGGCCAGAGGGTGGCATGAGTAGTCAGAGAGTGGCAGTGGTGACAGAGAGTGGCAGTGATGAAGAAGAGTGTCCCAAACAGGCTGGACACGTAGAAACAACAAGTTCGCAAAACTTGTGACCCGACAGGTAAGTTCGCGTTTGCGAAATTGTACAAAACCCTCGCGAACTGGCAGAAACCCGCGCGAACACACAAAAAAAAAATCCGCAAATTCGCGAGAATTCGCGGATTTTGCGGATTGCGAGTTCGCAAATCCGCAAAATTCGCGAACGCGAGATTCGCAAAATTCGCCCATGCTTAGTCACATCCCCAACCAGAGAAGAGGATGTTTGATCAACCACTGGGGTCTACAGCGTTATCTCCTGGGTCTATGTCCCACACCAGCCCCGAGTCCCTGCTTACGTATAAGTTTGAGATTGTCAAGGAAGATCTCAGCTGTTACCAATAGCTTGGGGAGCTTACTTCTTTGCCGGTCGGCCCCCGGCGAGTTTGCACCGAGAACCAAGCCTTCTCTCCAAACCACGCAAACCCTCACGGTGCCCACACGGTTGGCGGTCACCTCAGCACTGCACCGCCTCTACTCCGTGGGACCGCCCAGCCCCCCACTGGGCCTGTGTGGTAATCGAGACTCAGCCGACTCTGTGAAGCCTCCCAGCCCTCCACTGAGCCTGTGCGGCAATCGGGACACTTCCGCGTCTGTGGAGCCGCCCAGCCCTCCACCAGACCTGCGGGGCAATCGAGACACTGCCGTGCTGCTCCGCCTCCTCAGTGCAAAGTGGATGCGTCAGCCCAGTCTCACCGCCAGTTCCCCGCTCCGGGCAGAGAGTCGCGGTGCCCCACAGGAGGGCGCTTCCAGCCTCCCCTCACAACAGCCTTGCAGAGCTCCCAGCCCGTCACCACCACTGGGGACCAGACGGGAGGGCGCTGCTGGCTCCAACCCACAAGCGCAGCGCCCTCTCCACCACAGGAAGACTCGAAGTCTGGACGCAAGTAATCCAGTAAGTTCCTTGTCACAGAGTTCAGTGTTAGGCGGGACACGTCAGAAAAGCCATGAATTTGGTCACGCAGGGCACTGGGGGACAGCAAGAGTAGGAGACTACTTCCCCAAGGGTCTTGGCTTCATTCAGAGGTCAGCCTCAGTCGCCCTCACCTGGCAATCTCTCACAGTCCTCGCCTCGACCGCCCGACCTGAGGTACCAACAGGCCTCTTCTGCGTCAGTAGTACCACATGTCAATGTTCTTGCCAGGTCAGGTCAGCAGGTGAGGGATAGCATCGACTAGCAGGGATAGCAGCCCCGAGAGGCTATCAAACCCCCACAGTGCTCCAACCTCCTCACTCCACAGCCCGTACTCCAGACTGTTCACTCTCCTCTCTAAAATGGCCGCCCAACGTTCCACCTTATATTGCCTGTGCTCAGAGTGACCAGAAAGGTCCAGAAGGTTCTGGAAACCCTCATGGTACCCTATGGCACAGAATCATGAGGTGAAACTTGGCAGTTACAAGCCTCCATTTTGTGTCTCACTACGCTCCATTTTAAAGGAGCACCTGTGCCTCAGGATATGTGGATTTGATGAGGCACCCAAAGCCCTAAGGACAACACCAAAAAGTATAGTGGACACAAAAACAAACAAGGGTTAGGAGGCCAAAAGGGGACAACATAAATAAATAAATAGGAGGGACCACCCAAAGGGCTGACAGGTCTAACACAGCAGTACTCTTAAACTTTGTCACATTGACAAAAATCATGGTTAAAAAGGAAATAACTGCAAAAATCACGGACAGCACAAACTTGCCAAAATCAAAATAAAACAGATATGTAAATGCATACTTGAAAACAAATTGAAAGAAAAGGAAACATTTGATAATGTGTTTCAAGAAGTTTTTTGAAGCAAACTACCAGAAATGTGTGTTTTATTAAAGCCCATGCCCTCCATATATGGAAAACAAGGACTGGGCGAGAAGGGAGGGGGGAATGCCAGCAGGGAAAGTAATCACTTTCACGGCCTCTTTGATGTTCTCAGTGGCCACGGGGCTCACTGAGAACATCAAAGCGGCCACGAAAGGCGGACAAATGGTGCGCGCGCCCGGCGCACATGCACTGTGCCCGATCCACACTTTGGGTAAAATTTTCAAAGCCCTTACTTTAATCTTTCCAAAGCATCCCTAACAGGATGGCTTCAGCAAGACCTAAAAAAGGAGGGGGCTCTAAGGGAGAGAGCAAAGGGAGAGATGTCTCTGAGGGTGACAGTAAAGGGAGGAATTTATTTATTTATTATTTATAAAGTTTTATATAGCGCGAACTTGATCCAGAAGGATATCAGAGCGCTTTACAATACTTTTTATAACAACATGAGAACCATACAGTAAAGGAGGGATAATGAGAGGGCATGAGAAGAAGAGGGGGACAATGAGGGAGACATGATGAGAGAGTGAGTGACAGATGACGCAAAAGAGGGAGTAGAGAGTGGGGATGCTAAGAGTGAGAGATGATGGGATGGGTACAAGAAAAGGGAGAGACAATGGAAATAGAGCGAGACGGCAAAGATGGTGAAATTGAGGGAGAGAGATGGAGTGCCGCGACCTCTGACTTCTGACCTGCTTGTGAAGCAGCAGGGTTGGCCCTTCTCACCCTCCGCAGAGGGCCTTCTACGCCGCTAGTCTGTCTCATTGTGACACTGTTGATGTCTCACCCCGGCCGCGCCCTCCACGGCTCCTGTCTCTCTCTTCACCCCTTCTTCTTTTCAAATATCTCGCACTCCTCCATGTTTGGCTTTTCATACCTCTTGCGCGACCCCCCCTCTGCCCCACCCCCTTCATTATCACTGTTTAGAATCCTACTGAATGGCGTCTGACACCACCTCACTTCCCGGGGAGACATTCTACTTCTGTTACCAAAACGTGAGGCTCTCAGAGGCCCGAAGACAAGACTGACTCTTTGCCAGATGGACTGAGGTCTCACAGCAGCTGAGGGGGGCCGGCCTGGTGGGTGCCCCCTCCTCCAACCCAACGGGGGTCTCAGCTGACACCCTCTTGTTTATTGCATAATAAAACCTTCCAGAGTTTAGAACGCTGTGTCCAGCCTATAGAGAGATAAATACAATCTGAAGTAAAGTCGGTTACAGAATAAACACACGTGTCTCCTTCTCATAATCCCTCTTACATTTTGTTTATACTCACTCACTGGTGTCACTCATACTCAACCAACACTGCTCCCACCACGATACCATGTCATGAATTAGTAAACCGGTTTATTCTGATGGTCAGATCTTTACATTTCAGAGGCGAGTCTGACAACTGACTGACTCTCTCCCAGCCCTTCCGATCTGCCAGGGTCGAATCTGTCATGGACTCAAAACCTGAGCCCTTCGACCCGAGACTGAGACTGTCTTCTGGATATATCCATCCCTGCTGTCCTCTCAAAGGACAGCTGGCTGTGTGACGGACTCTCTCCCAGCCCTCCCGATCTGCCAGGGTAGAATGAATCTGTCATACACTGACAGCCTGAGCCCTTCCACCCTTAAGAGATTGAGCCTGTGGTCTGAATATGTCCATTCCTCCTGGTCCTCTCAGACGCAAGCTAGTGAGTGCGACTGACCCCACCCCGCACTCCTGGCCTTTCAGAGGCGCGTGTGCCACATGACGCACGTGGTCCAAGAGCCACCTTCATTCCAGTGTGCGGCATGGGGTTGGCAGCCCCTGACTCTGGAGACAGCGCCTGATGAGACGGTCTTAGCCTGGCTGATTCTCCACAGAGCCTGTGATTGACTGAGCCCGCCCCAGCCGCATTGGCCTTCTTTCCTTGCAATAGCCGCCGCCCCTGGAGCAGCAGCCAACTGTTATCACATGGCCTGCTGCCTGCGGCCAGCTGTGGACAGCACATCAGGCCAGCTCCATCACTGGCCCCGGGCCGGACATCCATCTCTCTCTTAAGTACCCCGGGCCCCGCCTGCAGGGGCCCCCGACGGTCACTCCACAGTCACAGAGCACAGATCAGTGGGAGCTGGGTCAGAAATCCGCTGATCCGAGCACAAGAGCTCCCAGAGCCATAAATCAAAAGAAAACACGGTCTCCGCGGGGGTGAGCCGGGATCCGAGGCCAGGAAAGACGAGGCCAGTCCTCTGCACCAGTAACACCTTGTATGCCTGACGCCGTGGAATGAATGAATGAATGAATGAATGGTTGACTTGCGGACCACAACTCTTTGAACTGCTTCGCATCGAGGCGCTACCTGCCTGGGCAGCTCAATTATGTCCAAAATGGGGTTCAGTAAAGTACTAAACTGCATCTCTTCAAAGGAGTAAAGCTGTGCTCTCTTAGGCAGAGTCCCCAAATCCTATGAAATATCACACGAAAGATAACATTACACAATACAATTAGTTTCAGCCAAATCCAACCGGAAGTCTAATGCCTGGCAACGCCTTTTCTGTGACAAGCCTCTGGTGTTTTTTTCATTTTTGCAAGCTGCATATGCAATCAGCAATAAAGATGTAAAAGTAATAAAAAGTAAAAATGCCGACATCCAAAAGTGTCGTGGAAATGGTTGCCAAAAAAAATAACTTCTCACAATATTACACCAGAAGGCATTGGCAGGGCCCTTCTGCTACTGCTGAATCCAGCCTATTCTGCGATCCATGCGGGGGCTTCACAAGAGCGGTTGTTTTATTTAGTTGCTTTGCCGTGAAATGGATCCCCCCCCCCAAAGAAAGAAGCTTGCGAGTGGTGCGTGCGCGCGCCACTGCGAGCATATGTATTCAATTATCGCGTCCGTGTCTGGCTGCGGTAATTGAAGACATATGGGGTTTGGTGCACGTAACAGACACCAATAGGCCATAGGCGGAGCTACGTGACCGCCTATGGCCTATTGCGTGTTCTGTTAAAAAACAGCACGCACACAAAGCCCAATCAAAATGGAACTAGGAAATAACACGCACAAGCTGTGTGGAATTTACAGGTCTATTTATAAAACCCATACTACAGGGCTTTTCGCTTCGCTTGCGAGCCCTAAACAGGGCTCTTTCTGAACAAGGACTACCTTTTTTTAAAAAAATTTGGTGTAATTCTGTTCAGCAGTTCAGGCTATAGCCGTGTCTAAGTTTTCCTATCGAAAATAACATGGGGAAGACAAGTTTTAGACCCCCCTTTTTTCTCGTCCTCGCTTGGCAAATCACTCCGAAACATTCAAGACAGAAGCTGACCAGAGCGGGCCACTAGTTTTGAAAATTTCGCGAAGATTTTGGGAAAACAAAAAAACGCTTTTCCTATGGAAACTAAGCCCTAGCTATAAATACCTACTGGCAACCGCCCGTAGGAGATACGTTTGTTCAAAATCGTAAATCTCAGAAAGTTCTTCACCGATTGCTTTGAAATTTTGACACTACGTTGGATTCGAATACGCGTGTGTTTTTATATACACAACAATGGATTCCAATACGCGCGTGTCGAATACGCACGTATTTTTAATCAAAAGCCCGAACAGACACATAAAAAGGTCAATGTTTGTTTGTTCAAAATCTTCAATCTCAGAAAGTTCTTCACCGATTGCTTTGATATTTTGACACAACGTTGGATTCGATTAAGCGCGTGTTTATATACACACAACGTTGGATTCGAATACGCGGGTGTCCAATACACTTGTGTTTTTAATCGAAAGGACGAACAGACCCTATCGATTTGGTTGCTTCACAACAACTACAAGGGACGCATAGAGATAATAGTCTACATATATTAGGATGGACAGTTGGTGTCAGCATGGCAGACCGGGAAGTGGGTGGAGGGAAGGGGGTGGAGTTCATTCACTTTGCAACATTAAGAAAGGACGCATAGAGACAATAGTCTACTTATATTAGGATGGACAGCTGGTGTCAGGATGGCAGACCGGGAAGTGGGTGGAGGGAGGGGGAAGGTGTTGGTTCACTTTGCAACATTAGCGCGTGTTTATATATACACAACGTTGGATTCGAATACGTGCTTGTACAATACGTGCATGTTTTTAATCGAAAGGCCGAACAGACCCTATTAATTTGCTTGCTGCGCAACAACTACAAGGGACCCATAGAGACAATAGTCACAAAAACATATTGTATACCCACAAGCTTTGTGAAATGAAACATATTAGAAACGTGTGCTTACTCTTTTCTTTCTCTTCCATTTAACCAGACTGAGCCACAGCAATGCGTGGCCGAGTACAGCTAGTATATATATATTTCCAAAACTACTTCGATGCTCACTTCAGCTGCTGTCTTCAAAATATTGGGGAGATCCATCAAGCGGGGGGTTGAGAACAATGGGGAGTCCCAAAACGCCTTTTCCCTGTGTTAATTTCCATTGGATATTTAGACACGGCTACAGACCAAACTGCTGAATGGAATTACAGCAAATTTGGCTGGTTCAGGGAAGTGCTTTTTGTGATTTGGTGTAAATCTGTTCAGTAGTTGCAGACTCATTTAAAGGTTTTTCGGATATACAACTGGGAACACGAGGAACACAACCCCTCCCAATATCTCGTACTGAGATCTGATTGACTGCCAACACTTCAAACCAGGAAGTGTTGGCAGCCATCTTGTGACCCAGTTGAACAGAGTCACAGGAAAAAACGTTAAAAAAAAGAAAAGGGGGCACAGTAGAGACACACCCCCTAGACCTCTTGGGGGAGTGTTCCCACAGAGAACTCGCAGGGCCAAAAAAGCATTTTTTTAAACATTTCTGGCGCAAATCGCGCTGGAACCACAAATCCTGGCGAAACAAATACAAAAATCGAGCTTAAGCACTTAGTTAATTATCGGACCCCAGGTGGGCCAGGTCCCAGGGCCATTATGCAAAAAAAGGAGGGGGCCCATATGAGGTATGTGAAGTCATAAGTAGTCCATTGCAGTGGCGTATGCTATAGTTAGCTTAAGTAACTCTAATAACTGAATTTCACTATTTTTGTACAAGTGAAATCTGAGCCTCACTATAACATCTGTGTAATTTTGGTTTCATATATATTTATATATGTATATCTATATATATATTGACTGAAAAAACAAAGATTACAGGGGCGTTATGGTTAGGAAGCAGAATTAACATCCCTGAAAAACCAAAGGTTACATGGACGTTATGGTTAGGAAGCAGAATTAACATCCCTGAAAAACCAAAGGTTACATGGACGTTAGTTCGGCTGACATTTAACTTCAGCAGTTATAGTTAGCAGAGCTAACAATAACTCGCGCCCCTGCAATGCATTGCTTATGACCTCACATATTACATCACTCATGACATGGTCAATGACATCACTGATAACATCTCTGATGATATCTCAAATGACAGCACCCCTAACCAACAGTGCACCAGGAGATGCGTTTGCAGAATGGTGAAGAATGGGAACTTGGCCCCAAAGACATCTGAGCAATCTAGCAGTGTGCGTCTTACTCGAGGTAACAGGAGGGCTTGTTTACTCCCAAGGACCGTCTAAAGCCAAGGGGACTTTATTCCCCTACAAGTTGTGCTCCAGGAGGTGCTTTTGCAGAGTGGTGGTGAAAGGGGGTGGGGCTTTTGTCGAATTGCCCATATTTTTTTCATATATTTTTGAAAATGTATTGCGGGAGCCAATTTTGAACCCGGGGACCACATTCCCATGGGTCAGGCCTATTAAGAATGGGGGAGTGGGTCCACATGAGGCTCCTCCCATCGCCGATATTGGCCCTGGGGCCTCCATCCCCCAGGGCCCGGCTTTAAAAAAAATTGTTTTATGAAGTAAAGGGGGGAGGGGGGACGTCTCCCGGACCCGGACACTTTTTTTACATATAAAAAAATTATAATAATACTGGGGGGGGGGGCTGCGGCTCCCCTCCTGGGCCCTGTTGGCCACAGATACCCTATTCTCCAGGGCCTGGCCTCTATGGTGGGGGCCCTGGTCCCACCCAAAATTCTATTTAAAAAATGCTTTTGACCAAAGGTCAAAAGCAGTCAAAAGCAGTCAGGGAATTCCTACCCTGCCTCCCTTTTATTCAAAATATTTTTTGTAGGACTCAGCTCCAAGCCAAGTCCCAAGATGGCTGCCAGCACTTCCTGGTTGAACTATTGGCAAGATAGAATCCATGTATATTTATTCATTTTTGTTCATGTTACTTGACAGATATATTTCAGTTGCCAAAACTGCAGCTCAGCTTTGTTGTTGGGTTGAGAAATGTACACTACCGTTAGAAACAGTTGTTTTCTGTTGGTGATAATTACATGCATTTCTTCCTGTACTAATTTTTCTACAGAGCGGGGCCTCTTTGACACACGCTGGTGCCCAGAGAGGTGAGGTCCTGTCCTCATGGCGCATTGGTAAGTCTACCATTGCTGTTAAAAAGCAATTTTTTTAAATAATTCAACAGAATTCATGGAATGTTTTGTGCCTTTGAATGATAAGAGATGTAGTTTATTATTATTATTTTTCTTTGTCCTTCTCTTTTCCCAATCCTTTTACAGATGTCAGACTCATCATGTCCATATGGAGTAATTGAAACAGGATTATTCATTTTGTGAATTTAACAAAAATGTATGTATATCGTACTGAATTGGTGACAGTGTTAAAGCTTCTTTTGAAGCGCTAAGGTCCTGAAGCTAGGGAGCTTACACTGAACAAGCTGAAACATGTCGACCATAAGAGCAGTGTCATATTCCAACTGCTCTTGATTTATCTCTTTCACTGTTTTTAGACAGGAAGACATCCTTGAGGCAACCTATTCTGATTTAGCGATATTGGTGTCTCCGATGTGTATCCTTTTTATATCACTTCTTTTCTTCTTTTTTACACTGCACTAATCTCACAAGGAAGTCTTGTTCTCTCATGGTACTCTCTTGTAAAAAATCTACAAAGAGGGTATAACTATATTGTTTGTCCATCCTCCTCTTGGTTGGAGGTATGGTGAAGTATAGTTACTTGGTAGCCCAGATGATGACACTGGACACGCAAAGTGTAATGATGGGACACCAATGATCCCTGGCAGAGTTTTTCCTGTTTTTTTCTGGTTTCTTCTTTTTTCTTTCCCTCTTTGAGGCCATCTAAATGTTGGCCGCTTTTTCTGCATCTCTAATCAATCAAAAGACCTTCTTTGGTGATCTTATGTACTATAGTTCTGAGTACTTAAGATTTGGATTGTTCCTACATCGATGAACATTCCTTTGTGGATAGACTTCAGGACTTTTTGGTGTATTGATTAATTGAAACAGGGGATTGAGTCCGCGAGTCTTTAAATTTATCCCTTTAGGCCCTCCTTTTGTGCTTTGAACTAATGGCAGACAATCAAATTTCAGTAGGATCCACTGCAAGGACTCGCGTCCCCAGATATCTGTATTTTTTAAACTACTATCTCTAAAACTACTGAACGGATTTACACCAAATCACAAAAAGAACGCTTTCTTTACCAACACCTAGCTTTCTGGCAAATTTGGTGCCATTCCATTCAGTAGTACGGGCTGTAGTTGTGTTAAAAAATGAAAAGTCCACATAGAAATGGCATGAGGAAAACACGTTTTGGAACCTCCCTTTTTCCTTGGCCTCCGCTTGACGGATCACCCCAAAACTTTTAACACTGCAGCTGAACCAAAATGAGGAATTTTTTGAAAATTTCTGGAAGATTTGTCAAGGGGCACCAAAGTTATTGGCAAAACAAAAAATGCTTTTCCATTGGCAACTTTGGTCCTAACTGTAACTAGGTAGGTAAGCTATCTATCTATCTATAGATAGTTAGATATAGATATAGGTATATTATCCAGTGGTCGTCCTAAATCAAAAACAATTTAAAAACATGACATAAGGGGCTGGTAGGAATACCTTGCATCCTCAGGCCATCTGGGGGGGAATATTCAGCAATTTTTGCTGCAATCCTGCAGGAGTCCCCAAGGATCATGGCAAAAAAATTAAGGGGAGGAAGTATCCATTCCTCCTCCCAAGCCGTTTTTGGCCTCAGGAATTCCATCCCCGGGCCCAAATTAGTTATTTAAGGAAAGGGGCATGCTGCCCCCCTCCCTGAGCTGTATTTGGCCCCATTCCTAAGGGCACAATTTAATTATTTAGAGAAGCGGGGTCCACAGCCCACCTCCAAGCCAAATTTGTGCCAGAGGAACCCATCCCCCAGTGCCCAATGTATTAAATAGGGAGAGGCTCCCGAGCCTTAAAACGAAGGGGGAACATTAGGTGAAGTCACAGCGTACACCCACCAATAGCAAAAAAGGCCTGTAAGATTGAAGGAAACCCCTCCTATTTACGACAATGCCTAAGGCGAACGGCCCCGGAAAGCAGTTGCAAGAGTATAGACCCGAGTCTGCCAAGGGTGAGGCTCAGCCATCAGGGCGAGCAGTTCTGTTGTGTGCTCCTGTTGGCGCTTTATGTGTGCCAGTGCTATTGGTATTACAGAAGGGGCCCCACAAACGTCTACAGCCACTTTTGTAATACCAAAGTGCCCCGGGGGCACACAAAGTGGGTGAAAATGCCTGTTGTGCCCCCAGGGCACCTATATGGCTATGCATTTTCATTGTTTGCGCAGGGCGCACCTATTAAAAGGTGCGCCCGGTGCAAACAATGAAAGTGCTCCCTATTACAGCGAATGAGCAGCCCTCAGGGCAGCCGTGAACTTGCACTTCCCCCAGGGCAGCACATTCATGTGAAAACAAAGAGTGGCTGCTTTGCAGCCAGTTCGTGTTTTCATAGTGCAGGCAGCAATATCCTGCACTTTTACAGTGGATTAGAGATCCCATTGCAGGCGGGTGCAGTCAGTGACTGTCCCTGCCTGCAAGGGGATGTCTGGGGGGTCCATAGGACCCCCTTTCCCTCTCCAGAGGGTTGCTTCTCAGGGGGCACACACACAGAGCATCTTTGCCTCTGTGCCCACGTCCGTAATACAGCGTGGGCACAGAGACAAAGGAATTCTCTCATTTGCATAGGGCATGCCCTCCTACAAACGAGGGAATGCTCCTTAAAGGTAGTGCTGGTGCTTTAATTGCGACCTTTATTATTGAAGGGGACGCACAAGCATCTGCACCCCCACTGTAATACCAAATCGCCGTTGCGATCCCAGTGCACTTACTGTAATAAGCCCCTGTTGTTCTTTTAAATTGCACAGTGTGAGATATGTGGCGGTCCTTTAAAAGGGGCAGTTTGTACACACACAATGTATGACCCTCTTATAGGCTACAGCGAACACTTGAATATAGGTTTGTGAGTATGTCTGTGTGTCTATGTGTCTTGCCATTTTTGTCATGTTTTTTATGTGCTCAAAGTGCAAGACCCCATGATAGACATTGTGAAAATACTTCACAAATTTCATTAACCTAATTGAAATTTAGACCTGTTCTGTAGCAATTTAATATGCCATTAATGCAATACATGGTGTAGTTTCAGTACTGGAGTATATAAACGTTTTTGTAAAGAAAATCATAGTGTTGCATTCATCAACAAATTAATATAAGTGCATTAATTGAGAAGTAAAGTGCAAAGTGCTCCATAATTACAGTGCTAAAAAAGTGGCTCCAGTGCAAATTTAAGAATCAAATTGTGGTGTAAATGTCATGGTAGTGCCGACGTTATTGTAAAAATATGACATACTGGTGAGTGTCGGAGTAATGGTACACAGACAAAATATCGAGTTTTAAATATCGATATACCAAAATATCGAAGTTTAAATATCGATATACAAAAATATCGAAGGTAAGTAATATCGACAGTCTAAATATCGATATTGGTATGATATCAGTAATATCGAAGTTGTAAATATCGATGTTAACAATATCGAAATTTATAACTTTGATGTTACTAATATCAATTTTTAAATAAATTTAGTGTATATTATATTGTATTTATTATGTTTTATTATTTATTTTTAATGTAATTTAATTAAATATTGTCTTTTACTACTGTAGCGGGTTGTGGGTTTATAGGGGAATAGGGTGGGAAGTAATTTAATTATGTTAAATTAATTATTAATTAGTAGGAATTATTAATTAATTAATTGAGAATTAATTTTTAATTATTTTTAATTAATTGATTAATTGATAAATATGTTCTGTAGCGGGTTATGGGTTTATAGGGGAATAGGGTGGGAAGTAATTTAATAATAATTAATTAATTGATATATGTTTGTACATATTTTAATTAATAATTAATTGGTAATTAATTAGTTAATTATTTATTATAATTTTTTTACATATTTATAATTATTAATTAGTTGGTAATTAATTATTATTAATTATTTTATTACATTAATTATAGTAATTTTTATATATATAATTTATTGTTATTCTTAATTAATTAATTGGGCAAAATAATATTAATTATTAAATTAAATTAATTACAGCAAATGTGCTAATATATTTACTTTATTGTTATTGTTAATTAATAATTAATTGGTAATTAAATAATATTAATTCATTTTGGGTACAGGGGTATTTTTAGGGTTCAGGGTCAGTTTTCAGTTCATGGGTACAGGGGTATTTTTAGGGTTCAGGGTCAGTTTTCAGTTCATGGGTAAAGGGGTATTTTTAGGGTTCAGGGTCAGTTTTCAGTTTTTGGGTAAAGGGGTATTTTTAGGGTTCAGGGTCAGTTTTCAGTTTTTGGGTAAAGGGGTATTTTTAGGCTTTAGGGTCAGTTTTCAGTTTTTGGGTAAAGGGGTATTTTTAGGGTTCAGGGTCAGTTTTCAGTTTTTGGGTAAAGGGGTATTTTTAGGGTTTAGGGTCAGTTTTGGGTTTTTGGGGTACAGGGATATTTTTAGGGTTCAGGGTCAGTTTTGGGTTTTTGGGGTACAGGCATACAGGGTAAAAACAAAACAATATTACATTATATCAAATAAATTAGATTAAAAAAATTAAAATTACTTTACATTTTTAAGTGTTTTATTTATTTTAAATGTATATGCATTAGTTTTAATTTTGTTTTAATATTTTTATTTAATACTTGTAAAATTATATGTATTTAAATATTATTTTTACATTATTATTAATACATTTAAAAAAACGATATTTTTGATTCCGATATTTTTGTACTTCGATATTATTTTTTCGATCTTTTTGTACTTACCTTAATGAAGATAGGATTCCGATATTTTTGCTGTCGATATTTTTGCTCCGATATTTTTGCATGTCGATATTCTGTCTGTCGATATTATGTCAGACATTCGGAGTAATGACTTGTATTGCTGGCTGCACAGAATTGAGCCCAAGTGGGCATAAGCTCCCATTTAGACTAACATGTTTGGCCTACCTGACATCTGCTCAACATCAGCCTTATAATAAACTCTGTGCAAGGAATAACTATAATGCTGTAAACACGTAAAAAGCAAACAGAATGCTGCCTAAGAGGGCTCACTCCAACCATCAAAGACATTGATTGCTGAATGACAGTTACAAAATCTAACAATATAAACGACTTACCCACTAATAACTCCAACATTGTTGGTACCTATTCTCTACTGACCAAAACAATGATTCTGTAATCTAACTAATATTAGGTAGCACCTAGTATGCATCTGTCGTTATGCACTTGTTGGACTTACTACAAATACGGTGCCCCCTGAAAAAATAGTAATGGTTGCCCGAGCTAAAAGGATAGTTATCCATGTAGTACGGGTAAATTGTATGCATGGTGCAAAACAGTAACACAGTGGTGGAAGAGATTTGGAGTGTGGCAGATTTATAGATGTTCATACATCTCCTTGTCCATGTTGAAGTCTCCTTGATTTCTACTGTCTAACCTCAAAATGTACATGGATTCCAGCTTCCTGAGGGGACTTTCCATATCTCCAACCCTGAGGGTCCAGAGCACAGCATCTATAACAAAGTATTGAAATTCTTTATATAAAAAAGGACAAGTGCAGAACACTGCCGTGATCAAGAACGTTAGTTCGAAACGCGTAGGAGTTTTGCGCTTGACCTGTGAATAAACCAACATCTTTACTGCCAAGAAGTGTGCCACGTGATTCTTTGTTTGTGCAATTAAGAGAGACACGTTCCCGGTCTCCAATGCTGGCACCGACATACAGAGTTCCCTCTGCGACGGGGATTGTTGAGAAGGAATATATAAATATATATATAGTTTTTTTTTTACCTTGTCATGGTCACCACTGGGTAGTTACAGTTAAGATAATGTTTTGGTTAGATTATAACTTTGGCTTAGTTTTACAGATCTTCACTAAACTTTACAAAGGAAAGTCCCATCCACTTCCTTCAGCTCCTTCCTGGAAAGTTTAGGGGTAATGTGTCAAAAGGGGGAGGAGTGGAGAAAAAAGGGGGTGGTCCCAAAATACCACTCAATGGATTTACATGGTACACTGATAGAATATTGATATCAAAAATATTGCTATTGTAAATATTGGAAAAAAAGATATAGAATACAAAAATATCGACTCCTATACTTAAGCAGGTAAGTAAAAAAAATTGAATAAAAATATTGATGTAAAAATATAGATGTAAAAAATATTGATTTGTATATATATATATATATATATATATATAAAATAATATATGTTAAATATTATTATTAATTTTAACAAAATGAATTAAATGTATTATACATTTTTACAAAATGTAACTTATAAAGGTAATAAAAAAGTAAACACAGAAAACAATAATTTATACGTATACATATGTTTAAAACTGTTATCTTTAATTTGTTTAAAAAATGTTTAAAACATAAAAATAAAATATATATAAATAATTTTAAATATAAAAAACATTCTAGAATAAATTAAGACATTAAGCTATAAAAAAATACTTAAAATTAAAGTGTTACAGTAGAGAAGGTATTGGACAGCAAAATAATAAAATTTACTACTCCAATTCCAGTGAGTGCAACAGTAGGGAAAGTGTAGGATAGCGAAGATGTAAAAATTACTATTCCTACTCCAAAGAGTGCACCAATAGGGAAAGTGTTGCATAGCAGAGGGGTAATAATTACTATTTCCACTCCAGTGAGAGCAACAGTAGGGAAATTGTTGGATAGCAGAAGGGAAAAATTACCATTTCCACTCCAGTAAGTGCAACAGTAGGGAAAGTGTTTAATAGTGGAAAGGTAAAAATGACTATTCCCAGTCCAGTAAGAGCAACAGTAGGGAAAGTGTTGACTAGCGAAGGGGTGAAAGTGACTATTCCAACTCCAATGAGTGCAACAGTAGAATAAGTATGTATAGCGGAGAAGTAAAAATTACTGCTCCATCTAGCGAGTGCAACAGATGGGAAAGTGTTGGATAGCGGAGAGGCACAAATTACTATTCCCACTTTAAAGAGTGAAACAGTAAGGAAAGTGTTAGATAGCGGAGAGGTAAAATTACTATTCCCAGTCCAGTGATAGCAAAAGTAGGGAAAGCGTTGGATAGCGAAGGTAAAAGATTACTACTCCTACTCTAGTAAGTGCAACAGTAGGGAAAGTGTTGGATAGCGGAAGGGTAAAAATTACTATTCCCACTCCAGGAGCAACAGTAGAGAAAGTGTTGGATAGGGGAGGGGTAAATATTACTATTCCTACTCCACTAAGTGCAACAGTAGAAAAAGTATTGACTGGAGGAGAGGTAAAAATGATTATTTCCACTCCAGTGATTGCAACAATAGGGAAAGTGCTGGATAGCGGAGGGGTAAAAATTACTATTCCCACTCCAGTGAATGCAACAGTAGGGAAAGTGTTGGATAGCAGAGAATTTTATTTTACTATTCACACTCAAACACTTAAACATAAACATTATTAAAAAATAAAATAGACACTATTTAAAAAATAAATAGAAACAGTATTAAACAAATAAAAAGAACACATATTAAATATTATTTTCATATTACAAAAACTTAGAAATATATATATATATATTTTTAATTATTCTTTTAAACAAGAAAATATATACAAAAAACATTAATTCAAACATAAGTGTTTTTATTTTATTTCCTACCCTTTAACACCACACCACTAACAAAATATTTCAACATTTGTAATTACATTTATTTACCAAAGTAATATAATTAATAATCAAATAAAATATTATTAATAAAAAACTAATGAACATTAATGAACTGCACAAATGTATTTTAAAATGTAAAACTACTACTAACAACTAATAATTAAATAATTTAATTTAATACCCACCCATAAGCCTTTAAAAGTAAAAGCAACACAAAAAAATAAACAATTACCCAAAATGAATTTCAAGTATTTAACATTAATTAACAACTATATATTAATTAATTGAACACAAATTACTTATCGCCCATTACTCTTATAAACACCACAACAAACTCCTAAAATTAGCAATTAATTAATTAAAATTAATTAACAACCAATTATTAATTAATCAATTAAAAATACATTATTTCCCATCCTTTTCACCCTTTACACCTAATAACACCACAACACACACCTCAAATTAATTACACAATTAGCAAAATTAATAACCAATTAATGGATTACAAATAATTAACAACGAATTATTCATTCATAAATGAAAAATTAAATACTTCCCACCCTTTACACGTATAAACACCACAGCACACACCTACATTTTAAAACAGGATTACCATAATTAATTATCAATTAATTAATTACATTTAATTAACATCTAAATATTAAATAATTCATAATAATTTATTGTACACATTTAACACTATAACATCTCAATTAAACAAGTATTAATAAATTATATTAATAAATATTATTAATTAAAAAGTAATCAACACACTTAATATAATTAAATTACTTCCCACCCTATTCCCCTATAAACCCACAACCCGCTACAGAACTAAAAATGCTAAATTAAAAAAAAAATACTTTAATATAATTAAATTACTTCCCACCCAATTCACCTATAAACACACAACCCACTACGGAACTAAAAGCGAAAAATTCAAATTAATAAAAAAAAAACGACTAAAAATGTAAAACATATATTAAAAATACGAACAATTTGTATACAAAAAAACACACATCACCTATAGAGTACTAAAATACATAACAATAATAAAAACAATATTAAAACCTTCTATATTTTTAAAATCGATAATACTTACCTTAAATTCGATATTCTTGACCACCATATTCTTGCTGTTGATATTTCTGAACCACAATATTTATGCCTCAATATTTGTGAAAGTCGATATTTATGACCTCATATTCTGTCTTTGCACCGATTGACACCAAATGCAGCAGAAAGCTAGATCTTGGTACTGAAAGCATGTTTTTTTTGTGATTTGGTGTAAATCCGTTTAGTTGTTTTTGAGAAATGAAGGCTCAAAAAGTATAGATTCTTCATGCTGCAGAGGATCTGTGGAGCCAACACATTTCAAGATGAGATCTTATTGGTTGCCACCACATCAACAGTGATGTGACAGCTAACCCTGGGCGCAGTTCGCGAAGTAGCGCTACGCGAAGCTACGCAAAGTGCACTGCGCACTACGCGAGCTACGCGTATCACTTCGAGAACTGCGTAGTATGCTGTTCGCGATGATTGCACAGTGCCAGATGCTTGTCCGAACTGTGTAATCATTGAAAACGGAATCTTACACAGTACGAGATGTCTTTTACCGCTGCTCGAGTAGATTTTCACTCGAGTGGCAGCTTTCTCAACGCGGACTGGTAGTTTGTCACGCGAGCGGTCGCGAGCATACGCGACCACTCGCAATGAGAAGCCTGAACTCCTCGCATTGAGAAGCTCGCCGGGAGGTTTATTTTCCATGCTCGCGATCTGCAACTTGATGTTGCTGATCGAGAACGAGGAAAAAGTCTTACCGGGATGTCAGTTTGCTTGCTCACGGTCGCCAACTTGACATTGAGGACCGCAAGCAAGTAAAAAATGACCGCTACACTACGCGTGTTTGCACTGTGCTATGTGCAATTCGCGTAGTGCGAAGTAGTGCAAACTACGTGAGCGTAGCGTAGTGCTTTGCCCAGGGTTAGTGACAACAGTCATCTTAGGACTCAGGACTCAGCTTTTTCAACGCGGACTGGTAGTTTCTCATCGTGAGCGGTCGCGAGAATACGCGACCACTCGCAATGAGAAGCCTGACCTCCCCGCATTGAGAAGCTCGCCGGGAGGTTTATTTTCCATGCTCGCGATCGGCAACTTGATGTTGCTGATCGAGAACGAGGAAAAAGTCTCGCCGAGATGTCAGTTTGCTTGCTCACGGTCGCCAACTTGACGTTGAGGACCGCGAGCAAGTAAAAAATGACCGCTACGCTAAGCGTGTTTGCACTGTGCTATGTGCAATTCGCGTAGTGCAAATTAGTGCAAACTACGTGAGCTTAGCGTAGTGCTTTGCCCAGGGTTAGTGACAGCAGTCGTCTTAGGACTCAGGACTCAGCTTTCTCAACTCGGACTTTTAGTTTCTCATCGCGAGCGGTCGCGAGCATACGTGACCACTCGCAATGAGAAGCCTGACCTCCCCGCATTGAGAAGCTCGCCGGGAGGTTTATTTTCCATGCTCGTGATCGGCAACTTGATGTTGCTGATCGAGAACGAGGAAAAAGTCTTGACGGGATGTCAGTTTGCTTGCTCACGGTCGCCAACTTGACTTTGAGGACCGCGAGCAAGTAAAAAATGACCGCTACGCTACGCGTGTTTGCACTGTGCTATGTGCAATTCGCGTAGTGCGAAGTAGTGCAAACTACGTGAGCTTAGCGTAGTGCTTTGCTCAGGGTTAGTGACAGCAGTCATCTTAGGACTCAGGACTCATCTTTCTCAAGGCGGACTGGTAGTTTCTCATCGCGAGCGGCCGCGAGCATCCGTGACCACTCGCAATGAGAAGCCTGACCTCCCGCATTGAGAAGCTCGCCGGGAGGTTTATTTTCCATGCTCGCGATCGGCAACTTGATGTTGCTGATCGAGAACGAGGAAAAAGTCTCGCCGGGATGTCAGTTTGCTTGCTCACGGTCGCCAACTTGACGTTGAGGACCGCGAGCAAGCAAAAAATGACCGCTACGCTACGCGTGTTTGCACTGTGGTATGTGCAATTCGCGTAGTGCGAAGTAGTGCAAACTTTGCAAACAACGTGAGCGTAGCGTAGTGCTTTGCCCAGGGTTAGTGACGGTAGTCATCTTAGGACTCAGGACTCAGTCCTGAGGCCTAGAAAAGATACAAGGGGCAGGGTAGGGATACTCTGCTCCGCCACGCCTGGTAGGGGAGTTTGACAGGCAAAATGAAAAAAAATGAACTTTGAAAACATTAACCCCCCCTGGTTGGGCCAGGGCACAGGGGGACAGCAAAAATAGTTTTATAGGGGGAGAGGGGCACCCATCCGTCTCCCTGAGCCTCATAAGGACCCAGGGGTGCATCCCCTGTGGCTAAAATTCTTTATAAAGGGAGGAGGGTACACGGCTCCCACTACCTCAGCCCCTAAAGGCCCCAGGGACACCATCCCCTGAAGCCAGCTGCACTGTTGTGTCTAGGAGAGACCAACCCCAGGACACAGTTTTCCTGCCAGCAAGATCACAGGCAGGGAAAAAAATGTCCACCCTCACGAAAGCGGGAGCTGCAAAAATACTCTGGCTTAGTGACAGCACCCCTTTAATTCCCTACCTGTGCTCTTGTAGGCATGGAAATTGTGTCCCGGGGTGAGCTCCACTGGACACAACAGTGGATCCGGCCCCAGGGAATGGACTCACCAGGTCCTTTAGAGGCTCAGGGAGAGGAGACCAACACACAATTGTCAATCAATCAATCAATCAGGGTGTTGTAGAGCGCACTACTCACCCGTCAGGGTCTCAAGGTGCTGAGGGATAGATGTCAGCATCTCCGTTGGGGTTAGTCGAAGAGCCAGGTCTTGAGTTCTTTCCTGAAGTGATGAATTGACGGTCTTCGTCGGAGGTGAAGGGGGAGATCGCTCCAGGTCTTGGCTTCAAGGTAGGAGAAGGAACACTCTAGTCCTGTAGAAGCATGGGACAGTGGCTAGGGAGAGGTCGGCTGAGCAGAGGCTTCTCTTGGCAGCATGGAAGGTTAGGTGGTCATTGAGGTATTGAGATCCGATGTCGTGGAGGGCCTTGTACGCGTGGGTGAGCAGCTTGAAAGGGATTCTTCTTAACGGGGAGCCAATGGAGGTTGTAGTGGTGTTGGGAGATGTGATTGTGCCTTGGGATATCGAGGCTTAGTATGGCTGCGGCGTTCCCGACAGTCTGGAGTTTGCGCAGGAGTTTTTTGTTGATTCTAGTGTGGAGGGCATTGCCATAGTTGAGTTTGCTGTTGACGAGTGCATGAGTGACCGTTTTATGGAGTCGGGGGGTTCACTTGATTGTCTTATTTAGAATGCAGAGGCAGGTGAAGCATGCACAGGAGACGGTGTTGATATGACGATTCATAGTGAGCGATGAGTCCTGTATTGTAAGGAGCCAAGGCCATTTCCGCAGGAGTGCCAGGAACCCAAGTCTAGCCCAACCCATCCCCTCCCCTCACCAGTCGCGGCTGATGAGACTAGAACGCAATGGTGAAAGGAAGGGAAAGGAGGGAACAAAACAAGGTAAGTAGGGGAAGAGACACTGGACCTCTTAATCGGCTTCCTCTCCGGTTGGAGCTGGTGCTAAAAGGAATGATTAATTAGTACAACAATAAACCTCACACAATAACTACAGGACTCCTCACATATACATGTGGCCTGTTACCTGGAAAAAACACAGGGGTGATCTGGATTATCTGTTTTCCTAATGGTCACAATGATTAAGCAGCACGAGACGTCTGTCATAAATAAAAGTATGTAACCAGAGGGATACGCCACACACCATAGAGGTATTGTATATATGGCTGAGCTATCTTACCCCTAGAACAATGGGTTAGCAGCGTGGTTACCAATGGAGCCTTTTTTTAGGAGCACAACAGTAACTTGTCTGGAAGAGAAATGTGCGTATGTGTCAAAATACAGCAGAGACCTCACATATGGAATGTAAAAAGAAAGGTGCGCTACAAGCGCGTTACCAGGTAATCTTCTCCCCAGCACTGTGACGAAAGCCAGCCTCCAAGTAGAGCAGTCGAGTAGACAAAGGTACAGGGCTCAAAACATAAATAATAAAAAAAGAACAGTACCACCAGGCGGACCACAACTCCCAGAAACCAATGTAAGCACCAACCACCCACACCCCGCAAGGCCGGCCTCGCGACGGAAAAGGAGTCCGGCCGAGAGACGGATCCACAGGAGCGTAGGTAAGCAGTCCTCCAAAAGGTCCTGAGAGGAGACAGCCGGCACTGGGAAGGGGTACAATAACAAAAGAGAGGAATCGGAACAATACCGCAATTAATGTAGCAAAGCGGATATCCGATGCTTAACCGCGGGGAAAATGAGGTACGGAGAAGCACAACAAAACATCTGTAATAGATATGGGCAAGGTCCCATAGGAAAAGGATTGCACGGAAAATCCGGGAATGAGAAGGGTTCGAATCTGGTCGGACCCTCACCAGGAAACAGGAACAGAACGGGCTAAGCGGAAGTGATGCATCGCAACTGGCAACATGGAAACTAGAGCGCAAAGCCCAGAGCAGCTGGGGGATGAGGCTTTAGTATCCTGCCTGATCCCCTCTTACATGCGCCGTACCACGCGGCCATCTTGGATAGGTCTCTGATGTCTACTGTACTGTGGAAGGGCTGGCAGGCGTGACAGTACATCCCCCTACGGATCCCCCCACAGGTTTGGCTTTCGTAGGATGTTGTCTGTAGAATTATTTCACTAACTCGGGGGCGTGTACCTGACTAGCTGGTTCCCAAGTACGTTCCTCAACCCTGTACCCCTTCAAATGGTCGAGATACTGTAGCCTTCGCCTAACTCTCCTCGAGTCTATGATGGCCTCAACTTCATACTCCTTCTCATCATCCACTACAATGGGAGGAGGGGATGCAGGCAAAACCGTTCCGGGCTCTAAAGACTTAAGTAATGATACATGGAATACAGGATGTATCTTCATGGATTCTGGGAGCTCAAGTTTCATCGCCACTGGATTAATGACCTTCATTATTTTGTAAGGGCCTATAAATCTGCGTTTGAACTTGCAAGTCCCCTTCATATTGATGTACTTGGATGACAACCATACCTCATCCCCTTCCTTGTATCTAGCTTTATGCCGTCTGTGTAGGTCTGCACCCTTCTTGTATCTCCTCTTGGCCTGTTCTAAGTTGTCCTGAGTAAGAGTATGATTCCGCTGGATCTCCTGTACCAAATCACTAGCAGCGGGTGTGGGGCAAAGGGGAGCAATCGTTGATGAGGAGGAAGCACCAGGGAGTATACAAGGGTGAAAACCATATGTACAGAAAAAGGTTGAAAAATCTGTAGACGCATGATGACTGTTGTTGTATGCAATCTCCGCTTACCAAACCAAATCATCCCATTCCTTCAAGGATTGCAAGGCCTGACTTCTAATGTACTGCTCGAAACACTGATTGACTCTCTCTGTCTGGCAATCAGTTTGTGGATGATGGCTGGAAGAGAGTCTTACATCCACAGACAAAAGAGCACATAGGCCCTGCCAGAATCGCGAAATGAATTGAGAACCCCTATCCGTAATCAGTACTGATGTGAGTCCATGTAATCTAACCACCTGTGTCAGGAATACAGATGCTAAGGTCTGTGCAGTAGGGAGTCCTTTCAGGGGGATAAAATGGGCCAATTTGGTAAATGTGTCTACTACAACCAGGAGCGTGTTATGACCTTTGTCCGTAAGTGGCAATTCGACAATGAAGTCTAAAGAGACGGTGTGCCTAGGACTCGGGGGCGTTGGTAGCGGGTGTAACAATCCTATGGGGTTCTGATGGGAGACCTTACTCTGTGCACAGACGTAACAAGTCTGTATATACTCCTTTGTATCTTTCCCCATCCCTGGCCACCAAAAATACCTCTTCAAGTTTTCCATTGTTTTCTTGTAACCCGGATGTCCTGCTAAGGGATGAGAATGACACCAATGAAGGGCTTGACCCTGTAATTCAGAAGTGGGGAGAACCACTCCACACTCAACGTAGTAGTAATCTCCCACCTTGACAGCTTCTTGTTTCTGAATTATATTTGTCATTAATTCAGACTCTTGTTCCTTTCTCACCACATCCATAAATTCCCCCTCTGAACTGACCCCCCAATGAACCTATCAGTGGCTATAATGGGAGGAGGTGTATTATTCTCCTCTACAGGATCAAAGCCTAACCGGGATAAGGCGTCTGCCTTGCCATTCTTTCTCCCCGCTCAGTATATGATCACAAAATCAAATTCACTAAAAAACTGGGTCCACCGTAACTGTCGCATAGATAACGCCCTAGCAGACTTTAGGAATTGAAGATTGCGGTGATCAGTTAACACGGTTAATGTGTAATTAGCTTCTAACAGGTATTGCCACCACTCATCAAAGGCTTTCTTGATGGCCAGCAACTCCTTGTCTCCGGTACAGTAATTCATGTCAGCTGAGTTCAATTTTCGTGAAAAGAAGGCCACAGGATGATAAATACCTGTCTCAGGGTCGGTTTGGGAAAGGATGCCTCCGACAGCCACATCGGAAGCATGTGCCTCCAACAAATAAGGATACTCTGGATTGGGATGACGCAAAATGGGAGCTTGCGTGAAGGCCTCTTTTAATGTAGCGAACGCTGAGTCAGCTGCTGTAGACCATTGGAAAGGGACTCCTTTCTTAAGCAGAGCAGTAATAGGCACCACCAACTTCGAAAAACCGTCAATAAAACGACAATAAAAATTGGCAAAGCCTAAGAGGCTTTGAACCTCATTAACACTTCGTGGTGTGGGCCATTGATGGATAGCTTCCACCTTTTGTGGGTCCATACGTAATCCTGTAGATGATACTAAAAAACCCAGAAAGGCAACTTCGGTAACATGAAACATGCATTTTTCAAGCTTACAATATAGGTGATTGGACTTTAGTCTTTTTAGGACTGTTCAACATGTCTTTTATGCTCAGCTACAGATGAAGAGAAAATGAGCAAGTCGTCAATGTAGGCAATAACATAATCATCCAACATCTCCCTTAACATCTCATTAATAAAAAATAGAAAAGCTGCGGGGCATTGCAAAGCCCAAAGGGCATTACTAAATACTCATAGAGTCCGAACTTGGTGCAGAAGGCCGTCTTCCATTCATCCCCCTCCTTGACTCTCACCAGATTGTATGCCCCTCTGAGATCTAGCTTGGTGAAGATGGTGGCATTCTTAATTCTGTCAAGGAGGGAGGAAATCAGCGGAACAGGGTACCTGTTCTTAATCGTTATGTTGTTCAGAGCCCTGTAATCAATGCAGCACCTCAAACCCTCCTCTCTTTTCGGAATAAAAAAGAGAGAAGAAGAGGCCGGGAAGCGAGACGGTTGGATAAATCACATTTGGAGCATTTTATCTAGATATTCTCGCAAGTACAGATTCTCCTTTTCAGTGAGGGAATACACTCTGCTGCAGGGTATTTTACCTCCTGCTTTGAGATCTATGCGGCAGTCATATAGCCTATGAGGTGAAAGGCTAGTTGCTTGGACTTCATCAAAAATATCTTGTAAATCAGAGTATTCTGAAGGCAGACCGGA
Organism: Lissotriton vulgaris; assembly: GCF_964263255.1. Classification (NCBI taxonomy): domain Eukaryota; kingdom Metazoa; phylum Chordata; class Amphibia; order Caudata; family Salamandridae; genus Lissotriton; species Lissotriton vulgaris. The sequence goes on along the minus strand of NC_141687.1, from coordinate 1,163,073,859 downwards.
CAAATTGGAAGAGGCAAGTGTCTTCTCGACCGTTAACCCTCTCACGTGTGTCTTACAGGCTACTGAGGTGAACGCTAGAGTACCCTTAACCCAATCTACCAGGGGATTGTGGGAACGAAGCCAGGGTAAGCCTAACAACACAGGGAACTGCGGTGACTTAATCAGATTAAATGTCAGGTGTTCATGGTGCCCCTGTTCCAAAATTAACTGTAAGGGCACAGTTTGATGGGTAATAGGCCCTGATTTCAAAACACTACCGTCAATAGTGGTGACCTTTTACCATATTCCCTTGGGCATGGTCTCTATGTCATGTTGACTGGCCCATTCAGAATCCATAAAATTCCCAGTAGCCCCAGAATCTAACATGGTAAGGACATCTATCCTTCGCTCCCCCCAACACAAACGAGCAGGCAGAAAGAAATGGCTTGGCAGAGCCGAATGTAAATCAAGAGATGAGACTATTAAACCAGAACTACCCGAAACCCTAGTCTCACAAGTTGTCGGGCTGGCTAGTTTTCCGATTTCTTGTTTTGGGAAGGTTTGACAGGGCAATTCCTCAAAAAATGACCGGACTTGCCACAATAGAGGCAGAGTTTGTTGTCCCTTCTACGTTGCCTTTCTTCTGGACTCAGGGGACCCTTAATAGAGCCTATCTGCATGGGCTCAACCTTATCCAGTGTCTTTTCTGCCTCGGGTTTCCTTTGATAAACATAGGTCTTAGTGCCGTAAAGCCCTTTTTCTTTTCTTCTCTCCTGTATTCGATGATCTAATTTTACTACTAAATCAATCAGATCAGTACAATTGTCCGGTGGATCCACTACTTGGGATAAAGCATCTTTAAGATCCTCTCGTAACCCCCTGTAAAATAGAGCACTGCGTTTTTCACCAGGCCATTTGGCCTCAGCGACTAGTCTTTGGAAAGAGGTGATATAAACGGACAAGTCTTTTGTCCCTTGTTTTAAGGACAGCAATTCGGTATCTGCGGAATGTGTGAATGTGTGCTTATCGAAGCACTTCTTTAATTCTTGTCTAAAGGTGGCATAATCCTGTAACATAGGATCGTTCCTCTCTATTAAGGGTATGGCCCAATTGGCCGCCGAGCCTCCCAAATAAGAGATAACAAAAGCCACCTTTGACTGATCCGTAGGAAAACAACTAGCCTTACACATGAAGTGTAGTTGACACTGGCTGATGAAAGCAGCGAACTTGGCCGTATCACCAAAAAACCGTTCAGGTGGGGCTAACGGGGCAGATTGAGGGGTGAATATGTGAATGACTTGAGAGGCAGGGCCAGAGCCTGTACCCCCTCCTTCGGACTCCGTCCGTCTTTCTCTTTGCAAGGCATCAACTCTATGCGGAAGGGACTGGGTTTCTAGCTGGAGATTCCCCAGCATATTGGCCAAGTCTTCCATAGTGACCTGGGTCATGGCACTCGGGCAGAACAACTACTTGGGCTTCGCGCTCTGTAAGGAGCCAAGGCCGTTTCCGCAGGAGTGCCAGGAACCGAAGTCTAGCTCAACCCGTCCCCTCCCCTCACCAATCGCGGCTGATGAGACTAGAACGCAATGGTGAAAGGAAGGGAAAGGAGGGAACAAAACAAGGTAAGTAGGGGAAGAGACACTGGACCTCTTGATCGGCTTCCTCTCTGGTTGGAGCTGGTGCTAAAAGGAATGATTAATTAGTACAACAATAAACCTCACACAATAACTACAGTACTCCTCACATATACATGTGGCCTGTTACCTGGCAAAAACACAGGGGTGATCTGGATTATCTGTTTTCCTAATGGTCACAATGATTAAGCAGCACGAGACGTCTGTCAAAAATAAAAGTATGTAACCAGAGGGATACGCCACACACCATAGAGGTATTGTATATATGGCTGAGCTATCTTACCCCTAGAACAATGGGTTAGGAGCGTGGTTACCAATGGAGCCTTTTTTTAGGAGCACAACGGTAACGTGTCTGGAAGAAAAATGTGCGTATGTGTCAAAATACAGCAAAGACCTCACATAAGGAATGTAAAAAGAAAGGTGCGCTACAAGCGCGTTACCAGGTAATCTTCTCCCCAGCACTGTGACGAAAGCCAGCCTCCAAGTAGAGCAGTCGAGTAGACAAAGGTACAGGGCTCAAAACATAAAGAATTAAAAAAGAACAGTACCACCAGGTGGACCACAACTCCCAGAAACCAATGTAAGCACCAACCACCCACACCCCGCAAGGCCGGCCTCCCGACAGAACAGTAGTCCGGCCGAGAGACGGATCCGCAGGAGCGTAGGTAAGCGTTCCTCCAAAAGGTCCTGAGAGGAGACAGCTGACACTGGGAAGGGGTACGGCAACAAAAGAGAGGAATCGGAACAATACCGCAATTAATGCAGCAAAGCGGATATCCGATGCTTAACCTCAGGGAAAATGAGGTACGGAGAAGCACAACAAAACTTCTGTAATTGATATGGGCAAGGTCCCATAGGAAAAGGATTGCACTGAAAATCCGGGAACGAGAAGGGTTCGAATCTGGTCGGACCCTCAACAGGAAACAGGAACAGAACGGGCTAAGCGAAGTGACGCATCGCAACGGTCGACATGGAAACTAGAGCACGAAGCCCAGAGCAGCTGGGGGATCAGGCTTTAGTATCCTGCCTGATCCCCTCGCACATGCGCCGTACCACGCGGCCATCTTGGATAGGTCTCGCGATGTCTACTGTACCGTGGAAGGGCTGGCAGGCGTGACATGTATTATGCAGAGGTTTTGTGCATTGTCCGTCGGGTGGTTGGGTTTCCAAGGGCGGGGGGCAACCATGTGTTGTCTCATGCGGAGGGGGTGGAGCCGAGGATGAGGAATTCTGTTTTTTCCGAGTTGAGTTTCAGGCAGCTGTTCTTCATCCAGGTTGAATGGCCTTCATCCCTTCTTGGAAGTTGCGCCTGGTGATGTCAGGTTCCTTGGTCAGTGAGAGGATAAGTTCCATGTTATTGGCGTATGAGACGATATTTGAATCTGTGGTTTCTGACTATGGTTGCGAGGGGTATATGCAGATGTTGAAGAGGGCGGGTCTGAGGGAGGAACCTTGGGGTACTCCACATCTGATCTCTGTCAGTTCTGAGAGGAAGGGCGGAAGTCTTATTCTCTGAGTTCTGCCTGTGAGGAATGAGTGTAGAGGGTCTAGGGCCTTTCCTTGGATTCCGGTGTCATAGAGTCTGGTGACTAGTGTGCCGTGGGAGAAAGTGTTGTAGGCTGCTGATAGGTCCAGGAGGATGTGGGCTGCCATTTGGCCTTGGTTGAGGAGTGCATGAATGTCGTCTGTGGTGATGAGGAGGGCATTATTGTGCTGTGGTTGCTGCAGAATCTGGATTGAGAGGTGTCTAGGATATTGTTGGCTTCAATGATGTGTGCTAGCTGGGTGTTGACTGCCTTTTGGATTACCTTGGCTGCGAAAGGAAGCAGTGAGATGGGCCTGAACTTCTTGAGGTCTGTAGAGGGTTTCTTCAATAGGGGGTTGACTTTGGCGCGCTTCCAGTTGTGGGGGAATGAAGCTGTCTCGAGGAAGCAGTTGATGGTTTATTATTTTTTAACAATTTTATTTAAATAATGAAAAGAAAAATTACAAGGGAATGACAAATCGGCAGGCAGGTCAATATTAAAATGACACAGTGCACAACACAGAAATACAATGATAATCACCATAGCTGACCCAGAAATTAACCCGGGTGCCATCTTCTCGTCTTAGCGGTAAACAAAAAGAGTTAGGAGACATGAATATATCAATAGCATATAAAACAGGTGGGATCGTACAGTCAAGCAGTCATTACGGAGGCGAGGGCGTGGGTTCCACCTCATTCCTTGGCTGATCCAGCAATAAGTCTCTTTCACGTCGCAATTCTATCTATGGGGAGATACAGATATCACCCCTGTACTTACTCCATTTCCCCCATTTATGGTCCCATTTCTTGGGGCATCCTCTGTGTTTGAACACCTCTTTCTCAGCAATCATTGCCCTATCCATGTTCATAGCCCAGTCTCGCAGGCAAAGAGCCGTCCTCAACTTCCATTTCTGTGCAATATTGTGTATTGCGATGGCCCATCTCATCGAGGCGTATGTTTGTTCAGTCTGTGTGAGATCAGTGCCCTCCCACACATTGAGGAGGCAAAGCAGGGGGGAGGCTTTGAAGATCTTGCCGCAAGCCCTTTCCATTTGTTTCGTGACTCTATCCAAATAGTGCCCCATTAGCGGACAGTCCCGTAAGAAACGGAAGAATATGCCAGTCTGGTTACAGTGTCGCAGGCATAGGGGGTCAGGTCTTCTACCCAGCTTAAATAGGAGTTTTGCATCAAAGTGTACATGGTGGAGGGTTTTCAGACGTTGCATAGGATCAGGGCGTTTGTTTACCAGTTTTTTATAGGTAAGGGATATTGCTTTTGTGGGTATCAGTTGAGTATCAATCTGTCCTCTAAAGGGGAAGATGCAGGCAGGGGGAGCTCCCTGGGCATTGCTGCAGAGGTGGCATGACTTATCTGAAGGTATCGGAAAGTTTCAGTGTGTGCCACCTGATACTTGGTCTGTAGTTCGGCAAAGGTTGCCAATTTCCCCTTCACCCACATGTACCCCACGGTCGAGATGCCTATCATATCCCACCTGTCAAAGCCAGGGCATTTACTAAGTTGACCTAGAATATCTGTTTCCCAAAGTGGTGTGGTTTTCGTCAATTGGTTTTGCCAGCCCCACTTCTTCGTGATTCCATGCAAGACTTCCACTGTGCATGCGGTGGGACCCATAAGATTAAGCTTACGGGGGTTTGTGTATAGTGCACTATTATAGCCTCCCCATCCCAAAAGCCAGCAGTCTGTGCAAACGTTCGGATCGTCGTACTCCCCATACACTCATCTATTAACCGCAACCAGTTGTGGCGCCTGGTAATAGAGTCGTAGGTCTGGCAGTGCTATGCCTCCATCGTACCGTCCTTGCTGTGCCCGTACACCCCATAGAAGACCCTGTATTACGTTATCTATATTGGAGAAATAGACATCAGGGATCGTGTTGGGGGTATTTTGCAGCGGATATAGAAACGCTGTAGTGCAAGCATTTTAAAGAGCGCTGCTCTCCCCAAGAGGGTAAGGGGAAGAGACTGCGAGTGTTTATCGTCCGATTTCAGGCATGTCAGGTGATGAAGATACCAATGCACCTAAAATCTCGAGATGCCACCGGTATGTTGTAGCCCCTTGTGCTAGAGGGGCGGATCTCCCCATAGCACATACAACTGGGATTTAGACCAATTTATCATATAGCCGGAGTGAGCACCAAATATGTGGAAAATGTGGAGCACTCGCCGCAGGGACCGCGAAGGTAAGGCCAGATAAAGGAGGATATCACCGGCATAAAGGGAGATGCGATCTTCGTGATCCGCCATCCACTTAAGTCCCTGTATTTCCGGATCATCCCTAATCCAGACTGCCAGGGGTTCCAATATGAGGGCAAAAAGCAGCGGTGACAATGGGCATCCCTGCCTCGTGCCTCGCTGCAAGGGAAAATTTCTGGAAACGTGATTGTTGACGGTTATATATGCTGTCGGCTGAGTATATAGCAGTTTGATCCAATTAGTGAACTTGGGTCCGAAGCCTATCCGAGCCAATACCGTAAAGAGAAAATCCCACTCAATGGTGTCAAACGGCATGGTGGCGTCTAACGACAGCAGGGTTGCATCTTCTCTGATGGTGCCTATTCTGCCAAGGACCCCATTCAGCCACCGTAGATTTATGGCTGTGTTTTGTCCTGGCATAAATCTGGATTGATCCAGATATAACAACTCAGTGATATGGTGGATAAGTCTGTTGGCTAATACTTTCGCTATAATCTTTGCCTCCACTGAGATGAGGGAAATGGGGCAATAAGATTTGCTGTTATCCGCTGGCTTACCCGGTTTGTGGATTACCACAATAGAGGCCTTCCTGATATCAGCTGGAAGGATACCCAGTCCGAAGCTTTCAGTGTACATGCGCAGTAAGTGGGAAGAGAGCTTAGAGGTCATAGGTTTGAAGAGTTCAATGGGGATCCCGTTAGGGCACATAGCCTTACCGGAACGGACATCCTGAATCGCTTTCTGAACTTCAGTCTCTTTGATGTCTGTTTCTAGGGAGTCACTATCCTGTATGGAGAGCCTCACAACTTTAATGGTAGAGCAGAGATCTGCCACCATTGGGGCCTGAGATGCATCAGCCGTAGTGTATACCGTCTCGAAGTAGGAGGCGTACGTTTCAGTTATTTGCAGGAGGTCAGTGAGAAGGACGCCGGCAGGACTGGTTATTGCGTGGACCCATTTTGAGGCCCTCTCCCTCTTCTCCAGCCAGGCCAGTGGTTTACCCATGCACTCGCCATGTTTGTAAATCCTATGTTGGGTAGCAAGAGAGCGTGCCTTGGCGGCATCTGAGAGAAGCTGCCGGTAATCCAGACGTACCATGTCTAGTGAGTGGCGCGCGCCTGAATCGGGGGTATGCGCAAGGGCCTCCTCCCTAACCAGGATGTCCTCTTCCAACTCCACCACTCACTTGGAAAGTTCCCTCCTGTGTCCCACCATCAATAATAGGGAGCAGCCCTTAATAACCGCGCCAAACACCCCCCACAGTACCCTAGCAGAGGAGACAGACCCTACATTTTCTGCAAAAGAATAATCAGCGTCTTTAATCAGTGTCTCCTTAATGTGGGGTATTTTAAGTACCCAAGGGTTAATGGAGATGGTGTTGCGGCACCTACCCTGTTCCAAGGTTAATGTTGTGAGGGTAGGGGAGTGGTCCGAGATACCCCGCGCCAGGCATCGAGACGCAGTAAAGATATGAATGTCTCGTGCGTGTGTGAACATGTGATCTGTTCGAGATTGACTTTTGTTAGCCCCAGACTGAAATGTAAATTGGATTGTGGTAGGGTTGAGCCATCTCCAGACGTTCACCATGCCCAAGGCGGTCGAAAACTCAGCAAGCTGGGAGCCCTGGAGGGGGTCACTGCGGGGCGGCAGGAGATCCCTAGAACTCTCTAATGTCAAATTAAAGTCACCCCCCACTATCAGAACACTCAGAGGTAAGTCGAGTAGGAGAGAACCTATGTCGCACAATGAAGGTTGCTGCTGCCCAGGGGGGACATAAACGGACACTACATTGAGAACTCGTCCCTCCCAAGTACCTGAAACTGCTGCATATCTGCCCTGCACATCCGTCCGGGTGTTGTGGGTTATATATGGGCAGCCTCTGCGGAGGAGCACCCTGGCCTCCTGTGAGCCCAAAGTGAATCCCGAGTTGGCAGCTAACCGATAACCCCACTTATTTAGTGCCCCACAGGAATTCCGAACCAAATGTGTCTCCTGGAGTAAGACAATATCTAGTGCCTCGCGCTTCAAGTATTGCAGCACTATACCCCGCTTGGTTTTATTGCCCAGGCCATTGACATTCCAAGTCAGGAGTTTAAGAACTGCGTGTAAGGCCATAGGGGTACTGTGTTAGCGGAATAAATTGCTGGGAATCGTGGGGCGCTAGATGGAGCACGGCATCGGAGCCACAGGAGCGGGGGAGCCCGCTCCCAAAGTAGCCCTAGTATACCCCCCTTCAATGTCTCCGCCCCCTGTCGGTGCTTAGAAAGCATCTCAGTTAAGGTGAGTAAATGAGTAGGACAGTTGGACCCATTGACCGAACAGAAAACCAAGAGTTGCATTGCACAAGTACAGTAAGCAAAATAACAAAAATCACAAAACCCCTCCCAAAACCTAACTCTCCCCCCACCCTGGCTCCCTGCACAATGGGCATATAACCCCCAACTTGCAGAGTGCCTGTCGCCCTACCTCAACAACATCGGGTGCGTGAACAACGCCACTACCTGGGGCCACTGTTCGCGAACATAAAGTGCAGCGGCCTGGCCAGGAACCCCTAGGTTAGCCTTTGGATAGTACTAGTAACGAGTTGTAATAGTGAAGTGGTAACATAAATCAACACAACTAAACCAAGTAGGGACAGAATTGGAGCAACTTAGTCCAAGCCCATAAGAACATGTATGTAAGGTGTAGCACCCAAAATGTAGTGACCCCTGCTAGACCCTAGTCCCAGAAGTCAATTTTCAATAGAAAGTCACCATTACTTGTCGACCTTATGTTCTCACCCCGACTGTGTGTCCCCAAGCCGGTGCTGGGGGGGATGGAGGGACCCCTGCCGCTGGCTTCGTTCGTTAACTTCACTGGCATAACTCGCTGTTTTTTGGGGGTGCTTCCACTATACGCCAACCAACAAGCTAGTTCCAGGCGTCTTCGGGTCTTGTGAAAAGCCATAATTTGCCATCTGACTCTACCCGTAATTTTGCTGGGAACAACATGGCGTACTTGATTTCCTGGTCCCATAGTGCGCGCTTCACGTCCAAGAAGCTGCGTTGCTGTTTCTGAACCCTCAAGTTGAAGTTCGTAAAAAAGGTGACCCTACTATCGTCAATTGCCAACGGAGGGGCAGCTCTAGCAGTCTAAGGTACGGCATCTCTATCACGAAAATTGAATTCTCTAGCAAGAAGAGGCCGGGGAGGGGCCCCCAGTTTCGGTCTGCCCCCGGGTACTCGATGGGCCTGTTTTATTGAGAAGCACCTGGAGAGGCCCATTGGCTGAAGCTGTTTTAGAATCAATTCTTCAACAGAAAGGTCCGCAGCTTGCCCCTCTGCTCGTTCCGGAACCCCCAGGATCTGTATATTATTGCGCCTCATACGACCTTCATAATCATCCAACTGGAGAGCTCGCGCCTCTTGGGAAGTTTGAAGTTCGGTCACTTGCCGCTTAAGTAGATCAGTGTCACTCACCAGATCTTTGATTGTGTTTTCAACGGTACTGACTCGTCTGCCATTTTACGCATATCTGCCCGGATTATTGAAACCTCCGTAGCTACAGTGTCAATCCGGGTTTCGAGGGACGTACGCACAGCGGTTATCGCCGCTAAAATTTTTTTATTTGTGGGGCCTGTTTGCCCCCCATGGGGATTTGGTGTTATTATGCTCCTCCTCTAGGCTCTTCTGCCATGCAAATTTTTCTAATTTCACCTGTACCGCATTGCGCCCACTGCGGCCGGATGCCATTATGTCGTCGGTAGGGATAGGGTGTCCAAAGGAGGGTAGGGTCACGCCAGTAACTCACCGCAGCCTGCAGTAGGGTTTCCCACACCGGCCTGTCGGCTTTGACCAGCAGCTCCCAAACCCCTAAGTATATCGCTGTTCGGGCAGCACCCCACGGGCAGCGCAGTTGTCACATGCAGTCTTCAGGAACAAAGAAACTGCAGGCCAAGGCACTCCGGGGGCAGCCAGGCCCACACCCCCACCGGCAGTGATCAGATGTAATCAGGGCCCACAACTGCAGCTCCTCACCTAAGCAGTCAATGTATCTTTAGGACAAGTCCTGCACAACCCCTCCAGATCAGGGCGCAAAGCTCTTGGTGTGGTGTTCACCGCCCCTCCTAGATTAAATGTGTCTGTGCAAGGGCCAAGCACGCCCGGGGCCAAACCGCTGGTAGGTATAAAAGTGGGCCGACTGTGAATGCCGAATCTCAAGGCCATCAGGCAGTCAGATTGTAGCTCGGGTAGGGGTTGCAGGATGCCGCACACAGCCAGGTCCAATGGAGGGAGCCCCTTGCTCTGCCCCCCCCCACCTTAGGAGCTGTTTCTTCAATGTACAGGCCACAGCGGCGACCTCTCCTAATTGCTCTGCCAGGTGGGTCAGGCCGGGTGCCCCTCAGGCCGGTGGGGATGTCAAAGAGCAGCAAACGCGCCCCCTCCAGCGCACAGCCTCCTGCGCAGGGGGTGCTGATGTCGGTGTTGATGTCAGGCCAGGGTTCGCTCCCGTCACACACGCAGGCTGCCAGGCCCAGGTGGAGACAGCTGCGTCCACGAACCTGGAGAACTCAGGTCCTTCAGTAATGTAACTGCACGGGCAGTACTCACTCCCCAGCACCACCGACAGAGTCCCCCGTTGCACAAGCCGCAGCCGCGGCTTAAATTAGACCGCCTTCCCCAGGAACCAGTGGTGCTCACCGGCACCACCACTGCCGGCAGAGCGTGCGGCAAGGAAAGACAGTGCGGGGGCACCTCCGATCAGGATCGCACCTCGGCCACCCACAGGGCACAATAGCAGGCATAGGCGAGTACGTTCTCTGACAGATTCGGCTGGGGCATACAGTTGTTTTCGGATTTATCTGGAGTGTCACAGCGGAGCTAGGCTACCGGCATGCGGCCATTCCCTTCTGCAGTTGGCCATGCCCCCAGCAGTTGATGGTTTGATGTAACTTGGGTGCGATGGCTGTGGCGGCCCTGTGGAAGATGTGTGGTGGGCAGGGGTCAAAAGGTACTCCAGAGTGGATGCTCTTCAAGGTCTTGAGGGTGTTTTCGCCTGTGAGCAGGGTCCAGATGAGTAGGGTCTCTTGGGTGGTGTCGCTGGGGGTGGAGGTTGTGGTGGTGCATAGGTTTTGGTTGTCAAAGTAGTCGTAGAGTGTCTTGATCTTGTGGTGTAAGAAGGAGCCAAGTCTGTTGCAGAGGTCTTGGGAGGGATTGACGTCCATTGTTTTGCTTTTGGGTTTGACAAATTCCTGTATGATGGTGAAGAGTTCTTTGGAGTTGTGGGCGTTGGAGAGGATTGTGTCTTGGACAAAGTTCTTTTTTGTGGATTTGATGAGTTGGTGGTGTGCCGTGGTGGCTGTTTTGTAGGCAGCGCGTGCTTCTGGAGTTTTGCTGTTTATCCACATCTTTTCCAGTCATCGGCAGGAGCGTTTGGATTCTTGGAGAGCAGTGGTGAACCAATTTGCTTTCTTGTTGTGTCATCCTGTGGTGTTCTGGAGTGGGGTGAGTGTGTTGGCGCAGTTGTCTATCCATTGGTGGAGGTTGGTTGCCCCAGTGTCGGCATCCGTCATATTTGGGGATGGAGTGCTGGTGAGGGCGGAGGTGAGATGTTCCTCAGAAACTTTGTTCCAGCTTCTGTGTGGGAGGTGGCATGCATGCTTGTGTGCGCTGGGTTTACTAAAAGAGAAGTGGATGCAGTGGTGGTCAGTCCAGAGCAGTTCAGTGGTGTGGCATAAGGAGCTGCTGTTTCCTCCTGCGAAGATGGGGTTGAGTGTGTGTCCGGCTATATGAGTTGCGGTGAAGACAAGTTGCTTCAGCCCTATGTTGGTGAGATTCTCTAGGCGGGCGGTGGTGTTTAGGTCATTGTGATTGTCTAGGTGGAAGTTCAGGTCTCCGAGTAGTATGTAGTCTGTGGAGGCAAGGGAGTGGGGTGCGATGAGGTTAGCATTGACAATGGTGAATGGAGCACGGGGACAGGTGGTCTGTAGATGAGTGTTCTGCGAAGCGTCATTCTGGGGTTAGTCTGGATCTTGAAATGGATGTGTTCCATGGGGGCGAGGCCTCGTTGGAGTGAGTGGTTGTCAGTCGGAGGGAGTTTTTTTGGATGATTGCGAGGCCTCCTCCAGGGAAGGCAGGGTGGTCTTTGCTCAGGATCTTGTATCCGTTGGGGATGGCAGTTGTGATGTCAGGTGCAGAGCTGGCATTGGTCCAAGTCTCTGTGAGGAAGGCAACATTGGGCGTATGAGTGTTGAAGAGGTCTGAGATTTCTACGGCATGTCTGTGCAGGGAGCGTACATTGAGGAGGATGCAATTCAGTGGTTTATGTGTGATGTCATCCGGTGGGCTTGGGGCTGCTGCAGGGCTTCAGAGGTAGGTGAAGGGGTGGAGGCAGTCTTGGCAGGAGAACGGGCCTTGGGTGTTGCTCGGCATCGTGAGCTGGTAGTTGTTGCTGTGTCCGGGGGTTGGGAGCGTGGAGGGCGCTGGGGTCATAACGGCGGGTGGTCGGGGGAGCAGGGTCTCTGCCGCTAGTCATGTTCGGGTCGCAGACAGGTGCAGATGGGCTTGCCTTTAGTGCCTTTGGTGCACCAGCGGTGCGACTGCGCAGTAGCCACCATTAAGTAGTGGTCAGGGTAAGGGTGTTCAGCTGGGAGGCGGGAGCAGGAGCGACACCCGGCGGGGAGGGGCTGCAGGGCAGTAGCTGCAGGAAGCATGGGAAGAGGGGGGGAAAGGGAAGACAGAATTTGGTGAATTAGAGAAAAATGGCACAACAGAGAGGCAAAGAAAAGAGAAAAGAGGCAAGAGAGGATGGAGGACACTGAGAGGAATAGAAGAAGAGCAAGGTGCTCTTCCACTAGACCACCAGGGATGAGGTGCAGGGAGGAGCCTGCAGGTGGAGGAGGGCCGCGAACACCTACCTGTGAGGAGCTTGGGCTCAAGGGTAGACCCTTAACTGTGGAGCTGAGCCGGGGATAGCAGTGACACTGACCAGGAAGTTTGGGGACACAGGAACATAAAGGATAAAAAAAAACCCTAGGAGCGTTATATTGCCACAAAGCTTTAACTATTCTATTGTTCAAGAAACAAAGGGGTGAGGAGAAGAAGGTATCCGTCAAGGTAATGAATCACTATGAAGGTGTCTGACAGCATAAGGTGTATAAGACCAGTCTAGAGGTTTACACAGGGGAGTGGATATGGACCCCATGGAACATCATAGTATTGATCTGTGTATTTTCTCTGAACTGTTATTTCTTCTGCTGCGGGCTCATCTGGCAAGAGATTTAACATGAGATTTACCATTCCCATCAAGAATAAAATAAACCCATCATGTGCTGGATGTCTAAAATGTATTCCTCGTCTTTTAATCAATTTAATGTAATAAGTTTTAAAAGTAGATAAGATCAAGGGCCTAATTTCCAGTCTGGTGGAGGGTTATTCCATCATGAATGTGACGTGACAGACATCCCATCTACCTTTTTACAAGTGCTATAGGATATAATCAGGGCCACTGAAATTATGTGATATTGCGGGTACAGCATATTTCACATAATTACGTATTTGCTGCAGTTGCCACATATTCCATCATCTGCTGAACAATCTGCAGATTTTAACTAAAAAAAAAAACAACAGCAACATTTCTAGCTTGGGAGGATAAAAAGGTATTAAAAAGGCAGTAACACATCTATTGCCGCACAGCGGACAGTCTTTGGCAAAGGCTGACTGTTCCCTTTCTGTTGCTTATTACTATATTTGGGTGTTAAATTGGTACAAATTAGGTGAAAACGTTGTGCTTACACTGTTAAAAAAGGTAAAAATTTGAAAATAATGAAGTAATGTTATCACAAAATGTGCAGTAATAACCACATAATTTGCCTTTTCTTTCCAGATAATTTACTCAACCCTTCTGTATGATGTGGTTTTCACCTTCAGCATAAATCCAGTATCCCTGGGTATAAAGCACTTGTTTCATGTTTGTTACAAAAAAAACACCAGCCAAACTCTTAATCAAGCCCTTTATTTTGAATTTTAAATTGCAAAATTGATTGCCTTTTTACTTTTGAAAAATTCGTAGAAAATGGCATTTTCTTTGTTTCTTTCTGAAACTGCAGAAATAAAGGTTGTAAAATAACATCAATAAATGTGAACAGCATTGTTTGTCAAACAAGCTTTACACGATTGCGGCCTACCGTTACCAATTTCTGAATATTGCATGGTGATAGTGACAGCCTTTTTAAGTATAGTGCTCCGTATTTCATACGACAGCAATTGCTATTTCTATGCAGTGTAAACTAAAGATATCACAGGTGCCCAGTTTGAGGGTACTCGACTTATCAACGGAAGGATTAGCACTGAGCTGAAGGAGTCTAGCTTGCAACTTGCAGCGATGAGAGTTTTAAAATGGTGAACCATTTCTAATCTACAAAAATAAATACATGCTGCTGGTGTTTAAAAATGATTTTTATCTTGCAAAAATGAATTATAATGTTCCCACACAGATATAGTTTGCAATTGATGTGGATAGTTAGGGGCCTTTTTAGGAGAGGCTTTCGCTGCCAGAGCGTCACTTTTTTTTTATTCTTCGGATGGCGCAAGCCTCTCAATCATATCTCTGAGGCGATGCAAAGCCACCCTGCGCCACTTTGCATGGCTTAATAGATATTAAGTAAGACAAAGAAGTGCAAGTAACTGTGATGCCTTACTCTGCGGAAAGGAGACGTTCCAAGGGCATTGCGGTGGGCAGCGACGGCTCGTGGAGGGAGTTACGGTGGGGCAGGAGGGTGGGGAGGGGGAGGGGCAGGGTGGAGGTTGCTAAAAACCGGCATATGGATAATTGCAGGTAAGTAAACAATTTAATTAATAAAACGAATTTCGTAGTGCGCCTTGCATCGCAAAATGCAATGCAGTGCGAGCTACGAAATTCGTTTTATTAATTAAATTGTTTACTTACCTGCAATTATCCATATGCCGGTTTTTATCAACCTCCGCCCTGCCCCTCCCCCTCCCCGCCCTCCTGCCCCACCGTAACTCCCTCCACGAGCCGTCGCTGGCGGTGGGTGTTCCCATGCAACACCCATGGATTTTGATGCTGCCTCAGATTTATTTAATCATGGAAACCTAGGCCAGCGCCAAAACTTTACACCTCCCGAGAGCATATGTAATGATGATAAATCTATTTATTTTTCCTCATATTTTTTATTTTTTCTATGTGTGCTGCATTCTGAGGAAAACACCTCTCTGGATTGTTTTTTTACAGGGCGGTGCCAGTTCCTGCACAAAAACAATCTTGCCTGTAATGGAAGCACCCTTGCACCATGATACAAGGGTGCCTATATTGGAGCTAGACAGCAAATTGTGCACCAGTGCAAGGGGAAAGGAAAGGAATGCACAATGGGGCATATTTTCAATGCCCCTGCAGCATATTTACACCACCGGAGCATTTATTTTGGGATGGTCCGGATGCTCTGTGTGCCGGACCATATTTATGGTACATGCAAAGCCGCCATGCATGGCTTTTCAGTACCTTGTAAATATGGAGTAACGCAATGCCTTATTCTGCGTGAAAGGGGCATTCCATGGGTGTTGAGGTGGGTGTTCCCACACAGCACCCATGGATTTTGCTGCATTCCAAGATTTACAAGGATTTGTAAACCTGGGAATGTGTCAAAAGCCAATGCCACCACAGGGGAGGCGTAACAGTGGTTCAACAAGGAGAAATACCTTTATTTCTCCTCGGTTTTCCTCTTTCCATGTGTGCTGCATTCTGCGTCACACATAGGAGGAAAACGCTATCAATTATATTGTTTTTGTGCAGGAGGGTGTCCCTTTCGGCACAAACACAATCATTTCTACAAGGGAGGCACCCTTGCACCATAGCGCAAGGGTGCCTGCATTGGCGCTAGGCAGCCAATTGTGCGCCAGCACTAAGGAAAGCACGGGGATACGTCATATTTCTTTAAATGCAATGCATCCCTGTACTTTCCTAAAGGCGCAGCTCGGCGCTGCAAGATGGCTTAAGCGCCATGCTGCATCATTATTTTGTAAATATGCCCCAGTATTTCATAAACACGGTGCATTCCTGCTCTTTCACAATGGTGTAGTGCAGCGCAGCAAGAAGATTTGCGGGACTGCCCTACGTCAATTCCTCATAAATGAGGCCGTTAATGTCTTGTTTTATTGTCTTTAAACATAGAATTAATCTCATTATAATTGTTTTACACAGATAGATAATCCATTTGTTCAAGTAGGTTGGTACTCATTGTAAAACTACAAGTCAGAGAGTTAAGTCCACGGGTTTGTGAACGGTTTTGTGTGTGTGACTCCATGAACTAAGACAGCATCCTCTGCACGCGCTGTATAGCACCGCACAAGAGAGCTCAATGTTATGCTTCTGGCGGTATTTCTCAAATAAAAGTAGGGTTTCTAGGGGCATATTATCAAGAACAGACGATAAAATTATCGCTGCTTTATCGGCAGGAAACTGTCGCTAAAGCGGCGTTAATGGGCTTGATAACATGACCTTATGAATTCCCATAGCAGCCCAGGGCCTGGTGTTAACCTGGGCTGCTATGGGAATTCACAAGGGCATATTATCAAGCCCATTATCGCCACTTTAGCAGCAGTTTCCTGCTGATAAAGCGGCGATAATTTTATCGCCTGTTCTTGATAATATGCCCTCTAGTTTTGTTAGGTATACCGCTTCTGCCACAGGGAGCATTTAAATCATCATCAAATAGACCACAACCAACAGTGTTACCAAGCAGATTAGTAAAGTGTGCTGTAGTGCTTTTACTCCCAAGAACCGAAAAAAAGTAACATCTCTTATCAATTCAAACTCAATTTAAAAAAAGTCTTTATTTCGATTTTTCATCATAAAAGACATAGTACACAAATCAACCATATAAAACAGTCCCAACCCCTAAAAACAACCATTTAAATATGGTTCATTATCCTACAGTGCAAATACGCAGTATGAATATGTTTGTGTATTGTGGTTAAAACAATAAATTAATATACAATTAGGAACAAGATAAAATAGCATTAAATTTCAAGAAACAACACTTCATATATGATTAAAAAAAAAACAGTATATCTCTTATCAGATTTGGGAAAACAGCAATGGAGCAGACTTTGATGAGAAAAACGTGTCCAAGCAGAGAAGAGAAATAAAAAGACTCTTGAAATGTGTTTTTTCACACAGGTCGTGGCCACAGGAGGTGCTGTGACTCTTTAACAGGCCCTGTAACACAAGTAGCGTGTACGTATGTTCTTCTGGAACTGTTGACACCCACAGGCCGCTTCCGTCGACAGCTCAGAAGCTGGTCTGCTGATCATGGAGGCAGTACAAGGCTAACCAGGGGCGCGTGCTCCGGCCGCGCATGTGCAGGACAGGTGTGGGCAAACCTTCCACTAATCCTCCACAGATTTGCCTGCATCTCTCGACTTCTTTTAGCAGATGACAGAAGCGATTTGTGTACAACAGTCTTAAAGGGATTTCAGAAAAAGTGTGAGCACAGCTGTTGACACCTCAGGTGGTGGTCAACAAAGGGCATCATAACTTACTCACAGGTGTGTCATTCGAATCCAATAATACCTTGTCTAAAAATAGGCACGTACTGCGTTAGTCATGGAGCTGTATGTGTACGCTGTATGGAATGTTATGTTAGAGAACATTTTATGTGTATTGGTGATAATGACAACAAAAGTAAATGCTACAGGAAAGTCATCTGTCAAATTGGGCGAAGCAAATAATAGAGATACAAACAGACTGCTAACATAAGTGACGGGTGGGTTAAGAGATGTACACCCAAGACGCGGAGAGGTATGAAAACTGTATCTTTGTTGAGGTCATTTTTCCTAGGGTTGCAGTGTAGCGACCACCGACACCTCGCCAGTCTAACCTCTACTCTGCGTAATCCCTCGAGCCCCTAAATCCGAACCCATTACCCTCAGAGTAGAATGTGAGCTCAGTCCCAACATATCTTCCCCCTTAATAATAACAAATATGACATTAATAAAAAATAAAAAAAAGGAAAAAGGAGTTGTTGCACACAATGTCACCTGGAAACAAATTGCTAAACATAGAAGGAAGTAAGAACATTAAATTAGAGTCATTTTTAACCTAAGATGAACACCTAGGCAAAAGAGAAAAAATATAACGTAGGTAGAGGTAATAACGCGGGTATAGCAAGGTATAAATACAAAATTCAGATAATGAGATACATTGCTAAAAGAAATGCAGAATTATACACAAAAACTTTACCATGATGGGAAACAGATTACATAACATTCAACTTTAACCGATCACAATTTCTTTGTACTGCACAGGCATCTGCCTGGTGTTACCAGAACATGCACTAACAAGTGTGGAAGCAATATTATAAATCTCAGTGTCCCCTCAATAATACATATGGTGTAAAAACCAGCACTAACATTAGAGGCTCTATTACGATGCTTGTCGGACGAGCGTATAACCTACAGTTTCAGAAATAGGACTGACTGACAGGGAGTCTGGGGTCCTGCTTCCATAATTATGATGCAACCTCTTTCACAGCAGTCGGAAAGTGCATATTTCCTATTGTGGTTTGAGCTGTGGGCTGTGAACCTTTACCCCATAGGTTAGGGAGTGACCAGGAGTTTACCCCACCCCACTGACAAACTGGCACTGGGCATAAATGTGGCACCGCCAGTCCCCTCTTCAGGACACTTCTGGACATCAAAAGAAGTACCCCCTTCTGTCTGAAGAATCTTAATGAAGGCTGGATGTGCTTGCTTTAAATCCAGGACCCCAGAAGTGATTCCACTGTTCAGTCGGCTGACCTCTTGTTTGAGCTACACGGACACAACAAGCTACCAAAGGCCTCTCTTCCTGCAACTCTCCAGCTGACCAGTTTCAGCTGGACCTCCCCTAGACCCTATTGGCCTGCAGATCATTGTTGCAGTGAGTCTTACCCCCCAAGAGGGGTGTTCCAGGTCCTGGACTCATGGCTAATGTTAAAGTCTACTTCTCCCGACTAAACTGCAAAAGCTGGGACTTAGAAATGTTTTGCCAACATTTCTTCCAGAGATCCGTCAGGAGACCAGGACCACTGTTGAGCCAAAGATTTCGACGTTGAATTCCTGGTGAATTCAACATGGTAGTTTGGCCACTGAAGGAGATATAACTTCCAGAAAAGTTTCTAAGTCTAAACGTAGGGGGTCTCTTTGTGACTGACGCCGAGCAGCAACCTGTCAAAGTCAAGGCCTTTTTGGGCACAGCCTTTGATTTCCCCTGCTTGGTGCTTTCTCGTTTTTGTTGACGAACATGCCAGAACCTGAATTGTTAGCATTCAGCCATCGTTGAGCCCTGCTTTGGATTCACTTGCATCTTGCTCTGCTGATGACTTGTCGACAACCGCTTTATCTCTAGAAAAATTTCTACGTCGAAAGGTAAACTTTCTACTGGAACACACCTGGTTCCTGCATCTGACATGCGCACCATCACGGTTGAGCTTAACTTTTGACTGTGACCTGGTCTAGTGCGACCACATAACTGCGGTTTCTGCTTTGTGTTCATGACACTATTTTTAATTCAAACTTTAAAAATTCATGTCTCTGATTCAACTTACTGAATTTTATCATTTTGATGTCATTATAATTATTAAAATATACTAAATTGTTCTCAATTGCTTTGGGATTCTTCTTGTGTTATGCTTTCACTTTATTACTATTTGAGAACTGCATAAATGATTTACACATTGCCTCTAAATTAAGCCTGACTCCTTTGTGCCAAGCGACCAGAAGGTTAAGCACAGGTTTATTTAGTGACTTTTGTGGTTCACCCTGACAAATATTGCGATTATTATTTGAGGTGTGTTCTCCCTCACCGCAACTAATGCTCTAATTTCTCATAAAGGATTACTATGACAGCAATAATAGCTAGACCAGCTTCTGAACTCCAGGCTTTTCAATGCATCATTTAGTATGTGTCAGGGAAAAATAATGTACATGCAGATTGTATGTCGGGGGCGAAGCCTGATGCCAATAGAGTTAGCAGCAAAAGAGCAGTGCTGTACTGGGTGAAGCCCCATCCGGTGCGATCCTGACATCGAAAAATTACCCAGGGGGCACAGACGCCATGCAGCACAGTCCCTTGGCCGCACTTGCTTGATCTGTATAGCAGCAGCAAAGAAAGATGCACATCCAGCTGTTGCAACTGATGTGTGGCTCAAAGATGGCGGCGGTGTAGCGCCGTATTGCTGGAAACGTTCCCCAGCCGAAACCTGCACCCCAGAGACCACCAGCCCCGGCTTAGCGAGCAAAGCAGGTACCAGACAGCCCGATGCACAGCAGAGAGTGCTTACACTGGGCTACACCATCCCAAGCCACCCTGGTGAAAGTAAGTGGGTGGTGGGACTGCTTTGGCGGCCCAAGCATTCTGGCCCCGGGGAGGAAGTATGCTGCTCACATGCCAGGGTACGGCACAGCAAATATTCAGACCATAGAAACCCCGACATGTGACATCCCTGATGTGGTCACGTTGACAGAGGTGTCCATTCAGGGCATGGGTTTGGAACAGTGGGCCCCAGCCCGCGATCAGTGGCAGGACGTCCATAAAGGAAACACTGACTGCAGTCTGGCCAGTCTATGCCTTCTGCGCTGAGCCCAACCTCGCATTGCACCCTCCCAACTTATCCTGGAACTGGTGGACAGGTGAACTCATGCTGCAATCTTAGTATTGGCTCCAGCACGAGTAGGGTGGTGCTCAGTATCGCATCACAGGATATAGCAGCCTACGAAGGGGGGGCTCTCCCTGGTGAGGAGCGCTCGACGAGTTCCATTAAATGAGGTGTCCTCTCAATAGAATTTGGGAGGTGAGATTGCCTGTGTGGTCCCCTTCGAGTTGGGATTGGTGACCACCCCTGGTCAACCTAGCTGGCATTGGAGCCCATCCAGAGCAGAGGGCAGGATGAGGAGAGCCAGGTTGCACAAACCCAATAGACGCCTTCCCCTCTTGGAACTGGAGATATTGGTGAAGAGCTCCCGCATAAATGCCCCTTTGCCGACCCCAATGAACAGCACCATATTGCAGGCCATAGCAGTCTACACTGATGGGTCCTGCTTGGCGATGAGCAATCAACGAGAGCCACCACAGACAGTAATTTAATAATCAGATTGGGGTGGGGAAAAAAGGGTTGCAGGGGCCCCGGGACTCAGATTGGTGACTGAGGCCATCCCTAGGACAATCTCAAGGCAGACTTGGTCCCTCGCTATGGGAACCACATGGATTTGACTGTGTGGAGGCTGGAAGACAGCTGATTGGGGTCAAAAACGGAGAGCCCACTTGACTGGGCCCCTGTCAACAGTGATATACAGAAGGATACCATACCAAGGCGGGGCTCAGAAAACTAACCACTAACTCACAATCACCCAAAGCTGTGTTACCTACCACTACCATGGCACCATGCACAGAGAACAGCTGCAGCAGAATATGTGATGTGCCTGACAGTGCATCAAGACTGAAAAGTGCCATGGCCACTTTGCAGAGCTCTGTAACTACATGAAGGGAATCACAATGGCTATTGATATCGCCCATTGTAGTGATGCCTGAGGCGAGCGTCTTTCTAAGCCAACTCCTGCAGAGAAGGAACCGGGAATACCAAAGTAATGTACAGCCTGGAACGCCATATGTGATCCCCTCGGCAGACTGCTGGGCCTCTAGCATGAACTTTGTGACTCCCTTTGACCATTGCAGCCCTCCTACTACCCACTGGTTACCATGGGTAAAGTCACTCTGAAGAGGGATCAAGAGCTGGGGACCCCGATGAAGGGAGACACCGTGGTGGCCTCAAAAGATACTGACACTTCAGCCCATCAGTTGGAATCAATGAGGCCCCACACTCCAAGACATTTTCCAAGCTGTAACGGCCTCCAGAGAGGTACTGGAATCAAAGATCGATACTCTGAGAGAGGACCTGGATCTCCTGAGGGATGATTACCACTACCTAGCACCACAGCAAAGAGAGACCTAGCTGAAGTTTCCCCAGTGTGTGCAACAACGAATGAGAGGCTTGTTGCCATGGAAGCCAACGTATGAATGCTTGAACTTAGAGCGGAGGACGCTGAAGATAGATCACAGCAAAATAACATAAAGGTGATGGGTCTCCCTGAGCGGATCGAAGGAAACAATGTGGTGGCCTCACTGGAGAAGTGGATCCGGGTAAAAGTAGGGGAGGAGGGCCTCTCATTATTTTTTGCTCTGTAGAGAGCCCATAGTGTACTAGCAAAACCGCCACTCCTGGGTGCCCCACCGCACCCTGTCATGACTCGTTTACTGTATTATCAAGACCAGAGCAATGTTTTGGCACAGGCAAGGCGCATAGGGGAATTCTCAGTAGAGAACAACAGTGTGAAAAATATCCCACATTTCTCGCAGGAGGTGCAGCGACAACAATCCACTTTTCTAGAAGCCCAAAAAAAGTCAGAGTACTATGAATCTCATACGCAATGCTATTACCGGCCCGGCTCCAAGTGGTAACACCTGGTGCTACAAAATTTTTCCAGTCCCCACAAGAGACTTAGCATTGGATAGAGCAACAGCCCCAATCGGACCCCAGCGGAACAGACGACTGCATAGAGTTTTGTCTGGACACAGGAGCAGGACCCACAATGCGGCGGCTCCATTCCAGGATGAAGTACATCAAGAAAGACAGAAAGTAGTGGCAGTCGTACTTTCAATGAGTGGCAGTGGTACAAGACCCCCATCACCAGTAGATGATGGAAGTGCACGAGATTCAGACTCCGATCATAGCTTCAGCACCTCCAGAGGTTCAAGCGTGGTGGTGCCCAAGCTGACCCCAAGAACATCGGACAAAATCATTAGATGAGAACAATACGTGGGTAACTCTCCAAGGACTTCAGCATGGGGAGATGTGACACTTGTATATTGGAGAGAAAAGGGTGTGCGCATCTCCTTTCCTTGGGTGTAGGGATAACGCATCCATCGTAAATGCTGGGAGGCCGAACCTGATGGCAGCACTACCTGTTGGATGCATCTCCTCAGTTGTGTGGTACAAAGGTACTCCCACGAGTAGTTGAGTTCTGATTAGTTGTTCAGATGGGAGGGTCATGGCCTGCTTTTCCTGGGGAATGGGAGTTGGATTGATTGTTGTTTGTTTGGTTATTGTGGACCCATGAGTTACGACATCTGGAACCAATGCCCACGATCCTTGATGAGGAGCTGTTATGCATTGGGTGGGTGGCAGACAGGAGCTAGAGGAACAGTGAGAGCCACACATCTCCTAAAAGGCTGTCCCAATGACATACAGGTTCCTATCATGGAACATTAGAGGTAGGCACACAATGTCGAAGCGCTACAAAGTGTTTTACTAGTTGAATAGAAGAGACATCCACATTGCATTAGTGCAAGAAACGCACCTAACTGATACAAAAGGGATAGCATTACAGTGCAGGTGGCAAGGCCTGGCATACAATGTGACCTATTCAACTTACGCCAGGGGAGTAATGGTGTGGGTTGGGGTGGTGGGTCCATTTCAACACATGGGAGACTTGATTGCCCCAGAAGGCAGATATGTGGTGGTGATGGTCCACATGGAGGGCAGAGCTGTAGCCCTCATGAACATATATGCCCCTAATTACGAGGAGGTGTCCTTCCTGACCGTCCGGTCGGGCCCCTTAGCCCCATACCTAGTCCAATCGACCATAATGTGCGAGCACTTGAACTGCATGGTAGACCCCACCAACTAGATCGATCACACTCTCCACCGCGGGGCTCTCAGACCAATAGTCTCAGATTGGCAGACCAAATAGGGGTAACATTACACCTGGAGATTGACGCACCCAATTGGCGGGATTACTCCTTCTCCACTTCACATCAACTACATATGTGCCTTCACAGCTTCCTGTGTACCCTGAATGTTCATGGCTTAGTTTATGATATTGAATATTGGGCCCGCACTGTCTCGAACCACAATCTGGTTTCTGCAAATGCAGTGGGCACAGCCTAGACCTTGCATTCCTATGTGGCGATTGAAGCATGAATCCTTGGAAGATCATGTGTTCCAGGAGGTAATCAGGGACAAGATAGGACAGTTTTTTTGGGACATCAACGGAACAGCCTCCTCTCCCTAGGTGGAATGGGACACCTTCAAAGTCATGATCAGAGGCCACTGCGTAGATGAATCAATGAGAGTTAGGGGCATCCTAATGAGGGAAGTAATGGAGACAGAAAAGGAATTGCATGATGGAGATCAGCCTGGGCACTCAGAATTGCAAGAGAGCCTGATCGACTATAAGGTGAATGTAGCAATACAAGTAGAGCACCTCAGGTGCTTTGATTTTAGGAAATATATGGAGCACACTCATGCAAAGTGGGATCACACTGGGCGCTTGCTTGCATTGTTATCCAATCCACCGAAATGTGGTTCAACCATTGCGGATATTGAGGCAGAAGCGGGAACTCAAATACATTGTCAAGAGGGGATCAATAAACATTTTCACCAGTATTATTCGGAGCTGTAACGGAGCACCACAATATATAATACAGGAGCAATACAGGCCTATCTGACACCGTTACCTCTCCTGCACCTCACAGAGGAGGAAGTGGAGGAGCTAGGCAAATATATCACTTTACAGGAAATACGTGCAGCGATTAAGGGCTTAGCACGTGATACAACATCAGGGATAGTCGGGGTCCCAGTCAAGTTCTGCGCTGCCTATACCAAGGAGCTGGTCCCAAAACTAGTGGGACTATATGGCGCATCCAAGGAAGCTAGGTATTAGCTGGTCACTACCTGGAATGTGTTAATAATCCCCCTGCTAACCCCTGGAAAGCCTGCCCATGATTGTAAAGCATAAAGTCCCCTATTGATATTAAACAAGAAGAACGGTGACACAGGCCCTTGTCAGCAGCAGACTGGACTACGATAACGCACTCTACGCCGGAATCCCAGCCAAACACCTACGACGACTACAACGCATCCAAAACGCCTCCGCCTGACTGATCGTCAACGTCCCCCGCCGCAGCCACATCACCCCCCACCTGAGAGACCTACACTGGCTCCCCGTCGACAAGAGGATCACCTTCAAGCTCCTCACCCAAGCACACAAAGCACTCCACAACGCCGGACCAGCCTACCTGAACAGCAGACTCAGCTTCCACACCCCCACCTGCCAGCTCCGCTCCGCCAGCCTCACCCTTGTCACTGTCCCCCGCATCCAACGAATGACCTCCGGTGGCAGATCCTTCTCCTACCTCACCGCCAAGACCTGGAACACCCTCCCTACCCACATATGGCAGACCCAAGACCTACTCACCTTCAGAAGACTCCTCAAGACATGGCTCTTCGAGCAGTAGCAGCACCCCCCCATCCCCTCAGCGCCTTGGGACCCTCACGGGTAAGTAGCGCACTTTACAAGTACTCTGATTGATTGATTGATTTATTGAAACGTCGATTATAAGATTTTGAGCTGGTTATTAGTGACCAGCCTCCTCCCGTTTATTGCCAAACTCATACATCCCAATTAGGAGGCTTTTATACCCAGCCGTAACATGATGCTTAACATCAGGTACCTCCTGGCACTGATGGAGGCTGACAACTATCACTGCGAAGGAGCGGTGGTGTTTGCTGTAGACATAGAGAAGGCCTTTGACAGCCTAGAATGAGGATATCTATATGAAGTGATGCCCCACATGGAGATGGGGAGAGGTTTGCAGTTGTGAAGCAGGCTGCTATATGCCAATCCAGTGGCTCGAGTTCCCACAGGCCCTACTATATAAGACAATTATAAAGTGTGACGTGGAATGAGACAGGAAAGTCCTATTACACCCCAGTTCTTTGCACTGGCAATAGAGGTCCTAGCCAGCCATTCAGCCAGCCAGCCATGAGTCCTCCTGCACAGTCCTCAGTGGTGGCCAAAAACTTGGGCGTCAAGCTAGACAATCAGCTGTCGCTCCGAACTCACATCCTTGGCCTGGCCGGCACCTGTTACGGATTACTGAAAATGCTCCGCAAATTCTTGCCTTTGTTATCTGAGGAGCACAGGAGGATTACAGTGCAGGCTCTGGTCGGTTCGAGGCTAGATTATGCCAATGCTCTTTTTCTCGGCCTTCCTGATTATCTGGTCCAGCGCCTTCAGGTGGTGCAGAACTCTGCTGCCCGGGCGATCTTTGGTCTAGGGAGACGAGCTCGAGCGTCTGGGTTGCTCCAGTCGCTCCATTGGCTCCCCATTAGGAAGAGGATCCAGTTTAAATCCTTGACCCTGATGCACAAAGCTCTGCATGGCTCAGGAGCGGGATATCTGCAGCGGAGACTGACTTTTTATCGTCCAGCTCGTTCCCTCCGCTCGGAAGCTCTGTGTAGAGCGGTGGTTCCACGGGTGAGGAAGGCCCGCGCGGGAGGGCGGTCTTTTGGCTGCAGAGCCCCCCAGCTTTGGAATCTGCTTCCATTTTCTCTGCGGAGCACTGCGAATTTGCTCCAGTTTAGGAGGGGCCTGAAGACCTGGCTTTTCAACTCCTAGCCTGTTTTTACTGCCCATTGTTTTTGTTCTGTTTTGTTGTCTGTTTTTAGCTGTGTTGTGTTATTTCAATACGAGTTGAGGGTAGAAAGCGTCGGGACACTCCTTGTGAGTAGCTGTACGCTATACAAAAACTCAATAACATAACATAACATAACATTCAAGAACAGGATATGACTCTGGCAGGGGTTGCAGGCTCGTCGCCATACACATCACATATCCCTCTTTGTGGATGATCTTCTCATCTTCCTAAAAAATATGATCTAGACAGTGCTACATCCATGTTGGAGAGCTTTGGCTTCTAATCGGGCAGGTAAATTGGCAGAAGTATAGGCTATATCTGATGACAGCTGTTCGCAATCCTCCGGAGTGATTGGCATCCTTACAGGTATTTCCTATTTGGGAGTTAAGGTCTATCATGACCGAGCTGACCTGCTTAACGGAAATATAGGACTATCTGTCAGGTCAGTACAGTTGAATATTGATTTCTGGAAAACACTGCTGTTATTTGTCATGTGGCAAGTTGCCCTACTGAAGATGGTGGCACTCCGGAGCTTACTATACTTCTTGGTGATGCTCCCGGTCTCGATCTCCTGGACTTTGTTCCGAAAGCTCAATACATTGATCACTGCCTTTATATGAGGTCCGATCCACAACGCAACGTCCACTGAGTATTGGTCGTCTGGCAGTGCTTGATTTTGAGGCATAGTATATTGCAGCCCAACTCGACTGGTTCATACAATGACTAGTGAGCAGGCAGAATCCAGAAAGTAACCCAGTGCCTTTTGTGCCAGAGTTTGATTGCTTGATCTGATTACTGTTGCAGATTGGGCACCCCTTAGCTGAAAATTCCCAAGAGTTCAAAGTACTATCTAAGTGCTGCATCAGATGCTTACAGAAAACATGCAGGAGTATCCCATACTCTCCTGACTTACCTGCCACTATGTTAGTGGAACTCCCACATGGTGGATACTGGAGAGGATTGGAAAACTGGGTTGCGGCCAGGGGCAACAACAGTGGGAGACTTAGTCAGACTGGGAGAACTATTACCTTTCAAAGAGTTCCGCTTAGAATTTGAGCTCCTGCAAAGGCACTTCTTGCTCCATCGAGCAATGACAGCAGCATTCTGCAAACACTGGAAAACTGGTACTTCTAAGCCGCAGCTACACCAGGGGACATGCTCCGGCTGCTGGGGACTCTGCTGGCACGCTGAGGAGAAGACATGGCCATTCTCCCTCCCAGATAGGGACTGGGACTGTATATTAGACGAGATTCCCAAGATAACCCGGAACACCCGATTCAAATTGATGAGCTATTATGGGTTAGAGCGAGCATACTGTTGTAAAGGAAGATACACAGTCCAGCTGTATAGTTAATTTAATCCTTTATTGTAGGTTGGTTGTAGGATAGATGAGTAGGAGAAGATAGATGATACAAGTGCAGCCCCACCAGGAGCAGGCTCCTGCTGCTCAGCCTGATTTCCAAGTTACATTCAAGACACACACTGGCACCCAGGCATTCTGTGATGTCATCATACATTCTAACCAAGCTGTGCAGTGGAAAGAGCTAAGAAGTAGTTTACTACACATCCTTCTTCCTTAGGTAACAAACAACAAGAAAGAAGTGAAAAACATCATAGTAAGCATCACAAGAAAAGAGGGAGGAGCATTTCCAAATAGTACAAAATGAATAGATACATTACACCAGGAAATAGAATTACATCAAAAATACAAGAAGCATTTCCACATGTACATGCATGAATAAATACAATACATGAGTAATAAGATTCAACAACAAAAAAAAACAAATATCATTATTCCAAGCCACATCCCCCTTCCTTAGGGGAAAATAAGAGAAATATAAAAGAGAGTGGGGTAGATACACACCCACCACTTCCCCGAAATGGAACACCTGAAACTGTAAAACACTAGAGGGGGGCTTCACACTCAAAGTCCCACGAACATGAAACCCTTGGCCACCAGTTCCATGCAGGTAAACTTCGACTGAAGCATAGTGTCAACATGAAAAGAAACACAAGGGGGTATTTAGAAGAAAGGGATAAAGGGTCGCTGACCATCAGACTGCCGACCCATGGGTAGTAAACTATGGGAACTTCCCCAAAGTAGGGAACACTACAGGGTACTCACTCTGGAAAATAACACAACGTTCCCTTAATAGGGTAAACCTAGAAGGGTACATCGAAGGGTACTCACCCTGGGAACTGAAATGGGCCTTGACTACCCACTAACAACACAACTTCCCCTGTATCGGGTAAACCTAGAGGGTACACCACAGGATACTCATCCTGGGAACTGATAATGGCCTTAACTACCCACAAACAACACAACCTACCCTACGTAGGGTAAACCTAGAGGGTACACCACAGGATACTCACCCTGGGAACTGATATGGTCCTTGACTATCCACAAACAACACAACCTCAAAAGGTAAACCGCAGGATATTTACCCCGGGAACTGGTATGGGCCTTGACTACCCACACACAATACAACCTAAAAGATACACCGCAGGGTATTCATCCTGGGAACAGATATGGGCCTTGACTACCCACACACAACACAACCTAAAAGGTACACAGCAGGGTATTCACCCTGGGAACTGATATGTGCCTTGAATACCCACAAACAACATAACCTCCCAATTAGGGTGCACATAAAATAAACAAAACGCTTGGGAACTAACTGTACGCTCAAGACACTATGTTATACACAGAGCACCCCCCACAAAATGAAAGCATAGTGCTAAACAGGCGTTAAAATAACAAAGCACTTGTTAAGTACCGGTGAGCGGTTTCTCACCCATGATCATCACACAAAGTTCCATATGACTGTTTCCGCATAGCGTCCCGTAAAGCCGGTGAAGAGTGACTCAAGATGTGCTGTGGCATCCAGAACATCACACAACTGTAATGCGAAGTCCAATATCTTCCGTGTGGTGAAAGGCTTGCAAGCCAAATATTGTAGACTCCCCCCTGACAGCGTGAGAGCAAAATCCTCTCCAGCCACCACCTCCCACTCACCCAGGTCCTCCCCCCACTGCTCTCACTGCTCTCGTCATACCCTACCAACTGGCCCTTGCTCCTTGACCCCCCGGCCTGTGACGCCAGTGAAGCCTGGCTCTGCCCGGGCTGCCCAACAGCACGCTGGGGGCCCTTGTGCCCTTCCCCCTCGGCCCCTCCCTCCTCCTCCGGCACCACTTCCCCGGCCTCAATCCTGGCAGGGAGGCTCAGCCGTCTCCCCCCTTTCTTGGGCGCCTCCTGCTGCTTTTTACCCTCCCCCCTCTTGGGCATACCTTCACGAGCCCCAGAGGGCTCATCCATGCATGCTGCGACAACAGCAGCCATCCCCGCAGACGCTGACCTAGGCGTGCGGGTCATACCGACCCACGCCTGGTCCTGGACACCGGGCTGGAAGAGGTCAGTCCTCCCAGCCCAGCCAAGCACTAGGAGCGCAGCCCACACCGCCTCCGGCAGCCCACACACAATTCCGGAGCTCTCGTTCCGTCCGCGAGATGCGTGAGGTTTGGCACCCTAGCGCTCGTCCTGTCCGCAAGATGCGTAAGCTTCGGCACCTTCGCGCGCCGCACAGGGGCACCATTGGCGACACGCTGTTATTTCTTCTAAATAGCACCCCGCCTACCTATAAACAAAGTAAACTAGGCTAATCTTCGCACCGGGGCACCAGTTGGGACGTCCGCACCTCTAATTCACACTCTGCCTACTTAAATGACACTCCGCCTGCACTACAAAACTAACTTCTCCCTGAGGCACCGGGGACAGGAAAAGGAAGTCCTTCCTCTCCTGTCCCCCTAAATAGCCTCCTAACCCCTCCCACCCCTGACCTAACCCCCCACCTAACTTCCTGCCTGTCCTAAGCCTCGCGCGAACACCCTGAAGAAAAGACTGGTCTGCCGACCTGCTTTCCCCGGGGGCCGCATTGGAGAAGGACGTCATTCAATAACGAGGAGGGAAAGACGTCACCAAGGATACGGCTTGCCTCCACGCTGCATGAATGAATCCGTGAGGAACGCATGCATGCTTTTTTTTATTTAAACGATGTGCTGCAGTTGCTGGTAAATACTTGAGCATTTAAACAAACAAAGTAAATTGCCCCCCACTCACCAGATATCACTCGGCCCTAGTCTTGAATCCACGTGACGTTCACACTAACTGCCACTGGTTATCAAGGCTGGCTCTTTTGAAGGATCTGTCGAAAGACGGGTCCTGTTACTGCCTGGTCCACTGTGGGGCACAAAACGGCAAAAGCAAGGCACACTTACTCGAAGGGAAAACATACAGTCTCTGCCTCGATGAACATGCATAAGAGCTCACTCAAGGTGCCGCTACTCGTGTAACAAAATGTTAGATTAGTTCCTCTAAACAAGTTTGTGAAATTTGCCGCAGTTGTCACTGATTCCACACCACTATTCTCCTTAGACATAGTTTGCCTAAGTAAATACTGCCAGTCTCTGCCAATAAAGTAGTTGGAACACGTCATACTTTTTTGAAGACGCTGTTAAAAGTACACAGGCAGACTCTGTTACATACCGATTTTAGCTCCAGATAAATCGGTATTTCACTAAAGAAGTAGACCAAACCTGCTATTAAATCACAAAGCTTCCCACGCAGGATGAGTTCAAATTAAAATAGGGACACACAACAGGAGGAAGCTTGTTGCTGGAGAGACTGTGGCAGAAGTCTTCCAGATGACAGCAGGATCTTGAGTAGGTGACAAACGCCCAGACTACAGGCTGTCCTGATGATATAGGACACTGGTGGGGCTGACCAGGGCGTAAGCTTTAATTCTCATGTGTTCTTAAAGTCTTTAGTTCCTTGACTTTTAATTCCTTGGTTCCTTCATTACTCCACGCGTTGGTTCTTTAAGATTGTCACCAAATTGTTGTAAAGGAAGCTACACAGTCCAGCTGTATACTTGATTTAATCCTTTATTGTAGTTTGGTTGTAGGATAAATGAGTAGGAGAAGATAGATGATACAAGTGCAGCCCCACCAGGAGCAGGCTCCTGCTGCTCAGCCTGATTTCCAAGTTACATTCAAGACACACACTGGCACCCAGGCATTCTGTGATGTCAGCATACATTCTAACCAAGCTGTGCAGTGGAAAGAGCTAAGAAGTAGTTTACTACACATACCTCACATCTGGATGCATTAGCAGATACTTCCATGGGACCGATGCGGTGTGCCAGAGATGCAGGGAGGTGGGGGATGTACTCCTGCACATGTTGTGGTCCAGCCCCTCGCGCCATAGTTTTGGGTAGGAGGTTACAGGAACAGCTGCCAGAATTATAGAGAAGGAAGTCCCCTACTCCCCAGGACATGATTTACTGAGTTGTTTCCATACACCTCCAAAACCAAGGTCACAAGTAAATTGCAGGACCTTGCATTCATGCTAGCAAAGCGGGAAATCATGAGGAACTGGAAAACCCCAGGGGAGCCTGAGTGACCCCATGGTACAGGGAACAGGAAAGATGGGCGGAATATGAAGGTGGTTTACTACTGAGGGACGTAAGGAGAGGGATTGGAACCTTAGAAACAGCCTGAGCCTGGGAGGCATTAGTAATAGACCTTAAAGATCTGGAAAACGCTTCACCAGAAGCATCACCCACCTGTACATGCAATGCAATACGACTATGGACTTTGATGACTATATACTGGGAGCTCCAAACGAAGCAGGAGTAAATAAGTTATGCTGTATGCACTATTTTCTCCCTGAGGATTCACTGGATATTGAATGGGGGAGGGAGGAGTTTCGAAGAATTGCAAGGGTTGTAAATGCATGAGTATGGTAGGATCTAATGTGCTGCTGTAGTTAAGAGACAACAGATATCTCACTGCTATGTATTTATGAAAACATCTGATATAAAACCCAATAAAATGCGTTTATAAAAAGCAGACTGTATGTCTAGGTTACTGACCAAAGTGGAAAATATGGATATTAGTGAGGGATCGGAGTGTGAAGTAGTGTTTACATTTTCTGATGTTAGCAAAATGAAGGGAAATAGTGATGGTTCAGAGGTGATAATAGAGGAAAAATTGTTTGAAGTAGCTGGCAATGACGCGTCTTTGAAGAAAGTACAGCAGTACATACGTGAAGGGTGGCCCGCTGACGGTTGTGTTTCAATGAACTCATGAACTTCTACAAAGCACATGATGAATTGGGCATTGAAAATGAAGTGGTACTAGGAGTAACTAAAATAATTCCTCCTGTTAATCCAAGAAACAGACTTATTGGATGTGCCCATGAGGACCATGTTGGCATATTTGGTAATAGGAGGCATTTACCCAAACAGTATTGAGGGCCTGGGTTGTATAATATTATGGATAAATGGGTACAATCACACAAGTTATGTTCCTACAGTCATAAATCAGCCAAGGTGTTGATAACCAAATCCTTTTCCTATTTAACTGCCTGATTGTCAATAAACAACACTTGCAAGGGCGATGTGCCACATGAGCGTCACTTTTTGCGATGCTCTGGTGGTGCTGTGCACTGCTCCATATTTACAAGGCGGTGCTAAGCCACTTTGCGTGTCTTAATGCAGCTTTGTAAATATATGGACCTTCTCAACGCAGCTTTCTGTGGCAAAGAGTCGTGCAATGGGTCTTGCTGTGGACATTCCCACACAACACCCATGGCTTTTTGACACTGCTCCCGATTTACAAGGATCTATAAATCTGTGCAGCACCAAAAACTGAATGAACATCTTTTCTTCTTTGAGAGGTAGTGTAAGTTTGTTACCAGTTGAGCTGTGGCATGGGTGTTTTTATTGGACAGTTATAAAAAATGCTTTTGCGAGGTACAGTCTGCAATTACGAAAATCTATGTTTTGAAAGCACTTTTTTGACCTTGAACCTAAATCTTTTTGTGCATTTTGTGACACCCATTCTTATATACTGTGTGGAGCAGTGCTTTTACAGCGGATTAGTTTACCTTGCATTTATTTCTCATTCAAGGTATGTGTTATCTTATATGCAGTTGCCTGAAGGTTAAAGACAACAAAATATTTAGAGAATATTGTGCTATTTTTAGCCACAACTTTGTCCCCACCCCCACACTCACTGCCCTTCCCCTAATGCACTCAGGTCCACTGTTCCCATACTTTTTTGGTTTTAACTAGGCAGTGCATGCGTTGTCTCTTGAGACATGCTGTATCTACTGTATAGGCTTTCAGCACACCCATCCGTTTCGATTCGTTCCTTCATGTGCCTTTTGAAATTCCTTTGTTTTCATTGGTGAATAGTTTACATTTGTCACGCCTTTTGATGTTTTGGTCACGCCCTGGAGACTGGCCCTGTTACATGGATCACTTCAAAATCAGCAATATAAGTTAGTTTTGGTGCACTACTTTATCTTTGCCTGGGCTTGTTTGGCTTTCTGAACACGCTTGGCCGAGGACTGCAAATCATGTCCTTATGTTGTTTTCCACTGTTTTTGGTTCCACAAGCTCTTTTTCAGTCGGAGGCTATGTTGTTTTTCATCCTATAACATTTATGGTTTCATTAGCTGAAATGTTAAAACCTTAAATAACATACTTACTTATGGGAAATGTAGTTTAAGAAGATGGACGACTGTAGGATCAACCTATTTACATTGTGCTTTTGGCAGCGTGATTATTGGGATACGATTAAAGAGGTAAACATGCTGTTATCGTGTCGATATTTTTCTTTTGCTGACAGCTGAGAACCCTGACATCTTGCTGCTCACTGAGACCTGGCTGTCTGATCTCTCCCTCCCTGACATCTTGGCTGCCCTACCTTCTAACTACTACATGCTGAACGCCAATCGGCCCACTGCCCGCCGTGGCGGAGGGGTGGCGGCAGTCATACGCAAAGATCTGACTCTCATTGCATCTTCCTCGCTATGTCTCCCTGACGCTGAGAACCTTGTCATCAGCCTGGCAACGGAAGCTGGTGCTCTGACCTTCATTGTCCTATATCGCCCCCCTACCTCTATGCCCTTATTTCCTGCTGCCCTTAGTGAACAGCTCTCTGCCTTGTTGACATCTTCGGCCCGCATCGCCATGTTTGGCGATTTTAATTATTGGTTCAATCATGCCGATGCTGGCCCCCACGCCACCGAACTGTTTGAGGCACTCCTCAGCCTTAATTTGATTCAGCACGTCACCTCCCCTACTCATACCGGGGGTCACATCCTGGACCACATTTGGACGCAGGGGGTATCGCTATCTTGCCCGATTATCTCCCCTTGCGTCTGGTCCGACCATTCATTGATTGAGTCCTCCATCTCTGTAAAGGGTCTGGTTAGGCCCCCCCTCTGGAGGGTGGGACCGCTCGGAAATGGAATGCTCTTGATTCCTCTGCCTTCCTTTCCTTCCTCGCGGAGACCCAATCCTTATCTAATAACACTCTAGACGTCAACACTCTGGACGCAAACATCACTCATTGGCTCACGACGGCTAGCGACCAATTCACCCCCCTGTCCGGCTTTCCTCACTCACGCCACAGCAAATCCCATAAATGGTTCAACTCAGCCCTGAAACAACAACATCTTGAGCTGCGTCAGCTGGAGCGTAGGTGGAGGCGTAACTATCTCAGCACTGTTAGGGAGGCGTACGTGTCCGCACGCAAAGATTATAAAAAAGCCATTACTACAACTAAGTCTGCTTTCGTCTCCGAGAGAATAGTAACAGCCCCTAACAAATCTAAAGAGATATTTAAGGTCCTCTGCGAATTAACATCGGACGCCAGGACACTCCCAAACTTGCCCCCTTCCGCAGAGTCATGCAATGCCTTAAACTCCTTCTTTATCGACAAGATCTCGGCAATTAAAAATTCCATTCCCTATTCCCTCCCCTCAGTTGCAGCTGTAGCACCCCCCTGCTAACATCTCCACTCTGTCCTGTTTCCCCACACTCGATTCCGACTCCCTCGCCAAGTTGGCCACCCGAATGAAATCCGGATCCCCCAAGGACTGGTGTCCTCCTTCAGTACTTCGCGACATTTCTCACACTCTTCCGCACTGTATCCTACCCTTACTCAACACCTCCCTTAACTCTGGCACAGTCCCCAGGTCGTTTAAGGAGGCTGTACTGGTGCCTCTGCTAAAAAAAAGCTGGTGCGGACCCAGCGGTCCTCACCAACTACCGGCCCATCTCCCTCTTGCCTTTCCTGTCTAAAATCCTGGAGGCACATGTTACTACTTGCCTCTTGCAATTTATCGAGGAGTCCAACTTCCTGGAAATAAACCAGGCCGGCTTTAGACCAGCCCATTCCACTGAGGCTGTGATTCTCGCCGTGTTGGACAACCTCAGAAGCGATGCTGACAGAGGACTACCCCAGGCATTAGTCCTACTAGACTTATCGGCGGCATTCGACACGGTGGATCATAACATCTTACTCCACCGTGTCGAGGCCGCCGGAGTCTGTGGGCCTGCCTTGTCCTGGGTCAAATCTTTCCTAGAGGGTAGATCTCAAGCAGTGAGCTTGGGTCCCTTTAGCGCCACCAGTGTTCCTTCATCCTGCGGGGTCCCCCAGGGATCTTCTCTGTCCCCCCTCCTTTTTAATTTATACCTTCAACCTCTCCTTCACTCCCTAGGTAGGTGGGACGTCACAGTGTTCAATTACGCGGACGATTTACAAATTATTTTCCCCCTCACCTCCCCTGACGCTGTCACCAACTTCCAGGCAGTCATGACACACATCCAACACTGGATGAACCAAAATCAATTAAAGCTCAATCCTGGCAAAACTGAGCTTCTCCTCCCTGGGAGAAGTGCCCCCCATTGGGGCCCTCAGTACTGGCCAACTGAGCTTGGGTCACCTCCCTCTCCCGCTGGCTGTGTAAAGAATCTCGGGGTCATTATTGACTCTGAGCTCACTCTCAAGGCCCAGGTGAGTGCTATAACATCCTCCTGTATGTTCCAGCTATACAGGATACGGAAAGTTGCCCATCTTCTGACTTCCGAAGCCCTGCTACAAGTTTTAATAGCTTTGGTGATGTCCCGTTTGGACTTCTCTAACGCCCTATACCATGGCCTCCCCAAATCCCAGCTGGCTAGGCTACAGATCATCCAGAACCAGGCTGCCAGACTGGCATTTAAAATCCCTAGATGGCAGTCGGCCAAACCTCTATTACATCAACTACACTGGCTACCAGTCAGTGAAAGAATAGCCTTCAAGGTCTGTTGCCTGGTCTTCAAAGCCTTAACTGGTCCCTTCCCTGCTTTCCTGAAGTCCCTGATCACCCCTTACCGTCCTCCCCGCACCTTGAGGTCCACCCACCTTCAGCTTCTAGTTATCCCCCGGTTTAAACTCACTAAATCTGGCGGCCGCAGCTTCTCTCACATGGCTCCCAAGCTATGTAATTCTCTTCCACTCTCACTCAAGACCTCTTGCTCCCTCCTATCTTTTAGGAAATCTTTACAAACTCTGCTCTTTTCACATCCCCACTAAACTCCTCTTGCTCAACCTCAGTGTCCTATCAGCGCCAGGAAACTCATGGTGACAGTGCGCTCAATAAATTTCCCTTAACATTAACATTAACATTAACATTATTGCTCCGTTTTATCAAAATGGAAGCAGCTTTAAGTTGCGCCCTTTCAACTTTTGGTGCTTTCTTTTTGGTTTTAATTGTTGGTAAAATAAAACCAATATCAAAGGATGCCTCCTCATGCTCTCCAAATGTGACATGTAATGTGAGGTTACTTAACAATATAGCCTGCAAGTAGACAGTACAACACCACCTCAGCACCACCACCTCAGCATCAGTGCAGCACCACTTCAGCAAAAGTCAGCGTTACTCAGCACCACTTCAACACCAGCACAGAACCACCTCAGCATTTCTCAGCCCCAGCGCAGCACCATCTCAGCCCCAGTGCAGCACCACCTCAGCACCAACGAAGCACTGCCTCAGCACCGGCACAGCATCACCTCTGCACCAGTCCAGCACCACCTCACTACCAGCACAGCCCTAAACTTCAGTACAGCATCATCACCTCAGCACACACCAGCAACGCATCACTCCGCACCACCACAGCATCACTCAGCACCACATGAGCACCAGCTCAGAATTGCCTCAGCATCACTTAACACCACCACAGCACCACCTCAGCATCAGCACAACACCACCTCCACATCAGTGCACCATCACAAGTGCAGCACCAACTCAGCACCAGCACAGCTCCACCAAGGCATCCCTGCAGCACAACCTCAACATCAGCACAGCACCATCTCAGCATCAGCACCACATCTGCATCAGTGCACTATGACCAGCGCAGCTCCACCTTAGCAGAAACTAAGCACCAACACATCACCACCTCAGCACAGCACCAGCTTAGTATCACTCAGCACAACCTGAGCACCAGCTCATCACCACCTGAGCACCACCAAAGCATCACTCAGCACCACCTCAGCATCACTCAGCACCACCTCAGTATCACTTAGCATCACCTGAGCACCACCTCTGAACAAGAACACCACCACCTCAATACCAGTGCAGCACCACCTCAGCACCAGCATAGCATCAGTGCAGAACCACTTCAGCATCAGCGCAGCATCACCTCAGCACCACCTCAGCATCAGTGCAGCACCACCACAGCCTCAGCACAGCACCACCTCCTCATTGGTGCACCACTACCAGTGCAGCACCAACTCAGCATCAGTGCAACCCAACCACAGCAGCAATTCAGCATCAACGCAGCATCACTTCAGCATTAGTGCAGCACCACCTCAGCATCAGTGCAATATCACCTCAGCACAGCACCATTTCAGCATCACTCAGCACCACCTGGGCACCAGGGCACCACCACCTGAGCACCAGTTCAGCATTGCCTGAGCACCAGCGCAGCACCACCACCTCAGCATGACTCAGCACCACTTCAGCATCATTTACACCACCTCAGCATCTCTCATCACCACCTCAGCATCACTCAGCACCACCTCAGTACCACTCAGCATCACCTGAGCACAACCACAGCACCCCCTCAGCATCCGCACTGCACCATCTGAGCATCAGCACAACAACACCTCCTCATCAGTCCACCACCACCAGCGCAGCTCCACTTCAGCACCTGTATAGCCCAACCTCAGCAGCAATTTAGCACCAACAAAGCGCCACTTTGGCATCAGTGCATCACCACTTCAGCATCACTGCAGCATCACCTCAGCACAGCACCAAATAAGCACCACCACCTTAGCATTATTCAGCACCACAGCATCACTCAGGACCACCTCAGCATCACTCAGCACCACCTCAGTATCACTCAGCATTATCTCCACACGAGCACACCACCACCGAAGCATTACTCAGCACCACCTCAGTCTACCCTTAGAATCTGACAGCTGTTGATTCTCCCATGGTGTCTGTCCTCTGCTCTTGTTGTAATTCAGGTACTATTTCCCAACCTCCAGCCTCCCGTTGTTTATGCCCACCTCATAACAAAAAAAAGCTATAACAATCAAGCATTAGAACAGGCAGGAAGAAGTTGCCAGCATTGCAAGGACAAAAAAAACTAGAAGACATTTCAGTTGTACATAATGTCTTTTTGGTTATTTATAAGGTAACAAAAATGCTCATAACACTTTTTTCTTACAACTTTTCAACATAATGCAGAGCAACCACAATGCTCTACAACATAGCTTAAAGACAATGGCAACGCCAATAGCTCTGGCTCAACCCTTATTGGGTCCCAAACGCGAGACCTATTGGCTATGCCAATGCTTGTTTACACAACGTTGACCGCTGTCCATATAAGGGACTCTAATCGGTTCATCACGCCTTGTGCCTCTGCAGATCAGCTGTTGGAACTTGAATATTGATGGAAGCCATGAAAAGAAACTTGTGCTACTCAAAGCCCTCCAGCACACAGCAGCATGCATACTACTAATATATTAAACATCAAAACATCAATATGATTAGATAAGGTGTAGTGTAAATCAGCCTTGTGCTATAATTAGCAATAACTTTAAATGGACACACGCCTTGCACTGGGTTCCCTTTAAAACCTCAAAGCTCCCTGCATTGCCACATACGGTCTGCCAGAATATGTCACTGTGTCTAGAGGAAACACCCCATATCACATTTTACACCTGGTATTCCAAGCAGGGTCAACGCAGCTTTGTCTGATGTGCAACCAAACCCCACTGCTGCCCAGCTTCCTTGAGCTCTGAATCTTCTTCAGCACAGGTGGGAGCTTGTAGGGTGATTCGTTGCAGATTTTACACATTTCCCTGTATGAGTGTAGTCAGGGGCCACGCGGATCATGAGATCAATGGCTCTGAGCACATATGGTGAAAAACAGGTTGTCTATGGCAGCTGGTTGAAAGCCCCATAGACACCTGGATGTGTGTATAAAGTATGTCAGCGTATTCCTCAGCCCTGACCAGCACTTGTTTCAGTGTTAATCTTGTAAAACACCTAATGGCTACAAGTGCAGCTGCGCTATAGAAAAATTACAAATAAATAAATGTTTTGTGGCGTTATGTCTCTTTAACCAGCCGATCTGAATACATTTTTTATGCTTTTTTTTGGGACACGCCCTAATACTTGTTATTTATACGATTCAAAGCATGTAA
Organism: Lissotriton vulgaris; assembly: GCF_964263255.1. Classification (NCBI taxonomy): domain Eukaryota; kingdom Metazoa; phylum Chordata; class Amphibia; order Caudata; family Salamandridae; genus Lissotriton; species Lissotriton vulgaris. Next base: position 1,163,034,448 of record NC_141687.1, on the reverse strand, counting down.
TGTGCACAGTGAGATTAGCTGTCATACATGCAGTCCATGTAATGATCACTAGGCAATAGATATATGCTTTTTCAATGTATCTTATACATGCAGTCGACGAATCTGTGTATTGTACATGCAAAAGCGATTGATCTTGATGTATAGACAGTCACAAAATCTCAAGTCATGAATAAGGATAATCAAGACACCTCAATGTGCGATCTCGACAGACCTGAATGTGTTGTATTTATTCATGTGCAGTTTGGGAATTTGCCAGAGCTGCAAACAAGATGTACTGCTATTATCCAGTTTCACGGTACCCAATTTATCGAAGGAGGATGAAAGGTTGAGTTGACACTGCTACGCGGATTCGAATTGTCGACCTGCACCTCACACAAATGTGTCAGTTGTGAGCTCATAACCTTCTTAGCATACAAATGAACCACCGTTAGTTGATAGTAATATATGCAATCGAATCGATGAAGCAAACTATAAATTCATTGAATTAATACATTAATATCAACATTTGCAAACTGATTAATCTTACAAAGATGTAACATCTGTAAAACGAATAGTTTCTCGTTATAGAGCTATCTCTGGCCTCCCCTGCTTTGCAGAGGAAGTACTAGAAACACCAGTTACCAATTAACGTACCACTCACGTAAGTAAATTGCTTCCAATCTGGTTTCCACCGTCATGACATCAAGAGACCCAGGTGGTTAGTGAAGACTGTGGTGCATATTATCAAGGGGGTTTATGTCCGCTTTTTTGGCTTTAACAGCCAAGAAAGCGGAGATAAAATTATCTCCCTATTACCTAGCTGTCGCTAACACCAGTTAGCGACAGCTAGTAGGAGATAGCGACCATCTTGGGCCCCACTTTGCATGTCAGTGATATTTATCACTAATGACATGCAAAGTGGGCGTGCCAAGATGTTAGCGACTGGAAACAGTCGCTAACATCGCTATCTCCTATTACCAACTTTTGGAGATATTCGCGCTAAGAGCGAATATCTCCAAAAGCTAACACCTGCCCTGAGCAGTTCTTAGCCATGTTATCCAATGGGAGGTGGATAACATGGCTAAGAGCATTAGCTCGGTAATGCATGAATATCGCTGACTTTTCAGCGATATTCAAGCATTGCGGCCAAATTTTATCGCATTTGCGATAAACCTTGGTAATACCAAGGTTTATTTGCGATAAAAATCGCCGCAGCTTAGCGGTAAATTTTTGTCTCTAACCAAGCAATAGCGATAATTATCGCTATTGCTTGGTAATATGCCCCTGTGTTATGTTATGTAATAACAATTTGTACAGCGCACAGCTACTCAGAGAGTGTCCCGGCGCTCAGGCACAAGGCACCAACTTAGAACCTAGTCTGACTGCGTGAAAAACCGAGGGCCATATTATCAAGGCCGGCGATAACATTATCACTGCAGGAAACTGCCACTAAAGCTGCGATGATGGGCTTGATAATTCGCCCTTGTGAATTCCCATAGAGGCCCAGGTTCTGGTGTGAAGCTGGGCTTCTATGGGAATTCACAAGGGCATATTATCAAGCCCATTATTGCCGCTTTAGCGGCAGTTTCCTGCCGTTAAAGCGCCTATAATATTATCGCCGGCCTTGATGATATGCCCCCAGGTTTTCAGTTTTTGTTTTTAACAGCGAGCTCGCTGGTTTAGCGAAGGTCTCGTGGAAGTTTATTCCAAGTGAGTGGTCCTAAATAAGAGAAGGATTTACTGCATATCAATCAATCAATCAATCAGGAGTTTGTTAAAGCGCAACTACTCACCCATAAGGGTCTCAAGGCGCTAGGGGTCGGGGGGTGCAGGTTCCATTCCATCAAGGAGGGGGTCTGTCGAAGAGCCAGGTTTTGAGGTTTTTTGCGAAGATGGGGAGCGATGTTGTCTGTCTGAGGTGGAGCGGAGGGAGTTCCATGCTTTGGCCACGAGGAAGCAGAAAGAGCGGCCTTCCGATCTGGTCTTTCTGGTGCGGGGGACCTCGGCGTAGGAGAGCTGGGCTGATCGTAGGGTCCATATTCTAAGTTGATGTATCCGAGGCACGGAGGAAGATCGCAATGTGCGAGCTGGAGTGTATTAATGAATCCTCTCTTTGAGATAATCAGCTCCAGAGTTGTGCAAGCCTTATGTCGTGCAAGCCTTATGCACTAATACCATGGCTTTAAAAATGCACCCTCTTTTTTACAAAAAGCCAATGAAGGGCCTCCAGATGGGTCGACATGTACTCCTAGGTGGGAGTTTTAGTAAAAGTCTGGTTGCCACGCTCTGCACCACCCAAAGTCTGCTAAAAAGGTACTCAGGGAGTCAGAGGTAAAAGGCATTCCCATAATGCAGTCTCATTGGGTTCAGAGCCCAGATAACTTTTTTGCTGGCTGACTCATACAGGAGTGGTAGGGATCTTTTCAGTATATGAAGAGTGCTGAAACACGAGCAAATTAGTGCTTGTATCTGCGGTTGGAAGGAGAAGGTGTTGTCAAATTTGATGCCTAGATTTCTCACGAAATTCTGAAGAAGGCCTGGCTGTGGCACACCCTTAGGCCAGCGGGTTCTCAGAAAGTTAGGAGGGGCATCTCCGAAGATCACAATCTCCGTCTTATCCAGATTGCATTTCAGTTGGTGCCGGGCCAAGCACTGAAACACCTTAGCGATACATTTTGAGATGAGCTCTCCATCCAGCTGCTCTCCCCTACCACAGGAGAAGAGAAGCTGCATATCATCCCTGTATGAAATTACTTTTGTGCCCATTGACTCTGCTAATGTTGCTAAAGGCGTAATGTAAATATTGAACAGAGCGGGGCTTAGGGCAGATCCCTGGGGTACTCCCACTTTCAAAGTTCTGCCTTGTGATGAGAATGGGGGCAGCCCTAATTCTTGGCTTCGATTGCTTAGAAAAGAGGTAAGCCATTTCAGGTCAGTGTTTCTGATCCCTATCGCCTGAAGGTGTTCGAGTAGTTTTAAATGGGGAACCATTTTGAAAGATGTGGTTAACATGATCAGAATGGCCTTGCCTCCCTTGTCAAGGGTACTTCTGGCATGCTCCACTACTTTCAGGAGCGCTGTCTTAGTGCTGAAGTGAGGTCGGTAGCCCGATTGACTTGGATGTAGTAATTTGTTTTTTTCCAGGTATTGGGACAGTTGAAAATGTACAGCCTTCTCCAGAAGTTTGGAGAAGGCAGGAAGGAGAGAGATGGGTCTATAGTTTGCTGGTTGTTTTGGGTCAGCCAAAGGTTTTTCCAGCAAAGGGACCACTTTTGCCCTTTTCCAGTGTGCAGGGACTGTGCCAATCACTAGCAAGGTGTTTAGTATATTATTTAATATAGGATTGATAGTTTGAGCAGCTATAGTTAGCAGGTTAATAGGACATGGGTCAGAAGGGTAGCCCGACTTCAGGCATTCGATAACTGTTAGTGACATTTTGAGGGGCAGTGGGTCGAAACTGGCCAGGATGAAGTTACAGCTGAGAGAGATGGGGTTATCCAGGAGGTCAGATTGTACATCATTAAGGAGATTGGCCTGGATGGTAGCGATCTTTTCATTAAAAAAATGAATCTAACTCTTTCTGTTGTAAATGATTCTAGGACTCTAGTAAATATTCCCGATTTTATGCCCTTATGTGGTTATCTCAAATCATACCCTTATACAGGCATAAGAATCATACCCATATTAAGACATAGCCAATGCAGTCCAAATACGGCAAGGCTACTCCCATAGACTCCTAGAAAGCACAACGTGTTCTTAAACAAACCAAGACTCCAGCAGCCCGGGAATTCCCCTGCTTCTGTATTGATTTGTCCTAGAACTCCTGGAGTCCTGAAAGAACTGCGAGTTCTTAGTGACGTCTTATGACCAACCTTACGTCAAACTCGGCACCTTCCAGGTATAAATATACCAGCATCTGCCCTAAGCAACACACGGTGGTTTGGAGCAGATCGGCTATCTACTTGCCCGACGCCCTGCTGATGCGAGTGCCGAAGGAAGGCGACTGTTGTATTCTTATTTCATGTTGTATTCCTTTAAGTGGCATTCCATCAAGGAGGGGGTCTGTCGAAGAGCCAGGTTTTGAGGTTTCTTTCTCCCGCTCCAATAAATAAAGATTAGTTGCTATCATTTGCTGGAATGTGTAAATATTACAGCAAATTTGTAGTAAACTTTGCAACTAAGATGGAACCTCTGAGAAAATTATTAAAACAAGGTGAGGAATTCAAGTGGTCTACTACACAACAACAAGCTTTTGAAACTATCAAAAATGATATTATAAGTTCCCCTACTCTTAAGCCTTTCCGTATAAACAAGGAATGTGTAATTACAGTTGATGCGAGTTTGTATGGTTTGGGCAGTGTTTTATCACAGAAAGAGGGTGACAATGAGTGGGTTGTAGCGTTTGCATCCAGAACTCTCAATGAGTGTGAGAGAAAATATGCAGTGATAGAAAGGGAACTTCTTGCTTGTGTCTGGGCGATTGAACATTTCAGACTGTATGTTTGGGGTTCTAAGTTTGTCCTTAGGACAGATCACAAACCATTAGTCAACATTTTATCAGTTGGTGGTGGATGGAACTCAACAGCCAGGATAGCCAGACTTTCCTCTAGATTACAAGAATATAATTTTGTCACTTGTTATGTCCCTGGTAAGAAGAATGTTATGGCTGACTGTTTATCGCGTTTACCGTGTGAACAAGATGTAGTGGGCACTTTACATGAAGGGGATTTTGTGGTTACGATTCAGGATGTTTTACAGGATTCTTTTCAAGATATTTCTGAATCATTGTGGTTGGAGTGTGTACAGAAAGATGATAAATGGGAGGAACTCAAAAATTATATCAATGGGGGTTGGCCTAGCAAGGATAAGATTAGAGCGGAGCTGTTGCCTTTCTATAATGTGGAAGAAGAATTGGAATTAGAGTCTGGTTTTATTTTTAAGTCGGGCAAGTGTGTTCCTCCAGAAGGAATGCAGGATATCATACTTAGGGTAGCACACAGGACTCATCCGGGCATTTCATCTATGAAAAGATTAGTTAGGTCATATTTTTGGTGGCCCGGAATTGACAAATTCATTGATAGAATTGTCAGAGAATGTCAGGAGTGTGCATCCAGTGACAGGATGATGCAAACTACTACTCCACCCCTCAAAATGGTTAAGTGGCCATTGGAACCGTGGGAAAAGGTTGCATTTGATATTTCCGGGCCTTTTCACATGTTACCAGAGTCTTCAAAGTATGCTTTGGTCATGATAGACTACCATTCCAAGTGGCCGGAAGTTAAATTTGTACCCAAAGCTTCCACTGAAGCTGTGATTGGATTTTTCAAGGACATTTTTACTAGAGAAGGTTGTCCTTCGGTAATGGTATCTGATAATGGGGTGCAGTTGACCTCTGTGGAAATGGCTACTTTTCTTAAAGAATGTAATGTTGTCCACAGATTAACATCTTTATACGAACCACATGAGAATGGGCAAGTGGAAAGATTTAATCGAGTGTTGAAGAATTTTATTGTGGAATCTGTCAAATATGGAAAAAACTGGGTAAGTGCGTTACGAGAGAGGTTGTGGACTTATCGTATCACGCCCCACTCCACTACAGAGGTGAGTCCTTTTAAACTTTTCAAAGGTCGGAATCCAGCTTCCAGTGTCCTACCTTGGTGGTTAAAAGAAAAGTATAGCAAGGTTTCTTTGGATGATAAGGAAAATATTGTTGAAGTAGCTAAATGTGTGGAATGTAAACAGTCAAAAACTAAGTCATGGTATGATAAGAAGTGGAATACCAAACGTCTTCTGTTTCAAGAGGGTGAATGGGTCAGAATTCTTAAACCTGGTTTCTTGCCCAAAGGATCCAGCAAGTTTAGTGATCCGATTGTGATTAAAAAGGTATTTACCAACAGTGTCATGACCCAAGATGGTAGAATTTGGAATATGTGTAGGTTAGCCAAATGTTCCAAGCCTCATAATATTCACAATAATCTGGCTGATGAAAATGTTGATGCAGATTTACATGATTCCATAGCTCATAGAGTCAAAGGTGAAAAACGAGTTATTAACTTACCTAAAAGATTTTTTGATTGAATGTAATGTTTTATTTTTATTTTATTTTATTTTATTTATTTTTATTGTTTAATATTGTACATATTTGTTATCTTCTTTTTTCCTTTTGTTTTGAAAAGGGAAGATGTTGTATTCTTATTTCATGTTGTATTCCTTTAAGTGGCCTTGTCATGGTCGCATGCCACTGCATGCGACATGTTTTCTTTTAACAAGGTTCTGGATTCCACATGTTGGTGGAACTCATGAGTTGCTGTTGGAGTATTCAGTTGTAGCTGTACTCTGTAACCTGTGGATGGATTGCCATGCTGCCATTAAATACTTCACATCTTTAAATGTTTTCCATGATTATTCAACAGCGACCCTCCCTGCTGATGCACTGAGAGAGACGCTGTCTTTTCTCCTGCTGATAAATCCAGCTCCAGTGTTTCCCGGTCACCCTTGCGGGTTGCTGGGAAATCGAGTCCTGAGAGAGAGATACAAGACCTCCTTCATTCTATAACCAAGGTACGGAGCTGATTAGAACAACAGAGAATTCTTGATTCAGATTCTTAGCAAAAACTATAACTCATCTACTCCTTCCCTGTACTAGGCTTAGGTTAGGTACACTGGGGTAGGCCTATCTTAGTAACACCAGTTGAGTACGTTTAGTCATTATTTTATCGTTGTATGTATTTTTTCCATTTTAAGTATCTTATGGCTTAGAAACCATATAAATGCTTTTACAGTATAATTTCATAATACTCATTTTACTGTACGCACTTTACTTTATGACAAGTATTGCAATTGTAGCAATTCTAGACTGCTCAATAAATAACCACTTTTATTGAAAACGCCTGTCTCTCTATTTCTCTGCACTTCTGGTGAAACTAAGCATTTACGATTGACTGAGTGAAATAGCTATCTATTGTTTCCACGACTCTGGAGATATACTCCTCATTCTGGGGGAGCAAAGTTGTCATGTTTATGCGGTTGTCAGAAACTAATCCCTTCTTGTCTATTCAGGAAAGTTAATACCTTCCTGTTCACTCGAGAAAGTTTCTAGTGACCTCTGAGATAGCTGGCATTCATAATTAAGTCTAACATATTCAATAGAGACCTAGTCGACCTCAGTCCTACGTCTATACTATCGTTTATGTTATTCCAAACGCAGAGCCTATTGGGAATATAGGAACTACACTACATGGCACCCAACGTTTGGTAAGGCGATAATTTAACGCTAGATACTAGAGTAACTCAGTCGTGCTTTTCACACAGACCCCTTCTTCCGTAAAAACTCTGATAGACGTCTGGAGTGGGTAAAAAGGTTAATATCCGCCAGAACTTGGTAGGAAAAGATTCCTATGTAATAGTTTTTGGTTTAATCAACGTTGAAGGATACAGTGTTCCAAAATATTGTGCACCTAATCTAAAGTTTTTGTTTCCTTGAAACTTGCTCTGCAAACTTTCATTAAAACAATGTCAACTAACGGCGACAACAACGAAACCGGTGGAGCTGCAGTAGATGCAAATCAACCGGGTTTTTACGTTACAGGGCTTAATGAAAATGACCTAGATGCGAAAAACATCCCGGTAAATATAGGGAAGAGTGTAACTATAAAACTTATAGAAAATGGTGTATCATCGAGAGGTGGTACAGTCATATTTGTCTCACAGGTCTCCCCTATTAATAAAAAGCCTACTTTAGACCCCACAAAGATGGAAAACTTTAGACCCATCTCGCTGCTCCCTTGGGTGTCTAAGCTAGCAGAAGCCCACGTGAATAATGTCCTGTCCCACCACATGGTCCAAAATAACATCTTGGACCCATCTCAGAATGGGTTCAGGCCAGGTCATAGTACAGAGTCTGCCCTTTTGTCCACCACTGAACACCTCCGGAATATACTAGATGCCGGTCAGAGTGCTGCGCTGATTCTGCTTGATCTCAGCGCAGCCTTTGATACGGTTTCCCATAACATCTTGCTAAAACGCCTTGAGGCTATAGGGATTAGTGACCTCGCCCTTGACTGGTTCCGCTCATTCTTGAAGGACAGATCCTTCCGGGTCTCAGCTCCTCCGTTCATCTCCCGGTCCCACTCCATCGGCCAAGGAGTCCCCCAGGGCTCTGCACTCAGTCCATCCCTTTTTAACCTTTATGTGCAGCCTCTCTCGGCAGTGGCCAAAGAGTGGGACCTCACGCTGGTGTCGTACGCTGACGACACGCAGCTGGTCATCACTCTCACTGAGGGCCCTTCAATTTCGGCCACGAGATTTAGGGATGGCCTGGCTGCAGTTGCCCAGTGGATGACGGGCAACTGCTTACAGCTTAACGCAGGGAAAACGGAGGTGCTGCTCCTCGGAAAAAACTCCAGTTATTGGAGTGATCACTGGTGGCCTTCCTTGCTGGGCCCCATCCCATCACCGAAAACTCTGGTGAAAAACTTGGGTGTCTGGCTGGACTCCTCGCTTAGTTTTCAGACCCACACAAAGAAAGTGACTGCTACTTGTGTGGGCCTGCTGATGAGCCTCAACCCAATACTCGGTTTCTTTTATTCCAAAACGCGCCAGCTAATAGTCCAATCCATCATTCTCTCCCGGTTGGATTACGCCAGTGTTCTATTTTTAGGCGCCAATAAAGCAGAGATAGCACAGCTGCAACGGGTACAGAACTCAGCGGCAAGGCCCGTGGTGGGCCTCCCCCGTAGGTGCTCCGTCAGAGCTACTATTCAAAGATTACACTGGCTTCCTATCGAATCTAGAATTCAATTTAAGACCCTCACTATTGCTTTTAAAATTCTTAAATCAGAATGTCCAGAACTTCTACGCCCGCTCTTAGTACCTTACATCCCTCATCGCAATTTGCGTTCCTTAGGTCAACATCTTGTGACGGTTCCTCGAACAAAACTCTGCTGTGTTGGTGGCCGCTCCTTCAGAGTTCTGGGGGCAAAACTTTGGAACTCCCTGCCACTGAACATTCGCTCCCTGAATAACTTGTCCGCCTTCGGAAGGCAATTAAAACTCATCTGTTCCCACTGTTTTAGGCCATCTCGTCACTCCCTCCCCACTCCCCTCAGCAGGTATTTTATGGTTTTCAACGCCCGGATGCCTCGTTGCTGGGGCAGCTGTTCGCGCTTAATCAAATACATAACATAACATAACATAACATATCATAACATAACATAACATAACATAACATAACATAACATAACATAACATAACATAACATTTGTGGTAGAGGCATATGAATGTCGGCAGACAGAGGTATTCTATTTATGGATACATTTTCCAGCAGGAAATGCTGTAACACACGAGTTCCACTACTACAAAGCAGGGGAACTACCAGCGGAATACGTCCTTTTCGATGACATTGAAATTCCACTAACTTACCAAGAGCATCACCTCTGATTTAATGGCGCCCTAAAACATCAAAATCACATTACCAGGCTCGGTCCACTAGGTAGACCAGGAGCCACATTTCCGGTTCAAGCCAGCTATACACCACATCCAGACATTGAAGAAATGTCAGACAGAGAACTTTTAGTTCAACTAAAACAACTAATTTAAAATACATAGACAATTGGTACAATATGTCATGCGGACTTTAACAGTTCAACCAGCAATAAAAATTCCAGAGCACACCCCTCACCAGGCGAACACAAATAAAATAACACCACAGACCATACAATCAGTCATTGGTAAATTACCCGCAAAACGGGAACAAATTGCATTCTGGTTAGCTCAAAAAATTACTCAAATAGAGGCAGTATTTCCTGATACCACCCCTCATGAAAAACACAAAATTCTGACTATCTGCCTACCAATGGGGTTTGCACCACATGTGGAGGACTGTGACACTTGGGGAACAGTCTTTGCTTCAATCTACACAAAAACTCATGGTGTTCCGTCTATGGCGGTTATACCAGACGTACTAAGAAAGACTCAAAATGAATACGGTCCAGAACCTGCTTTAAATCTAGGTATGAAATTACTGAAAGACTTTAAGCAAGTCTCGGCTATACTACTAGCCGACATAAAAGGAGAAGCCGCATCTGTGGCAATCCACCAGAAACTAAAAGAAAGATGTGGCAGAACAACCTTTTGAACTTGCCAGAATAATTGAAAAATCCTATGAAGAATTAGGTAGAGACAGTTTGGGTGGGAACCACTAAAACCACAACTAACAGAAAATCCTGAAAGACTTTCATTAAAAATAACTTAATAACTCCTAAAAAGAAGTGGGAGGGTAATAAGCAAACCACTTCTAGAGAAAAACAGCTTCAGACCAGAGGAAGTCTCCCCAACGGAGAGATAGATCTCCAGACGGGGGGTCAAGTCTCCACAACGGGAGCCCTCTGAAAAAAGATATAACCTTGGGAATAGGGAAAATTTGAGAAAACCTGACAGATATCAAGATATTGATACACGTCCCTCTCGATCTTTTCAGACTTCCTCACAGAAATCGGAAAGAGGAGGACGGTCAGAACATAAAGAAGAGTGCGTCAAATCCAAAGACAAAGAACCTGCTCATCAAAGTAAAAAATTACAGTTTCCCAAAAAGAAGGTAGCCAGTATTAAAGTAAAACATGCCGAGGATTCTGAGGACACAACTCAAGAACGGAGAATGGGCCCAGACAAAGCTAAACAGCGCAGCAGAAGTGACCATAGCTCGCAGGATTCTGATGAATCTTTTGGAGAAAGTGGACACGAATTAATACATTCAAGTGGAAACAGCAGACACCAGAGTCAGTGTGCCTCATAAATTATATGAAATAACATTACGTATAGAGGGGGACAAAACTAGGAAAATAAGAGGTCTCTTCTGGGAGAACCTATCTAAAGGTTATGATATCCTTCTAGCAGAAAAGGACTGGCCACCAGAGTTTGCCAGGGAGTGCCCACATGGCGAAGAAATGATTATGCCTGCCTTCTCAAATCACATTCCAATTCATAAAAAATACACATATGCTAGAAAATGGGCAGTGGCCCAAGCCCCTGCATTATATAAAAATCATGTAGGATGAGATGAGGATTCTCCTCGCCATAAAATCTAGTTAAAAAATCAACCTACTGCACAGAGACAGTATCCTGTTAAGCAAGAAGCTAAAAAACAAGTCAGGGAGATCTTAGATCAACTTGAGTACCAGGGGGTGATGGAAACATGCACCTCACAAATGAACAAACCTTTGTTTCCTGTCTCCAAACCAGACAATTCATTTTGTCTAGTATTGGACTACAGACACTTAAACTCCTGTTGCAAAACATTTGCAGTACAAAATTCATACAGTGCAGCACTAATGAATAACATAATGCGCAAAAAATATAAAACAACATTAGATATTTCAAATGGTTTCTTCTGTCAGAACATTGCACCAGTAAGCAGGTATTTAACTGCTTTCTCCAGTATGGGGGCCCAAAAGCAATCTTTTCGTCTCCCACAGGGATTCAAGAATAGCCCCGGATTGTTTTCAGCCAGAGTAACAGAGTTACTACAAATATATGATGATGAGGCATTATCCTATGTCGACGATATCTATCTAACAGACGATGACCTCGAGACACACTTGAAAAGTGTGAACACCATAATACTTGGGTTCGCATCTGAAGGGTACAAATTTAACTTTAAAAAGTCACAAATTGCCCACCTCACTGTCCTATTTTTAGGATATGATTTATCAAGTGAAGGCAAAAGCCTAGCAGACTTCTTAGAGAAGTGTGCAGTACTCAAGCCCCAAAACCGCTGAAAAACTTACAATCAATTCTGGGTATCCTGAATTTTTGAAGAACTTACATTCTAAATTATGCAGAGAGGGTTAAACCACTCTACAAACTAATAAAACCTGATTTCAAACCAATTATTTGGACTCAGAAACACACAGAAATTTTAAGATCCTTAGAAAAATAAATGTTAACTAAAACAAAACTGCAAACATGCGCGAACGAACGCAACCTTGTAATCCGAGTCATCCCAGGAAGATGTGGATTTACATACCTAACCTCAAATGAGGGAGAAACGGTACCAATAGCTTACAAATCACACTTGTACACACAAGCTGAAATGAAATTCAGTTCCACTGAAAAGATTCTAACTGCGGTACAAACTGCTGTAGCAAAAGAAAGAGCTTTGGCACAAGGTAAACGCATAATAATCGTTACACCGATACCTGCACTAGAAGCAGTAACAAGAGCAAGCATTCCGAATGCTAAAGCATGACATCCAAGATGGATACAATGGGTTAATTCTCTTGCTGCATCAGACGTAGTATACCAATTTGATCCTAACTTAAAAAACACAAGAATTCCCCCAATACGAATATGAATGTCCTCTGCCAACTGAAATTCTGCCTCTGGAACAGTACACCTGTGTAATCTACACATACAGATTTGCACAACACTACGTTGTGGATAAAAAAGCATACAATGCTGCGTGCGCGATTGTAAAAGGTCGCTGGCGCATAGGTAAATTTAGACCGTTAATCACTAAAACTGAATCGCTCAGAAAGTGTACAGCTCAGCAAGCTGAACTACATGCATTTAAGATGGCGCTTGAAAATGCAGATCGCGAATTCCCCACACTTATAGTGTGCGATTCACATTACTGCGTCGAATCTTACAATAATTTCATGCAGACCTGGATTGAAAATGGTTACAAAGATGAAAGAGGTTGCACAATAAAGCATAAAAAGCTTTGGGAACAAGTAGTTCTTTTACAGAAATAACTACGAAAGACTCACGTGATACATATGCAGAGTCTTCAACGTGATGGCGTTCACGTTGCAGGGGATTCATTGGCTAATAAAGCCACAGCGGCAGCTGGTCAACCGGCTTCCGTAGCTACAAAAAAGCGTTCTAAAAAACAAATAGATGGTGAAACGCTATTAGCAGTAAAAGCCTCTATGGAAGGCAATTATGCAGCATTACCTCTAAATTATCCACTTGGAAATACATACATAAATGATGCGAACTCGGTTCCTTTTGCTCAAATCCCGGGAGTGGGGGATAGAGTAATTCCAAACACGAACCGTAGAGTCTTCTTGATACAAGAAGCACACATGGGAATGGGTCTGAGGCACCAAGACATCCTGAAATCTGTAATAGAATTGCAATCGAGATACTGGTGGCCGGGAATGAGCGTGCAAATTTATAACTTTGCAATGGATTGTCAGGACTGCAATTGAGATCGCAGTTATGAACCGGACCAGATATCTGACTCTAGCACAGTATGACCAGCTCAGATACCTCTATTAGACAGCATTAGACTATATACACGCAAGCGTCCAACCAGACAAATGCGATCCCATAAATATTAAGACGAGATTCATTTCGATGTGGCCCCAGCGCTCGGCTGACACCAGAACTGTTATAAAAGATTTGCGAGTCTTTATCGGCACATACGCAATTGGCATGCTACATTCAGACCATGGTCCTGCGTTTAGCTCTCGAGCTTACAAGGAGGCCATGACCAGCTTGGACATTGCATTGCGGTACTCTCGTCCATTCCATCCTGAGGGAAATGCGGTAGTGGATAGAAAAAACCATGACATAAAGCAATCTAGAACAGCGAGGGTATAAGGTTCGGGTGATGGGTGGGTCAAACATCTAATAAGTGTCCAACGTAGTCTTAATAATCTGCCAAGAAATTCTCTGCGTGGAATCACTCTGTATGAACTTTTATTTGGTACAAGAATGATAATCGAAGACCTCGATTGTCAAACTTCAGTGGTGGAACAAAAAGCGTTTGATATCAAAGATCGTTTGGCTGTTTTACAGGACTTGAATGAAACAAGAAGAAGTCTAAGTAACACAAAGCTAAAGTCAATGGCCACAGAAGAAAAACCATCTGTCCCAGCAAGACCTGTCTGGATTCCAAAGATTGGGGATCTAGTCAGAGAAAAGATTGGGGTAAAGAAGGAATTTGGGCCTTCTTACAGAAAAGCAGTACCTGTCTTAGCTATCAGCGGAACAAGATCAGTCGTACTACCACCACTTGCTGGTAAAAGGGAAAACAGAGTTGTATCAATCGACCTGGTAAAACCACAACCATGTGGCCAATAATAAGTAGTAGGCCCAGTGGACTCCCAAGAAGTAGCAGAAGACCAAACCTTGCTACAATCCTGAGGTTCAAACTGAGAGACTAATCACATTTGATAAACCTGCAGTGAATAAAAAAGGACTATGCAACAAAGCCATGGAACTAGTGCTTCTTGAAACCCAAATTGCAACAGTTCGTTAAGAAACGCCTGTCTACAATGATGTAGCCTCGGACTATACAAATATGAAAAAGGAAGAAGCAACTACAAAGATTAATAACAATCCTGATGCCATCCAAACAATTGACAGAACTGCATCTGGCTACTTCATCAATTTCGATGACTTTTCTGATGATCCAAGTGAACATGAGGACAAGCCAGCAAACAAAACTTTAAAAGACAAAATTACTGAACTCTTTCATCAACTTGGGGAAACATATCTGATTTCACAGTGGATTGAATTGTGGATTGTGTTAGGTGTACTTTTCCTCCTGCTCTGGCTCATTTTAGTTCTAAGCTTGGGAAGAATGATTGATGGAAAATACAGTACAATGGACACAGCAAGTTAGAACATCAACTTGGTTCTAAAACCTCACAAATCATCTCACATTGAAAAAAGAGAACTATCATCAGCGAACATCACAGCCATTCCTATACCTGGTGGTGTAGTGTGGGACACTACTGACTACGACATCTATGGCCCGGTTTAACTCTTGAAATATCCACATCAATTCAAGATTTCTTTTAGTGACTTTGTATCACCTAGTACTTTCTCTGATGATTGGGACTTTGAAAATATTAACAATATGATGTCAGATTTAGAAATGTCAGCTAAATATACAGAACATGATTATTTACAAGGTTCATCAAATTATGAAGAAATGTATTGATATAATCATTGTGGGCATCACTATTTGCATAAATCGGCAAATCCTAGAAATGTGTTTATGTATAATCAATGGGAACATTGTCCAACTCCGCCAAAAGGCAGCTCAAAAACATTTTATGAGAAATTCCCATACTTTTCAGGGTTTAATATCACTGATCCAGAAATGTTTTATTTTAAAATTATGAATAAGATAGGAATGAAAAACATGTTGACAAATACTAAACTGATTTATTCTGAAAAATGTTATAAAAAAATGTCTACGTTTGGTTTTGAATTTTGGAAAAACAACATTGAGACAAAAACTGTCTGGGGTACAAAAGACTGGCAGGTACAATGTTTAGAATCATTATTCAGAGCCTGCATGATCCCAGAACAAATAATGTTCCTGAATGACACCATTCAACAAACGACCTGTCTTGGCCTAGCCAGGATAAAAGACTTAAACAAACCGTCTATACCAAAACCCATACCTGATAGTAATAGCACTATAGAAGTGGAGATAGACGTATCCCATATTTTAAAACATAACAGAACACTTCCTAATTGGAAAAAATGGTTGATCTGGCCCACAGACACTAATAACTGTCAAGATAGATTCCTGAACAAAGTACAAGGGTTCAAACAGAATAGGCCAGACCCAAGATATTCCCAGAGACAACATCCAGGGATAATTACAACATATAGTGTAGGAAAACTATGCCTCAAATGGCTACAGAAATCTACACTACCTGAAATTAAGCAACACTTGACTTTACTTAAAGAAGGTGCTGACTTGCGAGATTTCATACTGGGACCTCACAAACAGCGTCAAAAACGTTTCATATACGCTGGTATATATGCAGCTTACAATGAAGCTTGGAAAATAACACAAATTGAACTGCAGAAAAAATATGAGAAATTGATCGTATTCATTTGGAAAAATCACTTTCTGCAGTGGACAATGGGTTAACGACTCTGTCCTCCAGAATGTATTCACTGGACAGCATTGTATCATCTGCTATTGATATAATAGAACAGGATATGCTAATGTTACAACATGGCCAGTCCCAATTTACGTTCTATTGTACAGTTAGGCTGGACGTTACAAAATCTGCGTTCAGGCTACGTGCCATGGCATCTGATAAACACAACGTCATTACTGTCTGTCTATAACCTTACTGATAAAAAAATCTCTTTGGCACAAAGAGGGGCAGACTATATGGTGCTGAGCATTGAAAAACTAGAAAGATTACCATTGACAGTCTCCGAAAGACCTGTCATTGAATGGATAATACATGGCTCCATTACAATTCCGATAACGACTTTTCAGTTTCAATATTGCCAAAAGTATATACCAGCAGGCCTGAATGAAAGGTTGGGTAAAGGGTACATCAAGTCAAACTGGAACTTACCTTACACACATAGATGTTGGAGTGGGGGCAAGAAAGAGGTATTCCTTAGTGATAACAACTGTAAAAATTCACTAAGCGGTACACTTCTGTGTCAAGGAATTAACTTACACGGAGCCTGCGAAGGTTCATCAAATAACCTTTCATGCCACCTGCATGGCACCCCTGCTATACAGATAGAGCCTTTTTTGAGACAGCTTTCCAACGGCAGCTACATTCTAATAAGTGACCACAGCTGTTGTGACATGGTGCCAGGAACGGCCTATCTTATGAGCGTTACTTCCAGGGTCACTTGTTGTATGCAAGTATTGTATCCAGACAACAAGCTAGACATGGAGGCAGCAATATTGCCTTCTTTGAATATCTCTTCTATTCGAATTGATACTTTAAGCAGAATGAAGTCTATTCTTTTACAAACAACTGTGCCTTTAACCTCATCTAGAGAAACGTATGACCTGCAAGTTGCAAGGACAGCAGCAGAGATACATACATTATTATCAACAAATTGCCCCGTACATTTCGTAGAAATGTTAAGCCAAACCTTAAACATGTCTGATACCAGTGGCATTGCACATGTATTTAAGACAATTTTTTCGGGACTGTTAGCACCCTTTAAAGCAGTCCTGAGCATCTTCCCGAATTTCGTGCACTCAGTGTTCGGCGGCCTGCCTCTCATCTTGGGACTCGTAGCAGGAATCTTATTTTTGTTCCTTCTGCTCCGATATGGCAAGTCAAGTCACAGACAAAACTCAGGCTACAATGGAAGACATGATTCCAGCAATACAATACCGAGAGCGGATTAGTAGAGTCCTCGGCTTGGCTCGGCTAAGAGATCTGAATACTACTAGGTTGCTTTCATTCAGACCAATCTGGCAAGATTGCATCTTACCTGTTCTACGATGCCTGCTATGCGGAGAAGAATGCGTGTTAGACGACTGTCTCACACTTCCATCAGCAGTACCTATGGATGTCGATACTTTGCTTATTTCGGTAACGGCTCAAGCAACGTGTTGTCCCCAGCGGCTACCCATTCTGATGACGGCATTCGTTGAGACCTCACAATTACGATTAGGTGAAGGTGAGGTACGATGAGGTTCCGTGACGATTTGAACCCGTGTTTTCAGCATTGTCGCAAATACATAATTTTGGTATCAGCGAACCGCAAATGATCCATTTAGCATATCCTGGTGTTTTCGCTATGCTACGAGCAAGAGTACTCCTGTTACAAATACATTTCTGATCTACCCATGGCATCCATCTTAGATCTTGGCAGCCATTTTGTGTATCTTGCCCTCACATAGACAATGGACACGCAATGACCTCTGATTACTTCATTTCGATTAAGGACACGTAGGCTTAGCCGGCGATTCACCTCTCTAGTGACACGTGCACCTTAGAAAAGAACATGCCGTGGCTGCATGACTCGACAAAGGCTGCCTCCTCTGCCTGAGGCCAGTCCTGCTATACTGGTTCTCGTGTTCGTTGGCCCGATCATGATTAGGCGGCCGAAGCTGGTAGCCTTGCCCATTTACGACTCACAAACATCTCTTATCGTGCTTTTCTATCTCCTGCACCTGGCTCTGCTCCTTTCCTTCTGGGCCTTTATTAGGGGGAGGTAACGAAATTTATGATGAGGCGGTCCGGCTCTTGAATGAAATGTTGACATGGGATTGTGATGGAATAGCGGGAACCCCTCTTCGTAATGTTTGACATCAGATATTATCGACGATTCCTGTGCCACGCCAAATATTTATTGTTTAGGACACAAAGGTTTGGGAATGTACTAGCATTGTGAAGAATTTGCCTGAAGGCCAATATTTAGTATATAAGGAGCAACCCTTCTTGTACAAATCGAACAGGCTCCTAGATACTGCCCGTGTGTAGTTTCTGTGACTTCTGTGTCCCTGCAGTAATAAACCTTTGGTCTTTGACGCCACCATCGAGAAGCCCGTGTTTCTGTTTATTTGTGCACCGAGACAGGTAGAACTCCGGGGTCTTCGGGTGTTATCCCTGACACCTCTGGACGGAACCAAAAAGTCCAGAACTCCAACGAGATGAAAGCGGCACACAGGTACAACCTTCTGTGAACATTGTTGATCCAGATAACGCTGACGGTAATGCATCTCAAATATGCACTATTTCCACTTTTTCGGAAATGGCCCAACTTTCACCTACTGTTGTAGACAAATTTTTTGCCAGCCTATCTGAATTAATGTTCTCTCCTAACAACGAGAATAACTTTTGAAAATACGAGCACACAGCGTTCCTTGAACTCTGAATTCGGCCTTCAGTTTAGGTAAACAGAACCTAAAATACTTTGGAACTATTTTTTCCCTGGAGAGTGAAATTGATTTTTTTCCAGTTCCCAAAATATTTACCTTTTTGGCACATGATAATCTGCTTAAAGTAGAACTATTCTTAGAGAACAAGATTTCTATGTTAGAAACTCTAGAGACAATATTTATACTATGTGATGAAATGGTCTCGACCTTCTCTTCTGTATTAAGAGCCATTTCATAAATGTAAATTTCGTGATTCATTCAGTCAACATTCTAAAATGTACAAATATATGCATTATCTGAATGATACCACTGCTTGAAAACGTACAGCATAATACTCATTTTTAGTGTATATACCAGTTCAAATGCATTTTATGTATTTTGGGGAGGGATGATAAACACATGCTTAGATATGCTTATACATTGCTTAGTATTTAGTAATGATGGACATTATACGTGGAGTGGGTGTTGTAGATGATTCTAGGACTCTAGTAAATATTCCCGATTTTATGCCCTTATGTGGTTATATCATATCATACCCTTATACATGCATAAGAATCATACCCATATTAAGACATAGCCAATGCAGTCCAAATATGCCAAGGCTACTCCCATAGACTCCTAGAAAGCACAACGTGTTCTTAAACAAACCAAGCCTCCAGCAGCCCAGGAATTCCCCCAGCTTCTGTATTGATTTGTCCTAGAACTCCTGGAGTCCTGAAAGAACTGCAAGTTCTTAGTGATGTCTTATGTCCAACCTTACGTCAAACTCAGCAGCTTCCAGGTATAAATATACCAGCATCTGCCTTAAGCAACACACAGTGGTTTGGAGCAGATCGGCTATCTACTTGCCCGACGTCCTGCTGATGCGAGTGCCGAAGGAAGCCGACCCTCCCTGCTGACGCACTGAGAGAGACGCTGTCTTTTCTCCTGCCGAGAAATCCACCTCCAGTGTTTTCCGGTCACCCTTGCGGGTTGCTGGGAAATCGAGCCCTGAGAGAGAGATACAAGACCTCCTTCATTCTATAACCAAGGAACGGAGCTGATTAGACCCACAGAGAATTCTTGATTCAGATTCTTGGCAAAAACTATAACTCATCTACTCCTTCCCTGTACTAGGCTTAGGTTAGGTAGACTGGGGTAGGCGTATCTTAGAAACACAAGTTGAGTACGTTTAGTCATTATTTTATCGTTGTATGTATTTTATCCATTTTAAGTATCTTATGGCTTAGAAACCATATAAATGCTTTTACAGTATTATTTCATAATACTCATTTTACTGTACGCACTTTACTTTATGACAAGTATGGCAATGCAATTGAAGCAATTCACTTCTCTTACATGAGAAAGTAGACTGCTCAATAAATAACCACTTTTATTGAAAACGCCTGTCTCTCTATTTCTCTGCACTTCTGGTGAAACTAAGCATGCACGATTGACTGAGTGAAATAGCTATCTATTGTTTCCGCGACTCTGGAGATATACTCCTTATTCTGGGGGAGCAAAGTTGTCATGTTTATGCGTTGTCAGAAACTAATCCCTTCTTGTCTATTCAGGAAAGTTAATACCTTCCTGTTCACTCGAGAAAGTTTCTAGTGACCTCTGAGGTAGCTGGCATTCATAATTAAGTCTAACATATTCAATAGAGACCTAGTCGACCTCAGTCCTACGTCTACACTATCGTTTATGTTATTCCAATGCGCAGAGCCTATTGGGAATATAGGAACTACACTACATTCCCACCACTTAGATATCGGTTTACGTTCTCTTGATATGATCTCGGTCTAAGAAAGGATTTGAACATTTTAAAAATCTCATTTGGCTTGTTGCCTGCCTCCTCGATCTTTGTTTCAAAGAAGGCATTTTTAGCTAGAGACACCTTCACATGGTATCTTTTTAATGAGAGCTTATAAGTCGTTTATCTTCTGGCTTGAAATTACGTCTCCATACCCTTTCAAGGTGTTTACAATGTTTTTTGCATGAGCTAAAGTCCTCATTGAACAACGGGCTGATGGTTTCGACCTTGCTAGAGTTAACTTGTCATAGGGGCTAGCTCATTGATGGTCCCTAGAATCCAACCATCCAATCTTGTGGCGTCCTCTTCCATAATGCCGGGCAGGGCTGTCTGTTTATTGCCAAGGCTTGCCTCAAGTCATCTTACTGTATTTTGTGGTAGGCTTGGTAAGAGGCCAGGGTATTTTCCTTAGGGGGTGACCTAGCACATGTTTGAGGCCACGTAAATGAAATAAGGTGGTGATCAGACCATGCAAGAGGGGATGGTTGTGACAACACCAGATTCACATTTTAAAACACCTTGTCTAATGTATGGCCTGCTTGGCTCGTGGCACCAAAATCTGTTGCTTAAGTGAGAAGGTGCTCATAGTTTCTAAGAGTGTTGTAGCCTCTGACTCAAAGAGATTATCCAGATGGACATTAAAATCTCCCAGCACGATAAAGTGGGCATACCTCATAGCTCATGGGGCTAAGTCACGTCCTTGCAAGTTCAAGCAGGTGCCGGCCTGGTAGAGGATGGTGGTAAAGGGCCCTTGCCAGCGACTGGTGGGGGGTTAAGGACAGGCAGAAGTCTGGTGCCTCTGCTTTCTCAAGACCTTCAAGAGGAAAGGATCTGCATTCCTATTCTCTCTTATAAACTAATGCTATTCCCCCCCTACCTATTTCACAGTCCTTCCTCATGACGTGTAGTTGGGAGGGATTGCTGGGGCTAATATGAGATTGGCAGTATCCGAGAGCCAAGTTTCTGTGAGGAAACGGGCATCCCATTTCTCATTGTTTAGTATGCCGAGGTCCTGAAGTTCATGTTTCTGAAGGGACCTCACATTAAATAGGGCTGCCCAGAACTATTTTTTGATGCCCTACTGAACTTATCAGGCGTATAGGATGCTCTGATATTTCCTCTCATGATGGGGGTCTATGCATAGCTAGGGCAGACAAACTCTATGGTTAGCTTACCCGGAAGGTAATGCAGAGAGCATTTCCTTTTAGGGCTATACTGAGAAAGGTTGCCCTCTCATATGAGATAGAGAGCTTGTTTACTGGGGAAGAACCGGCATAGAGGCTGGTGCTGGGCGCTTCTGGAACACTTACGGGCACAGATGGGCTTGCAATTGGTGCGCCTTTGGTGCACCAGCAGCGTGTCGACACCTTTCTTTATCAGCATATGGGCGGGACAGCTAGAGTATGCACTAACCAAAATGGCGCCCCTTCAACGTCCAGGCCCGGAAGAGGAACTTAGAAGATTCCCCTCACTTCCCTCATAAATGTTGCTGCCGCCTTTTCAAGTAAAAATGCCTGAGAGGTTTAAAAGTTAAAAGATAAGAGTTAAAGGATCCGTTGTAGCCCAGTAAGTAAAGTGCAGAGTGCATCAACAAGTTCAGAGCAAATTCATACAAATTCATACAAGACAATTGGCAAGAGAGGTGCAGAGAGCCACTATGTAAATGCTATTAAAAAACACTCGGTACCCAGGGTCAAATTTACCAAACTTGGACGCAATGCAGCAAGACAACTCGCTATGCTGTGTCAAATGGAGAGGGTAGGAATACGCCATCTTTACCATGATATGGCACATTCCTGCTCTCTCCTGGTATTGACGCACTAGTGGCTGCCTAGTGCTAACCCAGGCACCCTTGAGCCATGGTGCTAGGTTGCCTGCTTTGCCCGGCAGTATTGTCTTGGTGCAGGAAGGAACACCTTCCTGCACAAAAACTATCTTTAGAGGTGTTTCCCCCTGTTTTAGGGGCCAATTACAATCTCACTAGAAAAGCCCTCTGAACGACTCTGATCCGGAGGGCTTTCCTAGCAAATCGCGCTGTGCGAGTCAGACCGAATGAGTATTATGCAGCCATATGCTGACGAACTTGATTCGCTCAGACTCCCATTGAACTCTGTTGGAGCCTGTGCACTGATGCGTACACACGCTCCCATTGAAAAAAAGGGGTGGGTTGGGAAAAACATACACCCTGTGGCTGGCACCCCATGTTGCCTGCTACACTGTGCATATTTTGATCGGCGGAACTCAAGGGCAACCCGTCGCGATCGATTCGAAGGGCTCCGGGTGAAAGGGGGCCTGCTACAGCCCCCCGAAGTCCAAATCCGACAGCTGTTTCATATCACTGAGACCGATTCGTTACAGCTGTCCGAATTATGCACCGTACTCGCTTGTTCGCAACCCGCCTCCGTTGCACGGTACGATTGCGCTCTGAATGAGTCGGACGGACAGGATCTGGTTTGGAAAAGATTCAGTTGATGCAGACGAGATCTTTGCATCGTACTTGGTCCTTCGGAACGGCGGACGACTCGGTTGGAAACATAGGCTCCAAATCGGATTTGCTCATTCTGGAACCCGTCTGGAGGCCTTCCTAGTTAGACCGTAATCAACCCCTAAGTGTCCTGCTGAATGCAGCACACTTAGGAAGATCAAACAACATGGAGAAATAAACATATTTCTCCTCGTTGTGCCTCTATCAGGCAGGCATCCAATTTTAACTCATTCCAAGGTTTACCAGTCTTGGTAAATCTGGGAATGTGCCAAAATGCATGGGTGGATGCAAGGAGCAAACCACACTCCACCCATGTATCACCTTCCCGACGCAGAGTAACACAAGGCAGCAACCAGCACAAGCAACAAGGTGGCCTTGCGTGGTTCGGTAAATCTGATTTAAGGATTGCATTGCTCTTGAAGC
The DNA here is from genome assembly GCF_964263255.1 of Lissotriton vulgaris. NCBI lineage: Eukaryota > Metazoa > Chordata > Amphibia > Caudata > Salamandridae > Lissotriton > Lissotriton vulgaris. Next base: position 1,163,011,150 of record NC_141687.1, on the reverse strand, counting down.
ATCCTCTTGTGACACAAGGGCATTGAAATCCTTTAATAAATCTGGCCTCCAGCATCTACCTCTTTAAAGCAAGTTCAGTGCTTGCTACAGCAAAGCTCACTCGCCTAAAGCCCTACAAAAAATAATTGAGACCATCATTTTAGACCATTTAAGCCAATAATACAAAGTTCAAAGTTCAAAGTTCAAAGTTTTTTATTTTGTTTCGGTACTCTTTCGAGGACCACAAAATCATTAAAAAGAAAATACATATTACATTTGCATACAATTTAATACATTTTCAGTGTTATTTTAAAAAATTTATGAATCTTATTACAAACATATTCGTTAGGTGGATTAGCACACATGGAGATGAGATCCCTTGCTTTCGTGATCCTGCAGGACCGATATATTGGTTCTAGGCATGTTACCCTAGCAGTAACAACAACTTTATTTGGACATACAAAGAGCATGTGTTCTAAGTTCTGTTTACCCCCCGAACACAGGTTACATTGAGAGGAACTGTTTGGTTTCCAGGTGGAGGTAAAAGATAACAAAGGGAGAATACCCAGACGTAACATCATGGTCGTACGCCTTACGCCATGGGTAAGGGTGTATTCCAGATATGGCAATTTTAACTTATATTCTTGGGAGTCAGCATAAGGTTTGTACAAAGATAGTTTGGTACAATGTAAATGATCTAACTCATAACTTAATTTTGGGGAAAATGTTTTTAAAAATAGTTTGAGTTGTGCGGGTGTCCAAGAGGATAACATTTCTGCACTAATTTTTGCTAGACAGAAAGCCTCTCCCAAGTTTTTCACAAAAGTAGAGTTGATGGCATCCTCTCTAAAGATCTCAATTTTTAGCAGATGTCGTAGGGTACCCGCATTAGAATGCAGAAGGTTATAGGCCCACCTTATGAGGCTTGCTATTGATATTGCAAATGCGCTGGTGATCGTACATTCAAGCCTTAGGGCCTGTACAGGTGTTGAGTTGGAAACTTTCAATAGCTTTTTTAGTGTTTTCCCTTCATTTGTATCCATATAACTCCATTGTTTTAGGGGAATATGTTCTGAGGCGTAAGATAGAACCGGAGATATTTTGGCTCTATAAATTTTTATTAGTGCTGAGAAATGCCTACTTCCAGTCTTCCTATACAGGCGTGATATTGCACCTGCGTGTAGGTCACATTTCCTTTTTAAATGGGTGATTTGCTTCCTGTTACTCAAGTTATGCGAAAAGATTCTTCCAAGATAAGTATATTCCTTTGTCTGTTCCAAGATCTCGCTTCCCAGTTTCCATTGGAACCTCACTTCTTTATTCTTTTTTGTGAATGCAACTATTTTAGTTTTATTTATATTTGGAGTTAGAAAATGATCTTTCGAGTAATTGTGTAAAGTGTCCAAGAGATTTTGGAGACCAAAGGGTGTCAGATCAAACAAGACAATATCGTCCGCATAAAGTAGACAATGTATCGGATGAGATGCCATTTTCGGTGGGGTGCTTTGCCCTTGTTGTAAGTGCGACGGCAGGTCGCTCAGGTAAAGAGAGAATAAAATCGGGGCCAACAGACACCCTTGCTTTAGGCCATTAGATGTATGTATTATTTTTGACATGCCCCTCTCGCCCCCCATTTGGACACGGCACCAGGTATTGCTATGTAGATTCACGATTAGTTGCAATAAAGGCTCTGAGATACCCATTTTTCTCAGTTTCGACCATAATCTCGGCCTATCGACCCTGTCGAACGCTGTTGAGTAGTCGATGAAGGCTGCATATATTGTTTGCGATTTCCCGGTTACGTATTTATCTAATAGAAATTGAAAGATAGCTATATTATCCGTAACCGAGTGGTTCGATCGGAACCCGGCTTGAAACATGGGAATTAGTCCAATTGAAAAAGCCCAAAGCTTTAACCGGTCAAGAATTTCAGCCGCAAAGATCTTTCCGCCAGAATCCATTAAGGCAATTTGTCTATAATTGCCAGCAATAGTCCTTTTTCCTTTTTTATAAATAGGAATTATTGTGCTTCCTTTCCACGAGTTTGGAATGTTCCCAGAGTCGAATATGTAATTAAATAGTGGCGCTAACATCTGACCCCAAGCTTTATGGTCAGCTTGATAAACCTTTATCGGGATCTGGTCAGGACCGGATGCACCCGTACTTCTTGCCTTTTTGATATTCAAGGCAATTGACTCTGCCGAGGCCCTGGAGAGTTTTATATCATTGTTTTCCTTTTTCTGTTCAAATGCCTTTCTCGCCATACCCTTCATGTTGGGTTTATACAGATCATTTAAAAATGTGTCCCAGTCTTCTTCTGAGACAGGGATTGCTTCGAGCTTCTTTTTAGTTCCCGTCATCTTAGCTATCAAGGACCAATATTTTCGTTGGTTACATTGCCTTGCTGCTATTTGGATGTCCATCCAGTTGCGGTCCTGTATCAACCTTTCCTGTCTAGCACGTTGCCTACGGATTTGATTCTTTAATTTGTTTATTTCGGCTTTATATAATGGTGTTTTACACAAGTACTGAGCCCGAATCATCCTGTTTAGCATTTTTACCGTTGGCTGATTGCAATTTTTGTGCTTGCTGATGCACTTTCTTTGTGCAGGTCTGTCCTGTTTTTATTTGCTTTGTATTGCATTTTTGAGTTCATTTAGTACAATTTCATAGTTCTTGATAGGATCTTCAGAGTAAATATTGGTTAACAATTGGGATTGTGTGATTAATTCTTTCAAGTAGTCCAGGTTTTCCGCCTCCCAATAAATCCGACGCTGGACTGGATTTACTTCTATTATGGGATTACTGAATATTGGGTCGGTCTGGTAAGTGATTGGTGGCATCCAGAGTGTTGTTAAGCAGAGAATGGCATGATCACTTTCCTCATTAAATTTGACAGACAAGTCAGAAATTTGTTCTCTTAGCTCATTCCCACATATAAAGTAGTCTAAGATGGAGGAGACTCCATTTCCTTGTCTTGTGAAAGAAGCTGGCTTGTCTCCATTAATATTTCCATTTAGAATTATCCCATTTATACTTGGGAGGAACGATAATAACAGGCTTCCTCTTTTATCCGACTTCACTCCTTTTGGAAGTTGCGGGAGTGCTATTTCCAGTGATTCCTCCTTAAATAACGATGACCATTTCTTTATTTCGCTATTTGATATTTTGGCGTTTAGGTCACCCATCAAAATATATGGTAGATGATGTTGATCTTCGAGGATGTTGGATATGGTTTCTAAGAGATGATCGAATAAAGAGTCATGTTTTTTACTTGGTGGAGCATAAATGTTGAAAAGTAATATTTTCTTATAAGTGTCTGTAGGCTGTAATCTGAGTTGAATTTTGATACATTGTAGGTTGTGCGAATATGTATCAATACTTTCTTGTGACCAGCAATAGTCTTCTTTCAGTAGGATTGCCATACCTCCTTTCGCGTGACCCCTTTTAGATTTTTTTGCTGGGTTTTCGTAGACATAGTACCCTTTTTGCGTAAAGGAGGTGGTTGACCATGTTTCCTGCAACGCTAGAATATCTGGATTATCTTTTGTTACACCTTTCATTTTATTGTGAGTTTTCCCGGCCATATTCCATAGCGATATTTTCAGACCTTTGCTAAACCTGACGTTGATGTAAATTGTCCTTTTTGTTGCCGTTTAATACTTCTGGTAACCACGTCCAAGATTGTTGGTAATCTTCATCTTCTTTTGGATTAATGTTCCTTGACCACACCGACCTTTCGCCTTGCCTTACTTGTATTTTTAATTTGTCTTTCCTTATGTTGTTTGGTGTACGATCATCTATGTTAGGTATTTTATCAGTAAGATGTTGTTTAGTTACTACGGAATTTTGCAAGTTGGTTTTGATGTCTGAAATTGAGATTACATCATAACCGTGTTTTTGTAGAATTTCTTTTTCTCTCATGATTAGACCTGGGAGAACTGGAGAGAAGAATGACACTTGTGCGAATTGAGTATTTCCTATTTTTGGAAAGCGTACTAGGTCTATTTCTCTACTTGTCAGAGAGATCAAGGAAGGAATTTCTTGCAATAGCTGGACTATTCTTCCTCGATTGAGTGGGATATTATCAGTTGGAAAGAGTTCCTCGATAGTTAAGTGTTTTGATAGTGATCTGTCCCACTGCCTAGTTATATGGTCTTGTAGATTTTTTGGAATAACGATATTTTGCTCTAATGTTTTTCTTACTATTGGCTGGCAATATTCATCTGCATTAGGATTCAAAGGCTTCGCCGGCGTAGTTATTTTAGTCGGTGGAGTGATCGCCAAATTAGCAAAAGTATGTTTTTGAAATTTGAGTTTGTTCCCTTTTTTCTTATGGATTCTTCTCAGGGGACGTCCTCGCTTTTTCTTACCCATATTTTCTTTCACTTCAGTGATTTTTTCAATTTTTCCTGTCTGTTTGGTTTCATTTTCTTTGCTATCCTTCGACAAATGTATGTTATTTTCGGTGGATATCAAACCATAACCAATCTCAGTTTCTTTGTTGGAAAAAATGGGATAATTTTTGAGACTATTTTCAGAAGTGTATTCCTTTTCTTCACTGAAAAGCTTTTTCAGAGAGAAGATTATGGGTGGGTTTTCCTTAGATTGCAATTTCTTAAATTCACTCTCCTTTATTTTCGCATCTGATGTTTGCGTACTTACACTTTGCATTTTTTGAGATCTTGAACTTTTTTTACAACCAGCTTCAGATGGTACCTGGTTGACCGTTTCTAGTTCCTCGGATGAGGCTTTGGGTGACTCTTTTTTCTTTTTTCTTCCACCAGATGTTTGAGAATGCCTATTTGGACGTCCAATGTGTCATCTGAGTTGGCTAAGATTTGGCCGAGATGTGTGAGAACTGATTCCAGAATGTCTTGAAGGGAGAAGAGTACTTTGGACAGGGGTGGAAAGGCAGCTGGAAGGGTTGTGTTAGGAAAATAAAGATTTGTGAGATTGGATTGATTAGAGAACAGTTTAGGTGATTTATCTGGGGAACTAGTGAATGGTTGATTTTTTCTTAACGGAGACGTTAATTTCTGCTCTTCGGTCTTCGTAATGATATTCACTGAGACCTCATTAGCTGATTTGTTCTCCTGTTGTCTAATTGGTGTTATTTGCGACATCTCTAGAATTAGTTGAGAATACTCTTCCGAGGGCGGATTTTTTGGCTGATTTATCTCTGGATTAGATGATTCTTGATTATGATTGCCTAGTACAGCAAATAATTCTGACTGGCGTTCACTTTCAATATTAATAGAAATATGCTTATTTTCTTCTACCGATGTTCGAGGAGATGAGTGGTTTTTCTCGGAAAGAGTAGAAAAGTATTTGGTTATTGCGGGTGTGTTAGAAATTTGGCCAGGTTTCATAGATTTATCGACAGATTTTCTAATGGCTGCATCGGTACCCATGCGTTTCATGTAAATTGTTCTTGAGCGCAATTTTTTCAAAGCCATCATTGAGGAGTATTGTGGTCAAGTAAACAGGTGGGCTCAATCTCCTGAAGTCGATGTAAGAGGATGACCTGTCCCGTCCTCGGTCGTCCCCGGACGGCCACAGACGGCCCGCCCTTTGCCCGGGCTTAGCCCCGTGCTTTGCCCCGCGCGCGTCCCGCTAAGCGCGTAACTGAGGTTGCTTTAGTAGAGAAATTGACACACCCTATTGGTTAGGGTGGGGGTATGGCTCTGGGAGGGGGCGCGGCTCACCCGGGAAGAGGACCAACTGCGAGGTGTTGAATGCTGGTCCTCGCAGTCCCGGGGCCGGCGCCTCGCACTCCGCTGCGGCCACAAGTTGGTCCTTAAACCCCTCCAACGACGAGACAAGTGTAGAACAGCTCCTCTGACTCCAATACTAGCTCGGACAGAGCACAGCAGCACAAGACTTCAGGGCAATAGGATCTGCTTCACGAGCGGCTCCCGCGAAGCGGGGGCCGCGAGAAGTTATCTTGCAAGCTGGGGGTGTGGCTCTGGGAGGGGGCGCGGCTCACCCGGGAAGAGGACCAGCTGCGAGGTGTTGAATGCTGGTCCTCGCAGTCCCAGGGCCGGCGCCTCGCACTCCGCTGCGGCCACAAGTTGGTCCTTAGACCCCTCCAACGACGAGACAAGTGTAGAACAGCTCCTCTGACTCCAATACTAGCTCGGACAGAGCACAGCAGCACAAGACTTCAGGGCAATAGGATCTGCTTCACGAGCGGCACCCGCGAAGCGGGGGCCGCGAGAAGTTATCTTGCAAGCTGGGGGTGTGGCTCCGGGAGGGGGCGCGGCTCACCCGGGAAGAGGACCAGCTGCGAGGTGTTGAATGCTGGTCCTCGCAGTCCCGGGGCCGGCGCCTCGCACTCCGCTGCGGCCACAAGTTGGTCCTTAAACCCCTCCAACGACGAGACAAGTGTAGAACAGCTCCTCTGACTCCAATACTAGCTCGGACAGAGCACAGCAGCACAAGACTTCAGGGCAATAGGATCTGCTTCACGAGCGGCACCCGCGAAGCGGGGGCCGCGAGAAGTTATCTTGCAAGCTGGGGGTGTGGCTCTGGGAGGGGGCGCGGCTCACCCGGGAAGAGGACCAGCTGCGAGGTGTTGAATGCTGGTCCTCGCAGTCCCGGGGCCGGCGCCTCGCACTCCGCTGCGGCCACAAGTTGGTCCTTAGACCCCTCCAACGACGAGACAAGTGTAGAACAGCTCCTCTGACTCCAATACTAGCTCGGACAGAGCACAGCAGCACAAGACTTCAGGGCAATAGGATCTGCTTCACGAGCGGCACCCGCGAAGCGGGGGCCGCGAGAAGTTATCTTGCAAGCTGGGGGTGTGGCTCTGGGAGGGGGCGCGGCTCACCCGGGAAGAGGACCAGCTGCGAGGTGTTGAATGCTGGTCCTCGCAGTCCCGGGGCCGGCGCCTCGCACTCCGCTGCGGCCACAAGTTGGTCCTTAAACCCCTCCAACGACGAGACAAGTGTAGAACAGCTCCTCTGACTCCAATACTAGCTCGGACAGAGCACAGCAGCACAAGACTTCAGGGCAATAGGATCTGCTTCACGAGCGGCACCCGCGAAGCGGGGGCCGCAAGAAGTTATCTTGCAAGCTGGGGGTGTGGCTCTGGGAGGGGGCGCGGCTCACCCGGGAAGAGGACCAGCTGCGAGGTGTTGAATGCTGGTCCTCGCAGTCCCGGGGCCGGCGCCTCGCACTCCGCTGCGGCCACAAGTTGGTCCTTAGACCCCTCCAACGACGAGACAAGTGTAGAACAGCTCCTCTGACTCCAATACTAGCTCGGACAGAGCACAGCAGCACAAGACTTCAGGGCAATAGGATCTGCTTCACGAGCGGCCAATAATACCTATTATTTAACCTATCTGGATTCCTTCTCTTTACCAACACTACCAACTACTGAGTTTCAAAATCTAGTTATTATTTGGTTCAATTATGATCTCTACACATTACCAGTGAGACTGCAGATTACCTTGAATTACAACTTAAATTTGAATGCATGAATCAATGTTTAGGCACAGATTTGCCTAATCATTTCTTTATTTTCATCCAGACTTTCAGTTGAGCATTATGATTGCTTCTGGGGGGTAAAAAGAACAGGTAAAACCACCAGACCCACAGTGTTGCCACACAAGGTGTGATTTCCAAAGGAACATGAGTTACTGGCCCCATTAGGATTGACAGCCGCTTATAATGAGGCTCCAAAGGAATACTGCTACCATAAATGCTTTTGATCATCTACATCTTCTCCAAAGGATAGTTCCTCAACTACTACTCCCTGGCAAAATTGTCTGAATTCTAGTCGTGGTATCATCCTGCTGCAGTTATTTTAATAGGTTTTACACAGCTGTCCCTGTGATGTCACTGGAAAAAGCTATAATGACTTTACAATATCACAACCCACCGTTAATGCATCCCACTGACTTTCGGGCCAGGACAGATCGCAATTCGAGACTCGATGTTTAGTATATAATTTCCTCAAAGACTTTGCCAATCTCACAAAAGATTTTCACCTATACCAAACTGCCAAACACCTAAGAATTTTTTTTACGTATGTATTTTTTGAGTTCTTGTAGAGCGCACTGCTACTCAGAAGAGTGTCCCGGTGCTTAGGTCTGATGATCACAGGTCAGATAGCCGAAGCCGCGCCTAAGCCAAGCCCGTCTGCGCCCGTCCGCGACCGGACACGGCCAAGGGCCATAACCCCTGGCCCTCGAGTACGCAATTCACCCCAGCAATTAAGACAGTTGAACCCTGGCCACTCTCGCCAACACTGTATCATTTTGCCTCTTTCTACTGCAGTGGGCGTTACCCCTTCCCCTTGTTCTGGGTGCCAATACCAACTTCCGCAACCTCGTTTGCCAGGTTCTTCAGCCTCAGACGCCCCTAGTAATATATTCTCTCATGAATCGGATATCGCCCACTCTCATGGCTGTCGAGCAGCGCTCATTAATACGAGCTCCCTTCCGTGCCACAGCCTACAGATTAGCGAATTCATTCTCGCTCATGATCTTGACTTCCTTTTCGCCACTGAAACCTGGGGAGATGCTGGCTCAGGACCTGACTTCTGCCTTGCAACCCCTGAGGGCTATAGTGTTGCTAGGCATGACAGACTTATAGGAAGAGGTGGCGAACTCGCCATTATCTATAAGAATCAGTACCGTACTACATTCGATCCTATACAGTCCACTAATTGTGAAGCAGCTACTTTTTCTATTAATATTAATTACAAACAAGCCCTCAAAGGAATTTTGCTATATCAACCTCCTGGGCCTCGAAATTCTTTCTTGCTACACTTTCTGACTTTAATGACCACATCATAAGCTCGACGGAATACATGATACTGGGAGATTTTAACTTCCCTTTGGAAGAACAGGGCAACCACGACACCACTCAACTCACTGCTGACTTCCTAACTTTAGGACTTCAACAACTGGTAAAGGGAACCACACACCAGGCGTGACACACACTAGATGGTTTGTTTACCAACAACCCAGACATCTCTGTATTAGACACTCTTCCTCTTACGTGGTCAGATCACAGGGCTATTATCTTTGGTTTACATACCCGGCTTGCTAACCCTCCCCCCTCCAGGCCACGAACAAGGATAGGGACTCGTGCTTGGAAGAATGCAGATATTCTTCAGATGGTGGATATCCTGACACTTTCCTCTCCCACAGGAAGAGCAAACCCTGCTCTCTCAGCCTCCGACTTCCAAGATTGGATTCGGAACGCTGCTGATCAGGTGGCCCCGGAGAAGTTTATGCGACCCAATAGAACAGCTCCGTCGGCGGCTTGGTACACCGAAGAGCTTAGGCTCCACGGACAACATTGCAGGAACCTAGAAAGGGGTTGGAGGAAATTCTATAGCCAAGCAATCCTACAAAGATGCCCTGACAGTATACAAAAAGGCTATTACTGCCCGAAAAAGTGCCTTCTTCTCGGCTCAAATAGAGAATGGCAGGAACTCTGCTAGAGAACTGTTCTCAGTGGTCACTACTCTGTCCACCCCTTCTATGGGTCCCGGGGCTGAACCCTCTCAGTCTCTTTGTAACGCTCTGTCCAGCTTTTTCACCACTAAGGTGGCAGATATTTACGCATCCTTTGCAGGGGATGCAGGGACAAGATCCAGAGCCTGCAGCGAGGAAGGACTAGCCATTGACTATGATCCCTTCTCCTCCTTTGCCCCCATCACGCAAGATCAAATCAGCAGACTCGTGTCTACTATCAAGTCTGGCTCCCCCTTGGACCCCTGTCCCCCCTCAGTGATGGCTAACCTCAGTGAGGTGATCTCTCGTCCACTTATGGAAATCTGTAACACCGCATTTCAAACTGGGCACTATCCAGCTTCTTGGAAGAAGGCAGTGATCAAACCTCTTTTGAAAAAACCCTCCCTGGACCCTACAGCTCTGGCCAGCTATAGACTTATTGCGTGTCTCCCCTTTCCTGCCAAAATATGCGAATCTCTGATGAATAAACAACTCTCAGAGTTCGTCGATACTCACCAACTGCTCGACGAAACGCAGTTTGGCTTCAGGAAAGGGCATGGAACCGAGACCGCTTTAGTAAAGGCCTCAGATGAGATCAGAGCCATTATGGACCAGGGAGGTTTGGCCGTCCTGATCCTTTTGGACCTGTCCGCAGCCTTTGACACGGTCGACCATGTTATTCTGGTCGACCGTGTCACAGCCCTGGGGATAAACGGCATGGCTAGAGATCTTATTTCATCTTTTCTGGCCAACCGTACCCAGACAGTGAAGTTGGGTAATTTCTATTCTTCTGTCTCTGCACTCCCATGTGGAGTCCCACAGGGTTCCTCGCTAAGTCCAACGCTATTCAATATCTATGTAGCGGACTTAGCGAGGGTAATAAAAGCCCATGGGTTGCGACTTACATTTTACGCAGACGACACCCAACTGGTTCTGGCGATCCATAAGGACGGCCCAGTGGTGGCAGCTAATTTCCAAAGGGCTATGCTTGCTGTCAGTACCTGGATGTCCTCCAATTGTCTGAGGCTTAACTTGGACAAAACCGAGGTCATGACCTTCGGTAAACTCTCCCCGGAATGGTCTCCATCTGGTGGCCTAACCAGCTGGGCTCTCCCCCTGTCCCAGTAGAAAAAGCCAGAAACCTGGGAGTTATTTTTGACAGCAAGCTGTCATTCAACCTTCACGTCAATAAGGTTGTGTCATCCGCGTTCTTTATCTTAAAGAAAATTAGGAAATTACTGCCTTACCTCCCTACCTCAGCTGGGAAGACCCTGATCTCTACCCTAGTGTTTTCTAAAATTGACTACGGGAATGCCCTCTTTCTTAATACTCAGAAACTCGTTCTATCTAAGTTGCAGTCCATACAGAATGCGGCTGCAAGAATCGTTCTTGACATCCCCCGCCGCTAGCCTACTACTCTCCTGCCATTCGTCATCTGCATTGGCTAAGAGTAGAGGGCCGCATTAAATTCAAGGCCCTCTGCATTGCCTACAAGGCGGTGCACGGCGTTGGACCTAAGTTTCTGACTGAAGCGTTTCAGTTGTATACCCCTAAAAGGCAGCTGAGATCCGCCAACACCTGCCTCCTGCCGGTACCTCGCACGAGAATGGCAACCTGGGCTGACAGGCGTTTCCTGGTTGCTACTCCCAAACTTTGGAACCTTTTGCCACTCATGATTAAAACTGCCCCCAATCTGATGAGCTTTCGTAGGCTCCTAAAGACATGGTTGTTCAACCAGTAAGCTTGCTGTTCGGTCCCTCTAGCCTCCACTTGCGCCGAGACACCTTCGGGTATTTGTTTGCGCAATACAAATCTCGAAAATAAATAAATAAATAAAGATAGACTGATTATTGGAAGGCCAGAATGAATAGCCAGGTTTTCAGGCTCCGTTTGACGGCACTCTCATCTTTGGTGACTCATAGATGGATAGGGAGGGTGTTCCAGCTCGAGGCAGCAAGGGTTGAAAAGGAAGAGTCACCCTATTTCTTCATCCTGGTTCATGGTACAACAGCCAGTGTGGCATCAGAGGAGCGCAGAGTACTTGTTGATAGGACGTGAGTGAATCTATTTATTTATTTATTTTATTTAATGCGATTTTATATAGCGCGAACATTACTCGAAAATGTCAGAGCGCTTTACAAAAGAACCAGTTGCGATACATAAGGATTTAGGATTACATGAGTTACATAATAGATACAAACAGAAAAAATTGCAAATGTGCAAGTTGTAAAGTCACACAAGGAAGAGATACAAACAGAAAAAAATGCAAATGTACAAGTTGTAAAGTACCTCAAGGAAGAGATCCAAACGGATAAACTCTAATAATCACATAGGAATGGTAGTGAGTACAAAGGTCTACTACAAATACTAGTGGTTAGAGTTTTATATATATATATGCAGGCAAGTTTGGGCAAAACACCTTACATTATGATGATCCATTCTCTGGCATCAAAACAGCAATAAGGGGCAATTTCAATTGCCGCACGGAGTTTGCTGTGTATGTCCTGACCTGCACCTGCGGCCTGAGCTATGTGGGTAGCACCAGGTCGCAGGTGCACGTGAGGATATTGCAGCATCTCCGCGCCATTGTGAATCACGATTCAGCATACCCCGTGGCACGGCATTTTGACGCAGTGCACGCCAGGGATCTGGCGTGTTTGAGTTATTTTGTTATCGATGCAGTGCCCCCGTTGAGACGGGGAGGCGACAGGGACAAAATCCTTAGAAAATTGGAAACCCAGTACATTGTGGCACTGGATAGCAAACAGCCGTACGGGCTAAACGCCACAGAGGATTTACACAATTTCATATAAATATCTCCCCCAGTTTCGTTTTTAGCGGGTGTGGCTGTTCTGGGTGTTGGATTTTGCAAGTCTTGACTACCGTGGTATTGGGTTTTGGATACAGGTTGTATTTCAATTCCAACATCAAACAACCCACTGAGTTAAAACTCCATTTCACACGACTAAGAGATATCAGTTTGAACACCTTTTGGTGACATTCTGACTACAGGTGTGTTCAGGGAGTTTGCAACTTTTCACTCTTTTAGGATTGTACACATTGCTTTATTCCTATAAAATTAATTGTTTAATTAGTCTCACTCACATTTTTTTGCACTTATAAATAGGAGCACAAATCAGTGGTGGTTGTTTTACACTAGATTGTTTTGTACATAGAAGCACATAGGTCTTGATATTTATGATACGTGTAAATTCATGAATTTTGAATTTTAAATAAATATTTTAGATATTAGCTCGTGGGTATCACAATGTGAGTTGCCATTAGTACATTTACATTACATGACCAAGGAAATCAAGGCTTTATTGTTTCATACTATTCTGGTGATCAGTTCATATGAATTTGCACTAGGCACTTTACATCTTTCGGGATAACTGCATTTAAGCAGTAAGAACCAGGCACTAGTCACTTTAATAACCCTTAATTTGGGTATCTGCATTCAAGCAGTTGCGATATGTGTTAAAGCCATGTATAAGATGTGTGCAATGCCTTAGGGCAGGAAATGATAATTTTATAAATGTCTTATTATCCATTTTTAAAATTGTGGACGCAATACAATTTACATGAACAAAATTGAATTGTTATATATATTGTATTATTTTTTGAGGAAAGTTGTAATTCAATAATTACATCAAGAAAAGTTGTCTGTTTTCCCATCCTAGAATTTTGCACCCTATTCTATGTTTATGTCTTTTGTCATGTGATGCACAACAGGAGGTGTGGCCCTTAGGAAGGATCAGGGAAAAACATATAAAAAACAGGTTGACTGTTCTAACGGTGTGTGAACAAGAGTACATCGTACTCAAAACGCGTCATTGAAAGGTCCAAATAAAATTTTTCATCTTGCCTGAAAACGTGGGGTCTGCTTCTTCTTTCGCCACGCTGCCGGCGTGGAGGTTCGAGGATTTGCTGCATATATATATTACCTACTGGCGATAGCCAGTAGGTATATATAGTTAGGATTTTTTTCCTATGGGATTTCTGAAAATTCTATGTCGAATAACTTTGGCGTTTGTGGACGGAATTGGCTGGAATTTTCAGGAAAATGGCACATTTTGTTTCTGAGCAGCCCCTGAAAATTTGGGGGGGTTTCGTCAAGGGGGGGTGAGACAAAAGGGGGGTCCCAAAACGCATTTTTCCCATTCATTTTTCCATACGGCGGTTGGACTCACTTTTAGCTCGAACGGCTGAATGGATTTACATGAAACTTGGCAAAATTTTAGATATGGTTTGCCCGACGTGCCTTTGCTATGTCTCAATATATGTGCTCCAGTGGATTTTGAGAAATTAACGTTTTAAAAAATATATATATCTGTGACAGCGCTCCGGTTAGCGCCCCGGTTCGCGTAACGGACGCGTCACGGAACTTCGCGAAGCGAAGCTGATTGGCTCGGTGTCTGTCAACATTCTAAACAGTCCGGAGCGGCCGCCATCTTGTCTCTCGGTAGGATCGAGAGACAAGATGTGGTGAAAAACGATGGGGGAAAAGAAGGAAAGGGGGCAAGGTAGACCCCTCCTGACCCCCTAGGATTGATGAGGGGGATATTAAAGTGCCCCGCGGGGCAAAAAAAAAAAAAAAAAATTTCGCCGTAGAAGCGCGTCCCGGTATGCGAACCGGGCAGCTAACCGGGAAGCTAACCGGGAAGCTAACCGGCAGCGTAACCGGAGTCTGAGGAGAAGCTGATTGGCTGTCCACATTGTAAACAGTCCGGAGCGGCCGCCATCTTGTCTCTCGGTAGGATCGAGAGACAAGAGGTGAAAAAAAAAGGGGGAAATGAAGGAAAGGGGGTAAAGTAGACCCCTCCTGACCCCCTAGGATTGATGAGGGGGCTATTAAAGTGCACTGTGGGGGAAAAAAAATGCGATTTTTCGCGGTAGAGGCGCGTCCCGGTACGCGAACCGGGCAGCTAACCGGCAGCGTAACGGGAGTCCGCCATCTTGTGTTTTTGGAGCGTCCGGTTCGCATACCGGGTAGCGTCCCGGTAAGCGTAACAAGGGGAAAACCAAGAGAAACAGAAAAAAAAAAATAGATTTCCACCAAACTTTGTAAAATTGTAGGGACTGTTTGTTTGATGTGCCTTTGCAAAGCCTCAAGATATGTGCACGTGTGGATTTTGTCTAATTAAGGTTAAAAAAATATATATATCTGTAAGCGTGCTCCGGCGCGCTTACGTTACGGGTTTTGTTTGCGCTGCAGAGCCGATACGTCACGGTTATGCGACGCGTCATGAGGCGTCTCACGTGGCTACGTGATACGTCACGTAATAAAGAATATATTTTACAGCTATAGATATTAGCTTTTAAAAAACCAATGAAATTCACTGAAAAAAACATAGGTTATAGACCATATATAGTTAGGAATTTGCATTTACAAAACCTTGAAAATTCACTGAAAATACCATAGGTTAGAGACCATATATAGTTAGCTGGACATTTTATTGATATAAAACCAATGAAATTCCATATATAGTTAGTTGCACTAACTATATATTTCGCGCATCCGCAATCCAATGCTGATGATGTCACATATTACATCATTCATGACATGGTCAGTGACATCACTGATGACATCACTGATGACATCTCATTTGACATCAATGATCACACCACTGATGATATACTTCATGTGATAATACAATGCACCTCCTCACACTCTAATATAACCACTGTTACACCTAGTGTTAAATACAGAGTATCATTTTTTAAACCATTGACACACCAATACCAGTTACTACATACGCACTCACTGATTCCTACGTCTACACACACATTCACTCATTCACCCATACAATCACTCGTACATACAGTCACTCATTATTATAACACTATCAAATGCACTCATACACCTATGCAGACACTCACACACTGCCACTCATCCATGGAGTTACTCACACACCTAGTCAGTCCTGTAAAGAATCAATCACACTTTGATTTCTTCATCTATACAGTTAAACACAGAACAGCTTACATTTTCACACATATACTAACACATACTTACTCACTTATACAATCAAATCCTTCATCCATACTCTTATACATCCACTCATTCTTCAATATGTAAAACATATTTAAACTTTTAAAAAACACACAGACACTGGATGATGTTGAAATTGAAATATCCAGGTTATTTACAAGGCAGCATTGAACCATGTTAAGTAGCTTACGCTGCCTTGTAAATAAGGTGAAGCTGGAGCATACTATCCATGTTGATAAGTGCTTCAACTTCTGCACAGGGATAGTTATTCCTATAGAAATGCTACAATGCAATGCATCTTCTGACATTAAAAAAAAGATGTTTCTCTCTACTATTCTGGACCCTCAGCTTGCATGCTATTTCATAAAGCTTTCTTCCATATATTCTTAAAACACTGTATGCAAAATTGACCTTGACTTAAAACTTCCAATTATTTCCTCTCCTTTCTTTCTATTGAATGGCTCTCTCCTTATCTTCCATCTTCTGCACGCCTCCTCTCTCAGAGTCTACCCATCTCATGTAGAATGCATGTCTGCCTTATTCTGCATCGTTATATCTCTGCAAATTGCTGAACTTCATTTCATAGGTCACAGCCCCTCCTTCTTTCAAACCATATCCATACAACCTAACAATACTTACTCTCCTCTAGCCTATCTAGTCATCCCACCAGCCATGTGTATGAACTCACATACCCCTGCCACTAAGTATTGCACCTAACTGCTTTAATCTACCACAATGAAATTGAAATACATGCATAGAATGGTATCCTCGAGAGCTCAAGACTAATCCCTAAAAGCAACAATAACCATTAACCAAAGCATTAACCCCTATCCTTACTTTCAAGAATAGAGTCCTATTTGAATGACACAAGTGGAAAATGTCCTTTAGGACAAAGTCAGAATCACGCTGTGCCTTTACAGCACCAGCAATATAACAGACGCGTCTTTAGCAAGCGTTCCTTCAGCACGCAGTCGTTACAACGACTTGCTTTAGAGGGGGGCATTGGTGGAACGGTTTGGGATTTAAAGTCCAACATCTTCCCTACTGTTGTGCAGACTGGAGTTGGAAAAGTAAATTAAACTGGTCCAAAATCACAAATTTGCAAGCATTCGCGACAAGAATTTGCAATTCTATTAAGGACACGGAGGCGAGGATTATGCTTCTCCATCTTTAATCCTTGCAGTCGTCGACTTTCAGTCACTCTTCTTATCTGGCCCTGCAACAAAGGATATGAGACCGTAACCACCATAACCATTGGGTGGGCAAGCATTTAATACATAACATGCCGGGTGGGATAATCCTCGCCTCCGTGTCCTTAATAGAATTGCAAATTCTTGTCGCGAATGCTTGCAAATTTGTGATTCTATTTCAGGACCGGAGGCTTCAGATTATGCATGTTTAACGCTTACTAAAAACAACAGAGGTAATATCCCCCACCGGCTTATAATAGTATGTCTTGAAGGTCGATTCTGATGACCAATCTGCGCTACGCATGATATCCTGTATGCTGGAACCCAACATAAATGATTTAGATGCCATGGCTCCTCTGACTGAATGAGCCCCGAAAATGGTGATATCTACACCTGCCTCTTCCATAATATAACGAAGCCATCTGGCAATGGTGGCAGCTGCCACCGCTTTAAATGGTTTCTGAATGGCAATCAACAACTGAGAACAGCCCTGCGGTCTATTAGCCGCTGTACATTCCTCATAGGTTTTCAAACATTTTACAACACATAATTTATCGTTCTCATGAAAAGCATTATAAGAAATATGACGAGATAATGTCTTAGTGCGTCCTGAAATGGAAAAAGAAACTCCTTCTGGAGTAAATACTCTACCTGTAATTTCCAGCGCACGTACGTCCGATGACCTCCTGCATGCCGAGAGGCAGAGTAGCATGGCTAACTTAGCTGACAACTGTTTTCTGGATAAAAGCGAGTTAACCGGCCATTTGTTAAAGAGCTCCAAAACCAAAGACACGTCCCACAACCCAGTGTACTTGGGTTTCGGTGGGTTCTCCACCCTAATTCCCTTGAGCAATTTGCATACCAGTGGATGCATGCCTACTGGCTTACCATCCAGCCGAGCGTGGCCTGCTGAGATGGCTGACCTAAAATTATTGACCGACCTATAGGCCAAACCCTCGGAAGCCTTGTCCGTTAAGAAATTCAGCACGTGGGATAAGTCTGCCCCCACGGGATCCAGATGTCGTTCCATGCACCAACCCATCCAGTTCTTCCAGGCCGAGGAGTATCGCTTCCGCGTGGATGGTGCCCAGGCTCGCTTGATGAAATCACAAGTCCTGCTCGAAAGGCCTGGCAGCTGCCACTGTTCCCTGAAAGCCTCCAAGCCATCAGCTGGAACCTGCCTTCCATTACCAAGGGATGCTGTTCCTGATGAGGGCCCAGCAATAGCGTTGTCGATTCCGGGAGGAGTCTGGGACGGTCGCAACTCCACTGCATCAGTTTGGGGAACCATGACTGTGACGTCCACCAAGGCGTCACCATCACTACTTCCGCCCGTTGCTTGATCACCTGAGACATTGCCCTCGGGATCAGCAGGAAGGGTGGGAAAGCGTACTGCGTCCCTTCCGACCAATTCTGGAGAAATGCATCCGTTGCCAGAGCCACGGGATCCGGTCTCCAGCTGAAGAATCTGGGTACCTGATATGTTAGTCTGGATGCAAACAAGTTCGTCTCGAACGGACCCCAAATCTCCTGCAGCCAGTGGAACACCTTCGGGAGCAACTTCCAGTCGCTGTAGTCCCTGAGGTATCTCGAGTTCCAGTCCGCCACCTGATTGGACTGGCCCGGCAGGTATTCTGCTATAACTGATATCTGATTCTCTAGACAGTAATGCCAAAAGTCCTTGGCTATCTGCACAAGAATTGACGACCTCGTGCCGCCCAACTTGTTGATGTATCTCACCGCTGACACATTGTCCAAACGCAGGAGGATACAACAAGATGTCTGCCTCGGGGACAACGTCCGCACTGCGAACGATCCCGCGAGCAGTTCGAGACAATTTATGTGAAGCGAAAGCTCGTCCGGAGACCATCTGCCACCGGTAGAGACATCTCCGCAGCGAGCCCCCCAGCCCCAACGACTGGCGTCTGACTCTATTGTTACCTCTGGAAGAGAGCCGAAGATTGCTCGACCGTTCCAGGCATCTACATGACCTAGCCACCATTGCATTTCTGTCCTCACCTCTTCTGTGAGGGGAATGTTGTCCGAGTACGACAGACCCTTCCGTAGGTGTCTGATCTTCAACTGTTGAAGAGCCCTGTAATGAAGAGGGCCCGGGAATATCGCTTGCACCGATGATGCCAAAACTCCTACCACTCTCGCAATCGCCCTGAGCGAAACTGTCTGACTGTTCAACAGTCTCCTGATCTCCTTCTTCAGATCTTTCAGCTTGTCCTTCGGGAGGCTTAGCTGTGCTATCCTGGAATCGATCGTGAAACCCAGGAAGTCTATCACCTGAGTGGGTATCATGACTGATTTCCTGGTGATGACTACAAAGCCCAGGTTTTGAAGCAACCTTGTCGTCAGAGCAAGGTGTCGCAAGAGTGCCTGACAACACTGATCCACCATCAGGATGTCGTCCAGATAGATTATGAGGCGAATACCGCGTTCCCTGAGGTACGCCACCACTGGTTTCATCACCTTGGTGAAGCACCAAGGTGCCGAGGAGAGCCCGAAAGGCAGAACCAAATATTCGTACCACCGGCCTTTCCACCGGAATTGGAGATGTCTGCGATGCGGGGGAAATATCGGCACAGACAGATAAGCGTCTTTCAAGTCCAGCCGGACCATCCAGTCTCCCACCTGCAGTAGATCCGTCAAAAGATGGATGCCCTCCATCTTGAAATGATTGTACGTTATAAACTGGTTGAAATCTCTGAGGTTCAAAACTAATCTGTTTCCGCCTCCCTTCTTCTGTATAACAAAGATATTGCTGCAGAATCCGCGAGGACCTTGACAGACCGGTGCTATCGCGCGCTTCTGCAGCAATTCTGAGATCTCTTCGTCTATAAAACTGAGATCTTGTTGGGAAAAATGGAGATCCGCCGGGAGCCCCGATTGAACGGGATGAGAATAGAACTCCAAGCGGAAACCCTGCACAGTTTGTAGCACCCATGCGTCTTGTGTCAGTGCTCGCCACTGCTCTAGGCAGTGCCGAGTCCTTCCCCCCAAAGGTAGAAGTGTAAACTCTGTTACTCTCACCTGCGTTCTGCTGATGTTTGAAGGTCCCCCTGTTGTTATTGGAGTGATAACGGCTCCTGTCGAACCTCCTGCGGGAGGGGTAGAAGGTTCCACCGCGGGTGGAGTCGTATTCATTTTTTCCCCTGCCAAAATTGCCTCTTTGGGAACCTTGCTGACCTCCACGGCCCGACGAGCGGCCCCCGCCTCGTCCGGCCCTGTTAAAAACTCTCTGACTGAGAGCTCTCTTTATCCCTGACTGCGCCTTGTCCAGCGCCGTAAATGTCCCTACATATTTGGACACGTCTTTGACAAACTTGTCTCCAAATAGTTGGCCCGCTGCTAGGGGTCCCGGCTCAGCGTCCGCTAGCTCGGTCAAGTTACTGTCCATTTTCATCAGCAGGGACTTCCTCCTCTCTGACGAAATGGCGCAGTTGGCGTTGCCCAGCAAGCAAATGGCACGCTGGGTCCAGCCAGCCAATACGTCCGGATCCACGGGGGTGGAACTCTCCTTGGCCGCTAGGGCCATCTCTAAGATCTTCGCCAGAGGACCGATTGTGTCCAACATCTTGTCCTGGCAGCCTGACCATGCCCTATCCAGACCTCGTTTGGGGTCCTTTGAGAACTTCCGAAGGAAGGTCAAGAGGCTTGCGTCGATCTCTGGGGTCTCCGCCACCTTGTCTGGGATGTCCGGGCGAGGGCATTCTGATTTAAGGCGATTCCTGACTTCCCTCGGGAAGCTCTTTCTCAGATTGTCGTGTATGTATGCCGTCACCGCCTGAGGCGGCACCCAGTCCTGTGACCTGGGGTGTATGATCTCCGTAGGATCGAATGTGAAAGGAGTATGCACCTGGGCCATCTCCACCTGCACCTTCTTCGGAAGAGGCTGCTCTTCCGATGTGTCGGTATCCGTGCCCGTGGAAGCGTCCGTGTCCGTGTCAGTATCTGTATGGACCCTGCGCTTGGACTTGGCCTTGGCGCCAAAATAGGAATGATCCGCTGTGTCCGGTAGGGTAGCAAGGGCCTGTGCATGAGGCCATGTGGCAGAGTCAACAGCCTGTTGACTGGAAGTGGAAGCTTCCGCTCTCTTCTTTTGCGGTTTGGTATAGCCATGCCTCTTGGCAAAGCCCTCCAATTGTTTCCGGATTGGGCGAAGGGCTGTGGCTAGGGCTTGCTGCACTGTTTGTGGGACCGTGGTCTCCATAGCCCTATTGACAGACGATTGCACAGATGCGTCCAATGCAATGACTAAATTGTCCTCAAGGACAGCCTCCTGCTGTCCGTCATAAACCTCCGCATATTCTTCATCGTACTGACCCCACTGCGACATTTCAGGGATGGTTGGTCCTGTACGTCAATGAAGAATTGCCAAATCACTGTTCAGCCACAGGAGGGTCAAGGGGGGGGTTAGCCCTGCAAGCACACTGGATTCCACAAATTACAAACCCCCTCAGCAAAGCTGTAGTCATAAGGGGCCAAAGACCCAGGCCAAAACACTGTCCACAGAGCGTGTGCGCACTCTAATCACTGGCCTCAATATTTTACAACCTTCACAGGCGTTTATCAGGGCAGAGGGGCCACCGGTAACTCTCCGTGTTCAAAACGCTATGTTTGACAGTTTGGGGATCGCGCCGCGACGTGCAGCCCAAACGCGACTGAAATCCTACTAGAAACAAGCCCAAATTCAGCGCGTTTGGACGCACGCCGCGGCCGAGAGCCACCCGGACCCTACACGCGTCATCGGCCTATGAGGGACGCCGATGCGCATGCGCGAGACGCGCCTACGGGGAAACCAGCCGGGACAAAGGCCCTGATAGTGAAACCCGGTGCCCGTCTACTCCCGGTCAACGACCGCCGCTACCTCACGCCACAAGGCGTATCAAGCCACACTGAGGAATGAATCGGAACACGCTAGGCGCCGCGACGCTAGCGAAAAAGCACAATACACTCCCTGAAGTATCGATCACCTCACAAGTAGGTAACTCGATAAGCCAATATGCGCTTTAAGCATAGAATAAAGGGTACACTTAATAATTGTCAATAAGTTAACATAACATCATTCACATTGACATGTCGCTAACAGCTAGAGGGAGTAAACAATGTGCACTTAGCTCTTGCTGTGAGCAGCAAAGAAAGAGGAAGATGGCGGCAGGCAGAGGCCTCTTATGGACTAGGGGGGCGTGCCTTTGGGCTAGTCATGATGGGATGTGTAGTTTGTTTAACGTTTTACTATGAAAAGCAAGCATTTTCATTTGCTGCTGTGAGCTTCATTAAAGATGGAGAAGCATAATCTGAGGCCTCCGGTCCTGAAATAGAATCCAGCCCCCCCAAGGCAAGTCGTTATAATGACTTGTGTGCTGAACGAATGTGTTCTAATGACGGCGTTTAGAAGGAATGTGTGCTAAACGCACGCGAAATACCATCATACGTTCGACAAAAATATTACTTCCTTATTATCGTTTGCAAAAATATTGCTCCAGGTGAATTGATAATACAATATCTACATCCAATGGAGCAATATTTTTGTAAGCTCTGCTTAATCTGTGATGTTCATGTCAGATGATGTTATTATTATCAATATTCTGACAGACAACCGAGCCTTTACATGAAATATATATCAGCTGAGCTTGACATTACAACTGTAGATTTGAAGAGGCCTGGGTTTAAAAACTGATAATTTACTGTCCCGGTGGACAGTGTGGTAGGTGCATATTTCGGTCACCTAAGATCAATGAAAAAGTTTCAATTCTTGCATCACTCTGACTGCCAAACATTGGTTACCCATTCACTTATAACCTCACGACTGGATTACTCCAATGTGCTGTGCTGAGCATTCCCAGCATACCTATTCAAAAGACTCCAGTTGGTGCATGCCACTGCCCGACTTCTCCTTAATCTCAAGAAACATGATCATGTTTGTCTGCACCTTTTACTTCCGCTGTCAGTCCATCTAAGAGTTCACTTCAAAGGGCTGGTATTGGCTCACACAGCTTTCTGTAAGGCTGTTCTGGTCAATAAATCATCCAAGATGGCTGATGAGTAGGGAGCTCCTGCCGGGAGCTCCCGGACTAGGGATCGCCTTTTTGGTGAAATATCCCTGAAAGTGGCCCATCTCGACTCCAACACACCCAGGGATCGGTTGGCTGCAGCACCGCGATTCTCCAGTGCCACTTGGCGGCCATCCCCGCCAGTGATGAAGAGGAGCAGTAGATGGCATAGAGAGAGCTGCGCCATCACTGCTGCCGAGGCTGATCCACTGCCCGCGGCTGCTGGCACCTCCCCACACTACACACGGTGAGCCCGGGCACTCTCAGAGACCCACATCACTACAGCGAGCCTCGCCTAGCCACTCGCGGTGCGGGAGATCAGAGCGGAGTAGGTGACTGTCAATGTGCTTTATGAGGGGAGAGCACAGCGCTGGATGCATGGGGTCTCCACTGTCTGCTGTCACGCACCGCGGGATGGTAGACGGTGAGCGGGGGCACTGCTGATCACCCTGGGTTCCCCTAGATGTTCTGGTATTGACGGTGGGGGGCTCCGATAACCAGTCCCCCTACCGACCTTAAACTCTCTGGGTCAGATGTGCGCTTGCTGAGCACAAGATGGTGGAGTGTTCCTCGGCAGCCCTTGCTGTTTAACGGTGGCTCTGGCTGCCTTCCTTGTTCATGGATTTTGGCCTGAATTCGTCACTGTTCCCAGCGGGGCAGGCAACGTGTGGGACACTCTTCAATTTCGGTCTCTGTGGTCCCTACCTATTCAGAGGCTCGCTCCAGTTCTCTGCTCTCCTTGATGCGCTGGTCGTCAGCCTGATGCGCTTGTGGTGCTGTGCCTGTGCACGCAAACAGCAGACATTCTACTGCTCTCTGCCCTCCGTTGGTGCTGTGACTGCATCCTCCCTCCGAACCCACCTAATGGAACTCTGCTCTCCTGTTTTTTGGGTCTTGACCAGGGTGCATCTTGTCATTTTGAGATGGTTTCCATCGATGCCCACGACCAGGGCCCGCCATTTTGTTGATTCTTGTCCTTTTGTTTGGTCCATTGGATTCCATCCTGCCAACCTTCAGACATTTCCTTCTGCTGGACTCCCTTATCTCTTTCTCTCCCTCAGGTCCCCCTCTCTCCTCTCATCAATCTCAACCCCCAACTCTTCTCCCCCACCTACCGCTCTCTGCCCCTTTAGATTTTTTATTTCTCCGTTCACTCTGTAAATATTTAATATATACTTGTCCAAGCCTAATCGCTGGTAAAATGTAATCCTGAGAAAATCTACTATTTGTTTTGGCGTGCTCAAGCCACTCCATGCAGCGGGCTCCCGGCGGGATCGCCACCCCCTCAAAATATCACACTCCTGGTTAATTCACAGAGTCCGTATTCAAAAGACCAGAACCGGGGCCCCAATGGTGTTCAGTGCAGTATTTATTAGGCACACGAAAAAACAAACCCTACGCGTTTCGAAGTGAGCAGGAAGTTTAGACTTCGAAAAGCGTAGGGTTTGTTTTTTCGTGTGCCTAATAAATACTGCACTGAACACCATTGGGGCCCCGGTTCTGGTCTTTTGAATACGGACTCTGTGAATTAACCAGGAGTGATATATATATATATATATATATATATATATATATATATATATATATATATATATTATATATATATTTTTTTTTTGCCACAAAGTGATCCTGCAGACAATCGATGCTCTCAACAGCGTGTGCTCGGCTCAGGGGTCGGATCCTGACCCGAATTAGAGTTTATGTCACAAAGGGAGCGGCACACCAAATTTCTTTTAGAAGCCTTTTAATCAGCGCTTCACCCCTTGTGACCTGATTGCTTTTTGACAGTGGTTTCTTTTTGATGTCATGCCTACATGAGCTTGAAACTTGTTTTAAGAATCAAAATAAATGTTTTGCTAAGTAAATGGTTTGGTCATGCAGTACTTAAGGGCTGTGTGAGCCCCAATTTGAAATTGAAATATCCAGGCTAGCCACTGTGTTCTGTTTTGCAATTGTTGAGGTCCAGGCTGGCCTGTTTGGTTGGACCCAAAGCCTTTTTGTATACACGCCTTGTAAATAAGGCACCCTTTCACACTTTACTCAGCGTGAAAGGGGAGGACAATTGGTGTTGTAGTGGACGTTCCACCGCAACACCTATTGATTTTGACACTGTCCCCTATTTACAAGGGTGGGGTAAATAGGATGCAGCACCAAAATTAAGACCAGGGATAACCTGGTCATTACATGGCGAAGCGAGGAGAAATACTTTATTTCTGCTTGTTTTTGCTTTTTCCACGTTTGCTGCATTGTGCACCACACACACAAACAACGAAAGGCCATTGATAGTTTATGTGCAGGAAGGTGTTGCTTCCTGCACATAAGCAATCAATAAAAAAATGACATTTTGCAACTTCTATGAGTGCTGCATTAAGCAGCACACATAGAAGTTACAAAACACAATTTAAATATTGTTTATGTGCAAGAAGTGAGACCTTCCTGCACATAACCAATCTTCCCCTCAACGTAGATGCATTTGCACCCTGCGTTGGCACTAATAAACTGAGAAAAATCTTAACTTTAAGACTTTCGGTATTCACAGAAGGCATTTAGGAGTCCTAAAGTTAGGAGTCCTAA
Source organism: Lissotriton vulgaris (assembly GCF_964263255.1). Classification (NCBI taxonomy): domain Eukaryota; kingdom Metazoa; phylum Chordata; class Amphibia; order Caudata; family Salamandridae; genus Lissotriton; species Lissotriton vulgaris. Next base: position 1,162,985,883 of record NC_141687.1, on the reverse strand, counting down.
CTTTACTTCTACTAAATTGAGAAAAATCCTAACTTTAGGACTTTCGGTATTCACAGAAGGCATTTAGGAGTCTTAAAGTTAGGACTCCTAACTTCTGTGAATACCGAAATGAGTAAGTGTCTTCTGTGAATACCAAAATGCGTAAGTGCCTTCTGTGAATACCAAAATGGTAGTAAGTTTAGGATTTTGTCTTAAGTTAGTTCTGTGAATTGGGCCCTTAGTGTGTAGAATCATGCATATTGATTCTTTCCTAATTTGGCCTTCGCTAATTCACCCTTTGTCTGTTGCTTTTCAAAACACGAATTATGAACAAGGTTCAAATTGTCACATGGAAACCTATCAGATAAGTACCACTGTCTTTACTTTTCTTAAAAACACAGGGGCATATTTACAATAGAATGGCGGACCACAGCATTAAGCCAAATTTGCTAACTCAGGGTTCTGCCATTCTGAAAACGCAGGATTGCGCCATATTTATAATGATACAGAGCACCCTTGCATTTTCCCTAGCACAGGCACTAAATTCAGCTACCCAGCGCCAACGCAGGCCCCCTTACACCATAGTGCAAGGGTTCTGCGTTGAGGGAATGATTGTTTATGTGCAGGATGGTGTCCCTTCCTGCACATAAACAATCACTGATGTTCATTTGTAATTCCTATGGGTGCTGCATTGTGCAGTACACTTAGATGTTGGAAATTCTAATTTATTTTTATTATTGTTTATGTTCAGGAAGGGACACCTTCCTGTACATAAACAATCATTCATGGCAATCTGCTGTTTCTATGTGTGCTGCACAATGCAGCACACATAGAAACAGCAAAAGAGAGGAGAAATCAATAATGTATTCTCGTTCAACCATCTTAAGACCAGGTTTTCTTTGGTCTTAATTTTGGCACTGACCCATCTTAACGACACTCTTGTAAATAGGGGGTTATGTTTCATGTAGGTACCCTGATATAGGCCCAGGTAACATCATACCCTTTCACCTACATCACCTCCCCTACATTAAACAGTGACAAGCCTTTTAAGAATTGAACGCCTTTTATGGACTGAACCTTTTACCTAGTTCTAGGCCTGGGTGCAGCAGGAGGGTTTCCCCGAACAATAGTGTTCTATGACTTCATCTTTAGATTGACACAGCATGAATGAATATCCATAAGTTACTTGGAAACCAGGCAAGGGCTATACACCACCTTCCTAGTGCCTACGCACAAGGTTCATCACATACATCATCCTCATACACAAAAATGGCTAACACAAGAACAAGGGACTATATACTTTTCTGTATAATTACAGCACCACTTGCTAGAGGTAGTTAGAGGGAACCAACACTTCCAGGCTGACACACTGACCAGAGACGCTGAGGCTCCTGCATGCAGAAGCTCCAGCTGACAGTGGTCTGAACATCCCTTGCAGGGTGTCCAACTCGAGACCAACAAGGGCTCCAACATTCTCACACTTCAGGTAATGGGGTTAGACTAAATCCTAGAGGGATTCTTGGCTTCAAACCTACTCACAAGCTAGGTACATTTAGGTACAACTAGATAGGCATTGTAGGAGGACGCGCACTTTTATCATGCAGTTTATATTCAAGTATTTATTCATGCTTATTGCACAATGAGTACATAAATAACATAAAATATACTAAACAAAAAACTCTAAACCCACATAAGAATGGTAGTAAGTACACATGTCGACTACAGATACTAGGGGTTAGAGTTACATATATACAAGTTGCAAATTCACACAAGTTATACTTTAAGAAGAGTTGAAGCAATTAGGGTTGGACAAATATCTACTACATATTTACACAACATGATCTTCTCACCAATGCTGAGGTTATAGGGATAGAATGGGGCTTGTTTGCTTTGTTTGCCCTTCATCTCCTTGTGTTTGCTTTGTTTGCCGTAAATTGGCATCATCTCCTTGTGTTTGCTTTGTTTTCCCTAAGTTGGCAGGGTATTCACAGACGTGGGTCCCTTACTCACTTTACCACTGGATTCAAGCTAGCCTGACTGATGAGGGCTGATAACCCGAAACCGATCTGTGAAAGGGGTGAGTGTCTGAAAAGTTTCAGTGCTTCGTCCATCATCGCCTCATGTTTGCCAAATCCTGCTGCCAGAAACATTCAGAGAAAGGTTCTTTTATTAAAACCTCTTATGGTGGACTGCCCTTAAGAAAATCACTTAGATGCGGTTCCATAGCTAATGTTCATGCCTTACGGCTTCTGTTGTTATCCTTGACCCGGTCACTCTACTACAGCACGGCCCCCATGTGCCCGGATTCTGCTGCCGCTGCCTGCTTGGCCCTCTTGCTGCCGCCTCTCCTTAGGGCCCCTGCTCTCCAGGCTTGCCTTCGCTCCCCAGGCTTGCCCAGGCTTGCCCAGGCTTGCCCTCGCTCTCCAGGCTTGCCCAGGCTTGCCCTCGCTCTCCCCCGCTCCGCTTTCCCGCTCTTTCGACCCCCCCCTCTGCTCATCGCCGCTGCTCTCCTGCGGCCCTGCCGCCTTCTCCTGTCTCCCGCTCCCCATCTGCCACCCCGCTCCCGCCTCCCAGCTGCTCCTCCCTCCCACTTCGCCATAAATGGCGGGGACCACGCGTACGCGCAGCGGCCACTCGCGCCAATTGCGCACCGAAGGCGCTCCAAAGGCTAGCCCGTCTACGCCTGTCTGCGCCTGGACCGCGCCCAGCGCCAGAACCCCTGAACCCCGCCGGAGCCAGCCAACCCGACTGAGCTACGACGTCGCCATCCTCCACGCACTCAACACCGGCCGACATCCAGCCTGCTACCAAGCCACCTCGAAACGCACCCACTGAACCTTCACCTGCCACGCCTGCTACTTCACCTGCACTCGGTCCTGCACCGCGCCAGCCAAAACAGCCGCCAACAACAACCACCTCAAGTGCATCCTGCTCAATACCCACTCCATCCACAGGCACGCCGTCGAACTATGGGACCTCCTGGCCAAAACGGCACCAGACGTCGCCTTCTTCACGGAAACCTGGATGAACGCCTCCTCAGCCTCCGACATCGCCATTGCCATCCCAAACGGCTACAAGATCATCGATAGGGATCAGCGTCAACCAGACCGGAGGAGGCATCGCCATCGCCCACAGAAACACTATCCGCATCACGACCAACACCGACGACACCCTCGCCACCGTAGAGCACCTGCACTTCCAGATTCACACTGACCCCAAGACCACCCTCAGAGGAACCCTCATCTACAGACCCCCGTGACCACGCTCACACTTCAGCGAGGCCATCGCAGACTTCATCAGCCCACTCGCCCTCGCCTCCCCCGACTACATCCTCCTAGGAGACCTCAATTTCAACCTGGAGAACGACCAGGACAACAACACCACCGCCCTACTAGACAACCTCGCCAACCTCGGATTCAAGCAACTGGTCAACACCCCCACCCAATACGCCGGCCACACGCTCGACCCGGTCTTCTCCTCCAGCAACCACATCTCCTTCAGCCACACCACGAGCTCCTCCGGACCAAATACAGCTGCCTACCCTTCAACTTCAGGAAAACAACGACCCACCACCACCCTCAACAAACCCCCCGAAGTTGCTGGAGCAAGATCACCACCGACCAACTCACCACTGACCAACTCACCACCTCCTTGCGCCTAAACTATCCCACCAACACCACGGACCCCAACGAAGAAGCCCGCAACCTCACACAGTGGATCACCGACTGAACGACACCCTTGCTCCACTGAAAAACCCTCCCAGCAACCTCAACAGCAAGAAAGCCGCGTGGTTAACCAACGATCTCAAAGACTCCAAGAAATCCTGCCGTGACCTCGAGAAAGCCTGGTGCCACAACCAGTCAACGGACAACATGACAGCCCTCAAGAACGCCACCCGCAAACACCACCAGCTGATCCGTACCACCAAAAGGTCATCCTTCAAAGAACGACTGGACAACAACACCCGCAACAGCAAGGAACTCTCCAACGTTGTGAAAGAGCTCTCCAACCCCAACGCAAGCAACAACGACATCACGCCTTCTCAAGACCTCTGCAACTCTCTGGCCACCTTTTTTCACCGTAAGATCGTCGACATACACAACAGCTTCGGCGCTCAGAACACGTACCCCACCACAGAACCTACACCCCCCACCACCACCATGTGCACCTGGACTCAGGTCAGCACAGAAGATACCACCCACACGATGAACACCATCCACTCGGGCTCCCCAGCCGATCCCTGCCCACACCACATCTTCAACAAAGCCAACTCCATCATTGCACCCAAACTTCGGGACATCATCAACAACTCCTTCATATCCGCCACCTTCCCAGAGAGCTGGAAGCATGCAGAGATCAGCGCCCTCCTGAAGAAACCCACCGCAGACCCCTCAGACCTCAAGAACTTCCGCCCCATCTCGCTCCTCCCCTTCCCTGCAAAAGTCATTGAGAAAACCATCCACAAACAGCTGACAGCCTTCCTGGAGACGAACGGCTCCCTCGACCCATTGCAGTCCGGATTCCGAGCGAACCACAGCACCGAGACCGCCCTCATCACGGCCACCGACGACATCCGGACCCTGCTGGACAATGGAGAAACCGCCGCCCTCATCCTGCTCGACCTTTCGGCTGCGTTCGACGCGGTCAGCCACCGCACCCTGACAACCCGCCTCTGCCATGCCGGGATCCAAGAAAAGGCCCTGGAATGGACAACCTCCTTCCTTTCCGACAGAACCCAAAGAGTCCGTCTCCCGCCCTTCCTCGCAGAAGCCACCAAGATCATCTGCGGCGTACCTCAAGGCTCCTCGCTCAGCCCCACCCTCTTCAACGTCTACATGAGCCCCCTCACAGCCATCGCACGCAAGCACAACCTCAACATCATCTCCTATGCCGACAATACCCAACTGATCCTCTCCCTCTCCAACGACCCCGCCTCCGCCAGAGCCAGCTTCCAGGACGGAATGAAAGACATCGCAGACTGGATGAAGCTCAGCCGCCTGAAACTGAACTCAGACAAGACAGAAGACCTCATCCTCGGCCCATCCATCTCCGCCTGGGACGACTCCCGGTGGCCCCCTGCTCTGGGCCCCCCACCCAAACCCACGGACCACGCACACAACCTGGGCTTCATCCTTGACTCCTCCCTCACAATGGCTAAGCAAGTTAACGCCGTTACCTCATCCGGCTTCAACACTCTCCGCATGCTCCGTAAGACCTTCCGCTGGATCCCCACTGGAACCAGGAAAACGGTCACCCATGCCCTCGTCACCAGCCGTCTGGACTATGGGAACGCCCTCTACGCTGGGACCACCGCCAAACTACAGAAAAGACTCCAGCGCATCCGGAATGTCTCAGCACGACTCGTCTTGGACATCCCCCGACACAGCCACATCTCCGCCCACCTGAGGGACCTGCACTGGCTCCCCGTCAGCAAAAGGATCACGTTCAGACTCCTCACCCACGCACACAAGGCTCTCCACGACTTGGGCCCCGAATACCTCAACAACTGCCTTACGTTCTACACGCCAACCCGCCAGCTCCGCTCTGCCAGCCTCGCCCTCGCCACCATCCCACGGATCCGCAGAACCACCACCGGAGGAAGATCCTTCATCTACCTGGCGGCCAAGACCTGGAACACCCTCCCCACCGACCTACGATTCACCCAGGACCATCTCTCCTTCAGGAAGCAACTCAAGACCTGGCTTTTCAAGCAGCAGCAGACACCCCCCCCTCCCCCCCAGAGCCTTGAGACCCTAGCGGGTGAATAGCGTGCTTTACAAATACTCTTGATTGATTGATTGATTGATTGACTGGCTGGATGGGCTATTCCATATGTTGTACCCCACCAATATTACACGTAATGATACTTACGGGTTTCAAAATGTAAAATGTAATAAAAACTTAATGCTAAAAGAAAAGATGATGGCTTGTTTTAAGATGGGGACCAGTAAGGCTTTCTTCCAACTAGCTGAAACAACAGCACAGTGCATGGACAAATTACTTAGCGAAGTGAGAACTAATGTCACTTCGATGGATACCAGATATAAAATATGAGGAGTACAAGGATAAAATGGGGAGTCAGCTATCTGGCCTGATTTAAAGTTTGGCGGACAGGTTACTCTGTCACAAACTTGACGGATAGCCCGTCTTAAGACAAGTGCCATAGGACATAATGCACTTGTAATAAGGTGGATAGGCCATTCGCCACATTTGTGAGAGTAACCCACCTAACAAACTCTAAATCAGGCCCGCAGGCGGAAAGATTTGTTCATCCTTTCTATACATAAAGGTTCAAACTGAGTGGAAGTATAAAAATTGTTTGCTATTTCTGGCTGAGAAAAGGTGTTGACTAATAGTTGAAGTGGGGAAGCTCACAGATCTTTTGTTCGAAAAAACAATTAGAGTTAGCCGCAGAGACTGAGAGGGACCCATAAGAGTAGTATGATGAGTTGAGCTGCAGAGATTATTACCAACTGAAAACAGTTCATGAGAGGAATTTTTTGAGTCTGCAGTCTGATCGGAAAAGAAGAAACTGTGGGGTAGATTTACGAACTTGTCTCTCAGTGTAGTACAGCAAGTTACTTTGATACACTGTGTGACAGGGATAGGGAGGGAATGCGCCGTATTTAATTCAATACAGTTATTGCCCTCCTTTTTAGGGCTCGCCTGCTGATGCGCTTGCGCATAGCTGGCGAGCTATATTGTGGCTTAAACAGAGCTTAACCATCTCGGTGATTTGTTGCAGTGCCCGAGAGCGCGTGCACATCAAAGCCACCAGCCTCCTCAGGCATCTCAAGCTTCCCTCAGCCGGCATTTCTCCTCCCCTAACTATTCACTGCACGGCCGGCCGGCCTGCACATCAAAGACTGCTGCTCCCGGCCCCTATTCTTCCCTTCTTGCGTCTCCCCGCCCCCCCTTCCCACCACAGCAATGCCGAGGGCTTGTTTATATTGCAGCCTAACCATCTCGCACGCTGCTCTTGAAACAATAACCGTTGTTGGTCATGATATAATTAAACGCAATAATTATTTTATCAGGGCCACACAGAATTTTATAAAGTCTTTTGATGGCATTTTCGTTTCATGCTGATTGCTATTTTACACCATTCACATGCTGGCGATTTGCTTCAAAGGAATACATTCATCCTGAATCCCGTTACTAGAGCTTTCTCCTCTTCTGCTATATATGGGTTTTAGTTGAATTTCATTGATCTCTTTTACTAATGATTTATAAAAAGTGCCACCCACCACACAGCTCCACCTACACAGCTCCACCGATGCACCCACCACACAGCTCCACCGATGCACCCACCACACAGTTCCACCGATGCACCCACCACACAGCTCCACCGATGCACCCACCACACAGCTCCACCGAGGCACCCACCAAACAGCTCCACAGATGCCCCCACCACACAGCTCCACAGATGCACCCACCACACAGCTCCACAGATGCACCCACCAGCCAGCTCCACCGATGCACCCACCACACAGCTCCACTGATGCAACCACCACACAGCTCCACCGACAAACCTCCACCGATGCACCCACCACACAGCTCCACTGATGCAACCACCACACAGCTCCACCGACACAGCTCCACCAATGCACCCACCACACAGCTCCACCAATGCACCCACCACAAAGCTCCACCGAGGCACCCACCACACAGCTCCACCAATGCACCCACCACACAGCTGCACCGAGGCACCCACCATACAGCTCCACTGATGCATTCACCACACAGCTCCACTGATGCACCCACCACACAGCTCCACCGATGCACCACCACACAGCTCCACAGATGCACCCACCACGCAGCACCACAGATGCCCCCACCACTCAGCTCCACTGATGCACCCACCACACAGCTCCACCGATGCACCCACCACACAGCTTCACAGAGGCACCCACCACACAGCTCCAGAGAGGCACCCACCACACAGCTCCACCGAGGCACTCACCACCCAGCTCCACCGATGCACCCACCACACAGCTTCACCGACACAGCTCCACCGATGCACCCACCACACAGCTCCACAGATGCAACCACCACACAGCTCCACCGACACAGCTCCACCAATGCAACCACCACACAGCTCCACTGATGCAACCACCACACCGCTCCACCGACACAGCTCTACTGATGCACACACCACAGAGCTCCACAGATGCCCCCACCACACAGCTCCACCGATGACCCCACCACAGAGCTCCACTGAGGCACCTACCACACAGCTCCACCGATGCACCCACCACACAGCTCCACCTATGCACCCACCACACAGCTCCACCACGGCACCCACCAAACAGCTTAACAGATGCACCCACCACACAGCTCCAAAGAGGCACCCACCACACAGCTCCACAGATGCACCCACCACACAGTTCCACCGAAGCACCCACCACACAGCTCCAGAGATGCACCCACCACACAGCTCCACCGATGCACACACCACACAGCTCCACCGATGCACACACCACACAGCTCCACCAAGGCACCCACCACACAGCTCGACCGATGCACCCACCACACAGCTCCACCAATGCACCCACCACACAGCTCCAGCGACGCAGCCACCACACAGCTCCACTGACACAGCTCCACCGATGCACCCACCACACAGCTCCACCGATGCACCCACCACACAGCTCCACGGACACAGCTCCACCGATGCACCCACCACAAAGTTCCACCTATGCACCCACCACACAGCCCCACCGATGCACCCACCACACAGCTCCACCGAGGCACCCACCACACAGCTCCACCGGTGCACCCACCACACAGCTCCACCGGTGCACCCACCACACAGCTCCACCGAGGCACCCACCACACAGCTCCACAGATGCACCCACCACACAGCTCCACAGATGCACCCACCACACAGCTCCACAGATGCACCCACCACACAGCTCCACCGATGCACCCACCACCCAGCTCCACGGATGCACCCACCACCCAGCTCCACGGATGCACCCACCACAAAGCTCCACTGATGCACCCACCACACAGCTCCACAGATGCACCCACCACCCAGATCTACAGATGCACTCACCACACAGCTCCACTGATGCACCCACCACCCAGCTCCACTGATGCACCCACCACACAGCTCCACCGATGCACCCACCACACAGCTCCACTGATGCAACCACCACACAGCTCCACCGACACAGCTCCACAGATGCACCCACCACACAGCTCCACTAGTGCAACCACCATACAGCTCCTTCGACACAGCTCCACCGATGCACCCACCACAGAGCTCCACAGATGACCCCACAACACAATTCCACTGATGCACCCAAGACACAGCTCCACCGAGGCACCCACCACACAGCTCCACCGAGGAACCTACCACACAGCTCCAGCAATGCACCCACCACACATCTTCACCTATGCACCCACCACACAGCTTCACCTATGCACCCACCACACAGCTCCACCGAGGCACCCACCACACAGCTCAACAGATGCACCCACCACACAGCTCCACAGAGGCACCCACCACACAGCTCCACAGGTGCACCCACCACACAACTCCACCGAAGCACCCACCTCACAGCTCCACCGATGCACCCACCACACAGCTCCACCGATGCACCCACCACACAGCTCCACAGAGGTACCCACCACACAGCTCCACCGATGCACCCACGACACAGCTTCACCGATGCACCTACCACAAAGCTCCACAGATGCACCCACCACACAGCTCCACAGATGCACCCACCACCCAGATCTACAGATGCATTCACCACACAGCTCCACTGATGCACCCACCACCCAGCTCCACCGATGCACCCACCACACAGCTCCACCGACACAGCTCCACCGATGCACCCACCACACAGCTCCACTAATGCAACCACCACACAGCTCCACCGACACAGCTCCACAGATGCACCCACCACAGAGCTCCACAGATGACCCCACCACACAATTCCACTGATGCACCCAAGACACAGCTCCACCGAGGCACCCACCACACAGCTCCACCGAGGCACCAACCACACAGCTCCACCAATGCACCCACCACACATCTTCACCTATGCACCCACCACACAGCTTCACCTATGCACCCACCACACAGCGCCACCGAGGCACCCACCACACAGCTCAACAGATGCACCCATCACACAGCTCCACAGAGGCACCCACCACACAGCTCCACAGGTGCACCCACCACACAACTCCACCGAAGCACCCACCTCACAGCTCCACCGATGCACCCACCACACAGCTCCACCGATGCACCCACCATACAGCTCCACCGAGGCACCCACCACACAGCTCCACCGGTGCACCCACCACACAGCTACACCGATGTACCCACCACACAGCTCCAGCGATGCAGCCACCACACAGCTCCACCGATGCACCCACCACACAGCTCCACCGAGGCACCCACCAAACAGCTCCACAGATGCCCCCACCACACAGCTCCACAGATGCACCCACCACACAGCTCCACAGATGCACCCACCAGCCAGCTCCACCGATGCACCCACCACACAGCTCCACTGATGCAACCACCACACAGCTCCACCGACAAACCTCCACCGATGCACCCACCACACAGCTCCACTGATGCAACCACCACACAGCTCCACCGACACAGCTCCACCAATGCACCCACCACACAGCTCCACCAATGCACCCACCACAAAGCTCCACCGAGGCACCCACCACACAGCTCCACCAATGCACCCACCACACAGCTGCACCGAGGCACCCACCATACAGCTCCACTGATGCATTCACCACACAGCTCCACTGATGCACCCACCACACAGCTCCACCGATGCACCACCACACAGCTCCACAGATGCACCCACCACGCAGCACCACAGATGCCCCCACCACTCAGCTCCACTGATGCACCCACCACACAGCTCCACCGATGCACCCACCACACAGCTTCACAGAGGCACCCACCACACAGCTCCAGAGAGGCACCCACCACACAGCTCCACCGAGGCACTCACCACCCAGCTCCACCGATGCACCCACCACACAGCTTCACCGACACAGCTCCACCGATGCACCCACCACACAGCTCCACAGATGCAACCACCACACAGCTCCACCGACACAGCTCCACCAATGCAACCACCACACAGCTCCACTGATGCAACCACCACACCGCTCCACCGACACAGCTCTACTGATGCACACACCACAGAGCTCCACAGATGCCCCCACCACACAGCTCCACCGATGACCCCACCACAGAGCTCCACTGAGGCACCTACCACACAGCTCCACCGATGCACCCACCACACAGCTCCACCGAGGCACCCACCACACAGCTCCACCGGTGCACCCACCACACAGCTCCACCGGTGCACCCACCACACAGCTCCACCGAGGCACCCACCACACAGCTCCACAGATGCACCCACCACACAGCTCCACAGATGCACCCACCACACAGCTCCACCGATGCACCCACCACCCAGCTCCACGGATGCACCCACCACCCAGCTCCACGGATGCACCCACCACAAAGCTCCACAGATGCACCCACCACACAGCTCCACAGATGCACCCACCACCCAGATCTACAGATGCACTCACCACACAGCTCCACTGATGCACCCACCACCCAGCTCCACTGATGCACCCACCACACAGCTCCACCGATGCACCCACCACACAGCTCCACTGATGCAACCACCACACAGCTCCACCGACACAGCTCCACAGATGCACCCACCACACAGCTCCACTAGTGCAACCACCATACAGCTCCTTCGACACAGCTCCACCGATGCACCCACCACAGAGCTCCACAGATGACCCCACAACACAATTCCACTGATGCACCCAAGACACAGCTCCACCGAGGCACCCACCACACAGCTCCACCGAGGAACCTACCACACAGCTCCAGCAATGCACCCACCACACATCTTCACCTATGCACCCACCACACAGCTTCACCTATGCACCCACCACACAGCTCCACCGAGGCACCCACCACACAGCTCAACAGATGCACCCACCACACAGCTCCACAGAGGCACCCACCACACAGCTCCACAGGTGCACCCACCACACAACTCCACCGAAGCACCCACCTCACAGCTCCACCGATGCACCCACCACACAGCTCCACCGATGCACCCACCACACAGCTCCACAGAGGTACCCACCACACAGCTCCACCGATGCACCCACGACACAGCTTCACCGATGCACCTACCACAAAGCTCCACAGATGCACCCACCACACAGCTCCACAGATGCACCCACCACCCAGATCTACAGATGCATTCACCACACAGCTCCACTGATGCACCCACCACCCAGCTCCACCGATGCACCCACCACACAGCTCCACCGACACAGCTCCACCGATGCACCCACCACACAGCTCCACTAATGCAACCACCACACAGCTCCACCGACACAGCTCCACAGATGCACCCACCACAGAGCTCCACAGATGACCCCACCACACAATTCCACTGATGCACCCAAGACACAGCTCCACCGAGGCACCCACCACACAGCTCCACCGAGGCACCAACCACACAGCTCCACCAATGCACCCACCACACATCTTCACCTATGCACCCACCACACAGCTTCACCTATGCACCCACCACACAGCGCCACCGAGGCACCCACCACACAGCTCAACAGATGCACCCATCACACAGCTCCACAGAGGCACCCACCACACAGCTCCACAGGTGCACCCACCACACAACTCCACCGAAGCACCCACCTCACAGCTCCACCGATGCACCCACCACACAGCTCCACCGATGCACCCACCATACAGCTCCACCGAGGCACCCACCACACAGCTCCACCGGTGCACCCACCACACAGCTACACCGATGTACCCACCACACAGCTCCAGCGATGCAGCCACCACACAGCTCCACCGATGCACCCACCACACAGCTCCACCGAGGCACCCACCAAACAGCTCCACAGATGCCCCCACCACACAGCTCCACAGATGCACCCACCACACAGCTCCACAGATGCACCCACCAGCCAGCTCCACCGATGCACCCACCACACAGCTCCACTGATGCAACCACCACACAGCTCCACCGACAAACCTCCACCGATGCACCCACCACACAGCTCCACTGATGCAACCACCACACAGCTCCACCGACACAGCTCCACCAATGCACCCACCACACAGCTCCACCAATGCACCCACCACAAAGCTCCACCGAGGCACCCACCACACAGCTCCACCAATGCACCCACCACACAGCTGCACCGAGGCACCCACCATACAGCTCCACTGATGCATTCACCACACAGCTCCACTGATGCACCCACCACACAGCTCCACCGATGCACCACCACACAGCTCCACAGATGCACCCACCATGCAGCACCACAGATGCCCCCACCACTCAGCTCCACTGATGCACCCACCACACAGCTCCACCGATGCACCCACCACACAGCTTCACAGAGGCACCCACCACACAGCTCCAGAGAGGCACCCACCACACAGCTCCACCGAGGCACTCACCACCCAGCTCCACCGATGCACCCACCACACAGCTTCACCGACACAGCTCCACCGATGCACCCACCACACAGCTCCACAGATGCAACCACCACACAGCTCCACCGACACAGCTCCACCAATGCAACCACCACACAGCTCCACTGATGCAACCACCACACCGCTCCACCGACACAGCTCTACTGATGCACACACCACAGAGCTCCACAGATGCCCCCACCACACAGCTCCACCGATGACCCCACCACAGAGCTCCACTGAGGCACCTACCACACAGCTCCACCGATGCACCCACCACACAGCTCCACCTATGCACCCACCACACAGCTCCACCACGGCACCCACCACACAGCTTAACAGATGCACCCACCACACAGCTCCAAAGAGGCACCCACCACACAGCTCCACAGATGCACCCACCACACAGTTCCACCGAAGCACCCACCACACAGCTCCAGAGATGCACCCACCACACAGCTCCACCGATGCACACACCACACAGCTCCACCGATGCACACACCACACAGCTCCACCAAGGCACCCACCACACAGCTCGACCGATGCACCCACCACACAGCTCCACCAATGCACCCACCACACAGCTCCAGCGACGCAGCCACCACACAGCTCCACTGACACAGCTCCACCGATGCACCCACCACACAGCTCCACCGATGCACCCACCACACAGCTCCACCGACACAGCTCCACCGATGCACCCACCACAAAGTTCCACCTATGCACCCACCACACAGCCCCACCGATGCACCCACCACACAGCTCCACCGAGGCACCCACCACACAGCTCCACCGGTGCACCCACCACACAGCTCCACCGGTGCACCCACCACACAGCTCCACCGGTGCACCCACCACACAGCTCCACCGAGGCACCCTCCACACAGCTCCACAGATGCACCCACCACACAGCTCCACAGATGCACCCACCACACAGCTCCACCGATGCTCCCACCACCCAGCTCCACGGATGCACCCACCACCCAGCTCCACGGATGCACCCACCACAAAGCTCCACAGATGCACCCACCACACAGCTCCACAGATGCACCCACCACCCAGATCTACAGATGCACTCACCACACAGCTCCACTGATGCACCCACCACCCAGCTCCACTGATGCACCCACCACACAGCTCCACCGATGCACCCACCACACAGCTCCACTGATGCAACCACCACACAGCTCCACCGACACAGCTCCACAGATGCACCCACCACACAGCTCCACTAATGCAACCACCATACAGCTCCTACGACACAGCTCCACCGATGCACCCACCACAGAGCTCCACAGATGACCCCACAACACAATTCCACTGATGCACCCAAGACACAGCTCCACCGAGGCACCCACCACACAGCTCCACCGAGGAACATACCACACAGCTCCAGCAATGCACCCACCACACATCTTCACCTATGCACCCACCACACAGCTTCACCTATGCACCCACCACACAGCTCCACCGAGGCACCCACCACACAGCTCAACAGATGCACCCACCACACAGCTCAACAGAGGCACCCACCACACAGCTCCACAGGTGCACCCACCACACAACTCCACCGAAGCACCCACCTCACAGCTCCACCGATGCACCCACCACACAGCTCCACCGATGCACCCACCACACAGCTCCACCGAGGTACCCACCACACAGCTCCACCGATGCACCCACGACACAGCTTCACCGATGCACCTACCACAAAGCTCCACAGATGCACCCACCACACAGCTCCACAGATGCACCCACCACCCAGATCTACAGATGCATTCACCACACAGCTCCACTGATGCACCCACCACCCAGCTCCACCGATGCACCCACCACACAGCTCCACCGACACAGCTCCACCGATGCACCCACCACACAGCTCCACTAATGCAACCACCACACAGCTCCACCGACACAGCTCCACAGATGCACCCACCACACAGCTCAACTGATGCAACCACCATACAGCTCCTCCGACACAGCTCCACCAATGCACCCACCACAGAGCTCCACAGATGACCCCACCACACAATTCCACTGATGCACCCAAGACACAGCTCCACCGAGGCACCCACCACACAGCTCCACCGAGGCACCAACCACACAGCTCCACCAATGCACCCACCACACATCTTCACCTATGCACCCACCACACAGCTTCACCTATGCACCCACCACACAGCGCCACCGAGGCACCCACCACACAGCTCAACAGATGCACCCATCACACAGCTCCACAGAGGCACCCACCACACAGCTCCACAGGTGCACCCACCACACAACTCCACCGAAGCACCCACCTCACAGCTCCACCGATGCACCCACCACACAGCTCCACCGATGCACCCACCATACAGCTCCACCGAGGCACCCGCCACACAGCTCCACCGATGCACCCACCACACAGCTACACCGATGTACCCACCACACAGCTCCAGCGATGCAGCCACCACACAGCTCCACCGACACAGCTCCACCAATGCACCCACCACACAGATCCACCGATGCACCCACCACACAGCTCCACTGAGGCACCCACCACACAGCTCCACCGATGCACCCACCACACAGCTCCACCGAGGCACCCACCATACAGCTCCACCGACATAGCTCCACTGATGCACCCACCACACAGCTCCACCGAGGCACCCACCACACAGCTCCACCGATGCACCCACCACACAGCTTCACCGATGTACCCACCACACAGCTCCAGCGATGCAGCCACCACACAGCTCCACCGACACAGCTCCACCAATGCACCCACCACACAATTCCACCGACGCACCCACCACACAGCTCCACTGAGGCACCCACCACACAGCTCCACCGATGCACCCACCACACAGCTCCAGCGAGGCACCCACCATACAGCTCCACCGACACAGCTCCACCAATGCACCCACCACACAGCTCCAGCGACAGAGCCACCACACAGCTCCACCGACATAGCTCCATTGATGCACCCACCACACAGCTCCACCGATGCACCCACCACACAGCTCCACCGACACAGCTCCACCAATGCACCCACCACACAGTTCCACCGATGCACCCACCACACAGCTCCACCGATGCACGCACCAGACAGCTCCACCTAGGCACCCACCACACAGCTCCACATATGCACCCACCACACAGCTCCACAGATGCACCCACCACACAGCTCCACAGAGGCACCCACCACACAGCTCCACTGATGCACCCACCACACAGCTTCACCGATGCACCCACCACACAGCTCCACAGATGCACCCACCACACAGCTCCACAGATGCACCCACCACCCAGATCTACCGATGCACCCACTACACAGCTCCACTGATGCACCCACCACCCAGCTCCACCGATGCACCCACCACACAGCTCCACCGGCACAGCTCCACCGATGCACCCAACACACAGCTCCACTGATGCAACCACCACACAGCTCCACTGACACAGCTCCACCGATGCACCCACCGAACAGCTCAACAGATGCACCCACCACACAGCTCCACAGAGGCACCCACCACACAGCTCCACAGATGCACCCACCACACAGCTCCACCGAAGCACCCACCACACAGCTCCACCGATGCACCCACCACACAGCTCCACCGATGCACCCACCACACAGCTCCAGCGAGGCACCCACCACACAGCTCCACCGACGCACCCACCACACAGCTTCACCGATGCACCCACCACACAGCTCCAGCGATGCAGCCACCATACAGCTCCACCGACACAGCTCCACCAATGCACCCACCACACAGCTCCACTGATGCACCTACCACACAGCTTCAATGAGGCACCCACCACACAGCTCCACCGATGCACCCACCACACAGCTCCACCAAGGCACCCACCATACAGCCCCACCGATGCACCCACCACACAGCTCCACTGATGTACCCACCACACAGCTCCACCTATGCACCCACCACACAGCTCCACCGAGGCACCCACCACCCAGCTTCACCGATGCACCCACCACACAGCTCCACCGACACAACTCCACCAATGCACCAACCACACAGTGCCACTGATGCTACCACCACACAGCACCACCGACACAGCTCAACCGATGCACCCACCACACAGCTCCACTGATGAAACCACCACACAGCTCCACTGACACAGCTGCACCGATTCACCCACCACAGAGCTCCACAGATGCCCGCACCACACAGCTCCACCGATGCACCCACCACACAGCTCCACCGAAGCACCCACCACACAGCTCCACTGAGGCACCTACCACACAGCTCCACCGATGCACCCACCACACAGCTCCACCTATGCACCCACCACACAGCTCCACCAAGGCACCCACCACACAGCTCAACAGATGCACCCACCACACCGCTCCACAGAGGTACACACCACACAGCTCCACAGATGCCCCCACCACACAGCTCCACCGATGCACCCATCACACAGCTCCACCGATGCACCCACCACATAGCTCCACCGAGGCACCCACCACACAGCTCCACCGAGGCACCCACCACCTAGATCCACCGATGCACCCACCACGCAGCTCCACCGACACAGCTCCACCGATGCACCCACCACACAGCTCCACTGATGCAACCACCACACAGCTCCACCGACACAGCTCCACCGATGCACCCACCACAGAGCTCCACAGATGCCCCCCCACACCGCTCCACTGATGCACCCACCACACAGTTCACCGAGGCACCCACCACACAGCTCCACCGAGGCACCTACCACACAGCTCCACCGATGCACCCACCACACAGCTCCACCTATGCACCTACCACACAGCTCCACCGAGGCACCCACCACACAGCTCAACAGATGCACCCACCACACAGGTCCACAGAGGCACCCACCACACAGCTCCACCGAGGCACCCGCCACACAGCTCCACCGATGCACCCACCACACAGCTACACCGATGTACCCACCACACAGCTCCAGCGATGCAGCCACCACACAGCTCCACCGACACAGCTCCACCAATGCACCCACCACACAGATCCACCGATGCACCCACCACACAGCTCCACTGAGGCACCCACCACACAGCTCCACCGATGCACCCACCACACAGCTCCACCGAGGCACCCACCATACAGCTCCACCGACATAGCTCCACTGATGCACCCACCACACAGCTCCACCGAGGCACCCACCACACAGCTCCACCGATGCACCCACCACACAGCTTCACCGATGTACCCACCACACAGCTCCAGCGATGCAGCCACCACACAGCTCCACCGACACAGCTCCACCAATGCACCCACCACACAATTCCACCGACGCACCCACCACACAGCTCCACTGAGGCACCCACCACACAGCTCCACCGATGCACCCACCACACAGCTCCAGCGAGGCACCCACCATACAGCTCCACCGACACAGCTCCACCAATGCACCCACCACACAGCTCCAGCGACAGAGCCACCACACAGCTCCACCGACATAGCTCCATTGATGCACCCACCACACAGCTCCACCGATGCACCCACCACACAGCTCCACCGACACAGCTCCACCAATGCACCCACCACACAGTTCCACCGATGCACCCACCACACAGCTCCACCGATGCACGCACCAGACAGCTCCACCTAGGCACCCACCACACAGCTCCACATATGCACCCACCACACAGCTCCACAGATGCACCCACCACACAGCTCCACAGAGGCACCCACCACACAGCTCCACTGATGCACCCACCACACAGCTTCACCGATGCACCCACCACACAGCTCCACAGTTGCACCCACCACACAGCTCCACAGATGCACCCACCACCCAGATCTACCGATGCACCCACTACACAGCTCCACTGATGCACCCACCACCCAGCTCCACCGATGCACCCACCACACAGCTCCACCGGCACAGCTCCACCGATGCACCCAACACACAGCTCCACTGATGCAACCACCACACAGCTCCACTGACACAGCTCCACCGATGCACCCACCGAACAGCTCAACAGATGCACCCACCACACAGCTCCACAGAGGCACCCACCACACAGCTCCACAGATGCACCCACCACACAGCTCCACCGAAGCACCCACCACACAGCTCCACCGATGCACCCACCACACAGCTCCACCGATGCACCCACCACACAGCTCCAGCGAGGCACCCACCACACAGCTCCACCGATGCACCCACCACACAGCTTCACCGATGCACCCACCACACAGCTCCAGCGATGCAGCCACCATACAGCTCCACCGACACAGCTCCACCAATGCACCCACCACACAGCTCCACTGATGCACCTACCACACAGCTTCACTGAGGCACCCACCACACAGCTCCACCGATGCACCCACCACACAGCTCCACCAAGGCACCCACCATACAGCCCCACCGATGCACCCACCACACAGCTCCACTGATGTACCCACCACACAGCTCCACCTATGCACCCACCACACAGCTCCACCGAGGCACCCACCACCCAGCTTCACCGATGCACCCACCACACAGCTCCACCGACACAACTCCACCAATGCACCAACCACACAGTGCCACTGATGCTACCACCACACAGCACCACCGACACAGCTCAACCGATGCACCCACCACACAGCTCCACTGATGAAACCACCACACAGCTCCACTGACACAGCTGCACCGATTCACCCACCACAGAGCTCCACAGATGCCCGCACCACACAGCTCCACCGATGCACCACACAGCTCCACCGAAGCACCCACCACACAGCTCCACTGAGGCACCTACCACACAGCTCCACCGATGCACCCACCACACAGCTCCACCTATGCACCCACCACACAGCTCCACCAAGGCACCCACCACACAGCTCAACAGATGCACCCACCACACCGCTCCACAGAGGTACACACCACACAGCTCCACAGATGCCCCCACCACACAGCTCCACCGATGCACCCATCACACAGCTCCACCGATGCACCCACCACATAGCTCCACCGAGGCACCCACCACACAGCTCCACCGAGGCACCCACCACCTAGATCCACCGATGCACCCACCACGCAGCTCCACCGACACAGCTCCACCGATGCACCCACCACACAGCTCCACTGATGCAACCACCACACAGCTCCACCGACACAGCTCCACCGATGCACCCACCACAGAGCTCCACAGATGCCCCCCCACACCGCTCCACTGATGCACCCACCACACAGTTCACCGAGGCACCCACCACACAGCTCCACCGAGGCACCTACCACACAGCTCCACCGATGCACCCACCACACAGCTCCACCTATGCACCTACCACACAGCTCCACCGAGGCACCCACCACACAGCTCAACAGATGCACCCACCACACAGGTCCACAGAGGCACCCACCACACAGCTCCAAAGATGCACCCACCACACAGCTCCACCGAAGCACCCACCACACAGATCCACTGATGCACCCACCACACAGCTCCACAGAGGCACCCACCACGCAGCTCCACCGATGCACCCACCACACAGCTCCAGCGATGCACCCACCACACATCTCCAAAGATGCACCCAATACATAGCTCCGCCAACACAGCTCCACAGATGCACCCACCACACAGCTCCACCGATGCACCCACCACACAGCTCCACCGATGCACCCACCATACAGCTCCACTGATGCACTCACCACACAGCTTCACCGAGGCACCCACCACACAGCTCCACAGATGCACCCACCACACATCTCCACATATGCACCCACCACACAGCTCCACAGATGCACCCGCCACACAGCTCCACAGATGCACCCACCACCCAGCTCCACCGATGCTCTCACCACACAACTCCACCGACACAGCTCCACTGATGCACCCACCACACAGCTCCACCTACACAGCTCCACCGATGCACCCACCACACAGCTCCACCAATGCACCCACCACACAGCTCCACCGATGCACCCACCACACAGCTTCCCCGAGGCACCCACCACACAGCTCCACCGATGCACCCACCACACAGCTCCACTGATGCACTCACCAAACAGCTCCACCGATGCACTCACCACACAGCTCCACCGAGGCACCCACTATACAGCTCCACCAAGGCACCCACCACACAGCTCCACCGATGCACCCACCACACAGCTCCAGCGAGGCGCCCACCATACAGCTCCACCGATGCACCCACCACACAGCTCCACCAATGCACCCACCACATAGCTCCACCCATGCACCCACCACACAGCTCCACAGATGCACCCACCTCACAGCTCCACAGATGCCCCCACCACACAGCTCCCCTGATGCACCCACCACATAGCTCCACCGAGGCACCCACCACACAGCTCCACAGAGGCACCCACCACCCAGCTCCACCGATGCACCCACCACACAGCTCCACCGACACAGCTCCACCGATGCACCCACCACACAGCTCCACTGATGCACCCACCACACAGCTCCACCGATGCTCCAACTAAGCTCCACCAACGCACCCACCACACAGCTCCACCTACACAGCTCCACCGATGCACCCACCACACAGCTCCACCGATGCACCCACCACTCAGCTCCACCGAGGCACCCACCACACAGCTCCACAGGTCCACTGATGCACCCACCACACAGCTCCACCGATGCAGCCACTACACAGCTCCACTGACACAGATCCACCGATGCCCCCACCACCCAGCTCCACCGATGCACCCACCACACAGGTCCACTGACACAGATCCACCAATGCACCCACCACCCAGCTCCACCGATGCACCCACCACACAGCTCCACCGACACAGCTCCACCAATGACCCACCAGACAGCTCCAATGATGCACCCACCACCCAGCTCCACCAATGCACCCACCACACAGCTCCACCGACACAGCTCCACCGATGCACCCACCACACAGCTCCACTGATGCACCAACCACACAGCTCCACCGATGCTTTAACTAAGCTCCACCAACACACACACCACACAGCTCCACCAATGCACCCACTAAGCTCCACCGATGCACCCACCACACAGCTCCACCTACACAGCTCCACCGATGCACCCACCACACAGCTCCACCGATGCACCCACCACACAGCTCCACTGAGGCACCCACCACACAGCTCCACCGATGCACCCACCACACAGATCCACCGATGCAGTCACTACACAGCTCCACTGACACAGATCCACCGATGCACCCACCACCCAGCTCCACCGATGCACCTACCACACAGCTCCACCGACACAGCTCCACCAATGACCCACCACACAGCTCCACCGATGCACCCACCACACAGCTGCACCGAGGCACCCACCATACAGCTCCACCAAGGCACCCACCACAAAGCTCCACCGATGCACCCAGCACACAGCTCTACCGAGGCACCCACCACACAGCTCCACAGATGCACCCACCACACAGCTCCACAGATGCACCCACCACACAGCTCCACAGATGCACCCACCGTACAGCTCCACCGAAGAAACCACCACACAGCTCCACCGATACACCCACCACACAGCTCCACCGAGGCACCCACCATACAGCTCCACCAAGGCACCCACCATGAAGCTCCACCGATGCACCCAGCACACAGCTCTACCGAGGCACCCACCACACAGCTCCACAGATGCACCCACCACACAGCTCCACAGATGCACCCACCACACAGCTCCACAGATGCACCCACCGTACAGCTCTACCGAAGCACCCACCACACAGCTCCACCGATGCACCCACCACACAGCTCCACTGATGCACCCACCACACAGCTCCGCCGATGCAGCCCCCACACAGCTGAACTGAGGCACCCACCACACAGCTCCACCGATGCACCCACCACACAGCTCCACAGATGCACCCACCACACAGCTCCACAGATGCACCCACTGAACAGCTCCACGGATGCACCCACCACCCAGCTCCACCGATGCACCCACCACACAGCTCCACAGATGCACCCACCACAGAGCTCCCCTGAGGCACCCACCACACAGCTCCGCAGATGCACCCACCGCACAGCTTCACTGATGCACCCACCACACAGCTCCAGTGATGAAGCCACCACACAGCTCCACCGACACAGCTCCACCAATGCACCCTCCACACAGCTCCACCGATGCACGCACCACACAGCTCCACTGAGGCACCAACTACACTGCTCCACCGATGCACCCACCACACAGTTCCACCGAGGCGCCCAACATACAGCTCCACCAATGCACCCACCACACAGCTTCACCGATGCACCCACCGAACAGCTCCACCGATGCACCCACCATCCAGCTCCACTGATGCACCCACCACTCAGCTCCACAGATGCACCCACCACACAGCTCCACAAATGCACCCACTACCCAGCTCAATTGATGCACCCACCACACAGCTCCACTGATGCACCCACCAGACAGCTCTACCGATGCTCTAACTAAGCTCGATCAATGCACCCAAAACACAGCTCCACCAATGCACCCACTAAGCTCCACCGATGCACCCACCACACAGCTTCACCCATGCACCCACCACAGAGCTCCCCTGAGGCACCCACCACACAGCTCCACAGATGCACCCACCGCACATCTTCACCGATGCACCCACCACACAGCTCCAGCGATGAAGCCACCACACAGCTCCACCGACACAGCTCCACCAATGCACCCACCACACAGCTCCACCGATGCACGCACCACACAGCTCCACTGAGGCACCCACCACACTGATCCACCGATGCACCCACCACACAGCTCCACAGAGGCACCCACCACACAGGTCCACCGAGGCACCCACCACCCAGCTCCACCGATTCACCCACCACACAGCTCCACCGACACAACTCCACCAATGCACCCAACCACACAGCTCCACAGATGCAACCACCACACAGCTCCACCAACACAGCTCCACCAATGCAACCACCACACAGCTCCACTGATGCAACCACCACACAGCTCCACCGACACAGCTCCCCTGATGCACCCACCACAGAGCTCCACATATGCCCCCACCACACAGCTCCAGCGATGACCCCACCACACAGCTCCACCGAGGCACCTACCACACAGCTCCACCGATGCACCCACCACACAGCTCCACCTATGCACCCACCACACAGCTCTACCACGGAACCCACCACACAGCTCAACAGATGCACCCACCAACCAGCTCCACAGAGGCACCCACCACACAGTTCCACAGATGCACCCACCACACACCTCCACCGAAGCACCCACCACACAGCTCCACCGATGCACCCACGACACAGCTCCACCAATGCACACACCACACAGCTTCACCAAGGCACCCACCACACAGCTCGACCGATAAACCCACCACACAGCTCCACCAATGCACCCACCACACAGCTCCAGCGACGCAGCCACCACACAGCTCCACCGACACACCTCCACCGATGCACCCACCAGACAGCTCCACCGATGCACCCACCACACAGCTCCACCGACACAGCTCCACCGATGCACCCACCACAAAGTTCCACTGATGCACCCACCACACAGCTCCACCGATGCACCCACCACACAGCTCCACCGAGGCACCCACCACACAGCTCCACAGATGCACCCACCACACAGCTCCACAGATGCACCCACCACACAGCTCCACAGATGCACCCACCACACAGCTCCACCAATGCACCCACCACCCACCTCCACGGATGCACCCACCACAAAGCTCCACAGATGCACACACCACACAGCTCCACTGATGCACCCACCACCCAGCACCACCGATGCACCCACCACACAGCTCCACTGATGCAACCACCACACAGCTCCACCGACACAGCTCCACAGATGCACCCACCACACAGCTCCACTGATGCAACCACCATACAGCTCCACCGACACAGCTTCACCGATGCACTCACCACAGAGCTCCACAGATGACCCCACCACACAATTCCACTGATGCACCCAAGACACAGCTCCACCGAGGCACCCACCACACAGCTCCATCGAGGCACCAACCACACATCTTCACCTATGCACCCACCACACAGCTTCACCTATGCACCCACCACACAGCTCCACCGAGGCACCCACCACACAGCTCAACAGATGCACCCACCACACAGCTCCACAGGTGCACCCACCACACAACTCCACTGAAGCACCCACCTCACAGCTCCACCGATAAACCCACCACACAGCTCCACCGATGCACCCACCACACAGCTCCACCGAGGCACCCACCACACAGCTCCCCCGATGCACCCACCACACAGCTTCACCGATGTACCCACCACACAGCTCCAGCGATGCAGCCACCACACAGCTCCACCGACACAGCTCCACCAATGCACCCACCACACAGCTCCACCGATGCACCCACCACACAGCTCCACTGAGGCACCCACCACACAGCTCCACCGATGCATTCACCACACAGCTCCACTGAGGCACCCACCACACAGCTCCACCGATGCACCCACCACACAGCTCCACCGAGGCACCCACCATACAGCTCCACCAATGCACCCACCACACAGCTCCAGCGACGCAGCCACCACATAGCTCCACCGACATAGCTCCACTGATGCACCCACCACACAGCTCCACCGATGCACCCACCACACAGCTCCACTGACACAGCTCCACCAATGCACCCACCACACAGTTCCACCGATGCACCCACCACACAGCTCCACCGATGCACCCACCAGAGAGCTCCACCGAGGCACCCACCACACAGCTCCACAGATGCACCCACCACACAGCTCCACAGATGCACCCACCACACAGCTCCACAGATGCACCCACCACACAGCTCCACTGATGCACCCACCACACAGCTCCACCGATGCACCCACCACAGAGCTCCACAGATGCACCCACCACACAGCTCCACAGATGCACCCAACACCCAGATCTACCGATGCACCCACTACACAGCTCCACTGATGCAACCACCACCCAGCTCCACTGATGCACCCACCACACAGCTCCACCGAAACAGCTCCACTGATGCACCCACCACACAGCTCCACTGATGCAACCACCACACAGCTCCACCGACACAGCTCCACCGATGCACCCACCACACAGCTCAACAGATGCACCCACCACACAGCTCCACAGAGGCACCCACCACACAGCTCCAAAGATGCACCCACCACACAGCTCCACCGAAGCACCCACCACACAGCTCCACCGATGCACCCACAACACAGCTCCACCGATGCACCCACCACACAGCTCCACCGAGGCACCCACCACACAGCTCCACCGATGCACCCACCACACAGGTTCACCGATGCACCCACCACTTAGCTCCAGTGATGCAGCCACCACACAGCTCTACCGACACAGCTCCACCAATGCACCCACCACACAGCTCCACCGATGCACCCACCACACAGCTTCACTGAGGTACCCACCACACAGCTCCACCGATGCACCCACCACACAGCTCTACCAAGGCACCCACCATACAGCCCCACTGATGCACCCACCACACCGCTCCACTGATGTACCCACCACACAGCTCCACCGATGCACCCACCACACAGCTCCACAGATGCACTAACCACACAGCTCCACAGATGCCCCCACCACACAGCTCCACCGATGCACCCACCACACAGCTCCACCGATGCACCCACCACACAGCTCCACCGAGGCACCCACCACACAGCTCCACCGAGGCACCCACCACCAAGCTTCACCGATGCACCCTACCACACAGCTCCACCGACACAGCTCCACGGATGCACCCACCACACAGCGCCACTGATGCTACCACCACACAGCACCACCGACACAGCTCAACCGATGCACCCACTACACAGCTCCACTGATGCAACCACCACACAGCTCCACCGACACAGCTCAACTGATTCACCCACCACAGAGCTCCACAGATGCCCGCACCACACAACTCCACCGATGCACCCACCACACAGCTCCACCGAGGCACCCACCACACAGCTCCACTGAGGCACCTACCACACAGCTCCACCGAGGCACCCACCACACAGCTCCACCGAGGCACCCACCACACAGCTCCACAGAGGCACACACCACACAGCTCCACAGATCCGCCCACCACACAGCTCCATGGAAGCACCCACCACACAGCTCCACCGATGCACCCACCCCACAGCTCCTCCGATGCACCCACCACACAGCTCCACCGAGGCACCCACCACACAGCTCCACCGATGCACCCACCACACAGCTCCACCAATGCACCCACCACACAGCTCAAGCAATGCAGCCACCACACAGCTCCACCGACACAGCTCCACCGATGCACCCATCACACAGCTCCACCGATGCACCCACCACACAGCTCCACCGACACAGCTCCACTGATGCACCCACCACACAGCTCCACCGATGCACCCACCACACAGCTCCACTGATGCACCCACCACACAGCTCCACCGAGCCACCCCCCACACAGCTCCACCGGTGCACCTACCACACAGCTCCACAGATGCACCCACCACACAGCTCCACTGATACACCCAAGACACAGCTCCACTGAGGCACCCACCACACAGCTCCACTGAGGCACCTACCACACAGCTCCACTGATGCACCCACCACACAGCTCTACCTATGCACCCACCACACTGCTCTACAGAGGCACCCACCACACAGCTCCACAGATGCACCCACCACACAGCTCCACCGTAGCACCCACCACACAGCTCCACCAATGCACCCACCACACAGCTCCACCGATGCACCCACCATACAGCTCCACCGAGGCACCCACCACACAGCTCCACTGATGCACCCACCACACAGCTTCACCGATGCACCCACCACACAACTCCAGCGATGCAGCCATGTTAAACGGGGACCTGGAGGGTCGGCCGAGGACAAGGGGAGAGGCCTCCGGTGAGGGCCGTCTCCAGCGATCGTACAGACAAGTAACTTCCCCCCCACAGATGGACACCACACAGGGATAAGGTTAAGGCTTTTTATATGCAGTTCTCGAAGCAAAATATCACGGTACAGGGAGATCGGGACACGAGGGTCCTCTCAATTCTAGTCTCTGGAAGGGAAAGGGGGTAGCGGGACAGCTAGATGCCTTTATGGTATTGAGGTGGTCTGCTGGATAGCTCACAATCCTCGAGCTCGGAGTTCTGGAAGGTCGGGCCGCGGCAGCGCCAGCAGGCTCGGATGGCAAGTCTCACTTGAGGAGGGCCGCGGCAGCGCCAGCAGGTCCCGACGATGGTGTAGGTTGCAGAGGGCCGCTGCAGCGCCAGCAGGTCCCGAGGACGATGTAGGTTGCAGAGGGCCGCGGCCGCGCCAGCAGGTCCCGAAGATGATGTAGGTTGCAGAGGGCCGCGGCAGCGCCAGCAGGTCCCGACAAGGAGGAAGGTTGCAGAATGCCGCGGCAGCGCCAGCAGGCAGGACGATGGTTCACAAGGCAGGGCTGCGGCAGCGCCAGCAGTCCGTCAAGGATGAGTTCTTCTAGGTGTCTCTCGACTCCAGGATACAACTGCCCTCCTGCTCTGGAGCTGCCCCAGTTATAGGTCTGGCCTCCTTTGATGTCCGGACCCTCGCTCTTGGAGGTCGGGAGGTCCGGGATGAGGGAGTCCAGACACCCAGCAGGGGGGTGGAGCCAGCGCCCGGGGAGGCTGGGGGCGATCGGCACCTGGCGGGGGAGAACCATCGACACTCCTCTCTCCCATTGACCTGCCAAGTGGTCCGTTCACCTCCTGGGTGGATGGTGGTGCCGGGATGTCGGGGCATGGCCAGGCCCAGGGTTGGGGTCGAGCTGAGGCCACGTGGCCTCGTGGTGCAGTGTCCAAGATGGCTGCTGGGCCGGGCAATGGTGCTGGCGGTGGCCCGGGCCAGTGATACAGAGATGTCCGGGAGCAGGCGTCCCGTAGGGGACGGGTTGCGGGTTGCTTCTGTGGGTCGTCGGGGTTGTTCTTCTGGTGGCACCGGGAGAGCCGGTGTCCAGGTTCTGTCATGCGGGGAGGAAGCGAGCCCTTCACGAGGCCTGTCCAACATGCGTCCCCCCCAGCTGAAGGCGGGGAGAGTCACCCATCCTCTTGGGGACTCTCCTCGTCGAGGCGGAAAAAGCGTGACAGGCCGTCCGCGTTGGCGTGGTCCTGGCCTGGACGATGCTCCACAGTGAAGTCCATCCCCTGCAGGGAGATGGACCATCGCAACAGTTTGGGATTCTCCCCCCGCATCTGCATCAACCATTGCAGGGGTCGATGATCTGTTTGTACCCGGAAGTGGGTACCGAAGAGGTAGGGCCGGAGCTTCTTGAGGGCCCACACCACTGCAAAGGCCTCCCGTTCGATGGTGCTCCAGCGCTGCTCTCGGGCCAGCAGGCGTCGGCTGATGAAGGCCACTGGCTGGTCGACTCCCTCGGTGTTTAGTTGGGAGAGGACTGCCCCAATGCCATGGTCTGAGGCATCCGTCTGGACGATGAACTCACGGCTGTAGTCGGGGGCCTGGAGCACAGGGGCGGTGCACATGGCGGCCTTCAGTTTATCGAAGGCCGCTTGACAGTCCGGGGTCCAGTTGACGGTTTATGGGTGTTTCTTGGATGTGAGTTCCGTGAGGGGCCCCACAATGCTGCCATAGTCCTTCACAAACCGTCTGTAGTATCCGGTGAGCCCCAAGAAGGCTCGGACCTCGGTTTGGGTGACGGGTGGCTGCCAGGATTGGATGGCAGCGATCTTGAGCTGGAGAGGGGCCACCAGACCGCTCCCCACTTGGTGCCCGAGGTAGGTCACGGACCCCTGGCCAATTTGGCACTTGCTGGCCTTGATGGTGAGGCCGGCCTGTTGGAGGGCGTGCAGGACTTCTCGGAGGTGGTGGAGGTGGTCTGTCCAGTGGCGGCTGTACACAGCGATATCGTCCAGGTAGGCGGCACTGAATTCTTCGAGGCCCGCCAGTACCTGGTTCACAAGTCGTTGGAAAGTGGCGGGGGCGTTTTTCATGCCGAATGGCATCACTCTGAAATGGTAGTGACCATCCGGGGTAGAGAAGGCAGATCGTTCTTGGGCTCTGGGGGTGAGGCCGATCTGCCAGTAGCCCGCTGACAGGTCGAAGATGCTCAGGTAGCGGGCAGCCCCCATGCGGTCAACCAGTTCATCTGCTCGGGTAATGGGGTGAGCGTCGGTTCGGGTGACAGCGTTCAGGCCCCGATAGTCGACGCAGAATCGGAGCTAGGGGGTGGTGCCCGGGGCAGCAGCTTTGGGGACCAGTACGACTGGGCTGGCCCAGGGGCTGTCGGATGGCTCGATGACCCCGAGTGTGAGCATTTTGGAGACTTCGTCTTGGATGCAGGCGCGCACCCGATCTGGTACTCGGTACGCCCCGTGTCGGATAGGGGGGCTGTCCCCAGTGTCCACGTCATGAATGCACCAGGGGGTGACCCCGGGGGTGAGGGAGAACAGGTTTGCAAATTGCAGCAGGAGGGCCCGACATTCTTGGCGTTGCTCCGGGGTCAGGGCATCGGAGAGTCGGACCCCGTCCACCGAGCCATCTTTCTCACGGGTCCTCAGTAGGTCAGGGAGGGGCTCGGAGTCTTCCTCTGCCCCACTATCCGTGGCCATCAGTAGGCTGAGCTCCGAGCGTACGAAGTGTGGTTTGAGTCTGTTGGCGTGAAAGACCCTGAGGGGGTTCCGGGGGGACTCCATGTCGATTAGATAGGTGACAGGGCCCTTGCGCTCGACCACCTTGAAGGGTCCTGTCCATTTGTCCTGCAAGGCACAAGGCTCGATGGGAGACATTACCCATACTTGCTGACCAGGCTCGAACTCGATGGAGGAGGCATGTTGATCGTACCATTTCTTCATGTCCTCCTGACTGGCCTCGAGATTGGCTTTGGCGAGTTCCCTGAATCGCCGGGTCTGGTTGCGGAGGGTCAGGAGGTACTTATACACGTCCGGAGGGGTCCTCTGGGAGGCCATTTCCCATTCTTCTTTAACCAGGCTGAGAGGCCCCCTGACAGGGTGTCCGTACAGGAGCTCGAAGGGGCTGAAACCGAGGGATTTCTGGGGGACTTCTCGGTAGGCGAAGAGGAGGCACGGGAGCAGCACGTCCCACTGGCGACGTAGGGGTTCCTCCAGGCCCATGATCATCCCCTTGAGAGTGCGGTTAAACCGTTCGACCAGTCCGTTTCCTTGCGGGTGATAGGGGGTCGTGAACCGGTACGTAACCCCGCACTGCTGCCAGAGGGATTTCATATATTTGGAGATAAAGTTCGTGCCTCTGTCGCTGACGACTTCCCGGGGGAATCCTACTCGGGAGAAGATCCCCATTAGGGCTCGGCCTACCACTGGTGCTGTTACAGTCCGAAGAGGAATGGCCTCGGGATAGCGGGTGGCGTGGTCCACCAGGACCAGGATGAATCGATGCCCTTGTGCTGTTCGGGGGTCCAGGGGCCCCACAATGTCTATCCCCACCCGTTCGAACGGGGTGGTTATGACAGGGAATGGTTGCAAGGGTGCTTTGATTTTCGGCCGCTCTTCCCGCTGGCCTGGCAGGTGGGGCAGGCCCGGCAGTAGTTGGAGACGTCATTTCGCATTTTGGGCCAGTAAAAGTGGGTTACCAGGCGGTTATACGTTTTGTCTTGCCCCAAGTGCCCAGCAAGGGGGACATCGTGTGCCAAGTTCAAAAGGAAGTCTCTGAAGCGGAGGGGCACCACCAGCACTCGACTGGCCCCCAATTCGGCAATTCTTTGCTCGCTGTATAGTAGGTCATTGTCCCTATAGATCCAGTGGGCCCCTGCGGTGTCTCCCGCGCTCTGGGCGAGTGCTTGCTGTCGGAGTCCCTCGAGGGAGGGACAGGTCTTCTGCTCCTGCCAGAATTGTTCCTGGGTGGGTCCACCCTCTTGACGCCACTGAGCCAGTTCTGGAAGATCTTGGAGCGGAGTGGGCCCTTCTTGGGTTTGCTCTGGGGGATCAGTACTGAGGGCGTCTTCCTCTGGGGTGATCGGGGGAGGAGGTGCTGGCCATTCGGGTTCTTCGGGTCTGGGGATGGCACGGGCGGCCATGGACCGGGTTGTTACGCACGCCCAGTCCGGGAGGCCCAACATCCCCAGGTGCTCTCTTCTCTCAACGGCCGCCCACGGGGAACTCTCGAGGTCGTTTCCCAGGAGGCAGTCCACGGGGGCATCATCGTGGACAGTCACTTTTAGCATACCGGACACTCCTCCCCATTCTAAGGGGACGCAGGCCATCCGACACAGGCTCTCTGAACTGTCGGCTGATCGGACGGGACAAAGAACGTTTGGCAGGATTTGTTCCGGGGTCACCAGGTGACAGCGGACCGCCGTCACACTGACCCCGGTGTCGCGCAGGGCTTCGGCCTTGCGCCCATTTATGTTCACCCACTGGCTGTATTTTCTGGTGTTGGCGGGTAGGGGAGCCCGCGGGATCATGTCTCTTTCCCCCAGGCAGGCCAGGTTCATGGCGGCAGGTTCCCACTCGGGTTGCTCCTGCTCGTACTCTTCATACTCTTCGGAGGTTTGCTCCTCTCCTAGCGCGGCGGCAGCGACCTGGCGGGGCACGGGAGTCTGGTTCTTCAGACAGCTCGGGTCGCTGGCATAGTGTCCAATTCGCTGGCACGGTGGCAAGTAACGTTGGCTCGGAACCCTGGGCGCATCGGGGGGTTTCCCCGACCGGCCGGGGGCGGGGTGTTGCTGGTGGGAGTTGCCGGAACGGCATCTCTGCCCCGGCCCTGGCCTCCTCCTCCTCCTCGGGGGCGATGGAGACCTTGGTTGTTTCTGTTTTGTTCACTCGGCCCACTCCGGGCCACTTGAGTGCTTTCCCATTGGTCAGCTTCAGTGGCGAGCTGCCGAGGTTCAGTCAATTTACTGTCAAGAAGGTGCTGCCTGAGCTCGATGAAGCAATTGTTGGAGAGGTGCTCCCACACAATGAGGTTAAAGAGTTGCTCGTAGGTGGTTACGTGGCTGCCCTTGATCCACCCCTCGAAGGCTCAGCTGAAATAGTTCACATACTCCACCCAAGTTGTACCCGGGATCCGTTTGCAGTCGCGGAACCTCTGGCGGTACATCTCGTGCGTGAGCCGTATCGAGTGAGGAGGGCGGCCTTCATGTGGTCATAGGAGGTCATCTGATGGTCCGGGAGCTGTAGCAGGGCATCGCGGCCTTCATTGACGAACCTCCCCCATAGCCCGGCTCCCCAGTCACTTCGATCAATCCGGTGGGAGGTCATAGCGATCTCGTAGGCCTTGAACCACTGCTGTATGTCGTCGTTCCGATAATATTCTCTGACGACATCCTTGGGGATGTGGACCTTTGGTTCGGTAGTGCCCGGGGTGTGCGGGCGCTCGGGCACCCCTAGATCTTTATTCTGTTTCCGCATTTCTATTTCTGCTAGCTTGCGCTCGTGTTCGTATGCCAGTTTTTTCTCTTCGAGTTCTCTCTGCCTTTGTTTCTCTTCCCGCTCCTCTCAGAGCCGTAAGTGTTCTAAGTTTATCTTTTTTTCCGCCAGTTTCAGCTCTCCGTCCAACCGGAGCCGTGCCAACTCCAATTCATGGAGTCTGCTTTTCTCTCGTTCTTGGATCTCTTCCGGGGAGAGACCCACTCTCCTTTCTTCTGTCAGAGTGGTGTTTGTTTCTGGTGCCTCGCTGTTTTGGTTCCGGGGTACAGCCGTACCCGTTTCTGCCCAAGATTCTAGGGCGTGTTTGAAGTCCTCTTTCGTGCTCAGCCCGGTGGAAGCAATGCCTAGTTCCATGCAAAATTGCTTTAGCTCTCGATGGTTGTACTCTTCTAGTTTCTCCATCTGGAATTTCTCTGCGGATCCGCTCTCTTTTGTTGTCATTGTGGTTGAGTCGTGGGGTGAGTTACTCTCTGTACGATTACGCGTCGGTTCGGATCGCGCCGCTGGCCACCAATGTTAGACGGGGACCTGGAGGGTCGGCCCAGGACAAGGGGAGAGGCCTCCGGTGAGGGCCGTCTCCAGCGATCGTACAGACAAGTAACTTCCCCCCCACAGATGGACACCACACAGGGATAAGGTTAAGGCTTTTTATATGCAGTTCTCGAAGCAAAATTTCACGGTACAGGGAGATCGGGACACGAGGGTCCTCTCAATTCTAGTCTCTGGAAGGGAAAGGGGGTAGCGGGACAGTCTTGATGCCTTTCTGGTATTGAGGTGGTCTGCTGGATAGCTCACAATCCTTGAGCTCGGAGTTCTGGAAGGTCGGGCCGCGGCAGCGCCAGCAGGCTCGGATGGCAAGTCTCACTTGAGGAGGGCCGCGGCAGCGCCAGCAGGTCCCGACGATGGTGTAGGTTGCAGAGGGCCGCGGCAGCGCCAGCAGGTCCTGAGGACGATGTAGGTTGCAGAGGGCCGCAGCAGCGCCAGCAGGTCCCGAAGACGATGTAGGTTGCAGAGGGCCGCGGCAGCGCGAGCAGGTCCCGACGAGGAGGAAGGTTACAGAATGCTGCGGCAGCGCCAGCAGGCAGGACGATGGTTCACAAGGCAGGGCTGCGGCAGCGCCAGCAGTCCGTCAAGGATGAGTTCTTCTAGGTGTCTCTCGACTCCAGGATACAACTGCCCTCCTGCTCTGGAGCTGCCCCAGTTATAGGTCTGGCCTCCTTTGATGTCTGGACCCTCGCTCTTGGAGGTCGGGAGGTCCGGGATGAGGGAGTCCAGACACCCAGCAGGGGGGTGGAGCCAGCGCCCGGGGAGGCTGGGGGCGATCGGCACCTGGCGGGGGAGAACCATCGACACTCCTCTCTCCCATTGACCTGCCAAGTGGTCCGTTTACCTCCTGGGTGGATGGTGGTGCCGGGATGTCGGGGCCTGGCCAGGCCCAGGGTTGGGGTCGAGCTGAGGCCACGCGGCCTCGTGGTGCAGTGTCCAAGATGGCTGCTGGGCCGGGCAATGGTGCTGGCGGTGGCCCGGGCCAGTGATACAGAGATGTCCGGGAGCAGGCGTCCCGTAGGGGACGGGTTGCGGGTTGCTTCTGTGGGTCGTCGGGGTTGTTCTTCTGGTGGAACGGGGAGAGCCGGTGTCCAGGTTCTGTCATGCGGGGAGGGAGCGAGCCCTTCACGAGGCCTGTCCAACAAGCCACCACATAGCTTCACCGACACAGCTCCACCAATGCACCCACCACACAGCTCCACCGATGCGCTGACGAGACAGCTCCACCGATGCACCCACCACACAACTCCACCGATGCACCCACCACACAGCTCCACAGATGCACCTACCACACAGCTCCACAGATGCCCCCACCACACAGCTCAACCGATGCACCCACCACAGCTCCACCGACACAGCTCCACCGATGCACCCACCACACAGCTCCACTGATGCAACCACCACACAACTCCACTGACAAAGCTCTACCGATGCACGCACCACACAGCTCCACTGATGCAACCACCACACAGCTCCACCGATGCACCCACCACAGAGCTCCACAGATGCCCGCACCACACAGCTTCACCGATGCACCCACCAAACAGCTCCACCGAGGCACCCACCACACAGCTCCAGCGAGGCACCTACCACACAGCTCCACCGATGCACTCACCACACAGCTCCACCTATGCAATCACTACACAGCTCCACTGAGGCACCCACCACACAGCTCAACAGATGCACTCACCACACAGCTCCACAGAGGCACCCACCACACAGCTCCACAGATGCACCCACCACACAGCTCCACTGAAGCACCCACCACACAGCTCAACCAATGCACCCACCACACAGCTCCACCGATACACCCACCACACAGCTCCACTGAGGCCAACCACCACACAGCTCCACCGACACAGCTCCACCGATGCACCCACCACACAGCTCCACCGATGCACCCACCACGCAGCTCCACCGATGCACCCACCACACAGCTCACCGAGGCACCCACCACACAGCTCCAGCGATGCAGTCACCACACAGCTCCACCGACACAGCTCCACGGATGCACCCACCACACAGCTCCACTGATGCACACACCACACAGCTCCACCGACACAGCTCCACCGATGCACCCACCACACAGCTCCACAGATGCACCCACCACACAGCTCCACCGATGCACCCACCACACAGCTTCACCGAGGCACCCACCACACAGCTCCACCGAGGCACCCACGACACAGCTCCACCAATGCACCCACCACACAGCTCCACAGATACACCCACCACACAGCGCCACAGATGCACCCACCACACAGCTCCACAGATGCACCCACCACCCAGCTCCACCGATGCACCCACCACACAGCTCCACAGATGCACCCACCACCCAGCTCTACCGATGCACCAACCACAGCTCCACTGATGCACCCACCACACAGCTCCACTGACACAGCTCCAATGAGGCACCCACCACACAGCTCCACCGAGGCACCTACCACACAGCTCCACCGATGCACCCACCACACAGCTCCACCTATGCACCCACCACACAGCTCCACCGAGGCACCCACCACACAGCTCAGCAGATGCACCCACCACACAGCTCCACAGAGGCACCCACCACACAGCTCCACAGATGCACCCACCACACAGCTCCACCGAAGAACTCACCACACAGCTCCACCGATGCACCCACCACACAGCTCCACCGATGCACCCACCACACAGCTCCACTGAGGCACCCACCACACAGCTCCACCGAGGCACCCACCACACAGCTCAACAGATGCACCCACCACACAGCTCCACAGAGGCACACACCTCCACAGATGCGCCCACCACACAGCTCCACGGAAGCACCCACCACACAGCTCCACCGATGCACCCACCACACAGCTCCACCGATGCACCCACCACACAGCTCCACCGAGGCACCCACCACACAGCTCCACCGATGCACCCACCACACAGCTCCACCAATGCACCCACCACACAGCTCAAGCGATGCAGCCACCACACAGCTCCACCGATGCACCCATCACACAGCTCCACCGATGCACCCACCACACAGCTCCACTGACACAGCTCCACTGATGCACCCACCACACAGCTCCACCGATGCACCCACCACACAGCTCCACTGATGCACCCACCACACAGCTCCACCGAGCCACCCACCACACAGCTCCACCGATGCACCTACCACACAGCTCCACAGATGCACCCACCAGACAGCTCCACTGATACACCCAAGACACAACTCCACTGAGGCACCCACCACACAGCTCCACCGAGGCACCTACCACACAGTTCCACTGATGCACCCACCACACAGCTCTACCTATGCACCCACCACACTGCTCTACAGAGGCACCCACCACACAGCTCCACAGATGCACCCACCACACAGCTCCACCGAAGCACCCACCACACAGCTCCACCGATGCACCCACCATACAGCTCCACCGAGGCACCCACCACACAGCTCCACCGAGGCACCCACCACACAGCTCAACAGATGCACCCACCACACAGCTCCACAGAGGCACCCACCACACAGCTCCACAGATGCACCCACCACACAGCTCCACCGAAGAACTCACCACACAGCTCCACCGATGCACCCACCACACAGCTCCACCGATGCACCCACCACACAGCTCCACCGAGGCACCCACCACACAGCTCCACCGAGGCACCCACCACACAGCTCAACAGATGCACCCACCACACAGCTCCACAGAGGCACACACCACACAGCTCCACAGATGCGCCCACCACACAGCTCCACGGAAGCACCCACCACACAGCTCCACCGATGCACCCACCACACAGCTCCACCGATGCACCCACCACACAGCTCCACCGAGGCACCCACCACACAGCTCCACCGATGCACCCACCACACAGCTCCACCAATGCACCCACCACACAGCTCAAGCGATGCAGCCACCACACAGCTCCACCGATGCACCCATCACACAGCTCCACCGATGCACCCACCACACAGCTCCACTGACACAGCTCCACTGATGCACCCACCACACAGCTCCACCGATGCACCCACCACACAGCTCCACTGATGCACCCACCACACAGCTCCACCGAGCCACCCACCACACAGCTCCACCGATGCACCTACCACACAGCTCCACAGATGCACCCACAACACAGCTCCACTGATACACCCAAGACACAACTCCACTGAGGCACCCACCACACAGCTCCACCGAGGCACCTACCACACAGTTCCACTGATGCACCCACCACACAGCTCTACCTATGCACCCACCACACTGCTCTACAGAGGCACCCACCACACAGCTCCACAGATGCACCCACCACACAGCTCCACCGAAGCACCCACCACACAGCTCCACCGATGCACCCACCGCACAGCTCCACCGATGCACCCACCATACAGCTCCACCGAGGCACCCACCACACAGCTCCACCGATACACCCGCCACACAGCTTCACCGATGCACCCACCACACAACTCCAGCGATGCAGCCACCACATAGCTTCACCGACACAGCTCCACCAATGCACCCACCACACAGCTCCACTGATGCACTGACCACACAGCTCCACCGATGCACCCACCACACAACTCCACCGATGCACCCACCACACAGCTCCACAGATGCACCTACCACACAGCTCCACAGATGCCCCCACCACACAGCTCAACCGATGCACCCACCACACAGCTCCACCGATGCACCCACCACACAGCTCCACCGACACAGCTCCACCGATGCGCCCACAACACAGCTCCACTGATGCAACCACCACACAACTCCACTGACACAGCTCTACCGATGCACGCACAACACAGCTCCACTGATGCAACCACCACACAGCTCCAACGACACAGCTCCGCCGATGCACCCACCACAGAGCTCCACAGATGCCCGCACCACACAGCTTCACCGATGCACCCACCAAACAGCTCCACCGAGGCACCCACCACACAGCTCCAGCGAGGCACCTACCACACAGCTCCACCGATGCACTCACCACACAGCTCTACCTATGCAATCACTACACAGCTCCACTGAGGCACCCACCACGCAGCTCAACAGATGCACTCACCACACAGCTCCACAGAGGTACCCACCACACAGCTCCACAGATGCACCCACCACACAGCTCCACTGAAGCACCCACCACACAGCTCAACCAATGCACCCACCACACAGCTCCACCGATACACCCACCACACAGCTCCACCGAGGCCAACCACCACACATCTCCACCAACACAGCTCCACCGATGCACCCCCCACACAGCTCCACCAATGCTATGTTATATTCTACTATTGCTCATTTCTATGCATGTCTTTATTCACTTATTGAGATGGACAAAATGTTCACAAGATACTCCTCTGATTGTCCATGGTTGAATCTGGCACAAATGAAGTTGGGGGCGACCGGTGAAAGGGTCACTGGTGGGTCTCGGTGCCAGAATTAATGTTTGAAATTAGATGGAGTTTGAAATAGATGTAAATATAGCATAACTTGCCTCTTTGTTGAAGATCTTGACAGTTTTAGTTTCTTGAAGGTTGATTTCTTGAGTTGAAAACGTAGGTAGGATATTTTGCTTACTTATTGAAGATTTTGATAGACTTTTGATTGAAGGTGGTTGATATCTTGAGCTGAACACGTAGGTAAGTTCAATTAGTCGCCATCAAAATGTAGTAACTAAGTCCAGCCGAGTTGAGGTATTCAAGAGGTATTTATTGAGATGTTAAGTAATCAGGAATAAGTCAAGAACAAGGACCCACCAGGAGCCACCAGCAGGCAGCTCAGACCCATCAGTGCCACCATCCAATGTTTTCAACTTACGAGGTAATTTGTGGTTGCCTGTATTTCTACACCAGTAAAGTTCAAGGGATTTGTGTGGGGATTGGCACTTTGGTAAATGCATCAAAACAAGAGAAGTACTGTCTGCTGCCTCTAAATCAAACCTTCCTGCAAGTTTCTACGTTTTCTGCTTTTGTGTTCATTACACTCGAGACATTTTACAATCATCTACTTAATCTACAAAATAAGTTTGCTACTTAATTTAAATCTGGGTCGAGTGTTTCCCTTTTCACATACTGCCTCGTGAAAGAGCCTTCATGGACATTATTCGACATTCAGAGACATTGCTTTCATGTGACTGGATTTTTTTTTTGTGACTTTCTGCACTTTTAATTGCTACCAGGAAACTTGGTACTGTGTCTAAAAACTGCACTGTCTCAGCGTTTTTCCTCTAGGTTCTCTCACCTTCCTATATGACAATGTCAGTTGGTTGACGGTTGGTCAGCGGAGATCTTCTCTCCTTCCCGTCTGCCGTCCTTCTGATGACGTGCGTGGAATGCAGTTAGGAGTTAGCGAAGCCTTTCTGTGACGTTACGTTTTTCTTCATGCTGCAGTATTACTTTGTTTTCGTTTC
The DNA here is from genome assembly GCF_964263255.1 of Lissotriton vulgaris. Classification (NCBI taxonomy): domain Eukaryota; kingdom Metazoa; phylum Chordata; class Amphibia; order Caudata; family Salamandridae; genus Lissotriton; species Lissotriton vulgaris. Next base: position 1,162,945,157 of record NC_141687.1, on the reverse strand, counting down.
TGACGCTTTTGCCGTGAGCCATCCAGCGGTGGCGTGACAGCGTGCTGCCATCTCCTTCAAAATCTGATTCTTTCAAAAGACCCACCACGCAGCTCCACCGATGCACCCACCATACAGCTCACCGAGGCACCCACCACACAGCTCCAGCGATGCAGTCACCTCACAGCTCCACCGACACAGCTCCACTGATGCACCCACCACACAGCTCCACTGATGCACACACCACACAGCTCCACCGACACAGCTCCACCGATGCACCCACCACACAGCTCCACAGATGCACCCACCACACAGCTCCACCGATGCACCCACCACACAGCTCCACAGATGCACCCACCACACAGCTCCACAGATGCACCCACCACACAGCTCCACATATTCACCCACCACCCAGCTCCACCGATGCACCCACCACACAGCTCCACAGATGCACCCAGCACCCAGCTCTACCGATGCACCAACCACAGCTCCACTGATGCACCCACCACACAGCTCCACTGATGCAACCAACACACAGCTCCACTGACACAGCTCCACCGAGGCACCCACCACACAGCTCCACCGAGGCACCTACCACACAGCTCTACCGATGCACCCACCACACAGCTCCACCTATGCACCCACCACACAGCTCCACCGAGGCACCCACCACACAGCTCAACAGATGCACCCACCACACAGCTCCACAGAGGCACCCACCACACAGCTCCACAGATGCACCCACCACACAGCTCCACCGAAGAACTCACCACACAGCTCCACCGATGCACCCACCACACAGCTCCACCGATGCACCCACCACACAGCTCCACCGAGGCACCCACCACACAGCTCCACCGATGCACCCACCACACAGGTCCACCGATGCACCCACCACACAGCTCCAGCGATGCAGCCACCACATAGCTCCACCGACACAGCTCCACAGATGCACCCACCACACAGCTCCACCGATGCACCCACCACACAGCTCCACGAAGGCACCCACCACACAGCTCCACTTATGCACCCACCACACAGCTCCACTGAGGCACCCACCATACAGCTCCACCGATGCACCCACCACACAGCTCCACCGATGCACCCAACCACACAGCTCCACCAATGCACCCACCACACAGCTCCACAGATGCACCCACCACGCAGCTCCACAAATGCCCCCACAACGCAGCTCCACAAATGCCCCCACCACGCAGCTCCACAGACGCCCCCACCACGCAGCTCCACTGATGCACCCGCCACACAGCTCCACCGATGCACCCACCACACAGCTCCACTGAGGCACCCACCATACAGCTCCACCGAGGCACCCACCACCCAGCTCCACCGATGCACCCACCACACAGCTTCACCAACACAGCTCCACCGATGCACCCACCACACAGCTCCACTGATGCAACCACCAAACAGGTCCACCGACACAGCTCCACCGATGCACCCACCACACAGCTCCACTGATAAAACCACCACACAGCTCCACCGACACAGCTCCACTGATGCACCCACCACAGAGCTCCAGAGATGCACGCACCACACAGCTCCACCGATGCACCCACCACACAGCTCCACCGAGGCACCCACCACACAGCTCCACCGAGGCACCCACCACACAGCTCCACAGATGCATCCACCACATAGCTCCACCGAGGCACCCACCACACAGCTCAACAGATGCACCCACCACACAGCTCCACAGAGGCACCCACCACACAGCTCCACAGATGCAACTACCACACAGCTCCACTGAAGCACCCACCACACAGCCCCACCGATGCACCCACCACACAGCTCCACTAATGCACCCACCACAAAGCTCCACCGAGGCACCCACCACACAGCTACACCGAGGCACCCACCACACAGCTCCACCGAGGCACCTACCACACAGCTCCACTGATGCACCCACCACACAGATCCACCTATGCACCCACCACACAACTCCACCGAGGCACCCACCACACAGCTCAACAGATGCACCCACCACACAGCTCCATAGAGGCACCCACCACACAGCTCCACAGATGCACCCACCACACAGCTCCCCTGAAGCACCCACCACACAGCTCTGCCGATGCTCCCACCACACATCTCCTCCACTGATGCACCCACCACACAGCTCCACCGAGGCACCCACCACGCAGCTCCACCGATGCACCTACCACACAGCTGCACCGATGCACCTCTCACACAGCTCCACCGACACAGCTCCACCGATGCACCCACCACACAGCTCCACCAATGCACCCACCACACAGCTCCACCGATGAACCCACCATACAGCTCCACTGAGGCACACAGGTCCACCGATGCACCCACCACACAGCTCCACAGATGCACCCACCACTCAGCTCCACAGATGCACCCACCGAACAGCTCCACAGATGCACCCACCACCAAGCTCCACCGATGCACCCACCACACAGCTCCACAGATGCACCCACCACCCAGCTCCACCGATGCACCCACCACACAGCTCCACTGATGGACCCACCACACAGCTCTACCGATGCTCCAACTAAGTTGGACCAATGCACCCAAAACACAGCTCCACCAATGCACCCACTAAGCTCCACCGATGCACCCACCACACAGCTTCACCCATGCACCCACCACAGAGCTCCCCTGAGGCACCCACCACACAGCTCCACAGATGCACCCACCGCACAGCTTCACCGATGCACCCACCACACAGCTCCAGCGATGAAGCCACCACACAGCTCCACCGACACAGCTCCACCAATGCACCCTCCACACATCTCCACCGATGCACGCACAACACAGCTCCACTGAGGCACCCACTACACTGCTCCACCGATGCACCCACCACACAGTTCCACCGAGGCGCCCACCATACAGCTCCACCGATGCACCCACCACACAGCTCCACCGATGCACCCACCACACAGCTCCACCGATGCACCCACCACACAGCTCCACCGATGCACCCACCACACAGCTCCACAGATGCACCCACCACACAGCTCCACAGATGCACCCACCAAACAGCTCCACCGATGCACCCACCACCCAGCTCCACCGATGCACCCACCACTCAGCTCCACAGATGCACCCACCACACAGCTCCACAAATGCACCCACTTCCCAGCTCCATCGATGCACCCACCACACAGCTCCACTGATGCACCCACCACACAGCTCTACCGATGCTCCAACTAAGCTCGATCAATACACCCAAAACACAGCTCCACCAATGCACCCACTAAGCTCCACCTATGCACCCACCACACAGCTTCACCCAGGCACCCACCACAGAGCTCCCCTGAGGCACCCACCACACAGCTCCACAGATGCACCCACCGCACAGCTTCACCGATGCACCCAGCACACAGCTCCAGCGATGAAGCAACCACACAGCTCCACCGACACAGCTCCACCAATGCACCCACCACACAGCTCCACCGATGCACACACCACACAGCTCCACTGAGGCACCCACCACACAGCTCCACAGATGCACCCACCACACAGCTCGCCAGATGCCCCCACCACACAGCTCCACCGATGCACCCATCACACAGATCCACCGATGCACTCACCACACAGCTCCACCGAGGCACCCACCACACAGCTCCACCGATGCACCCACCACACAGCTCCAGCGATGCACCCACCACACATCTCCAAAGATGCACCCACCACACAGCTCCACCAACACAGCTCCACAGATGCACCCACCACACAGCTCCACCGATGCACCCACCACACAGCTCCACCGATGCACCCACCATACAGCTCCACTGATGCACTCACCACACAGCTTCACCGAGGCACCCACCACACAGCTCCACAGATGCACCCACCACACAGCTCCACATATGCGCCCACCACACAGCTCCACAGATGCACCCACCACAAAGCTCCACAGATGCACCGACCACCCAGCTCCACCGATGCACCCACCACACAACTCCACCGACACAGCTCCACTGATGCACCCACCACACAGCTCCACCTACACAGCTCCACGGATGCACCCACCACACAGCTCCACCAATGCACCCACCACACAGCTCCACCGATGCACCCACCACACAGCTCCACTGAGGCACCCACCACACAGCTCCACCGACACAGCTCCACCGATGCACCCACCACACAGCTCCACTGATGCACCCACCACACAGCTCCACCGATGCTCCAACTAAGCTCCACCAACGCACCCACCACACAGCTCCACCTACACAGCTCCACTGATGCACCCACCACACAGCTCCACCGATGCACCCACCACACAGCTCCACCGAGGCACCCACCACACAGCTCCACCGATGCACCCACCACACAGCTCCACCGATGCAGCCACTACACAGCTCCACTGACACAGATCCACCGATGCACCCACCACCCAGCTCCACCGATGCACCCACCACACAGCTCCACTGACACAGATCCACCAATGCACCCACCACCCAGCTCCACGGATGCACCCACCACACAGCTCCACCGACACAGCTCCACCAATGACCCACCACACAGCTCCACCAATGCACCCACTACCCAGCTCCACCAAATCACCCACCACACAGCTCCACCGACACAGCTCCACCGATGCACCCACCACACAGCTCCACTGATGCACCCAGCACACAGCTCCACCGATGCTCCAACTAAGCTCCACCAACGCACCCACCACACAGCTCCACCAATGCACCCACTAAGCTCCACCGATGAACCCACCACACAGGTCCACCTACACAGCTCCACCGATGCACCCACCACACAGCTCCACCGATGCACCCTCCAAACAGCTCCACCGAGGCACCCACCACACAGCTCCACCGATGCACCCACCACACAGCTCCACCGATGCAGCCACTACACAGCTCCACTGACACAGATCCACGGATGCACCCACCACCCAGCTCCACCGATGCACCCACCACACAGCTCCACTGACACAGCTCCACCAATGACCCACCACACAGCTCCACCGATGCACCCACCACACAGCTCCACCGAGGCACCCACCATACAGCTCCACCAAGGCACCCACCACAAAGCTCCACCGATGCACCCAGCACACAGCTCTACCGAGGCACCCACCACACAGCTCCACTGATGCACCCACCACACAGCTCCACAGATGCACCCACCACACAGTTCCACAGATGCACCCACCGTACAGCTCCACCGAAGCACCCACCACACAGCTCCACCGATGCACCCACCACACAGCTCCACTGATGCACCCACCACACAGCTCCGCCGATGCAGCCACCACACAGCTCCACCAATGCACCCACCACACAGCTCCGCCGAGGCACCCACCACACAGCTCCACCGATGCACCCACCACACAGCTCCACCAATGCTCCAACTAAGCTCCACCAATGCACCCACCAAACAGCTCCACCAATGCACCCACTAAGCTCCACCGATGCACACACCAGTCAGTGCAACCACAGCATCACTCAGCGCAACCACAGCATCACTCAGCACCACCACAGCATCACTCAGTGCAACCACAGCATCACTCAGTGCAACCACAGCATCACTCAGCGCAACCACAGCATCACTCAGCGCAACCACAGCATCACTAGTTCAAATATGTTCTTTCAAAGTTTCAAGCTTTCACGCTTTATTACAAATCACAAAAAGATGTTAATATTTCACTTCTGTTCTTTGGTTTTCGTCACAATAAAAAACACTGAACATAATCTTCAGAAAAGTTATTTACAAAAGTTTAAGCTATTGCCATTACAAATTAAATAAATTATTTAAGTATTCATTATTTTAAAAAATTAAGCCATTATTATTTGTAATATCAATACATCTAAGTCACGTAAATACAAAACATGTTGCATTACAAATGCTATAGGTGTCACATTTGCGAAAGTTATAACTATTGGCATTGTAAATGACAAAGCTATTAATTTAGCTATTTTTTAAAAAAAACACATAAATAAAAAAAAACATTTATAAGACCAATAGCTCAAACTTTCCTAATGCGAGCCCTATTGCATTTCCAATGCTTGTTCCCTGAGCTGATGCCCTATTGGCAGCAGTGGAGAAACAATCTTTACAACGCAACTTTTACAACGCACTACCATTACAACAAAACTTTTACAACGCAACATCCATTACAACACATGCATTTAAAACGCAACCATTACAACGCATGACACTACAACGCACACCACTACAACGCATGCCATTACAATGCAGTCATTACAACGCATACCATTACAACGCATAGCATTACAACACATAGTACACTTACACTATCCAACACTTACCCTACTGCTTCACCCCTCTGGAGTTAGAATAGTAATTTTAACCCCTACACTATCCAACACTTACCCTACTGTTGCACCCCCTGGAGTTAGAATAGTAATTTTAGCCCCTACACTATCCAACACTTACCCTACTGTTGCACCCCCTGGAGTTAGAATAGTAATTTTTACCCCTACACTATCCAATACTTACCTTACATGCAATGTAATGTTATGCATTGTAATGGTATGCGTTGTAAATGTAGTATGCGTTGTAGTGGAATGCGTTGTAAAGGTAGTTTCAAAGAATTTGTTGTAATGGCATGCGTTGTAATGGTATGCGTTGTAATGGATGTTGCGGTGTAAAAAATGTGTTGTAAAGGTAGGCGTTGTAAAAGTATGCGCTGTAACATCATACATCCGCAGCAGTGGCATCACCATGGTGCAAGGGTGCCTCCGTTGAATGTAAAACTGTTTTTGTGGAGGAAGGGGTACCTTCCTGAGCAAAAACAATTCTGCGAAGCATATTCCTTTATGTGTGCTGAAGAATGCAGCACACATGGAAAGTGACGAGAAGAAATAATATTCTGCTTGTTATGCCTCTCCTGCGAAGGCGTATCTTTTTGGCGCATTCCCTGTTTTTTTTTTTACTAATTCTGGGAATATGTCACAATCCATGGGAGTTGCATGAGAACACCCACGCAACACCCATTGAACGCCTTGATGGGGCAAAGTAAGGCAACTCAGCGATTTGTGCTGCATTGCTTTACTCCAGATTTATGGAGCCAGAACTGATGGAAAGGAACGTTTAGACTGGACATTTCTAAATGGCGTGATGGAATTAAGAGCAGAGGTAAAACATAAATTATATTCTTCTTCGCCTGCTTCGTTGTAAATAATAGTATCCTGCGGATTTTTTTAAAAAAGGGGGTAAACAGAAGCGACATTTTCCACAGAAATGTTTGACCAGGATTAAGACAGCTCAGGCGACTACTTCACTTAGGGCCATTAAACGAAGAGCAGAGGAGGTAACGAAATAGAAAACGGACTGGAATGATGGTCTGATCAACCTATGGGAACCAAGAGGCCTAGGAGCCACTGGAAGGGCTACAGCTAGGCCATAGTTGAATTCCCAATACACGTCAACCAGCTGGAGCCCTACTAGATTTGGAAGGGGCAGGGAGAAAAACGGCTGAAGTTGATTCAAATCTGTATCAAACGATTGCAATGCAACCATATAAGACATTCAGAAGCCAATAAATGGTTGCCACCATCTATACCCTTATTCAGGCGTGTACATCTGGGGACTCCAATCCATGCAATGGACTTCTCAATGCATCCCACATGACTTGTGTCCTTATATCAGGATACTTTTTCTGGGTCATCAGAACATTTCACCCTTCCCCTGTTTTGCACCCTGTCTTCCCTTTTCTTCTCCCCTAGCACTTTGAAGCTGGTTTCCTGCGTTATGTAGTGCTTTACAATAAACCTCATTAAGCATTAAGAAATCTAAATGTATGACCGTTTTTTCAACAATTAAACTTAATTAACTAAGGGCTCTAAAGGTGAAATTGATGGGGCGGTAATTTTGTTAGAAATACAACAAATAAATCTCACTCCCACAGCCTGGATAATTACGGCATGGCACACAGGGTAGTAAGAAGCGCTATAGCGGACTAAGACCAGTCAGTCGTTGCACCAATAGGGGTCCCTTTGAAAGTCTGACAAAACCAACACACAATCTGGGCACACGTGACAAAAAGGCACGAATGTGATCCATGACTGAGGGTGTGAGCTGAGACCAGCGGTGCATGTTGAGAAGAGAGGGTGCACACGACCAGCGGTGTGCCACTGAGACCAGGAGCCTTCACCATGAGCAGTAGTGTGCACTTAAATGTGCACACAGGCCAGAAATATTCAAATCTGTAGCACACGATTAACAACTACGTTTAAGCACAATGCAATCAAAACAGCCTTTTTTTAATTCATGTAAACCTCATATTGTTTAAGACGGAAGCCCTAAAAGTAAATAAATCACCTGAGTGTGCACTGAAACCAGGATGTTCATTGAGGCCAGGGATAAACACTGCAGAGCGCTGAAACCAGTTGTATGCACTGAGCCTAGAGGTGCACAGTAGTGTGCATTGAGACCAGCGGCCAGGGGTGTGCACTGCAACCTGAGGCGAGCATGGGTGTGCACTGAGACTTGAGGTAGTTCACTTAGAGAAAGTGTGTGCATTGAGTTCAGGGGTATGCCCTAGGTCCTAGGGCCTAGGACTAGGATGTATGGTTTGAGACCAGAGAGGGCACCGACAGGGTCTGGAGGTATCCACAGATGTGCACGGGTGTGCATTGAGGCCCTAATGTATGCCCTGGGTCCTGGCAGTGCAGACAAAGACCAGGAGAGCACACTGAGAACAAGGATGTGTGCACTGAAACAAGGGAGTGTGCACCGGTATTCACCGAGAACAGGAAGCTGCACGGAGCCCTGATACTAAGGGATGTGCACTGCAACCTTAAGTGTGTATGAGAGGTGCACTGAGACTTGAGGGAGTTCTCTTACCTCAGATATGTGCCCTGAATCCAGGGGAGTGCACTATCAAAAGGAGGTACAGCTTGACACCAGAATGTGCTCACTGGTGTGCATGCCCAGGGTCCAGGGGGTGGGCACAGTGACCCAGAGTGCACTCTGAGGACTAGGTGTGCACCGAGACCAGGGGTGTGACTGGAGGTGACAGAGACCCGGAAGCTGCACGGAGAGCGTCGGTGTGCACTGAGACCAGGGATGGGAGGCGCCTAGACCACTGTGCCTCGCGCCGAGGGAGGGCACCTCCGCCCGTTGAGCTTTTGTTTTGCTGTCGCGCGCTGTGCGTGTGGACGGAGAAGACAGAGAGAGGAGCAGGCGTCATTCCGGGCCAGTGAGTAAGCCGGCTTGAATGTCTGGTATTTGTAGTAATTATCCCCCGCCTTCCTGCGGGGTGGAGTTGAGGGATTCTCAGACCAGCCTGCCTATCACAGGCTTCTAGGGATCACGCATGTCTTGCACATATGCGCCCTGTGCGGAGAGCTTTAACCGCGGCCAGGGGCGGAATGACAACATCACTAACCCGACGAGAATTGTCCAGATTTGCATGGTTAGCAGGAAGCACAGCTCAGTAGGTGAACAACCTCCCTGTTCCTCTCAGCCATTTACCCACCCGAAACTAATGAAATACAAGCAACGTTTGGAATCAACAAATTATGGTCATGTGGTTACATAGTTGCATTTGGTGTCACCTGGCCCGAAATGTCATCCGATATTACCCACTTTACCAAATGGTGTGATCCTGGACAGATCCCTTCATTACTCTGCTCCCTTGTCTGACAAACGTTGGCAATGCTTAGAAATATGCTGAGCTTTTGGGTGCTTTATATACCATTGGGCGCTTTCTATGCAGTAGAAATCGAAATAGTACTCCTTAAAGCCATGGTCAGGACCTGAAAGAATACCGGGTTTTAGGCAAAAACTGTTTCCTAGTCATCGGTGTAATGTCTCCACTCCTGGGTTTTTATGCTAGTATTCCTGCTAATTGGACCTATATGCAGGGCCACTGGAATTATGCGGCAGAGAATGGCCAAATTATGCGGCAGGGGTGAGTAAATTATGCGTCAAGAAAAGGCAAATTATTCAACATAATGCAGCACATTTTGTAATAGTATTACTTCATTATTTTGTTATTTTTAGGAACGAGCCTCGCGAACACGTGCTAATGCATGCGTCTCGCTTGTGAGGCACTCTTGTGCCCAAAAAGAGCTTTGTGCCTGCCCGTTTCTTACCAATTGTTGGCTTGCGTGGCACTCTTCTTTACAGCCTCGTTATTTGTCAAAAGTTGAAGCTGGCACAAGTGGTGTGGCCAAGCAGTCATGCGCACTTGGAGTGAGGAAAAACCACTCCTCCCCCGTAGCCCCGCCCGCCCTAACCCAGTCCATAGTGAAAAATAAAATGATAATAACCAGGTTATTATACTTTTATTTTTCCACTGCACTACTCTTAAAGCAGTGGAGCGACGTTCCTCGGCCTTAGCAGAGGAGTGCCACTGTTCGTCAAGGCAGGCCTAACATCATTTAGGTTCCTCCCTGTGAAGCAGGAACCAAACACTGATTGATTTAGCTTAATCAGTGCCCGTCTGCTGCTTACCGATGTGATTGGGTTAATATTTTGTTCTGCTTAACTTTAAGTGCCCTGCATACAGAAGGTACGTGTCTGGCAAAAACTTGCCCAGCATGGAAAGCAACATTGCAAAGATTTCTTTTCTTTTTTTTTCTTTCTTTTTTTTAGCCATTGGTATGACAGAATACAAAAACATAAAATGCCGAGACAGGAGACAGAGATAAAAAAATAGGAAGAAAGAGGAGAAGAGAAAAAAGAGAAGTGAAATTTACATAAATTGTAATGCTCTTTTTACACATAATGCATAGTTAATACACATTTGCCAGGCATTATAATACAGTTCATAAGATAATGGAAAAAATCAAATGATGGAACTAGATCTGCAAAGTGGAGCAAGATAGTACAGAATCAAATCCATTGAAGAGTACCCCAGATTCCGTTAAATCGAAGCCAGGAGTGAGGACCTCTAGCCCCGGCCAGCGCTAGTTCAAGCTCAAACACTTGTCTAAGGAGTATTCAGACCACAAAAACATCAGGGCTGTTAGGATCTAATCAGGCTCTTGCAATACATAGGCGAGTGCATGTGTGGATAATAGAGTTTAAGGACCTCTCCCAACTGCCAGCCCCAAATTTAAGTCCCAGGACAATTTCCTTCTCCATGAGCTGAAATTCACGACCAAGATGGCCTGTAAACATTAAAGATACTTTGTTCCAGAATATGCTCAGCAAAGGGCAGTCTACAAACATATGTTTTAAGTCTGCCGCAAACAAGTAGCATTTTGAACAATGAGATTACTGAGTAGTTGCCCACTTGGAAATGAGTTCGGTAGTATAATAAAGCATAAATATTGTCCTGCGTTGCTGCAATTTCAAATTGACAGAGGTATCTGATTGATCTAGAGTATCCATTGCCTCCTTTATTTCTTCTACAGATATGTGAATTTTCAGAAGGCGACTAAGTTTAGTGGAAATCAGCAAATTATCGTCAGATACATTTACAATAAACTTCTGATAGATTGCACTGATAGCGCCTTTACCGGGAGTCAGATATACCCTTGTCAGTATTTCCGATGTATGTGGTATCTCTCGTATATTATGTTCATATAAAAGATAATCCCCTATTTGTAAATATTTGAAGAACAAGCTTTGCGGAAGCCCAAACTCCTCTGTTATTGCAGCGAACGAGCGAAACCCCTGACCATCATAGAGCTGTCCAAGATGATTAATGCTGTTTTGCTGCCAGACTCTGCCAGCATTATCTCCGAATATTTCGGAGAATTTTGAGATGCCCCATAAGGGAGTATATTGATGCATTGTCGGCAGAGAGTACTGCTTAGAGATTTCTTGCCAAATCTTAGCGACATCCTTGATTACCTTGAATCTTACTTGTTTGTAATAGTTGGAATCGGAGGTCTTATACAGAGTAAATCCCATAGATGGTCCGCATGCTAACTGATATGCTACTGAGGGCAGACCAGCTTCGAGCCCATTTAAAAAAGCCCAAATCCCCCCCATAAATGCGGCCCAATAATACAACTTAAAGTCTGGGAGTTTGACCCGTCCTTTCATATAAGATAATTTAGTGGAACTTAAGGCCCTCCTAGCATGCCTATACCCCCAGATAAAACTACCTACAGTGCTCTCTATATGCTTGAAAAAAGACAGCGGGATCCGTAAGGGGATGGAATGAAACAGATGTAAAAACTTGGGCAAGATGCACATTTTAATAACCTTACATCTGCCGAGGATACTGAGAGGGGTCTATGTCTTCTTCGCAGCTTAGCCACAGCTTGTTTGAGGAGTGGCCCATAGTTCAGAGTGATGATATCCTCTATCCGGCTGCTGAGACAGACACCCACATATATAGCCGTCTCTGTAACACCCAGGGAGGTAGGTGTGATATCTGATTGAGAGTTCTCAATTGTTTGAGTTTTTGCCAGATTTAGCTTATACCCTGAAAAAGAGCCAAAGAGTTCCACCTCTTCCGTTATACAAGTTATGGCTTCAACCGGGTCAACAGAAACAAAGGCAATGTTGTCTGCATATGCAGTACGTTTTAATTCTGTACCATTAAGACTTACTGGGAGAATCCCCGCATTCTGCAAAAGATGTTTTGTAAAAGGCTTGATGTATAAAGCAAACAGCACAGGGGAGAGCGGACAGCCCTGCCGTTTGCCCCTCTGGACGGATAAAGATGTTGACGAAAAGCCGTCCAGTTTAACCGTAGCCACGGGGTCCTTATAAAGTTTTTGTACCATCGAGATAAACCCAGTGCAAAGTCAGCATTCATGGTTGACCAGAGTGTGGGCCAAGCCACTCTATCGAAAGCTTTCTCTGTTTCTAGCATCTTCATCCTGATGCATTTGATTAATTTACAGGCTACGTCGATGTTGGACAGGCCTCGTGAAGGGGCCGCTCCCTCCCCGCATAGTAAGGCCCGAACACCGGCTCTCCCGGTGTCCCCAGAAGAACCCCCCCGGCAACCCACAGAAGCAACCCGCAACCCGTCCCCAACGGGACGCCTGCTCCCGAACACCCCGACATCGGCTGGTCCGGGCCTCCATCAGCAGCATTGCCCCGGCCCAGCCGCCATCTTGGACACTGCACCACGAGGCCGCGTGGCCTCAGCTCGACCCCAACCCTGGGCCTGGCCAGGCCCCGACATCGAGGCACCACCATCCACCCAGGAGGTGAAGAGACCACTTGGCAAGTCAATGGGAGAGAGGAGTGTCGAGGGCTCTCACCCGCCAGGTACCGATCGCCCCCAGCCTCCCAGGGCGCTGGCTCCACCCCCCTGCTGGGTGTCTGGACTCCCTCATCCCGGACCTCCCGACCTCCAAGCGCGAGGGTCCGGACATCAAAGGAGACCAGACCTATAACTGGGGCAGCTCCAGAGCAGGAAGGCAGTTGTATCCTGAAGTCGAGAGACACCTTGAAGAACTCATCCTTGACGGACTGCTGGTGCTGCCGCAGCCCTGCCTTGTGAATCATCGTTCCTGCCTGCTGGCGCTGCCGCGGCCCTCTGCAACCTACACCTTCGTCGAGACCTGCTGGCGCTGCCGCGGCCCATCCTCGTGAACCATCGTTCCTGCCTGCTGGCGCTGCAGCGGCCCTCTGCAACCTACACCTTCGTCGGGACATGCTGGCGCTGCCGCGGCCCATCCTCGTGAACCATCGTTCCTGCCTGCTGGCGCTGCCGCGGCCCTCTGCAACCTACACCTTCGTCAGGACCTGCTGGCGCTGCCGCGGCCCATCCTTGTGTGAACGATCGCCTTTGCCTGCTGGCGCTGCCGCGGCCCTTCTCAAACGAGACTTATCATCCTAGCCTGCTGGCGCTGCCGCGGCCCGACCTTCCAGAACTCCGAGCTCGAGGATTGTGAGCTACCCATCTTGCCACCCCCGTACCGGACCGGTACCAAGACTGTCCCGCTACCTTTTCCCCTTCAAAGACTAGAATTGAGAGGACCCTCGTGTCCAGACCTCACTGTATCGCTGATAACCTTGCTTCAAGAACCGTATATAAAGTGTGTTGACCTCATCCTTGTGTGGTGTCCATCTGTGGGGAGGGAAGTTACTCGTCTGTACGATCGCTGGAGACGGCTCTCACCGGAGGCCTCTCCCCCTGTCCTCGGCCGACCCTCCGGGTCCCCGTCTAACATTGGTGGCCAGCGGCGCGATCCGAACCAACGCGTAATCGTACAGAGAGTAACTCACCCCACGACTCAACCACAATGTCAACAAAAGAGAGCGGAGCCACAGAAAACTTCCAAATGGAGAAACTAGAAGAGTACAACCACAGAGAGCTAAAACAGTTTTGCATAGAACTAGGCATTGCTACCACAGGACTGAGCACGAAAGAAGACTTCAAAAAGGCCCTAGAATCTTGGGCAGAGACGGGTACAAACGTACCCCAAAACCAAAACCTCGAGGCGCCGGAAACGAGCACCACCCCGACAGAAGGAAGGAGATCGGGTCTCTCCCCAGAGGAGATCCGAGAACGAGAAAAAAGCAGACTCCATGAATTGGAGCTGGCGCGACTTCGGTTGGACGGAGAACTGAAATTGGCGGAACAAAAGATAACATTGGAACACTTGCGGCTCCGAGAGGAGCGGGAAGAGAAGCAAAAACAGAGGGAGTTAGAAGAGAAAAAACTAGCCTACGAACATTAGCGCAATCTAGCAGAAATAGAGCTTCGGAAACAGAATAAAGATCTCGGGGTGCCCGAGCGCCCGAACACTCCTGGCACTACAGACCCTAAAGTCCACATCCCCAAGGATGTCGTCAGAGAATATTATCGGAACGACGATATCCAGCAATGGTTCAAAGCCTACGAGATCGCCATGACCTCTCACCGGATTTCTCGAAGTGACTGGGGAGCCGGGTTATGGGGGAGGTTCGTCAACGAAGGGCGCGACGCCCTGCTGCAACTCCCGGACCATCAGATGACGTCCTACGACCACATGAAGGCCGCCCTCCTCACTCGATACGGACTCACGCCCGAGATGTACCGCCAGCGGTTCCGCGACTGCAAACGGATCCCGGGTACAACTTGGGTGGAGTACGTGAACTTTTTCAGCAGAGCATTCGAGGGGTGGATCAAGGGCAGCCAGGTAACCACCTATGAACAACTCTTTAACCTCATTGTGTGGGAGCACCTCTCCAACAATTGCTTCGTTGAGCTCAGGCAGCACCTCCTCAACAGTAAACTGACTGAACCTCGGCAACTCGCCGCCGAAGCTGACCGATGGGAAAGCACTCGAGTTGCCCGAAGCGGGCCCAGCGAGCCAAACAGAACCAACCAAGGTCCCCATCGCCCCCGAGGAGGAGGAGGCCAGGGTCGGGGCAGAGACGCCGTCCCGGCGGCTCCCGCCAGCAACACCCCGCCCCCAGCCGGCAGGGGAAACCCCCCGATGCGTCCGGGGTTCCGAGCCAACGTTACGTGCCACCGGTGCCAGCGGCCCGGCCACTATGCCAACGACCCTAATTGCCCGAAGAACCAGAATCCTATACCCCGCCAGGTCGCTGCCGCCGCCCTGGGAGAAGAGCAAACCCCAGAGGATTATGAAGAGTACGAACCGGACCAGCCCGAGTGGGAACCAGCCGCCATGTCCCTGGTCTGCCTAGGGGAAAGAGACATGATTCCGCGGGCTCCCCTACCCGCCAATACGGGAAAATACAGCCAGTGGGTAAACATAAATGGGCGCCAGGCTGAAGCCCTACGCGACACCGGGGCCAGTGTGACAGCAGTCCGCTGTCACCTGGTAACCCCGGAGCAGATCTTGCCGAACGTCCTTTGCCCCGTCCGGTCAGCCGACAACTCAGAAAGCCTGTGTTGGATGGCCTGCGTCCCCTTCGAGTGGGGAGGAGTGTCCGGAATGCTGAAGGTGACTGTCCGCGATGATGCCCCAGTGGACTGCCTCCTGGGAAACGACCTCGAAAGTTCCCCCTGGGCAGCCGTCGAAAGAAGAGAGCACCTGGGGATGTTGGGCCTCACTGAATGGGCCTGCATGACGACCCGGTCCATGGCCGCCCGCGCCATCTCCAACCCCGAAGAAACCGAATGGCCAGAACCTCCTCCCCCGATCGTCCCGGAGGGAGACGCCCTAAGCACCAATCCCCCAGAACAAAACGAAGAAGGGCCCTTTCAACTCCAGGACCTTCCCGAACTGGCCCAGTGGCGTCAAGAGGGTGGTCCCACCCAGGAACAATTCCAACAAGAACAGAAGACCTGTCCCTCCCTCGAGGGACTCCGGCAGCAAGCCCTCGCCCAGAGCGCAGGAGACACCGCAGGGGCCCACTGGATTTATTGGGACAATGGCCTGCTCTACAGTGAGCAAAGAATCGCTGAGCTGGGGGCCAGTCGGGTGCTGGTGGTGCCCCTCCACTTCAGAGACTTCCTCTTGAACTTGGCACACGATGTCCCTCTTGCTGGACACTTGGGACAAGACAAAACATACAGCCGCCTGGTAACCCACTTTTACTGACCCAAAATGCGAAATGATGTCTCCAACCACTGCCGGGCCTGCCCCACCTGCCAGGCCAGCGGGAAGAGCTGCCGAAAGATCAAAGCACCCTTGCAACCCTTTCCCGTCGTCACCACCCCGTTCGAACGGGTGGGAATAGACATTGTGGGGCCCCTAGACCCCCGAACGGCCCAGGGGCACCGGTTCATCCTAGTCCTGGTGGACCACGCCACCCGCTATCCCGAGGCCATTGCTCTTCGGACCGTGACAGCACCCGTGGTAGACCGAGCCCTAATAGGGATCTTCTCTCGAGTGGGCTTCCCCTGGGAGGTCGTCAGCGACAGGGGCACGAACTTTATCTCAAAATACATGAGGTCTCTCTGGCAGCAGTGCGGGGTCACCTACCGGTTCACGACCCCTTATCACCCGCAAGGAAACGGACTGGTCGAGCGGTTTAACCGCACTCTCAAGGGGATGATCATGGGCCTGGAAGAACCCCTACGTCGCCAATGGGACGTGCTGCTCCCATGCCTCCTCTTCGCCTATCGAGAAGTTCCCCAGAAATCCCTCGGCTTCAGTCCCTTCGAGCTCCTGTACGGACACCCCGTCCGGGGCCCCCTCAGCCTGGTCAAGGAAGGATGGGAGATGGACCCCCAGAAGACCCCTCCGGACGTATATAAGTATCTCCTGACCCTCCGCAACCAGACCCGGCGATTCAGGGAACTCGCCAAAGCCAACCTGGAGGCCAGTCAGGAGGACATGAAGAAATGGTACGATCAACATGCCTCCTCCATCGAGTTCGAACCAGGCCAGCAAGTCTGGGTGATGTCTCCAGTCGAACCCTGTGCCCTGCAGGACAAATGGACAGGACCCTTCAAGGTGATAGAGCGCAAGGGCCCTGTCACCTACCTAATAGACATGGAGTCCCCCCGGAACCCCCTCCGAGTCCTCCACGCCAACAGACTCAAACCCCACTTCGAACGCTCGGAGCTCAGTCTACTGATGGCAACCGATAGTGGGACGGAAGAAGACTCCGAGCCCCTCCCTGACCTACTGAGGACCCGCGAAAAAGATGGCTCAGTGGAAGGGGTCAGACTCTCCGAGGCCTTGTCCCCGGAACAACGCCAAGACTGTCGGGCTCTCCTGCTACAATTTGCGAACCTGTTCTCCCTCACCCCAGGGGTCACCCCCTGGTGCCTTCACGACGTGGACACTGGGGATAGTCCACCTATTCGACACAGGGCGTACCGAGTGCCAGATCGGGTGCGCACCTGCATCCAGGACGAAGTCTCCAAAATGCTGGCCCTAGGAGTGATCGAGCCATCCGACAGCCCCTGGGCCAGCCCAGTCGTACTGGTCCCCAAGGCTGCCACCCTGGGCGTTACCCCCGAGCTCCGGTTCTGTGTAGACTATCGGGGCCTGAACGCTGTTACCCGAACCGACGCTCACCCCATCCCCCGGGCGGATGAGCTGGTTGCCCGCATGGGGGCTGCCCGCTATCTGAGCATCTTCGATCTAACAGCAGGCTACTGGCAGATCGGCCTCACCCCCAGGGCCCAAGAACGATCCGCCTTCTCTACCCCGGATGGCCACTACCACTTCAAAGTGATGCCATTCGGCATGAAAAACGCTCCAGCTACCTTCCAACGACTCGTGAACCAGGTATTGGCGGGCCTCGAAGAATTCAGCGCCGCCTACCTGGACGATATCGCTGTATAGAGTCGTCACTGGGCAGACCACCTTCACCACCTCCGAGAAGTCCTGCACGCCCTCCAGCAGGCCGGCCTCACCATCAAAGCCAGCAAATGTCAGATTGGCCAGGGGTCCGTGACCTACCTCGGACACCAAGTGGGGGGCGGTCTGGTGGCCCCCATTCAGCTCAAGATCGCTGCCATCCAGTCCTGGCAACCTCCTGTCACCCAAACCGAGGTCCAAGCCTTCCTAGGGCTCACCGGATACTACCGGCGGTTTGTAAAGGACTATGGCAGCATTGTGGGGCCCCTCACAGAACTCACATCCAAGAAAAACCCCAAAACCGTCAACTGGACTCCGGATTGTCAGGCGGCCTTCGAGAAGCTGAAGGCCGCCATGTGCACCGCCCCCGTGCTCCAGGCCCCCGACTACAGC
Organism: Lissotriton vulgaris; assembly: GCF_964263255.1. Lineage (NCBI taxonomy): Eukaryota > Metazoa > Chordata > Amphibia > Caudata > Salamandridae > Lissotriton > Lissotriton vulgaris. The sequence goes on along the minus strand of NC_141687.1, from coordinate 1,162,926,684 downwards.
CGAGAGTTCATCGTCCAGACGGACGCCTCAGATCATGGCGTTGGGGCAGTACTCTCTCAACTCAATGCTGAGGGAGTCGATCAACCAGTGGCCTTCATCAGCCGACGCTTGCTAGCTCGAGAACAGCGCTGGAGCACCATCGAGCGGGAGGCCTTCGCAGTGGTTTGGGCCCTCAAGAAACTCCGGCCCTACCTCTTCGGTACTCACTTCAGGGTACAGACAGACCACCGACCCCTGCAGTGGCTGATGCAGATGCGGGGGGAGAACCCAAAACTGTTGCGATGGTCCATCTCCTTGCAGGGGATGGACTTCTCTGTGTAGCATCGCCCTGGCCAGGACCACGCCAACGCGGACGGCCTGTCACGCTTTTTCCGCCTCGGCGAGGAGAGTACCCAAGAAGATGGGTGACTCTCCCTGCCTTCAGCTGGGGGGGACGCATGTTGGACAGGCCTCGTGAAGGGGCCGCTCCCTCCCCGCATAGTAAGGCCCGAACACCGGCTCTCCCGGTGTCCCCAGAAGAACCACCCCGGCAACCCACAGAAGCAACCCGCAACCCGTCCCCAACGGGACGCCTGCTCCCGAACACCCCGATATCGGCTGGCCCGGGCCTCCATCAGCAGCATTGCCCCGGCCCAGCCGCCATCTTGGACACTGCACCACGAGGCCGCGTGGCCTCAGCTCGACCCCAACCCTGGGCCTGGCCAGGCCCTGACATCGAGGCACCACCATCACCACCAGGACTTATCATCCTAGCCTGCTGGCGCTGCCGCGGCCCGACCTTCCAGAACTCCGAACTCGAGGATTGTGAGCTACCCATCTTGCCACCCCCGTACCGGACCGGTACCAAGACTGTCCCGCTACCTTTTCCCCTTCAGAGACTAGAATTGAGAGGACCCTCGTGTCCAGACCTCACTGTATCGCTGATAACCTTGCTTCAAGAACCGTATATAAAGTGTGTTGACCTCATCCTTGTGTGGTGTCCATCTGTGGGGAGGGAAGTTACTCGTCTGTACGATCGCTGGAGACGGCCCTCACCGGAGGCCTCTCCCCCTGTCCTCGGCCGACCCTCCGGGTCCCCGTTTAACAGTCGAAGGCTGCGATCGCAGTATTAATATGATATGAGGTGTGTCTACCATGGACAAACCCATGCTGTTGGTTAGAGACTAGCCGGTGCACAAAAGGAGCCAATCATGTAGCCAAGATTTTTGAGAAGATTTTGGTGTCAGAGTTGATCAGAGAGATAGGATGATAAGAGCTTATGTCTTCGAGCGATTTCCCCTTCTTAGGAAATACCACTATATTAGTCAACCTCCAAGAAGCTGGGGCTTCCCAACCCCATTTTTTAATATAGGCCATTAACTCTATAAATTCTGGTGCAAGAATATCCTGAAAGATTCTATAAAACTCAAGTGGAATAGTATCCTCGCCTGATGCCTTGCCCAGAGAAAGAGATCTGTTTGCATCTTCTACCTCTGCCATCTTTATATCTTTTTGTAGTTCTGTCGACTCTGCAATATCTATCCGAGGTAGGTGACTCTTCTTTAAGTACTCCAGGAGGAGGTGATTATTATGTGAGGTTGAGTCAGAGTATAATTTGGAATAAATAAGCCGAATTGCTCAACAATATTCTGAGGTCGCGAATAAAGCACTCCGCCCTCCACTTTAATATATGCAATGTTAGCTTTTACCTTCTTCTCAGCAATCTGAATGGCCAAGAGCCACCCTACCCTCTCCCCATATTCATACAATTGCGTTTTATATTTATGGTCTTGAATCAACTAGGGTACGATGTGCTAATGTGTACTTCACAGACAGTTTACATACGAGGTGTCGCCCTATTGAAATCCAAAAATGTCACGGCTACTGTTCTTCGCAAGCTGCTGACGTTAAAGGGAGGCGGGTGATAGTCCAGATGTCACAGGGCATACATTTAAATTATGTGTAGTGTATGGCCCTAATTCAGACGACCCAGATATTTTTCATTTTTTAAGTTCTGAACTACTGGATTGGGATGGGGATCTCATAATGATGGGGGATTTCAACTGTATTATGAATCAAATGATCGACACTATTCATAAGAAAACACAGGCTGGGATGGTTAGGACCTGAGCAGCCATCTTCAGACTTGAGTACATGCATCAGGTAGTCAATGCTTGGAGGACATTGGCTCCAACATTACCAGGGTTCACAAATTACTTATCCCCTCACAAACAATATTCACAAATTGACGTGATCTTCATAAAAAGACAATTTCTTGAAAATGCTCATATAGAGGTTTGCCCAAAAATTTTCTCTGACCATAACACTGTGATTTTACTGTTAAGATGTAGGTAATCGACAGAAACATTCATCGTGCTTTTTCTTTTCCACGACATTTACTTAATAACTCAGAGTATTGTGCTTATCTTCGATCAACACTGGGGGAGTATATAGACAATAATAAGGGCACAGCTCTCAATTCGGTAGTCTGAGACTGTAATAAAGCCTTTATTAGGGGTATTACTCTCCAGTTTATCTTAACGCAAAACAGGGCCTCATTCCACAAACCTGAGCACTGCCGCATTGAGCACCTAAATCTTGAACGGCAGCACGCACAGGCAATCATTGCGAGCTTCCCAGCAGAACGACAGATACTCCTCAAACTTTTAGAAATACGATATATGTTAACTAGAAGATTAAAGGAGAAGGTGTCCGCTAATTACCACAAATATAAAACGAAAGATTTATTTTCTATAGTTAACTTTTTTTACTTTTCCACGTCTTCTTTTCTCACTTTGCTCTCATGTTTTTTTTCCGTTTTTGGTCATGGGTGCTGTTCTCAAAAAAGGATTATTTTATTGCAAAGTGACATTATTTCTTTCTTATGTGGAATTTCTAAAATCATGCTTTATACATATAATCGTGCAGCACACCCCAATTCACCCAACTCCTATCCGTCCCACTCCAATCCACCCAACCTCATCCCACACCAATCAACCCCACTCAATCCAAACCACTCACCCCAATCCACTCCAATTCTCCCAACCCACCCCACTCCCATCTGCCCCACTCCAATTTGCCCCACTCCACTTCACAATGCAATCAGCCCCACTTCAATCCAAAACAATCTGCCCCACACCAATCTTCCACACTCTAATCTGCCCCACTCCAATCCAAAACAATCTGCGCCACTCCACTTCAAAACAATCTACCCAACTTCAACCTGCCTAACTCCAATGTGCCCACTCCAATCCAAAACAGCCTGCCCCACTCTAATATGCCCCACTCCAATCCAAAACAATCTGGCCTACTCCAATCCAAAACAATCTGGCCTACTCCAATCCAAAACAATCTACCCCCTCCAATCTTCCCCGGTCCAATGAAAAACAATCTGCCCCACCCCAATCCAAAACAATCTGCTCACTCCAAACCACCCCACTCCAATCTACCCCACTCCAATCCAAAACAATCTGCCCCACTCCAATCTTCCCCAGTCCAATGCAAAAAATCTGCCCCACTCCAATCCAAAACAATCTGCTCGCTTAAATCCGCCCCACTCCAATCTACCCCTCTCCAATCCAAAACATCTGCCCCACTCCATTCTACCCAAGTCCAATTCAAAACAGTCTGCCCCACTCTAATCTGCCCCACTCCAATCCAAAACAATCCACCCCACTCCAATCTGATACACCCCACACCAATCTAAAATACTCTGCCCCACTACAATCTGACCCACACCAATCTGCCCCACTCCAATCCAAAACATTCTGCCCCACTCCAATACGTCCCACTCCAATCCTCCCCACTCAAATTCACCCCCTCCAATCAAGCCCATCTCACCCCAGTCCACCCACTCCACCCCAATTCACCCCACTCCAATCCAGTCCACCCCATACCACACTAATCCAATCCACTCCACCCCACCCCAATCCAATCCAAACCACTTCACCCCAATCCAATCCACCACACTCTTTCCCCAATTCACCCAACTCCAATCCGATAAACCCTACTCCAATCCCAAAAAATCTTCCCCACTCCTATCTGCCCCAATCAATCCAAAACAATTTGCCCACTCAATCCAAAACAATCTGCCCCACTCCAATCTAAAATACCAAACAATTCTCCCCACTCCAATCTGCCTTACTCCAATCCAAAACAACCTGCCCCACTCCAATCAAAAATAATCTGCCCCACTCCAACCTGCAACAATCTTCACTACTCCAATCTGCCCCTCTTGAATCCAAACCAATCTGCCCACTTCAATCTATCCTCTCCAATCTCCCCCTCTCCAATCCAAAACAATCTACCTCACTCCAATCAAAAACAATCTGCCCCATTCCAATCTGTCCCATTCTAGTGCGCTCCACGCCAATTCGCCCCACTCCAATCCAATCCATTACACCCCAATCCACCCACTTCCTCCCAATTCACTGCACCCCAATCCACAACAATCCACACCACCTCAATCCAAACCACCCCACACCAATCCAATCCAGCCCAATTCAATCTACCCCACTCCAATCCACCTCACCCCACTCCCTTCCCTATACATCCAACTCCAATCCGATACACCCCACTCCAATCTAAAATAATCTTCCCCACTCCAATCCGCCCACACCAATATGCCCTACTCCAATCCAAAACAATTTGCCCCACTCAATCCAAAACAATTTGCCCCACTCAATCCAAAACATTCTGCTGCACTCAAATGCAAATCCAAAACAAACCGCCCCACTCTAATCCAAAACAATCTGCCCTACTCAATCTGCCCTCCTATGGTCTAAAACAATATACCCCAAGCCAATCAGCTCCACTCCAATCCAAAACAATCTGCTCCACTCCAATCAGCCTCAATCCAATCCAAAATAATTTGCGCCACTCTGATCCAAAATAACCAGCCCCACTCTAATACAAAACAATCCGCCACATTTCAATCCAATCCAACCCTACTCCAATTCACCCCACCCAAATCCACTCCAATCCAGTTAAATCCAATTCACCTCAGTCCAATCCACCCCACCCCACTTCGATCCACCCTATCCCATCCAACCCCAATCCAATCCACCTCAATTCAATCCACCCCAATCCAGTTCACTCCACCCCAATGCAAACCAAACCACCTCAGTCCAATCCACCCCAATCAATCCAATCCACCTCACTGTAAATCCAATACACCCCATTGCAATCTATTCTACTCCACTTCAATGCACCCACCCAGTGGCGTAACGAAACTTGAGGGGGCCCCCCTGCAAAGCATAATGGAGGGGGCCCCCCCGCACTCTGGCGACCCAGCCCCCCACCTACCACTTTGCCCTACCATCGGGAGCTCCTCTGCTGTTGTTCATCTTGGATGGGAGTAAACCATCCTGTGTCGTGTGGTTAGGTTTTCCCTAATTTCTAGCTAGCTAACAAAATAGCAAATACTAGTTCAAATCACTTAAAAGGTATTTTAAAGTTGTGTAAACTAATTACATGATAATAAAAATATTCAAAGACAGATTTGCCATGTTAAAAAACAATGGCGGGAATTTTACAGGCGTTTTTATCCAAGCATCAATTTATGTCCCAGTCATAATCTCAAAACATGAACAAATAGCCAGTATTTTTGCAGTGCTAACAGAAGAGAGAAGGGGGCCAGAAGGAAAACGGTAAAGCAGTGGTTGCTGTATCGTGTTCAGCAAACAAGTTACCAACTAAAATCTTAACAGAGCCTACTTGGCCTCTCATCTTTCAGGGATCAAAAAACACTGTGACTCATTACTTATAGCAACGTTCATTCGTATGTAACCAGAGGACAGATTTTCTATTGCACAACACGTCACCTTGTGGTCACTGCGTAGCCCTTTATTATACTTAAAATGTGCATAGTGAAATCTGTTGTTGATGGTGATATGAAAAGACACATCTGCGGTCGTAAACACTACATACAAAAACCGATTTTTAAGACATGACGGGGAATCACTTATAGGTTGGTTCCCTCCCTTTGCAATACGCAGCATACAGAAACCAAGAGGAGATGGGTCAGAATATATTAAATGCACACCTGTTTGTTGCAATTCCATTTGGAGGGAGCCCAATAGGGTAAAACATAAATACAGACAGGGAGAGAGCAAATTAGTAAATGAA